>NC_138304.1:97338597-97411097 GCF_965601325.2 Salmo salar
ATGGTAAAAAGTAGTGCATTATATCGATATAAGGGTGCCATTTCAGATGTAAACCAGCAGCATACCACCCTGCATCCCACTGCTGGCTTGCTTCTGAAGCTAAGCAGGGTTGGTCCTAGTCAGTCCCTGGATGGGAGACCAGATGGTGTTGGAGGGCCAGTAGGAGGCACTCTTTCCTCTGGTCTAAAAAAAAAAAAAAAAGATCTCAATGCCGTCACACTGCCCTGTGTAGGGTGCTGTCTTTCAGATGGGATGTTAAATGGGTGACTCTCTGAGGTCATTAAAAATCCCATTGCACTTATCGTAGGGGTGTTATCCCCAGTGTCCTGGCTAAATTCCCAATCTGGCCCTCATACCATCCCGGCCACCTAATCATCCCCAGCTTACAATTAGCTCATTCCTCTCCCCTGAAACTATTCCCCAGGTTGTTGCTGTAAATGAGAACGTGTTCTCAGTCAACTTACCTGGATAAATAAAGTAGCCGTATTATTTTGAACACTATGAAAATGTCACTGGGTCAGTGAAACAATAGCCACTGTGACAAGCATGTTCATTATTAATATCAGGCTGTAATGATACAATAACTGTGACAGACTCTCTCCCTCTGGACTTGAGTTAACACAAACCACCTATCTATTCCAGCAGCTAGCACTGTTTTATCACTGTAGCCACTACTACCAGGGAGAGAGAAAGAGGGTTTTATTTTCAGCCTTAATATAACCACTCACTGGGGCAGAAATAGCTGGCTTAATCCAGTTTGGATGGTCACCGCTTTGCCTTCCAGGTCTACCTCAGAGGTTGCCATGTTGGATTTCAGTCGAAGACAGAAAGACAACCCTAAATTCTGGAAATGTCTTTTAAAAAAATATTCAAAATGATTCTAACTTGATCAAAAATGTCTGAATTGAAATATCAATAATAATTGTGGTATGATATTTCAAGGAGGAACAGGCATGGCAACACTGGTGAAAGTGGGGCATAACGTAGGCCTATAGTAATAGCATCACTATGACGACACAAACGTAGGAGACAAGTCGACCATCAGTATCTGGTGCCTTGGTTGGCACTGGGATATATCCAGAAGACCAATATTTATAGAACACCCTGAAGAAGAAGGAAGAGAAGGACATTCCTAGATGTGTAGGGACATGATGATGATAAGCTTAGAGCTGGCTGGCTGCACATTCACTCAATCAGTGTGGCGGTCTGTAGCATTTAACTAAGACGGAGATGATATGCACATCCCAAACTCGACAACTGGCCTATTTATTGCCTTAATTTACCTCATTTGCACTCACTGTATATAGACTTTATGTTTTCTTTTGTTCTACTGTATTATTGACTGTATGTTTGTTTATTCCATGTGTAACTCTGTGTTGTTGTATGTGTCAAATTGCTACGCTTTATCTTGGCCAGGTCGCAGTTGTAAATGAGAACTTGTTCTCAACTAGCCTACCTGGTTAAATAAAGGTGAAATAAATAAAAATAAAAAAAACTGGTGCACTTAGGTTTAAGTGCCTTGCTCAAGGGCACAGACTGATTTTCACCATGTCGGCTCGGGGATTCGAATTAATAACCCTTCAGTTTCTGGCCCAACGCTCTAACCGCTAGGCTACCTGTCGCCCTTGTTAATGAAATGAGAGGAATATTGCAGCGCTTTTTTTATTCCTGCATCATAATTGTTTTGACTTCTGTGAAAGAATAAAGCGATGGCAAGCAGCGATATTTGGTCAGATGGGGATGATAGGTCAGATGGGGATGATGGGTCAGATGGGGATGATGGGTCAGATGGGGATGATGGGTCAGATGGGGATGATGGGTCAGATGGGGATGATGGGTATGATGGGTCAGATGGGGATGATGGGTCAGATGGGGATGATGGGGATGATGGGTCAGATGGGGATGATGGGTCAGATGGGGATGATGGGGATGATGGGGATGATGGGTCAGATGGGGATGATGGGTCAGATGGGGATGATGGGTCAGATGGGTCAGATGGGGATGATAGGTCAGATGGTAGGTCAGATGGTAGGTCAGGTCAGATGGGGATGATTAGGTCAGATGGGGATGATTAGGTCAGATGGGGATGATTAGGTCAGATGGGGATGATTAGGTCAGATGGTAGGTCAGATGGGGATGATTAGGTCAGATGGGGATGATAGGTCAGATGGGGATGATAGTGATAGGTCAGATGGGGATGATGGGTCAGATGGGGATGATGGGTCAGATGGTGGGGATGATTAGGTCAGGTCAGATGGGGATGATTAGGTCAGATGGGGATGATTAGGTCAGATGGGGATGATTAGGTCAGATGGGGATGATGGGGATGATTAGGTCAGATGGGGATGATTAGGTCAGATGGGGATGATTAGGTCAGATGGGGATGATTAGGTCAGATGGGGATGATTAGGTCAGATGGGGATGATTAGGTCAGATGGGGATGATAGGGTCAGATGGGGATGATAGGGTCAGATGGGGATGATAGGGTCAGATGGGGATGATAGGGTCAGATGGGGATGATGGGGTCAGATGGGGATGATGGGGTCAGATGGGGATGATAGGTCAGATGGGGTTGATGGGTCAGATGGGGTTGATGGGTCAGATGGGGATGAAGGGTCAGATGGGGATGATGGGTCAGATGGGGATGATGGGGTCAGATGGGGATGATGGGGTTGATGGGTCAGATGGGGTTGATGGGTCAGATGGGGTTGATGGGTCAGATGGGGATGAAGGGTCAGATGGGGATGATGGGTCAGATGGGGATGATGGGTCAGATAGAATTTGTTCTTAACTGACTTGCTTAGTTAAATAAAGGTAAAAAGAAGTGGTTGTTGGCATTCAACGAAAAGCAACTCGTTTTCATGCAAATTTTTTCGCTTGAGAAATGCTGCACCAAACATTTTAGCTAGCTAAGACCTCGGCAAAAACGTAAAAATTAATGACAGATTTCTCGATTTATCTTCGATTAATTCTGACTATTTTGAGGAGGTGTTACTGACTATGTATGGTGTCTCGAGAGGGACAAACAGCAGCATAACTGTTATTATAACAAAGGTATTTTAAAGGCGTATCCTTGCACAGGCGTTCACTTTTGCATAGCCGAGTTCTGCTAGGAGCAAACACAACCTAGTCTGCAGGCGCCGTTAGGTAACACCAGCCTGAGCACCAAATATCGCTGCTAAACAAAGTTAAAAAGAAAAGGAGGAACTTGCCTTACTAAATATGTCCTTTCTGACAGAAAAAGACCTTCAAGGTACAGTTGTGTTAATATTCCCTAGATACTGTTTAATGTAAAATATATATATATATTTTTTCTACTAGTTATGGTGATGCACTAGATTTATGGGGTGATGCAAATGACTCTTTAGCCCATGACTGAACCTAGAGTGACGTAGATAGAGCTTGACTGGATTGAACCGAATTACGAGCTGCTCACTCTGCTAAACCACTCCTCATCATTACCCTGTAGTGAACCGCTCCGTACACCAGCCTCTACCTTTCTGCTCACACACACACACACACACACACACACACACACACACACACACACACACACACACACACACACACACACACACACACACACACACACACACACACACACACACACACACACACACACACACACACACACACAATGCTTTGAAGTGCTGGAAATTAACAGCTTCAATATTCAAAGTGGGAACCATGCTGTGGAAAGAGAGCGAGAGAACTAGACAGAGAGAGAGAATGAGAGAACTAAAGAGAGAGAATGAGAGAACTAGAGAGAGCGAGAGAACTAGAGAGAGCAAGAGAGAACTAGAGAGAGAAAGAGAGAACTAGAGAGAGTGAGAGAACTAGAGAGTGAGAGAACTAGAGTGAGAGAACTAGAGTGAGAGAAAGAGAGAACTAGAGAGAGTGAGAGAACTAGAGTGAGAGAAAGAGAGAACTAGAGAGAGTGAGAGAGAATGAGAGAACTAGAGAGAGAAAGAGAGAACTAGAGAGAGTGAGAGAACTAGAGTGCGAGAAAGAGAGAACTAGAGAGAGTGAGAGAACTAGAGTGAGAGAAAGAGAGAACTGGAGAGAGTGAGAGAGAATGAGAGAACTAGAGAGAGTGAGAGAACTAGAGTGCGAGAAAGAGAGAACTAGAGAGAGTGAGAGAACTAGAGAGAGAAAGAGAGAACTAGAGAGAGTGAGAGAACTAGAGAGAGTGAAAGAGAGAATGAGAGAACTAGAGAGAGTGAGAGAACTAGAGAGAGAAAGAGAACTAGAGAGAGAAAGAGAGAACTAGAGAACTAGAGAGAGAAAGAGAGAACTAGAGAGAGAAAGAGAGAACTAGAGAGAGAAAGAGAGAACTAGAGAGAGAAAGAGAGAACTAGAGAACTAGAGAGAGAAAGAGAGAACTAGAGAGAGTGAAAGAGAGAGCGAGAGAACTAGAGAGAGTGAGAGAACTAGAGAGAGAAAGAGAGAACTAGAGAGAGAAAGAGAGAACTAGAGAACTAGAGAGAGAAAGAGAGAACTAGAGAGAGAAAGAGAGAGTGAGAGAACTAGAGAGAGAAAGAGAGAACTAGAGAGAGTGAAAGAGAGAGCGAGAGAACTAGAGAGAGCGAGAGAACTAGAGAGAGTGAAAGAGAGAGCGAGAGAACTAGAGAGAGCGAGAGAACTAGAGAGAGAAAGAGAGAACTAGAGAGAGCGAGAGAACTAGAGTGAGCGAGAGAACTAGAGAGAGAAAGAGAGAACTAGAGAGAGAAAGAGAGAACTAGAGAGAGAAAGAGAGAACTAGAGAGAGAAAGAGAGAACTAGAGAGAGAAAGAGAGAACTAGAGAGAGTGAGAGAACTAGAGTGCGAGAAAGAGAGAACTAGAGAGAGTGAGAGAACTAGAGTGAGAGAAAGAGAGAACTGGAGAGAGTGAGAGAGAATGAGAGAACTAGAGAGAGTGAGAGAACTAGAGTGCGAGAAAGAGAGAACTAGAGAGAGTGAGAGAACTAGAGAGAGAAAGAGAGAACTAGAGAGAGTGAGAGAACTAGAGAGAGTGAAAGAGAGAATGAGAGAACTAGAGAGAGTGAGAGAACTAGAGAGAGAAAGAGAACTAGAGAGAGAAAGAGAGAACTAGAGAGAGAAAGAGAGAACTAGAGAGAGAAAGAGAGAACTAGAGAGAAAGAGAGAACTAGAGAGAGAAAGAGAGAACTAGAGAACTAGAGAGAGAAAGAGAGAACTAGAGAGAGTGAAAGAGAGAGCGAGAGAACTAGAGAGAGTGAGAGAACTAGAGAGAGAAAGAGAGAACTAGAGAGAGAAAGAGAGAACTAGAGAACTAGAGAGAGAAAGAGAGAACTAGAGAGAGAAAGAGAGAGTGAGAGAACTAGAGAGAGAAAGAGAGAACTAGAGAGAGTGAAAGAGAGAGCGAGAGAACTAGAGAGAGCGAGAGAACTAGAGAGAGTGAAAGAGAGAGCGAGAGAACTAGAGAGAGCGAGAGAACTAGAGAGAGAAAGAGAGAACTAGAGAGAGCGAGAGAACTAGAGTGAGCGAGAGAACTAGAGAGAGAAAGAGAGAACTAGAGAGAGAAAGAGAGAACTAGAGAGAGAAAGAGAGAACTAGAGAGAGAAAGAGAGAACTAGAGAGAGAAAGAGAGAGAACGAGAGAAAGAGAGAGAATGAGAACGAGAGAAAGAGAGAGAACGAGAGAAAGTGAGAGAACGAGAGAAAGTGAGAGAACGAGAGAAAGTGAGAGAGGGAGAACGAGAGAAAGTGAGAGAGGGAGAACGAGAGAAAGTGAGAGAGGGAGAACGAGAGAAAGTGAGAGAGGGAGAACGAGAGAAAGTGAGAGAGGGAGAACGAGAGAAAGTGAGAGAGGGAGAACGAGAGAAAGTGAGAGAGGGAGAACGAGAGAAAGTGAGAGAGGGAGAACGAGAGAAAGTGAGAGAGGGAGAACGAGAGAAAGTGAGAGACGGAGAACGAGAGAAAGTGAGAGACGGAGAACGAGAGAAAGTGAGAGAGGGAGAACGAGAAAGAGAACTAGAGAGTTAACGAGAGAGAACAAGACAGAGAAAGAACAGGTAAGTACAGTAGGTGAACAGACTAGGTGATACATTCCATCTGAGGAAGCTCTGGGCTCAGTGGGCCGGCTGTTCAGCTCCCTGCTGCTCAGATTGAGGATCATCCATGTGAACCCAGTCACCTGCTGTTACAGCGGCTCACACTTCTACCCAGTCAGCTGTACAGGAGGAGCAGCAGCACATCTGGCTCCAGTCAAGAGAAAGACTGCTGCTGCTACTTGTGATATTAGAGTATGAATGTACCGGTGCCACACATACACAACAGCTATG
The DNA here is from genome assembly GCF_965601325.2 of Salmo salar. NCBI lineage: Eukaryota > Metazoa > Chordata > Actinopteri > Salmoniformes > Salmonidae > Salmo > Salmo salar. The sequence goes on from NC_138304.1 coordinate 97,344,899, forward strand.
ATAATCACCACGAATGTGTCTTAGCGACAGCTATGATAATCACCACGAATGTGTCTTAGCGACGGCTATGATAATCACCACGAATGTGTCTTAGCGACGGCTATGATAATCACCACGAATGTGTCTTAGCGACAGCTATGATAATCACCACGAATGTGTCTTAGCGACAGCTATGATAATCACCATGAATGTGTCTTAGCGACAGCTATGATAATCACCACGAATGTGTCTTAGCGACAGCTATGATAATCACCATGAATGTGTCTTAGCGACAGCTATGATAATCACCATGAATGTGTCTTAGCGACGGCTATGATAATCACCATGCATGTGACTTACAGTGGGGAGATAATGTATTCAAATGGCAGAGAGAGAAAGATTACTTCCCTGATTGAACAAGACTTATGAGTTGGGTGTTTTTGAGAAGGCAGGGACTGAAGATTAAGGGAAGCAACAAAAAAAATAAGATTTTGTTGTTGTTTCAAAGTCAATATTGACACTATGGGTGAGTTTAGTTTTGTTAGAGCGACCAGTGACGAGTTTAAGAAGACAAAGAAGGCATTGAGTAGCCTAATAAACATGAGTGTGGAGTTTATTATTCATAATGCGGGCCACGTAGTTTGAAAATGAACAATCATTCACCATGCTTGCTTTGCCTCAGGATAAACGAACACACACACACACACACACTGTCAAGCACGCACACACATACCCACACACACACCATCTGTCATAGTACAGCTGTGTGACAGCCTCCCTGAGGGACGACACGAGAGACGACAGCTCTAGCCATCACTCCCGCAGTACAGCCTGCACACTCCCGCGTAGACAGCCTGCCACCTCCACAGCGAGCAGCCTAGCCCCCCCAGCAGTGCAGCTTCTAGAACCATCACTCACACAGCAGTAGACAGTCTTCTAGAACCATCACTCACACAGCAGTAGACAGTCTTCTAGAACCATCACTCACACAGCAGTAGACAGTCTTCTAGAACCATCACTCACACAGCAGTAGACAGTCTTCTAGAACCATCACTCACACAGCAGTAGACAGTCTTCTAGAACCATCACTCACACAGCAGTAGACAGTCTTCTAGAACCATCACTCACACAGCAGTAGACAGTCTTCTAGAACCATCACTCACACAGCAGTAGACAGTCTTCTAGAACCATCACTCACACAGCAGTAGACCTCATTCTTCTCAGTCAAACATTCTCCATCATTCATGTTATTGTATACTTGGGTTTCGTCTTAAATGGCACCCTATTTCCGATAGTGCACTACTTTTGGACCGTATGTGTAGTGCACTAGGGAATAGGGTGCCATTTCAGATGCCTCCTAGGTTAACCCTGTTTGTCACGCCTTCCCCCTCCATATATCAACACCACCAATGTCCATGAAGACAGATAGTGTATGTATTGTTTCTAACCCCTCCTCTGGCTCCCAGCTGTTCACGACTGGGGGTCAAATTAGAAAACAACAAAACTGAGCATCCACTTTATCATCCTATGTCTGTTTAAAACACGTAATATCCACAGAGGAAAGGATTTCTACTGAACCATCAAGATAAACAGGGACAGAAGGGATAGTGTGTACATCTGCTGCAGAGCTAAGGGGACAGTGTGTGTGTGTGTGTGTGTGTGTGTGTGTGTGTGTGTTCCACCGCTGGATCTAAATAGACTTGAGGGATTAAAGGGGAAGAGCCCCCTTTGGGCTGCACTGACAACACAGATCTGATGATCTGCTCAGAAACAAGGGAGGAGGGGAGAGCGGGAGACCCCCTGTCCTTATCCCTCTATCATCATCCCTCCATCTCCTTCCTCATCTAGGACCCAGAGAAAGGAGCGGGAGGAGGGGATAGAGGGATGGAGAGCCCTAGGGTGGACCAGTAACCTTTCACCCCCAACACCTGCCAAACCATCCTGTGAGGGAGTCCAAAAGCCATGCGCGCGTACACACACACACACACACACACACACACACTAGTTAATAGAAGACTTCCATTGCTCAGGCAATCCATTTAGTCACACATCATTGCTGCTTACTCATGTAGACTTTACACATCAATAAGCATTCTAAAGGCCCAGATTTACTGCAAATCATATAAAGATCACCGATGCAAAGATCAAGGCCCGTATTCATAAAGAGCCTCAGAGTAGGAGTAGTAACCTAGGATCCCCCTGTCCATGTAATCTTATTCGTTATGCTCTAAAAGGCTAAACCAATCCTAGACCAGCACAGCTATTCTGAGACATTTTATGAATCAGGGTCCAGATTTCTGATTACTTACTAATGTATAAAGATTATTAATACTGACAGAAACACATGCAGTATGTCTCTCTGACCCAGTTGCCCAGCAAGCAACTACTGTCGTCCCTATCGAAGAGAGGAGGGTCTCAGCTTTCTGTAGGTATCATTTTATTTCTCATCTCTCAATATTGAGCTCAGTAGCAACTATTTTACAAACAATATATTTGATATGGCTTTGAGATGCGGAGTGGCGCAGGCATCGGTCATTGCAAGGGCATATAGGTCTCACTGGGTAAAATACAACCACTAACTTATTTTAGGACATTAACCGTACCGTTAGATTAATACATGGCTATTAGCAGTGGGTATTATATTTACAGTTAGCGATCTAACTAATGTGTTTTGAGTTTCCACTTCCTCGGGTGTTGAATTAGCCCCAAATTAATTAGCCTATGATTAGTGTATCACAGGAGGTTGGTGGCACCTTAATTTGGGAGGACGAGCTCGTGGTAATGGCCGGAGCGGAATCGGTGGAATGGTATCAAATACATGGAAACCATGTGTTTGATGCCATTACATTCACGCCGTTCTAGTCATTATTATGAGCCGTCCTCCCCTCACCAGCCTCCACTGTAATGCACATAATGTTAGACTGGAGCCCTGATTTCTGTTTGAGGTTGAACACTAGCGTCACTGTACTGCCATCCATGACTTTAAAAAAGTCACTGACACACTCTTTCTATAGCCCATGGCTGACGTTATCACTTGATGCTATCACTCGCAGACAAACGACATCACAAGCTAGGCTGAACTATGGATGACTCAGTACCTCCTCCCTTCTCTAGATGCTGGGAGACAAAGGGGAGGGGGATAGGAGGGCAGAGAAGGGGAGTGGAAGAGAAGGAGGAGATAATACATCACATGCCTTGTCCCGCCGGGCCTCGGGAGGGACAGCTGAGGAGAAGGAGTGAACAGTCTTTCATATCTAGGGCCTCTTTATCCTTCCACCTCCCCCCTCTCCTGTTGTATCATAGCAGCTCCTCCTTCATCTCCTCTCCTGTTGTATCATAGCAGCTCCTCCTTCATCTCCTCTCCTGTTGTATCATAGCAGCTCCTCCTTCATCTCCTCTCCTGCTGTATCATAGCAGCTCCTCCTCCATCTCCTCTCCTGCTGTATCATAGCAGCCCCTCCTCCATCTCCTCTCCTGTTGTATCATAGCAGCCCCTCCTTCATCTCCTCTCCTGTTGTATCATAGCAGCCCCTCCTCCATTTCCTCTCCTGTTGTATCATAGCAGCCCCTCCTCCATCTCCTCTCCTGTTGTATCATAGCAGCCCCTCCTTCATCTCCTCTCCTGTTGTATCATAGCAGCCCCTCCTCCATCTCCTCTCCTGCTGTATCATAGCAGCCCCTCCTTCATCTCCTCTCCTGTTGTATCATAGCAGCCCCTCCTCCATCTCCTCTCCTGTTGTATCATAGCAGCCCCTCCTCCATCTCCTCTCCTGTTGTATCATAGCAGCCCCTCCTCCATCTCCTCTCCTGTTGTATCATAGCAGCCCCTCCTTCATCTCCTCTCCTGCTGTATCATAGCAGCCCCTCCTTCATCCCTCCCCTCTCCTGCTGTATCATAGCAGCCCCTCCTCCATCTCCTCTCCTGTTGTATCATAGCAGCCCCTCCTTCATCCCTCCCCCCTCTCCTGCTGTATCATAGCAGCCCCTCCTCCATCTCCTCTCCTGCTGTATCATAGCAGCCCCTCCTTCATCCCTCCCCCCTCTCCTGCTGTATCATAGCAGCCCCTCCTTCATCCCTCCCCCCTCTCCTGCTGTATCATAGCAGCCCCTCCTCCATCTCCTCTCCTGTTGTATCATAGCAGCCCCTCCTCCATCTCCTCTCCTGTTGTATCATAGCAGCCCCTCCTTCATCCCTCCCCCCTCTCCTGCTGTATCATAGCAGCCCCTCCTCCATCTCCTCTCCTGTTGTATCATAGCAGCTCCTCCTTCATCTCCTCTCCTGTTGTATCATAGCAGCCCCTCCTTCATCATCATAGCAGCCCCTCCTTCATCTCCTCTCCTGTTGTATCATAGCAGCCCCTCCTTCATCTCCTCTCCTGTTGTATCATAGCAGCTCCTCCATCATCATAGCAGCCCCTCCTTCATCTCCTCTCCTGCTGTATCATAGCAGCCCCTCCTTCATCTCCTCTCCTGCTGTATCATAGCAGCCCCTCCTTCATCATCATAGCAGCCCCTCCTTCATCTCCTCTCCTGCTGTATCATAGCAGCCCCTCCTTCATCTCCTCTCCTGTTGTATCATAGCAGCCCCTCCTCCATCTCCTCTCCTGTTGTATCATAGCAGCTCCTCCTTCATCTCCTCTCCTGTTGTATCATAGCAGCTCCTCCTTCATCTCCTCTCCTGTTGTATCATAGCAGCTCCTCCTTCATCTCCTCTCCTGTTGTATCATAGCAGCTCCTCCTTCATCTCCTCTCCTGTTGTATCATAGCAGCTCCTCCTTCATCTCCTCTCCTGCTGTATCATAGCAGCCCCTCCTCCATCTCCTCTCCTGTTGTATCATAGCAGCTCCTCCTTCATCTCCTCTCCTGTTGTATCATAGCAGCCCCTCCTTCAACTCCTCTCCTGTTGTATCATAGCAGCCCCTCCTTCATCTCCTCTCCTGCTGTATCATAGCAGCCCCTCCTTCATCCCTCCCCCTCTCCTGCTGTATCATAGCAGCCCCTCCTTTATCCCCCCCGCTGCCTAATACTAGCCACTCCCGCAGGATATCAGAAATTCTCTTTCTCACCCAACTCCCTAACCCCAATCCCAACATCCCATTTTGCCTTCTCGAACTAGTTAAATAAAGGCTAAATAAAACTCAAAATTCCAACTCTCTTCTGCCCTTTCCTTCCCACCGCACCCATTCTTCTGCTGTTTCATCACAGAAGCTCCTCATGAGGAATATCAGAAATTCCCTTTCTCATTTAACTCCCATATCTATCCATTCTCTTCCCTCCCGATTTACAAGCTTCCCTCCTCAACTCAGATTTACATCCTTCCCCATTCCTCACCTACTGTCTAAGCAGCCCCTCCAGAGGAATGTAAAAAAAAAATATCCTCTTCTCAATTTAACTCTCAACTCCACCCCTCCCCTCCTCCTACCATCCCCAGAAATACCTCTCCCGCTTAAGGATGCCTCTGTCAGGGATGGACGTGTCAGGGATGGACGTGTCAGGACACCAGAGACAGAGCCTGGCCGGGGGAAGGATAACAGGACAGGGGTATCTCTAGAGCAGATAACCCTGAGAGTCCAGGTCAGGTCACTAGCCTAAAATAAGCCTGAGAGAGGTCTGGATGAAACCTGGCTTACGGTATAGACTGTGGACTAAGCAGAACAATACTAAAGAGCTGTTGGTTTGAATAAAGAACCCTGACTTTGATTCCTGTGGATTAATAACACAATTAAAGCTTGTTTTTCATTTGGGAAAATAACTGTTAGGCTTGGGTAGGTCCAGTTAGGCTTTTTCAAGAACTAGAGATTTGCATGAAATTCTAAGAATCGGTGTTCTCTCTCCCAGCTGGGCGTCCTTACAACACTGCTGGCCACAATGTCTGCTACACTCCTTATGAAATGTTTATCAGCTGTGAAAACTAAAAGGCACACCTTTTTAAAGAATGCAAGGCCAACATTTCTTAAGAAATTAGAACCACACACACAAAGTTCTCCATGCCGAGAACTGAAAGAGGGTGTTCTTGAAGAGCTCAGTACAAAAAGTTAAATGTTATGATCCAGAGTTTCTTAGACCACCTTTTGTATGATTTTTCTGAGCGTTTTCAGGTTCCTCCTAACCTTAAGCCTTGACATTCATCTTTCCATTTTTGCTCTGTATTTAGTGTGGGCTGCAGATTACACACACACACAGCTTGGTGTAGGCTGCTGATTACAGCATTAGAGACCATACAAAAGACCTGAGGACTGACGTTCCCTGCAGCCTTCTATGGCGCCACACTTCATTGTGTTCAGGGGCCCTCCCTGTTGCATTGAGGAGAAGAACACTCAGTGAAGAACATGCCGTGTTTGTCTGAATTCACACCAGACCACAGTGCTATAATAATTTATTTAATGAGGCAGAGAGAGAGAGGGAGAGAGAGAAAGAGGAGAGGAGGAGGAGAGAGAGAGAGGGGGAGAAAGAGAGCGAGTGTGAGTGTGAGAGACAAGGGGGGAGAGGGAGAGGAAAGAGCGAAAGAGAGAGAGGGAGAAAAGGAAAGAGCGAAAGCGCTGGAAAGGCTGGTAGAAAGGGACTGGGAACTGGGACTGTGTCTGGCAGCAGCGATGCTGGTTGGTTTAGGCCTTGGCATCCTACCCCCCGTCCTGAGTCTTACCATCAAACGACTAACTAAACGAATATGGCCTGGCAATGGAGCAAAGCACTTCAGTTAAACCATATCAAAGCAAGGCGTTTTCTACAGAGAAACATTTTACCCTTGAAGTGACCTTTTCTTAAAACAGAACATGCCGCTGGAGTGGAGTGGAGGGCATAGCAGTGGGCTATAGGATGGTTTTTGTAATGCATTCTTGAGAACATGACATTTCCACTGATGTCTATACACTTCAGTGGCATATCAGGACAGGCAATAAGAGGAGGGGATGAAGTAACCTGTGTTATTGAGTGATACTGCTTTTCATTGTCAATTGTATTCTATCATGGTTATGTTGTGAGAGAATGCAATGAGTAAGACACTGAATCCTTCCAGAAACGATATTCAATTATGAATGGGCTGTGATCTCTGGCCTTACAACAGGTATAGGTAGTAAACTAAACCCAGTAACTGCATTTCAAATTGACAATAGCATAATGCCCCCTGACCTCTCCTAAACCTGCAGGGGAATTTCGCAAAATCCCTGCTTGCTGACCCAGTTCACTCTCTGTCCATGAGAGTTAAGGTGCGTGTCCTTCTCCCCTGTCTACAACACTATGTGAACCACACTCCCACACACAATTGCAGTTATTCTCCCAAACCTACAATCACAAGACAGACATTTACCATTTAACCCCCCTTTCCTAAACCCAAATCCCAACCACAGCGCAGCTCTGAAGAGTTATGGCATTTAACATCACAACGGATCACGATGAAGCGACCGCTGTGGTCAGAAGCAAAGGAAAGTGGTCAACAAGCTCATGAATAAGCATGTTCACCGACACCGAGACCTCAAGAGAAACTGTCAATTATGATTGTGATCGGTCGATGATCAGTTTATTCTCACGATATAGGAGACGGTATCTCATCATAGCTAACCAATTATATGGGATCTGATGTTGACATCCACAATTGCAAAATAGTTTGTAGTTGAATAAAATGCATCTGTTTTATGTATTGTTAAGGCAATAATCACACACGTGTTTAGTTGTCTATTTCGTAAGTGTTTATCGGTATAGTTTACTGGCCCATTGCCCTACTAAAGCCCTTCTCACTTACGAATCTCTACTCAGTTACTCTTGTATAAAGACGCATAATGATTACTCATCGAGGTCGCATCTTGCTCAAGCAATATTAGAAAAGTTCTTATTTAGTCTAAATACAAGACAAGAGAGAAAATCTAGCTACTCACCTCTGAAAAACTTATCTCAACTAAATCATATGTATTGTCTGCTAACTGCGCCGCTCCATCCGCGCATGAAGGAGAAGCCCCGCTTTCCAACGTGAACCTTTGGTCCACTTGATAAATAAAACAATGAATTCAACTGTTCGATTCGGTCAATTCCTTCCCTCTTCTGAACGTTTATGTTTTTTCCCTTGATAAAACAGCCTACAAACCCCCCGCTCCTACCAAAATCATGTGTGCGTTCCCGTTTGGGTTTGTAGCGCTCGCCCTGAGCGGCGTTGGACCAATGAACAAGCAGAGTTGTAACGGTAGGCGGGCCCGCTCATTTGACCTCGCAACACAACAGGCGACGAGTTGGCGTCCCTGCAAAGCCATCGGCAGCTCGGCACTATTCTATCATGCTGTTAGTGCATGCGGACCAAAGTAAACCCACTGTATTTACACAGCTGTCACGGTATGGACTATCTCTTCATTTCCACTGCCCCTCCAGATAGGCTATGATTAAGCCGCTGCTGAGCCTGTAAAGGAGTAGCAGTCTATATGTACATTTAACTACACAGGCCTCTACACATCATGAAGAGTGGAGGATTTTATTGGCAAAAGATTCATCTTTCTGTATGGATCAATAATAATATTAATATAATGCATAAACCATTACATTGCATAGATAGTCTGTTTACTTTGAGCAACAATCCTCCTCAAGGACAACAAATATTATTTTCAGAACAGAACTCAAGATCAGGGGCAGGGCCATGTCCAATTGGCCCCGGGCATCTGAAATCAATTTTTCCTCAAGAGTGTTTACAGAAATGGTATTAGGCAAACAAATTAAATTGAACCAGGGACAGGATAAACAATTTAATCCGTAGCTACCTTAACTGCATGTATGCCTAATAGGGTACAGCTTCACAGTACAGCGCCGCACCGACATGAAAATAGATTTCCACTTTAACTAACTGGCTCTTACTATGATGAGTGGCCTGCCATGGTTGTCATAATGCAGCATTGCCAACTTGATTGGCCCTGTTCCACCACATCCTACATGGAGGGATGGATGATGGAGGGATGGATGATGGGGGGATGATGATGGAGGGATGGATGGATGATGGAGGGATGGATGGATGATGGAGGGATGGATGATGGGGGGATGATGATGGAGGGATGGATGATGGAGGGATGGATGGATGGATGATGGAGGGATGGATGGATGGATGATGGGGGGGATGATGATGGAGGGATGGATGATGGAGGGATGGATGATGGAGGGATGGATGGATGATGGAGGGATGGATGATGGATGATGGAGGGATGATGATGGGGGATGATGATGGAGGGATGGATGATGGGGGATGATGATGGGGGGATGGCTGATGGCTAGATGGATGATGGAGGGAGGGAGGGATGGATGATTCAGGGATGGATGGATGATGGAGGGATGGATAGAGTGAGGGATGGGGCGGAAAATGGGTTGTCTGATCGAATCAATCAGTCTCATTTTAATACAGAGGCAGGAACTTCGTCATGAACCCACTGGGCACAGACGTCAATTCAATGTCTTTTCCACGTTGGTTCAACGTCACTTCATTGAAATGACGTGGAAACAACGTTGATTCAACCAGTGTGTCCAGTGGGATGTAACTTATTGCATGTGTTTGTACACATGCATATACACACACTCTCATTCAAATGCACACATGTGCACATACACGAACACACACACATGTAAATAGTGCCATACATGCACTCAAACATATTCAGTTGGCCTTGCTGTTATGATTTTTGTTGTCCTTGATGTCTTTTGCATTGTTGTTTTCTGTTTTCCTTTTCCTTTTTTCTCTTTTGTTCATTTTGTTGGTTGTTGGCGCATTGGGGGACAGGGGCTTGGGGGTGGAAAATTGAATTATTTAATTACATTTTTCCCAGGGGGAGGGGACTGAGTCTCAGCTGTTGAGCAGCTTCACTGCAACTAGATTGTATGTTTTAATATTCAATATTAAAAAATAAAAATAAAATGTAAAAAATGATTAATGTCATCAAGGGTTATTACTGTAATGAAATTTGGGGCTTGCAGCATTGTGTATTGTATCAAATCAAAGTGTATTGTGCACATTATACAGCAGGTATGAACAGTGAAGTGTCAATATTAGTTTTTTCATTTCTATACCATGATCATGATCTCAAAGTTGAAACTTGATTTAGACAGGTTAAGCAACTTTTGAGCATAAATTAATTGTGGCAACTACCAGCATTGTCCTGGCACAGTACAGCAAAGCGGTATACTAAATGTCACCGTTCAGCTCTGTTCTGTGTGATCAAGGTGTAGAATAAGGGATGAGAAGACTAGCAAGCAAATACGCACACAACACACAACAGACACCAAAAGCAGTTGGTATCGTCCCAATTCCTGAAAAAGCCAGAAAAACATATCCATTAGTAATGTCGCTGCTGGGAGGTGAATACTGCTCAGAGGTTATGCTGACGTAAATCTGTCAAGCTACTGTTCTGTTCATGAACACCGTATTGTATAAACCTCTGTGGTTTCTCACTCAGGCAGGCAGTGTGTTTCAGCCTGTGGCTACAGGGCACAGAGACCTACACAGTAACATCCTCTCCTTTCCCCTCTCCTCTCCTCTCCTCTCCTCTCCTCTCCTCTCCTCTCCTCTCCTCTCCTCTCCTCTCCTCTCCTCTCCTCTCCTCTCCTCTCCTCTCCTCTCCTCTCCTCTCCTCTCCTCTCCTCTCCTCTCCTCTCTCTTCTCCTCTCTCTTCTCCTCTCCTTTCCTCTCTCTCCTTTCCTCTCTCTTCTCCTCTCCTTTCCTCTCTCTCCTTTTCTCTCTCTTCTCCTCTCCTTTCCTCTCTCTCCTTTCCTCTCTCCTCTCCTCTCCTCTCCTGTCCTCTCCTCTCCTCTCCTCTCCTCTCTTCTCCTCTCAGCTGGCGTACAACTCATCCTGTAATTACGGCTAGCTGTCATCAACAGCCCCCGACCAGCAGCTATATTTACTGGAGAGCCAACAAACAGACCCAGCTCCCTGGTATGATCACTTAAAAGCGCTGCTTAGCCATGGATAGAAGGATTAGCCGCTGGACTGATCCCAGATAAGTTTGTGTATTGAGCCATAGGTAGAAGGATTAGATCCTTGACTGGTCCCAGATCGGTTTGTGTTGCGAGCCATGGGTAGAAGGATTAGAGCCTTGACTGGTCCCAGATCAGTTTGTGTAGTGAGCCATGGGTAGAAGGATTAGAGCCTGGACTGGTCCCAGGTCAGTTTGTGTCATTGACCAATAGAAGGTTAATTCACACAGCCGGACGTAATGTTACAGGTCTGAACGGGACCACCTCTCTCAGACATCTCAGCCGACACCCCTCATACACACCCCTCTTTCAATCCCTTGCCCCCGGAGCACTTGTGACCACTTACATGGAGAGAGCCACTCGGACATGCCATATGACGGGGGGATAGGGCGAAGGGGGGCAAGAGATCAAGGGCAGTGACATCTGAGGGTGAGAGTGGAAGTGGAACAGGAAGGGTTAGGGAGGGAGGGGTCAGTGGAACAGGAAGGGTTAGGGAGGGAGGGGTCAGTGGAACAGGGAGGGTTAGGGAGGGAGGGGTCAGTGAAACAGGAAGGGTTAGGGAGGGAGGGGTCAGTGGAACAGGGAGGGTTAGGGAGGGGTCAGTGGAACAGGGAGGGTTAGGGAGGGAAGGGTCAGTAGAACAGGGAGGGCTAGGGAGGGAGGGGTCAGTGGAACAGGAAGGGTTAGGGAGGGAGGGGTCAGTTGAACAGGGAGGGTTAAGGAGGGAGGGATCAGTGGAACAGGAAGGGTTAGGGAGGGAGGGATCAGTGGTCTACCTCTTTCGTATCGTCTGTTCTCTGGTTACCTGTTTACATCCTACTAGACACCATAGTAATGTTTTACATCCTACTAGACACCATAGTAATGTTGTACATCCTACTAGACACCATAGTAATGTTTTTCATCCTACTAGACACCATAGTAATGTTGTACATCCTACTAGACACCATAGTAATGTTTTACATCCTACTAGACACCATAGTAATGTTGTACATCCTACTTGACACCATAGTAATGTTTTTCATCCTACTAGACACCATAGTAATGTTGTACATCCTACTAGACACCATAGTAATGTTTTACATCCTACTAGACACCATAGTAATGTTTTACATCCTACTTGACACCATATAATGTTTTACATCCTACTAGACACCATAGTAATGTTGTACATCCTACTAGACACCATAGTAATGTTGTACATCCTACTAGACACCATAGTAATGTTTTACATCCTACTAGACACCATAGTAATGTTTTATATCCTACTAGACACCATAGTAATGTTGTACATCCTACTAGACACCATAGTAATGTTTTATATCCTACTAGACACCATAGTAATGTTGTACATCCTACTAGACACCATACTAATGTTTTACATCCTACTAGACACCATAGTAATATTTCATATCCTACTAGACACCATAGTAATGTTCTACATCCTACTTGACACCATAGTAATGTTTTACATCCTACTAGACACCATAGTAATATTTCATATCCTACTAGACACCATAGTAATGTTGTACATCCTACTAGACACCATAGTAATGTTGTACATCCTACTTGACACCATGGTAATGTTGTACATCCTACTAGACACCATGGTAATGTTTTCCATCCTACTAGACACCATAGTAATGTTTTCCATGCTACTAGACACCATAGTAATGTTGTACATCCTACTTGACACCATATAATGTTTTATATCCTACTTGACACCATAGTAATGTTTTACATCCTACTAGACACCATAGTAATGTTTTCCATCCTACTAGACACCATAGTAATATTTCATATCCTACTAGACACCATAGTAATGTTGTACATCCTACTTGACACCATAGTAATGTTTTCCATCCTACTAGACACCATAGTAATGTTTTACATCCTACTAGACACCATAGTAATGTTTTACATCCTACTAGACACCATAGTAATATTTCATATCCTACTAGACATCATAGTAATGTTGTACATCCTACTTGACACCATAGTAATGTTTTACATCCTACTAGACACCATAGTAATGTTTTATATCCTACTAGACACCATAGTAATGTTTTATATCCTAGTAGACACCATAGTAATGTTGTTTATCCTACTTGACACCATAGTAATGTTTTACATCCTACTAGACACCATAGTAATGTTTTATATCCTACTAGACACCATAGTAATGTTTTACATCCTACTAGACACCATAGTAATGTTTTATATCCTACTAGACACCATAGTAATTTTTACATCCTAGTAGACACCATAGTAATGTTTTCCATCCTACTAGACACCATAGTAATGTTTTACATCCTAGTAGACACCATAGTAATGTTGTACATCCTACTAGACACCATAGTAATGTTGTACATCCTACTAGACACCATAGTAATGTTGTACATCCTACTAGACACCATAGTAATGTTTTACATCCTAGTAGACACCATAGTAATGTTGTACATCCTACTAGACACCATAGTAATGTTTTATGTCCTACTAGACACCATAGTAATGTTTTACATCCTACTTGACACCATATAATGTTTTACATCCTACTAGACACCATAGTAATGTTGTACATCCTATTAGACACCATAGTAATGTTTTACATCCTACTAGACACCATAGTAATGTTTTACATCCTACTAGACACCATAGTAATGTTTTACATCCTACTAGACACCATAGTAATATTTCATATCCTACTAGACACCATATAATGTTTTCCATCCTACTAGACACCATAGTAATGTTTTCCATCCTACTAGACACCATAGTAATGGAGGCCATGTACAGCCATGTCTCAGGGCTCGTTACCACCCTGGAAATAGCCTGGTTCATTGTATGTTTGAGAGAATGCCTCCATGAGTCCTCCAAACACTGAACCACTTTTACTGTGTAGACTGAAGTGTATGTGATCACCCTATGATCACTCGACTACACAGCTGATGCCTGCTGGACTGTTCATTAACACGGTACTTCATTGTGTTTATCTGTCGGCCCCAGCCTCGAACTCAGGCCCTGTGTGTAGCTAACTGACCCTCTCTGCCCATTCATCGCCATTTACCCGTTGTTGTTGTCTTAGCTGTTTACCCGTTGTTGTCTCACCCGTTGTTGTCTTAGCTCTCCCAATCAACACCTGTGATTGCTTTATGCCTCTCTCTAATGTCAATATGCCTTGTATACTGTTGTTTAGGGCAGCTCTCATTGTTTTATTTTACTGCAGAGCCCCTAATCCTGCTCAACATGCCTCAGAGAGCCCCCTTGTCCCACCCCCACACATGCGGAGACCGCACCCAGCTTAACTGGCGCCTCCAGAGATACAACCTCTCTCATCGTCACTCAATGCCTAGGTTTACCCCCACTGTACTCGCACCCTACCATACCCCTGTCTGAACACTATGCCCTGAATCTATCCTACCACGCCCAGAAATCTGCTCCTTTTATTCTCTGTTCCCAAAGCACTAGACGACCAGTTCTTATAGCCTTTAGCCGTACCCTCATCCTACTCCTCCTCTGTTCCTCTGGTGATGTGGAGGTTAACCCAGGCCCTGCAGCCCCCAGCATCACTCCCATTCCCCAGGCGCTCTCATTTATTGACTTCTGCAACTGTAAAAGCCTTGGGTTCATGCATGTTAACATCAGAAGCCTCCTCCCTAAGTTTGCTTTATTCACTGCTTTAGCACACTCCGCCAACCCTGATGTCCTAGCCGTGTCGGAATCCTGGCTTAGGAAGGCCACCAAGAATTCTGAAATTTCCATCCCCAATTACAACATTTTCCGTCAAGACAGAACTGCTAAAGGGGGCGGAATTGCAATCTACTGTAGAGATAGCCTGCAGAGTTTTGTCATACTATCCAGGTCTGTGCCCAAACAGTTTGAGCTTCTACTTTTAAAGATCCATCTCTCCAGAAATAAGTCCCTCACTGTTGTTGCTTGTTATAGATGCCCCTATGCTTAACACCCCGGCCGTCCTTCAATCTAAGCTAGATGCCCTCAATCTCACACAAATGATCAAGGAACCTACCAGGTACAACCCCAAATCCGTAAACATGGGCATCCACATAGATATCACCCTGACCAACTTGCCCTCTAAATACACCTCTGCTGTTTTCAACCAGGATCTCAGCAATCACTGCCTCATTGTCTGCGTCCGTTATGGGTCCGCGGTCAAACGACCATCCCTCATCACTGTCAAACGCTCCCTAAAACACTTCTGCGAGCAGGCCTTTCTAATCGACATTTCCCGGGTATCCTGGAAGGATACTGACCTCATCCCGTCAGTAGAGGATGCCTGGTTGTTCTTTAAAAGTGCTTTCCTCACCATCTTAAATAAGCATGCCCCTTTCAAAAAATGTAGAACTAAGAACAGTTATAGCCCTTGGTTCACTCCAGACTTGACTGCCCTTGACCACCACAAAAACACCCTGTGGTGTACTGCACTAGCTTCGAATAGTCCCCGTGATATGCAACTTTTCAGGGAAGTCAGGAACCAATACACACAGTCAGTTAGGAAAGCAAAGGCTAGCTTTTTCAAACAGAAATTTGCATCCTGCAGAACTAATTCCAACAAGTTTTGGGACACTGTAAAGTCCATGGAGAATAAGAGCACCTCCTCCCAGCTGCCCACTGCACTAAGACTAGGAAACACTGTCACCACTGCTAAATCCACGTTAATCAAGAATTTCAATAAGCATTTCTCTATGGCTGGGCATGCTTTCCATCTGGCTACCCCAACCCCAGCCAACAGCTCTGCACCCCCCGCAGCAACTGGCCCAAGCCCCCCCCCCCCCCCCCCCCCCCGTTTCTCCTTCACCCATATCCAGACAGCTGATGTTCTGAAAGAGCTGCAAAATCTGGACCCCTACAAATCAGCTGGGTTAGACAATCTGGACCCTCTCTTCCTAAAATGATCCGCCGTCGTTGTTGCAACCGCTATTACTAGTCTGTTCTACCTCTTTCGTATCATCTGAGATTCCTAAAGATTGGAATGCGGCCGCGGTCATCCCCCTCTTCAAAGGGGGAGACACTCCAGACCAAAACTGTTACAGACCTATATCCATCCAGCCCTGCCTTTCTAAAGTCTTCGAAAGCCAAGTGAACAAACAGATTACCGACCATTTTCAATCCCACCGTACCTTCTCCGCTATGCAATCTGGTTTCCGTGCTGGTAACGGGTGCACCTCAGCCATGCTCAAGGTCCTAAACAATATCATTACCGCCATCGATAAAAGACAGTACTGTGCAGCCCTCTTCATCGACCTGGTCAACGCTTTCGACTCTGTCAATCACCGTAATCTTATCAGCAGACTCAATAGCCTTGGTTTCTCTAATGACTGCCTCGCCTGGTTCGCTCAGATAGAGTTCAGTGTGTCAAATCGGAGGGCGTGTTGTCCGGACCTCTCTATGGGGGTGCCACAGGCTTCAATTCTCGGGCCGACTCTTTTCTCTGTATACATCAATGATGTTGCTCTTGCAGCGGGGGATTCTTTGATACACCTCTACGTAGACAACACCATTATGGATACATCTGGCCCTTCTCTGGACACTGTGTTACCAAACCTCCAAACGAGATTCAATGCCATACAACACTCCTTCCCTGGCCTCCAACTGCTCTTAAATGATAGTAAAATGAAATGCATGCTCTTCAACCAATCGCTGCCCGCACCCGCCCGCCCCACTAGCATCAATACTCTGGACGGTTCTGACTTAGAATATGTGGACAACTATAAATACCTAGGTGTCTGGCTAGACTGTAAACTTTCCTTCCAGACTCACATTAAGCATCTCCAATCCAGTTAAATCTAGAATCGACTTCCTATTTCACAACAAAGCCTCCTTCACTCATGCTGCCAAACATACCCTCGTAAAACTGACTATCCTACAGATCCTTGACTTCGGCGATGTCATTTACAACATAGCCTCCAACACTCTACTCAGCAAATTGGATGCAGTCTATCACAGTGCCATCCATTTTGTCACCAAAGCCCCATATACTGTATTACCCACCACTGCGACCTGTATGCTCTCGTTGGCTGGTCTTCTCTACATATTAGTCGCCAAACCCACTGGCCCCAAGTCATCTATAAGTCTTTGCTAGGTAAAGCTCTGCCTTATCTCAGCTCACTGGTCACCATAGCAACACCCACCCGTAGCACGCGCTCCAGCAGGTATATTTCACTGGTCATCCCCAAAGCCAACACCTCCTTTGGCTGCCTTTCCTTCCAGTTCTCTGCTGCCAATGACTGGAACGAATTGCAAAAATTATTGAAGGTGGAGACTTATATCTCCCTCACTAACTTTAAGCGTCAGCTGTCAGAGCAGCTTACCGATCGTTGTAGCTGTACACAGCCCATCTGTAAATAGCCCATCCAACCAACTACCTACCTCACCCATATTTGTTTTTGTTTTTCTGCTCTTATTCACACAAGTATTTTCAACTTGCACATCCTCATCTGCACATGTATCACTCCAGTGTAAATTGCTAAATTGTAATTAATCACTATTGGCCTATTTATTGCCTTAGCTCCTTACTTTATTTTGCACACACTGTATACAGATTTTTCTATTGTGTTATTGACTGTACGTTTGTTTATCCCATATGTAACTCTGTGTTGTTGTTTTTGTCTCTCTGCTTTGCTTTATCTTGGCCAGGTCGCAGTTGTAAACGAGAACTTGTTCTCAACTGGCTTACCTGGTTAAATAAATAGGTCTGGCTACTACATGATACTCTAATTTCCCCTATACCCATCATGAGGTTGCTACAACCTAGCCTATGAATGAAAGTTTACAATGTAGGTGCACACAGGTCGAGAGAAAAATTTGAGATGACAGACAGTGACACATTTAATACCTTGCACACTCTTGCCTGCATCTAGCTGATCTAGGGTGTAATCATTAGTCCAACAGTTGCAAACAAGAGTTTCTATTGGGCAAATTCAGGTATTTTTATCCCTGTTACGTTTGCTTCCGTTTAATCAACAGAATGAACCCCTGATCACGCATGAACACGGTTTGCGTTCATAGCAGCCACCTTGTATTCATTCTAGCCTCTCTACACTCTCCTCCTCTCACCTTTGCCCTTCGTTTGTTGGTGTGTGCAACACCAGGGTTGTGGGTTCGATTCCCACGGGGGGCCAGTACAAAAAAAAATATACAAAAAAAATGCATGAAATTAAATGAAATGTATGCATTCACTACTGTAAGTCGCTCTGGATAAGAGCGTCTGCTAAATGACTAAAATGTAAATGTAAATGTAAATGTTTGTGGACTTCAATGAACAACACATCAGCTGTATGTGACAACAACAAAAAAATCCAAGCCAAACCATGTCATAACCGCTACACACAGCCTACATCGTTATCCCCATGTTAGCTAAAGTAACGTCATAATCAACATTGCTAAAAGAACTAACGCGTTAGTAGAACCGCTACAATCATGCAGTAACGTTACAGTGGATAGTCAGTAAGCAGTTACACCGGTGGGCCCCAGTGGCAATAAATTAATAAAACCAAAAGCTTACCTTGACTTGGAAGAGATCCAGTTGTGTGTTGTATAGTCATAGCCAGCTAGCTAACATAGCATCCCTCTGTTTGAGCCGGGTGTTTGAGTAACTAAACTAGCCAGCTGCATTTGCTAGCTAAGTAAGTGAAAATGACATTCTCTCTCTCTCTTGCATCTTTTTCCTTTCTGAAGAAATTAATTTGTTGAAAACTGTTCAACAATTGTCTTTCTCTCTCTTTGAGTCAACTACTCACCACATTTTATGCACTGCAGTGCTAGCTAGCTCTAGCTTATGCTTTCAGTAATAGATTAATTCTCTGATCCTTTGATTGGGTGAACAACATGTCAGTTCATGCTGCAAGAGCTCTGATAGGTTGGAGGACGTCCTCCGGAAGTTGTCATGATTACTGTGTAAGTCTATGGAAGGGGGAGAAAACCAAGAGCCTCCCCTCCTAGGTTTTGTATTGAAGTCAATGTACCAAGAGGAGGACAGCTAGCTTCTGTCCTCCGGCTGCATCATGGTGCTACCCTACAGAGTGCTGTTGAGACTACTATAGACTTGCATTGCAAAACAGTGTGTTTTAATCAATTATTTGGTGACGTGAATATATTTAGTAAAGTTTTATCTAAAAAGGATAACTTTTTCAATATTTTACCATTTTTATTTTATGAAATTCACTGAGGAGGATGGTCCTCCCTTTCCTCCTCTGAGGAACCTCCACTGATGTGGACGGTGGGGGGTCTAGCACTTACAGCCTTCAAAATGGCTTTGAAAGTTCACTCAACCATACAGCTGTTCTGTGAATGTTTTTGTTTTTTTACTGGTGGGTGGGACAGGCAGTGCTGCTCAGCCTCAGACGTGGGCAGATTATAGGGCTGTCATGCCCTGTAGCATGGTTAATGACAGGGCTTTGACTCCTGCAGGTAGGCCTAAGCCCAGCCTCCAAGCACCAGCTTTATTGTGGGCTGGAAGGAAAGGAACCTACTTGCAATAGGATCCACCCATCACAGAACATTCTACCCATCACAGTAGGGAAACTCTATCTCTCTCCCTCTCATACCAATGTCATTCTCAGAAACAAATTACATAACAAATGTCATAAAATGTCATGACATCTTGTGTCATTGAAACCATCTATAGGCAACATTTCTAATATCTCCCTGAACCCAATATTGTGACTTACAATTCCATAGATTATAAACCCTTCTCCTGCCCACTTTATAAATCCTTCACCTTCCCACTTTATAAACCCTTCACCTGCCCACTTCATAAACGCTTCACCTGCCCACTTCATAAACCCTTCACCTGCCCACTTCATAAACCCTTCTCCTGCACACTTTATAAACCCTTCACCTGCCCACTTCATAAACCCTTCACCTGCCCACTTTATAAACCCTTCTCCTGCCCACTTCATAAACCCTTCTCCTGCACACTTTATAAACCCTTCACCTGCCCACTTCATAAACCCTTCACCTGCCCACTTTATAAACCCTTCACCTGCCCACTTCATAAACCCTTCACCTGCCCACTTTATAAACCCTTCACCTGCCCACTTCATAAACCCTTCACCTGCCCACTTTATAAACCTTTCACCTGCCCACTTTATAAACCCTTCACCTGCCCACTTCATAAACCCTTCACCTGCCCACTTCATAAACCCTTCACCTGCCCACTTCATAAACCCTTCACCTTCCCATTTTGCCATTCCAGTTTTTCTCTCTACTTGTTCTGCTTCTGTAGAAAGAAAAAACAAACCGAGACGTGTGTTTGTGGAAGCTTGTTCAGGCTAAATTAGGTCAATGGATGCAACTGTCAGAAAGAGGAAAAAGCAGACTAACAAGCTAGTTAGGGCTAGGCTTCCCCTCCTGGGTGAACACAAGGCAATGTTTCCCATTCACCAGTCTCCAAACACAGTACAGACAGTCATAGTCTTTATCCGATTATTCTGACCATGAAGGTTGGTTAGAGGCTGTTGCTTAGAGATGGTCAGTTCGAGGCTATCAGTTAGAGCCTGCGTGTGTACGTTAGAGGCTGTCGGTTAGAGTCTGTCGGTTAGAGGCTGTCGGTTAGAGGCTGTCGGTTAGAGTCTGTCGGTTAGAGTCTGTCGGTTAGAGTCTGTCGGTTAGAGGCTGTATGTTAGAGACAGTTAGAGGCTGTCGGTTAGAGGCTGTCGGTTAGAGGCTGTCGGTTAGAGTCTGTCGGTTAGAGGCTGTCGGTTAGAGGCTGTCGGTTAGAGCCTGTATGTTAGAGACAGTTAGAGGCTGTCGGTTAGAGGCTGTCGGTTAGAAACTGTATGTTAGAGACAGTTAGAGGCTGTCGGTTAGAGGCTGTCGGTTAGAGCCTGTATGTTAGAGACAGTTAGAGGCTGTCGGTTAGAAACTGTATGTTAGAGACAGTTAGAGGCTGTCGGTTAGAAACTGTATGTTAGAAACAGTTAGAGGCTGTCGGTTAGAAACTGTATGTTAGAGACAGTTAGAGGCTGTCGGTTAGAAACTGTATGTTAGAGACAGTTAGAGGCTGTCGGTTAGAGGCTGTCGGTTAGAGCCTGTATGTTAGAGACAGTTAGAGGCTGTTGGTTAGAGGCTGTCGGTTAGAGCCTGTATGTTAGAGACACCCTATAGGCTGTCGGTTAGAAACTGTATGTTAGAGACAGTTAGAGGCTGTCGGTTAGAAACTGTATGTTAGAGACAGTTAGAGGCTGTCGGTTAGAGGCTGTCGGTTAGAGCCTGTATGTTAGAGACAGTTAGAGGCTGTTGGTTAGAGGCTGTCGGTTAGAGCCTGTATGTTAGAGACACCCTATAGGCTGTCGGTTAGAAACTGTATGTTAGAGACAGTTAGAGGCTGTCGGTTAGAAACTGTATGTTAGAGACAGTTAGAGGCTGTCGGTTAGAAACTGTCGGTTAGAGACAGTTAGAGGCTGTCGGTTAGAAACTGTATGTTAGAGACAGTTAGAGGTTGACGGTTAGAGGCTGTCGGTTAGAGACAGTTAGAGGCTGTCGGTTAGAAACTGTATGTTAGAGGTTGACGGTTAAAGGCTGTTAATTAGAGAATGTCGTTTAGAGGTTGACGGTTAAAGGCTGTTAATTAGAGAATGTCGTTTAGAGGTTGAGGGTTGGAGGCTGTCTGTTAGAAGCTGTCGGTTAATGGCTACCGGTTAGAGTCTGTCGGTTAGAGGCTGTATGTTAGAGTGTTGAAGTTTAGCTCGGCCCAACTCCAGAGAGAAAGATAAACAGTGTGTGTGAGTGTTTTTACTTGGCTTCCAGAGAATCTTCACACTGTGTGTGTTTAAACAGTGTGTGTGTGTTGTGTATTTAAACAGTGTGTGTGTTGTGTATTTAAACAGTGTGTGAGTTGTGTGTTTAAACAGTGTGTGTGTTAAACAGTGTGTGTTGTGTATTTAAACAGTTGGTGTGTGTTGTGTATTTAAACGGTGTGTGTGTTTAAACAGTGTGTGTGAGTTGTGTATTTAAACAGTGTGTGAGTTGTGTATTTAAACAGTGTGTGTGTTGTGTATTTAAACAGTGTGTGAGTTGTGTGTTTAAACAGTGTGTGTGTTTAAACAGTGTGTGTGTTTAAACAGTGTGTGTGTGTTGTGTATTTAAACAGTGTGTGTGTGTTGTGTATTTAAACAGTGTGTGAGTTGTGTGTTTAAACGGTGTGTGAGTTGTGTGTTTAAACGGTGTGTGTTGTGTGTTTAAACAGTGTGTGTGTTTAAACAGTGTGTGTGTTTAAACAGTGTGTGTGTTGTGTATTTAAACAGTGTGTGAGTTGTGTGTTTAAACGGTGTGTGTTGTGTGTTTAAACAGTGTGTGAGTTGTGTGTTTAAACAGTGTGTGTGTTGTGTGTTTAAACAGTGTGTGTGAGTTGTGTATTTAAACAGTGTGTGAGTTGTGTATTTAAACAGTGTGTGAGTTGTGTATTTAAACAGTGTGTGTGTTGTGTATTTAAACAGTGTGTGAGTTGTGTGTTTAAACGGTGTGTGTGTGTTTAAACAGTGTGTGTGAGTTGTGTATTTAAACAGTGTGTGAGTTGTGTGTTTAAACGGTGTGTGAGTTGTGTGTTTAAACAGTGTGTGAGTTATGTGTTTAAACAGTGTGTGAGTTGTGTGTTTAAACAGTGTGTGAGTTGTGTGTTTAAACAGTGTGTGAGTTATGTGTTTAAACAGTGTGTGAGTTGTGTGTTTAAACGGTGTGTGTGAGTTGTGTGTTTAAACAGTGTGTGAGTTGTGTGTTTAAACGGTGTGTGAGTTGTGTGTTTAAACGGTGTGTGTGTGTTGTGTGTTTAAACAGTGTGTGAGTTATGTGTTTAAACAGTGTGTGAGTTGTGTGTTTAAACGGTGTGTGTGAGTTGTGTGTTTAAACAGTGTGTGAGTTGTGTGTTTAAACGGTGTGTGAGTTGTGTGTTTAAATGGTGTGTGTGAGTTGTGTGTTTAAACGGTGTGTGTGAGTTGTGTATTTAAACGGTGTGTGAGTTGTGTGTTTAAACGGTGTGTGAGTTGTGTGTTTAAACGGTGTGTGTGAGTTGTGTGTTTAAACGGTGTGTATGAGTTGTGTGTTTAAACGGTGTGTGTGAGTTGTGTGTTTAAACAGTGTGTGAGTTGTGTGTTTAAACAGTGTGTGAGTTGTGTGTTTAAACAGTGTGCGAGTTGTGTATTTAAACAGTGTGTGAGTTGTGTATTTAAACAGTGTGTGAGTTGTGTATTTAAACAGTGTGTG
This sequence comes from Salmo salar, assembly GCF_965601325.2. Lineage (NCBI taxonomy): Eukaryota > Metazoa > Chordata > Actinopteri > Salmoniformes > Salmonidae > Salmo > Salmo salar. The sequence continues at coordinate 97,368,032 of NC_138304.1, forward strand.
TGTTGTGTATTTAAACAGTGTGTGTGTTGTGTATTTAAACAGTTTGTGAGTTATGTGTTTAAACAGTGTGTGAGTTGTGTGTTTAAACAGTGTGTGAGTTGTGTGTTTAAACAGTGTGTGAGTTGTGTGTTTAAACGGTGTGTGTGAGTTGTGTGTTTAAACGGTGTGTGTGAGTTGTGTGTTTAAACAGTGTGTGAGTTGTGTGTTTAAACAGTGTGTGAGTTGTGTGTTTAAACAGTGTGTGAGTTGTGTGTTTAAACAGTGTGTGAGTTGTGAGTTTAAACAGTGTGTGTGTTGTGTATTTAAACGGTGTGTGAGTTGTGTGTTTAAACGGTGTGTGTGAGTTGTGTGTTTAAACGGTGTGTGTGAGTTGTGTGTTTAAACAGTGTGTGAGTTGTGTGTTTAAACAGTGTGTGTTGTGTATTTAAACGGTGTGTGAGTTGTGTGTTTAAACGGTGTGTGTGAGTTGTGTGTTTAAACAGTGTGTGAGTTGTGTGTTTAAACAGTGTGTGTTGTGTATTTAAACGGTGTGTGAGTTGTGTGTTTAAACGGTGTGTGTGAGTTGTGTGTTTAAACAGTGTGTGAGTTGTGTGTTTAAACAGTGTGTGAGTTATGTGTTTAAACGGTGTGTGAGTTGTGTGTTTAAACGGTGTGTGAGTTGTGTGTTTAAACGGTGTGTGTGAGTTGTGTGTTTAAACGGTGTGTGTGAGTTGTGTGTTTAAACAGTGTGTGAGTTGTGTGTTTAAACAGTGTGTGAGTTGTGTGTTTAAACAGTGTGTGAGTTATGTGTTTAAACGGTGTGTGAGTTGTGTGTTTAAACGGTGTGTGTGAGTTGTGTGTTTAAACAGTGTGTGAGTTGTGTGTTTAAACAGTGTGTGAGTTGTGTGTTTAAACAGTGTGTGAGTTATGTGTTTAAACGGTGTGTGAGTTGTGTGTTTAAACGGTGTGTGTGAGTTGTGTGTTTAAACGGTGTGTGTGAGTTGTGTGTTTAAACAGTGTGTGAGTTGTGTGTTTAAACAGTGTGTGAGTTGTGTGTTTAAACGGTGTGTGAGTTGTGTGTTTAAACGGTGTGTGAGTTGTGTGTTTAAACGGTGTGTGTGAGTTGTGTGTTTAAACGGTGTGTGTGAGTTGTGTGTTTAAACGGTGTGTGTGAGTTGTGTGTTTAAACAGTGTGTGAGTTGTGTGTTTAAACAGTGTGTGAGTTGTGTGTTTAAACAGTGTGTGAGTTATGTGTTTAAACGGTGTGTGAGTTGTGTGTTTAAACGGTGTGTGAGTTGTGTGTTTAAACGGTGTGTGAGTTGTGTGTTTAAACGGTGTGTGAGTTGTGTGTTTAAACGGTGTGTGAGTTGTGTGTTTAAACAGTGTGTGAGTTGTGTGTTTAAACAGTGTGTGAGTTGTGTGTCTTTTTCTTGGTTCCAGAGAGTCTCTGGGCAGACTAGTTTCAGTCTGAGTGCAGAGGTCAGGCCTGTCTGTTTGTAAGCCCTATTGCGGTCGGAAAAGAGGAGGAGGAGAGGAGTGCAGGAGTAGGAAGGGGTGTGTGTGTGTGTGTGTGTGTGTGTGTGTGTGTGTGTGTGTGTGTGTGTGTGTGTGTGTGTGTGTGTGTGTGTGTGTGTGTGTGTGTGTGTGTGTGTGTGTGTGTTCTCTAGGCCTGGAGTGGTGTGTCAATGTTCCCTCCAATTTCTTGGGCTACTGAACTAATTTCAGGTCTGCTGAGCGCAAACTTGAACGTTGTGAAAATTCTGTGCAACTTCCTGTGTGCATGTACTGTGAAGATGTCATGAATTTATCAGTTCTCTGACATTACTCATCTTGTACTAATTTCACCCTTTAACAATAATCATCCACCATTGTTCCTCGGACAGTATTGGGATATTGGTACTAGTTGTGAACAGACAGTGTCACACACAGAACCGTAATTGTTCCTCTCAGTTGTCAGACGCCCAAAACATCAGCGCTCTCTGATTCATTTCCAGGGAAAAGCTAACCATGCCACTCAAAGGCACAATATGATGACTGAACACATTGTGTTGAGACACTGGCAGACTTCATAATGTTGAGATCCCGCTTCAGATCCAGACTTCGTAATGTTGAGATCCCGCTTCAGATTCAGACTTTGTAATGTTGAGAACCCGCTTCAGATTCAGACTTTGTAATGTTGAGATCCCGCTTCAGATCCAGACTTCGTAATGATGAGAACCCGCTTCAGATCCAGACTTTGTAATGTTGAGATCCCGCTTCAGATCCAGACTTCATAATGATGAGAACCCGCTTCAGATCCAGACTTCATAATGATGAGAACCCGCTTCAGATCCAGACTTCGTAATGTTGAGATCCCGCTTCAGATCCAGACTTCGTAATGATGAGAACCCGCTTCAGATCCAGACTTCATAATGATGAGAACCCGCTTCAGATCCAGACTTCGTAATGTTGAGATCCCGCTTCAGATCCAGACTTCGTAATGTTGAGATCCCGCTTCAGATTCAGACTTTGTAATGTTGAGAACCCGCTTCAGATTCAGACTTTGTAATGTTGAGATCCCGCTTCAGATCCAGACTTCGTAATGATGAGAACCCGCTTCAGATCCAGACTTTGTAATGTTGAGATCCCGCTTCAGATCCAGACTTCATAATGATGAGAACCCGCTTCAGATCCAGACTTCATAATGATGAGAACCCGCTTCAGATCCAGACTTCGTAATGTTGAGATCCCGCTTCAGATCCAGACTTCGTAATGATGAGAACCCGCTTCAGATCCAGACTTCATAATGATGAGAACCCGCTTCAGATCCAGACTTCGTAATGTTGAGATCCCGCTTCAGATCCAGATCAACTGATACCGTCTCAACACTGAGCCTGTCAAACCCTGAGTCTGTTGAGATAAATCATCTGTCACTCCCTCCCTCCTCCTTCACCTCATCAATCATTACACAGAGAGAGGGATAAAGAAAGAGAGGGTGTGTGTGTGTGCGTCTCCTGTGTAATACAGTACAACCTCAGTAGGCTCCACGAGGCCCCTGTCAGGATCTAGTTTCCTGGGTTGCAGCAGCACAAGACATGTCTAGACAAGGAGAGGCTCACAGAATATATGGATTTGTGAAACCTGATACTGCTTCTTGTATCGGTCATCCTGCCTGGGTCACTGCATATTACAGGTTCTAACACACACATACAGTACAAACACACACACACACACACACACACACACACACACACACACACACACACACACACACACACACACACACACACACACACACACACACACACACACACACACACACACACTCCTTTCTGGCTCTTGCTGGCTACAGTAGCACACACTGAGCTGCCTTGTGGTTCAGCGAGAAAAGTCAGAGATATATTTGTCCTCTGTTTCACCCTGGGGCTGTAGTAACATTTTCTATAGATGACAACATGGCGGTGCTCTAGGGTCATGTGGTGTAGTGTGTCACAGGTGCACCGCAGAAGGGGTTGAGTTCATTGAACTTCATTCTAGCTATGCTTTCTGGTAAGTGTAGAGGGGGCTTATAGGCCACAGGTGAACAAGGCCAATTAAAGCTTGGCTAAAGCACATCAGATTACACTAAATTTGTATGAAATGTGCTATATAAATAAAGATTGATGTGATTTGAACTGTGTGGGGCTGTATAGCTTCGGTATCACTGTGGCTCTTCAAGCAAGAGCCTGCAATGGTGTGCTAAATGCTGCACCACTCTGACTGATCAAGCCCATAGGAAGGGAGGAGCATGTATCACAACGAGGGATCTGATTGGAGGAGAGGCTCCTAGACCAGGTAGTGTAACAGTACTATACAGGACCCAGGTACACTACTATTATATAGGCCTACAAGTACAGGTACACTACTATTATATAGGCCTACAGGTACAGGTACACTACTATTATATAGGCCTACAGGTACAGGTACACTACTGTTATATAGGCCTACAGGTACAGGTACACTACTATTATATAGGCCTACAAGTACAGGTACACTACTATTATATAGGCCTATAGGTACAGGTACACTACTGTTATATAGGCCTACAGGTACAGGTACACTACTGTTATATAGGCCTACAGGTACAGGTACACTACTGTTATATAGGCCTACAGGTACAGGTACACTACTGTTATATAGGCCTACAGGTACAGGTACACTACTGTTATATAGGCCTACAAGGAGCTTTCAGAAACATCTCTCCTCTTGCTGAAGTGGCACCTTTCTTTGGGTTTTTCTGTCCCTACTGACCCAGTAAACTCTCCTTCCCTGCTAACACTAGTGCTTAATGTCTTTCTTGGACTACATCGGACCCCGTTTCCTGTCAGAACTCACAATCAACGCTCTTTGGGATGTACAGACTCACCACTTTCCTCAATCTTCCCGCAGGCTGCTAGGCCTCTGCCAATGTAGTCCTTTATATAACTTATGGAGACCACATAATTACACCGCCTTTTTCTTCTTTTCATTTATATCACATTTGTTTTGCTTGATTGAATGAAAACATACTACTACTAATAATACTACTAATAATAATACTAATAACACTAATAATACTAGTAGTACTGCTACTAATAATAATACTAATAATACTAGTAGTACTACTACTACTAATAATACTAATAATACTAATAACACTAATAATACTAGTACTACTACTACTAATAATACGAATAACACAAATAATAATAATACTAATAACACTAATAATACTAGTACTACTAATAACACTAATAATACTAGTACTACTAATAACACTAATAATACTAGTACTACTAATAATAATAATAATACTAAAAAGAATAATAATAATACTAATAATACTACTACTAATAATCATAATACTAATAATACTAGTACTACTACTACTAATAATAATAATACTAATAATAAAAATAATAATATGAATAATAACGCACGGCTCTCAACCTTCGCCTCTCCCGAGTCCGCACGGGAGTTGCAGCGATGAGACAAGACTGTAACTATCATTTGGATACCACAAAATTGGGGAGAAAAAGGGCAACAACAAAAAGTTTTCTCAAATAAAACAAATAAAAATAATAGCCTAATAAGTCATTTAGGGAAGTGACTTATTCTTTATCCACTGTCACACCATTACCAGTCAGGATTCAGGAAATAAGATTGAAAACAACTGCAATAGTGGACTGATTTAGGAAACTTGGAGAAGGTTAAAGGTCTGTTTGAAATCTGTCATCACAGTTTCATAAGGTACAGTAAACCGCAGTTGCAGACTCTACCATGAGAGACATATTGCCACTGTATCAGCATAATTATTTGTTTTAGAGTATCAAAGCATTTTCAGTGTCATTGTTTCATCATACATGAACTACTCCAAAGAGAGAGAGAAGACGGGAGAGAGAGAGAGAGAAAACGGGAGAGAGAGAGAAAACGGGAGAGAGAGAGAGAGAGAGAGAAAAGAGTATGAAAGAGAGCTCTGAGCCGATCTCCACCCCTCTATAGTACTACAGCACTCTGCTATTTCTGCTGCCACACTCGACCGCAGGGAAACGTGCCACCTAAGTCATAATTGACTCTATGGCAGCCTAACATGCTGACCACACTGCCCCCGTTGCGTGCGCGATAGATGCAAAATACATTTTTAAATCGTTGCACCCACACTGCTCATGCGTGTCAACAAGTGTCAGCGTAGCCTGCCGCTAAAATAGAACTGGTTCTATTTGTGACGATTGACAAGCTGCAAGACCCGCCTCTCCCATCTCCTCATTGGTTTTTAGGAGTACATACCCACGTGGTTGATTGAAAGATGAACTGAGGTCCATACTCCAGCCCAGTTGGTAGTGGTAATGCACCTTAAAGTTGGTTGCCAACCGCCATATAAAGTCAGAAGAAGAAGAAGACTGAAGGAGGAGACTAAGTGGTCAACATTAAATGGTCAACAAACGTTACAAAAAAATCAAAACAGTAAAATGACCTGACCAACAAAAAATACTATGTTTCGTCCTTAACAATGGGATTCGTCCCAAGGCGGGAAGCAAGACAACAAGAATAAACCGCAAAATAAGCCCTTAGCAATTTTGGCCACTTCATCTCTTCCTGTCTGATACTATGCATGCATTTCTTTTAACTAGGCAAGTCTAGGAACAGTGGGTTAACCTTGTTCAGGAGCAGAACGACAGATCTTTACCTTGTCAGGTCAGGGATTTGATATTATAACTTTTCGGTTACTGGCCCAACGCTCTAACCACTAGGCTACCTGCCACCCCCATGCATACAAGGACTGGACATTTTTCATGAAGCTATTAATGGAAAAATGCAACAATAGCAAGGCTATCGATGTCTAGTGAAAATCCTATAACATACTATTGAACATGCAATTCCAGCAATGAAGCAACTAATAAAACGTGGAAAACACTGTTCTAAACAGCACGCGCTAATGGGAGCGGTTCCACACGAGATAAAACACTGTTCTAAACAGCACGCGCTAATGGGAGCGGTTCCACACGAGATAAAACACTGTTCTAAACAGCACACACTAATGGGAGCGGTTCCACACGAGATAAAACACTGTTCTAAACAGCACACACTAATGGGAGCGGTTCCACACGAGATAAAACACTGTTCTAAACAGCACACACTAATGGGAGCGGTTCCACACGAGATAAAACACTGTTCTAAACAGCACGCGCTAATGGGAGCGGTTCCACACGAGATAAAACACTGTTCTAAACAGCACACACTAATAGGAGCGGTTCCACACGAGATAAAACACTGTTCTAAACAGCACGCGCTAATGGGAGCGGTTCCACACGAGATAAAACACTGTTCTAAACAGCACACACTAATGGGAGCGGTTCCACACGAGATAAAACACTGTTCTAAACAGCACACACTAATGGGAGCGGTTCCACACGAGATAAAACACTGTTCTAAACAGCACGCGCTAATGGGAGCGGTTCCACACGAGATAAAACACTAAAACACTAACGATGAGGAAGTTTTTATAAAATAATTGCCTCCACATTTCTATGGATGGATTTTGGCAAGGCTACTTTGAAACAAGAAAAGAAATGCCTCATTCATTTGAAGTAAAGTGTTCAGGTTTCAAACAATTACACAGCCTCAAGCTGACGTTAGTGGGGCTCCCGAGTGGCACAGCGGTCTAAGGCACTGCATCTCAGTGTTAGAGGCGTCACTACAGACCCTGGTTTGATTCCAGGCAGTATCACAACCGGCCGTGATTGGGAGTCCCATAGGGCGGTGCACAATTGGCCCAGCATCGTCCGGGTTAGGGCTTGGCCAGGGTAGACCGTCATTGTAAATAAGAATTTGTTCTTAACTGACTTGCCTAGTTGAATAAATAAAATAAACGTTGCAAAGAGGTGGGTGATGTGCTGATAGTCAACAGTAGGCAGTCTATAGCCTATGCATCTAAATGCAACTTTACCAGTTGAGATTGAGAAATAAAATAACTCCTTTTTAATCGTGGCCACCAAAGTTTTTAATATGCGACTGCATTTAGAATTGTTTTTTGTTGTGCAATGACTGGGCTGACCAATGACTGGGCTGACCAATGACTGGGCTGACCAATTACTGGGCTGACCAATTACTGGGCTTCCAAAAGCAGGTTTCACCCAAGTAGCCTACATGCTTTTCGAGGAGCTACTCTTAGCTGTCTGACAGGTGGTAGGCTATTCCGCTCAAACTAGGCTCTCTGTATGCTGTACACATGACGAATAACGAAAATACAAACGAGCCAATTGAATTAACCCATAGAACGATAAGCATGACCGGTCAAATGTATTTTCTGCAGCTAACCGATTAACGGTTAACCGTAAGCGTGTGTGTCTACCTCCTGGCTGTGTTTTTGCTCACAAGGACAGAAGTGACATTACCATTGGCTCATTTAATTTACTGCAAAGTGGGTCAACCAACCTAGACATTATCATACATTACAGGACCAACATGGTGCATGAATCTGAATCTAGGAATACCCTGCATATTGTTTATTATAGGAAGGGAAAGGGAAAGGGGCAATACCCAGTCAGTTGTACAACTGAATGCATTCAACTGAAATGTGTCTTCCGCATTGATTGTATGTATGTTTCACTAGAGACATTAAAATGTTGTTTTTATACATTACCATAATAAGTATTGCAATAGCAAGCTAGTTTGCATATAGCGTTTTCAACAGCTGAAGTGGAGTGGCTCATATATAATGGGTGGAAGACTAGTGCAAGAGAAAGAAAATGATTTCACCAGCTGTTAGTAGTTGTACTTCCCCTTGATACTGTCCAAACTGCTACGTCCCAAAACATTCACTTCATCATTCAATTCTCTTACGTCACAGTGGAAAATGCAATGCACATTATGATTATATTGGGTTAAAATACTCTCTTGTGGTATATAATGTTTGGTTTAAAACATCTGCCAGTTATACAAGAACACCCACACAAAACTCTCTTCTCTGCTGCCTTCTAAAAAGTTGAACATCGATCAACAAGCAGCACAGAGACAGCAGAAAGGGAACTGTGCAAAACCAATGTAATCTTTCAAAATGTAATTCTCTGGTAGCACAAAGTCAATCACTGGTCAATATGGTGATGACATCACCTCAGCTCTGTCTAAACCCACACTGGTCAATATGGTGATGACATCACCTCAGCTCTGTCTAAACCCACACTGGTCAATATGGTGATGACATCACCTCAGCACTGTCTAAACCCACACTGGTCAATATGGTGATGACGTCACCTCAGCTCTGTCTAAACCCACACTGGTCAATATGGTGATGACATCACCTCAGCTCGGTCTAAACCCACACTGGTCCATATGGTGATGACATCACCTCAGCTCTGTCTAAACCCACACTGGTCAATATGGTGATGACATCACCTCAGCTCGGTCTAAACCCACACTGGTCAATATGGTGATGACATCACCTCAGCTCGGTCTAAACCCACACTGGTCAATATGGTGATGACATCACCTCAGCTCTGTCTAAACCCACACTGGTCAATATGGTGATGACATCACCTCAGCACTGTCTAAACCCACACTGGTCAATATGGTGATGACATCACCTCAGCACTGTCTAAACCCACACTGGTCAATATGGTGATGACATCACCTCAGCTCTGTCTAAACCCACACTGGTCAATATGGTGATGACATCACCTCAGCACTGTCTAAACCCACACTGGTCAATATGGTGATGACATCACCTCAGCTCTGTCTAAACCCACACTGGTCAATATGGTGATGACATCACCTCAGCACTGTCTAAACCCACACTGGTCAATATGGTGATGACATCACCTCAGCTCTGTCTAAACCCACACTGGGAACCTTTTCAATCCACACTACATTTAGTATCAGTCATCACCTGTCTTTAGTATCAGTTATCACCTCATCACGTCTTTAGTGTCAGTCATCACCTCAACGCTAGTGTGTCCTTCCCACCCATCCATAGCCCCGATGCCCCTCCTTCAGTCCCCCCTCATGGTGCCATCCATAGCCCCGATGCACCTCCTTCAGTCCCCCCTCATGGTGCCATCCATAGCCCTGATGCCCCTCCTTCAGTCCCCCCTCATGGTGCCATCCGTAGCCCCGATGCCCCTCCTTCAGTCCCCCCTCATGGTGCCATCCATAGCCTCTCAGTAAAGTGCAGTACATTGATCCCATGGAGCACCCATCCATAACAAGTATAACCGTCTACAGGTGTAATACATTAAGACTTGTCATGAGTACGTATGACCACCTTAAAATGATGACTAGGGAGCAGCCGTTGACACATGGAGCACCGTGCTGGGGCTCCCATCTATCCTGCTATCATAGGAGATACCCACTGAACACAGACATCGTTTCAACATTTAGATTTGATTTGAGTTGTCAACTAATGTGAATTCAATATGAACTCAACAAACATTTGAAGCATGTTATTGGATTTAGATTAAAAGTTGGGTGAAAAAAATGACAAACATTATGGAAATTCCTTTAAGTTGATGACTTTTTACAAAATCAAATCACTTTTCCACAAATGATTCAAAATCCTCTCTTTGATTTTTGTTGTTTAAATTACATGTACGTGGAAACAACGTTGATTCAACCAGTTTGTGCCCAGTGGGTTCAGGGCCACCTAACCACAGACCCAAAGCCTCTACACCCGTCTCCTTTATGGTGCCTCCTACACTGACCCCATGTAGCACCAGGAGCACCTATCTATCCTCAAACACGTAAAGCAGTCCTCTTACCATCATAGATGATGCCATCCTCCATTTCCTCACGCATCACTTCATTTAGGTCATCTTGATCCTCGCCGATGTCGGCCATAGCCATCACTTCATTTAGGTCATCTTGATCCTCGCCGATGTCAGCCATAGCCATCACTTCTTTACCCCTTCTTTCCCCTCTCTGGGTGGTTAAGCGTTGGTGGGTTTGTTTCTGTGCGACCGGGTGACTCGAGTGTAAAATTGAATCAGAGCTGTGTTGGCCTCTTCTTCCTGCTCCGGGTGATGGATGGCCGCTCCCCGTCAGGAATCAGATCCAGCCTGAGTAGAGAAGCTAGGCAGGCAGACAATGACTGAGAGCTGCTCTTCGTCTGCCTGATCACTCCCTGCACCAGGCCTGTGTGTGTGGGGATGGATGGATGGACGGGAGTGTGTGTGAGAGTGTGTGTGTGTGTGTGTGTGGGAAGCCCTCACCACTACCACCACCGAGTTTTATCAACACAGATGATTTCATAATTTCCTGTGTGAAAGCGAGAGAATTCAAGTACACTTGTTGTGTGTGGTGTGTGTGCGTGTGTGTGTGGTATGTGTGTGTGTGTGTTTGTGCGTGTGGTTTACGTGTGGTGTGTGTGTGTGTGTGTGTGTGTGTGTGTGTGTGTGTGTGTGTGTGTGTGTGTGTGTGTGTGTGTGTGTGTGTGTGTGTGTGTGTGTGTGTGTGTGTGTGGTGTGTGTGCATGTGGTGTGTGTGTGCACGTTGTGTGTGTGTGTGTGTGTGTGTGTGTGCGCGCGCACATGAACATTTAGGAGCACTATTCAGCGAGTCAGCCCAAGTGGCTGCTGATTAGCTGGCATAATTAACTGCTTTATTTTGGGACAGCAGGGACTTGAGGTGCTAGGTCCCTTTGCCGTGTGTGTGTGTGTGTGTGTGTGTGTGTGTGTGTGTGTGTGTGTGTGTGTGTGTGTGTGTGTGTGTGTGTGTGTGTGTGTGTGTGTGTGTGTGTGTGTGTGTGGAAATATGTCATATCAAATTGTATTGGTTGCACACACATGTTCAGCAGATGTTATTGCTGGTGTAGTGAAATGCTTGTGTTTCTAGCTCCAACAGTTCAGTAATATCTAACAATACACAACAATACACAACAATACACACGCGCACCCTTGTACGGGTGTGTCTGTCCTGGCTTGTCATTCCCTCACAGCTCGCAGCAGGGGATCATGGGATTGCTAACTCTATGTCTTCATTCGGCCCTCGGTATCAATAGGGATCATAGAGACGGTGGTAGCTGCTGCTAATGTTAGTATACTTCAATCATGCATATTCAAATCAACAGATGCTGCGCTGTGGTTACCTAAGGTCCTAGATTATGCAAATCAGCAGTAACACAGATGTAAGGCTAAACAGAACGTTTAGTTGAACATGAACAAACTCAGGTTCAAGAGGTGAAACTATTAGACCCGCACAAAATAGTATTGTTGGTAAAGTATTGTGTGTGCTGTAGATAGTAGCGGTATATCCAGCTGTAGATAGTAGCTTTAGAGTAGCTTTAGATAGCAGCTGTAAATCCAGCTGAAGAGAGTAGCTGTAGATAGTAGCTGAAGAGAGTAGCTGTAGAGAGTAGCTGTAGAGTAGCTGTAGATAGTAGCAGTATATTCATCTGTATATAGTAGCTGAAGAGAGTAGCTTTAGATAGCAGCTGTAGAGAGTAGCTTTAGATAGCAGCTGTAGAGAGTAGCTTTAGATAGCAGCTGTAGAGAGTAGCTTTAGATAGCAGCTGAAGAGAGTAGCTTTAGATAGCAGCTGAAGAGAGTAGCTTTAGATAGCAGCTGAAGAGAGTAGCTTTAGATAGCAGCTGAAGAGAGTAGCTTTAGATAGCAGCTGTAGAGAGTAGCTTTAGAGTAGCTGTAGATAGTAGCAGTATATCCATCTGTATATAGCAGCTGTAGAAAGTAGCTGTAGAGAGTAGCTTTAGATAGCAGCTGTAGAAAGTAGCTTTAGATAGTAGCTTTAAACCCAGCTGTAGAGAGTAGCTGTAGAGAGTAGCTTTAGATAGCAGCTGTAGAGAGTAGCTGTAGAGAGTAGCTTTAAACAGCTGTAGAGAGTAGCTATAGATAGTAGCTGTAAATCCAGCTGTAGATAGTAGCTGTAGAGAGTAGCTGTACAGAGTAGCAGTATATCCATCTGTATATAGCAGCTGTAGAGAGTAGCTGTAGAGAGTAGCTGTACAGAGTAGCAGTATATCCATCTGTATATAGCAGCTGTAGAGAGTAGCTGTAGAGAGTAGCTGTAGATAGTAGCTGTACAGAGTAGCAGTATATCCATCTGTATATAGCAGCTGTAGAGAGTAGCTGTAGAGAGTAGCTGTAGAGAGTAGCTGCAAATCCAGCTGTAGATAGCAGCTGTAGAGAGTAGTTTTAGATAGCAGCTGTAGAGAGTAGCAATAGATAGTAGCTTTAAACCCAGCTGTAGAGAGTAGCTATAGATAGTAGCTTTAAACCCAGCTGTAGAGAGTAGCTATAGATAGTAGCTTTAGATAGCAGCTGTAGAGAGTAGCTATAGATAGTAGCTTTAGATAGCAGCTGTAGAGAGTAGCTATAGATAGTAGCTTTAAACCCAGCTGTAGATAGTAGCTGTAGAGAGTAGCTTTAAACCCAGCTGTAGAGAGTAGCTATAGATAGTAGCTTTAAACCCAGCTGTAGAAAGTAGCTGTAGAGAGTAGCTTTAAACCCAGCTGCAGAAAGTAGCTGTAGAGAGTAGCTTTAAACCCAGCTGTAGAGAGTAGCTTTAAACCCAGCTGTAGAAAGTAGCTGTAGAGAGTAGCTTTAAACCCAGCTGTAGAAAGTAGCTGTAGAGAGTAGCTTTAAACCCAGCTGTAGAAAGTAGCTGTAGAGAGTAGCTTTAAACCCAGCTGTAGAAAGTAGCTGTAGAGAGTGGCTGCAGATAGTAACTGTAGTAGTCCCTCATCAGCTGTCCACTATTCCAGATTGATTCCCTTGGAATGATTGGTTCCTGCATGGGAGGTAGATACTTGTGTCCTTCCCCTCCACAAAGGAAGGGGTGGACCAGAGTTCACAGTCTCTCCCTCCTTGTCCTCCTCATCTTGCTCCTCCACTCTTTCTCTTATTCTTCCTCCTCCTTCTCCTCATCTTCCTCCTCCTCCTCTTTCTTAGAGCCGACCAGGGTATCCAGTGTCCCAGGCAAGGTGACATGACTCACTCCATTTAGACTCACTTCAACACAAAACCAATTCCCCCAAAATAGTAACTAGGCTGTTGCCTGTGAATTGATGTAACTTTACTCTCTTCAAGAGTTTTGCGCAGCTCTCTTTGAAGCCCCCTGGAATAGACCTGACAACAAACTCATTATCAGAGGCCAGTCCAGACAAGCAGAGTCCATATAACAGCTATTAGGGACTAAAAACACGTTCCAAATAAGGGACCAGAAATAGATGCATCAAATAGAAGTGCTAATTTGTCAAGAGTCGGTTTGTCTGTCAGACAATGAGTGACGCAGGTAGGCTTGGCACACAATATTAATTCAATGTCTGGTTAACTACGACGGCCTTTGAGTGAGTGAGTGAGTGAGTGAGTGAGAGAGAGAGAGAGAGAAACTGCGTTGTGCGTATTTTTTTTAATTTAACTAGTCAAGTCAGTTAAGAACAAATTCTTATTTGCAATGATGGCCTACCCCGGACTATGCTAGGCCAATTGTGCAGCGCCCTATGGGACAGCCATTTGTGATACTGCCTGGGATCAAACCAAGGTCTGTAGTGACGCCTCTAGCACTGCGATGCAGTGTCTCAGACCGCTGCGCCACTCAGGAGTCTACATGGTTTGTCTTTCTGAGCAACAAGACGTGAACACGACATGGCAGGGGATGTTTCGGACATCTCTCTTTCCCTCTCTAGCTCCATGAATTATGAAGGAGCAGCAGGAAACAGGAGCTGTGACGCAGCAGCCTGAAGAACCAGTCTGTTAGATTATAGGCCTGTTTACCACACTTTACTGCAGGGCCAGGCAGCACAGAACAGCTCCAAGGGGACAGACTCCTGATAGGTTCATTTGGTTCCCTGATTTGAATACTGCTACTGCTTTTTACAGGCCATCTAATAATTAGGCCAAGGTAAAAATGTATTTGAACGCCCGTTTCACGATCCGACAATGGTAGCCTAGTTTTTGGGCTTTACATTCGAGATTTGGATTATTTTTCATGGTTCTAGGTCAATTTGTAAGCTTGTTGAACGAAGAGCCATTTGGGAGCCAAATGAGCCGGCTCGACGAAAAGACTCAGAATTCCCATCACTAGGATGGTCCAGAGAGAGAGACAGAAAGAGAGAGAGAGACAGAAAGAGAGAGAGAGACAGAGATAGAGACAGAGAGAGAGACAGAAAGAGAGAGACCTACAGATCCTAGTCACAGACACAATTTCCTCAGGTTCCTACCTCAGATTTATCCAAGGTAGGAACCTTGGAGTGATTTTATGTCCATAGCTGTATTTGTAACCGTTTAGCATGAAATGGAAGCCATTGATGGTGGTGTATCAGACGCCATGGAGACGCCATGGAGACGCCATGGATACAATGTTCCAGTTCTCCTCTTATCCATGATCCTCGACAGACGTGACGATTGTGAGACCCATTAGTCACGCAAACAACTAAACACACACACGCAGAGAAGCGCACACACACACACACAAGCACACAGACACACACACATACACACACTCTCTCTTTCGCTCTCATAAATGCGCCTGCTCTTCCCTAACCATCCCACCCTCGTCTGTTCACTGTAATAACACACACTGTATTCTGATCCTGTATAATGATTCATGATTTCTGTGCCAAAGATTACTTACATTACAGACTCCGAGGTAGAGAGGTGTCATCATGAGCAGACACAGAGACAACTACTGTACTGTATCGAGGCCATTGAATATAAGCTGTTGTCATGTATATTACAGTAACAACTAGTTTGTTTCAGAGAAAAGCTGTAGTTAAGCTGTAGGCTCGAGTATCAACAAACTCGAGTCATGTTGGTTTGTCCTGTATCTGTTCTGCCTGCTGAATGTCAATGACTGGATAGATGGTTTGTCCTGTATCTGTTCTGCCTGCTGAATGTCAATGACTGGATAGATGGTTTGTCCTGTATCTGTTCTGCCTGCTGAATGTCAATGACTGGATAGATGGTTTGTCCTGTATCTGTTCTGCCTGCTGAATGTCAATGACTGGATAGATGGTTTGTCCTTTATCTGTTCTGCCTGCTGAATGTCAATGACTGGATAGATGGTTTGTCCTGTATCTGTTCTGCCTGCTGAATGTCAATGACTGGATAGATGGTTTGTCCTGTATCTGTTCTGCTTGCTGAATGTCAATGACTGGATAGATGGTTTGTCCTGTATCTGTTCTGCCTGCTGAATGTCAATGACTGGATAGATGGTTTGTCCTGTATCTGTTCTGCCTGCTGAATGTCAATGACTGGATGCACTGTCTTCAACAGCACAGAGAGAACCCCGCCTCCAGAAACACAAACACACATGGCTGGGCACACACACACACACACACACACATACACACACACACACACACACACACACAGTACCAGTCAAAAGTTTGGACACACCTACTCATTCCAGGGTTTTTCTTTATTTTTCCTATTTTCTACATTGTAGAATAATAGTGAAGACATCAAAACTATGAAATAACACATACTATGAAATCATGTAGTAACCCAAAAAAGTGTTAAACAAATCTAAATATATTTAATATTTGAGATTCTTCAAAGTAGCCACCCTTTGCCTTGATGACAGCTTTGCACACTCTTGGCATTCTCTCAACCATCTTCATGAGGTAGTCACCTGGAATGCATTTCAATTAACAGGTGTGCCTTATTAAAAGTTCATTTGTGGAATTTCTTTCCTTCTTAATGCGTTTTAGCCAATCAGTTGAGTTGTGGTATACAGGTAGGGGTGGTATACAGAAGATAGCCCTATTTGGTAAAATACCAAGTCCATATTATGGCAAGAACAGCTCAAATAAGCAAAGAGAAACAACAGTCCATCATTACTTTAAGACATGAAGGTCAATCAGTTGGGAACATTTCAAGAACTTTGAACGTTTCTTCAAGTGCAGTCGCAAAAAACAATCAAGCACTATGATGAAACTATCTCTCATGATGACCGCCACAGGAAAGGAAGACCCAGAGTTACCTCTGCTGCAGAGGATAAGTTCATTAGAGTTAACTGCAGCTAAGATTGCAGCCAAAATAAATGCTTCACAGAGTTCAAGTAACAGACACATTTCAACATCAACTGTTCAGAGGAAACTGCGTGAATCAGGCCTTTGTGGTCGAATTACTGCAAAGAAACCACTACTAAAGGTACACCAATAATAAGAAGAGACTTGCTTGGGCCAAGAAACACGAGCAATGGACATCAGACTGGTAAAAATATTACCTTTGCTCTGATGAGCCCAAATGTGAGAATTTTGGTTCCAACCGCCGTGTCTTTGTGAGACGCAGAGTAGGTGAACAGATGATCTCCGCATGTGTGATTCCCACCGTGAAGCATGGAGGAGGAGGTGTGATGGTGCTTTGCTGGTGACACTGTCAGGGATTTATTTAGAATTCAAGGCACACTTAACCAGCATGGATACCACAGCATTCTGCAGCGATATGCCATTCCATTATTTGTTTTTCAACAGGACAATGACCCAATACACTCCTCCAGGCTGTGTTAGGGCTATTTGACCAAGGAGAGTGATGGAGTGCCGCATCAGATGACCTGTCCTCCACAATCACCTGACCTCAACCCAAATGAGATGGTTTGGGATGAATTGAACCACAGAGTGAAGGAAAAGCTGCCAAGTGCTCAGCATACAGTATGTAGGAACTCCTTCAAGACTGTTGGAAAAGCATTCCTCACGTCTGGTGTTCAACCTTCCCAAGTTCTCTCACGTCACCCCGCTCCTCCGCTCTCTCCACTGGCTTCCTGTTGAAGCTCGCATCCGCTACAAGACCATGGTGCTTGCCTACGGAGCTGTGAGGGGAACGGCACCTCCGTACCTTCAGGCTCTGATCAGGCCCTACACCCAAACAAGGGCACTGTGTTCATCCACCTCTGGCCTGCTCGCCTCCCTACCTCTGAGGAAGCACAGTTCCCGCTCAGCCCAGTCAAAACTGTTCGCTGCTCTGGCACCCCAATGGTGGAACAAGCTCCCTCACGACGCCAGGACAGCGGAGTCAATCACCACCTTCCGGAGACACCTGAAACCCCACCTCTTTAAGGAATACCTGGCATAGGATAAAGTAATCCTTCTAACCCCCCCCCCCCCCCCCCCAAGAGATTTAGATGCACTATTGTAAAGTGGTTGTTCCACTGGATATCATAAGGTGAATCCACCAATTTGTAAGTCGCTCTGGATAAGAGCGTCTGCTAAATGACTTAAATGTAAATGTAAAATGTAAGCTGGTTGAGGGAATGCCAAGAATGTACAAAGCTGTCATCAAGGCAAAGGGTGGCTACTTTAAAGAATCTCAAATATAAAATATATTTTGATTTGTTTAACACTTTTTTGGCTACTACATGATTCTATATGTGTTATTTCATAGTTTTGATGTCTTCACTATTATTCTACAATGTAGAAAATAGTCAAAATAAAGAAAAACTATGGAATGAGTAGGTGTGTCCAAACTTTTGACTGGTACTGTACATACATACACAGTTGCATACAACGGAAAACACAGCAGCACAATTGCAATGACTAATCATCCCTGGACCGGGACCCGCTCTGCTGTACAATGGACCTTTTTTGAACGGGTTAAACAATGGCTCTCAGTGCCATATGGAAAAGACACAAATGATTAGTAACCCAGACTGCTGAATAGGACTTTTCACCATCCTACATTCTGCATTCTGTCCTTAACAATGTGACAATAAGGTTCAGTGTGTAGTCTGTCACTGTGTGTTGAAATGCAGCTTATTAGCATGGGCGGACACTAGGGCCTGGAAGGCTAATTTAGATCACTGACGGTTAACTCTCTCTCTCTCTGAGTCTAGGCCCTAAAAGAACATTGTGGAAGAATGTGCAAAACGGTGTTCACCGCAGGCACATGCTGCACTGAGATATCAAATAGAGGGCAAGTGAAATGAGGAAGGAAGTCAGAAGCAGAGATAAGTTTAGTGCACAGATCCTCCATTCATATCAGTGTTTCTTTCTACCCTGGAGAAACAGGACAGAGCAGCCATCATAGGTGGACTTAAAGAGAGTGGGTACTGGCAATCAGAAACCGGCAATATTGCCTTCTGTGTAAAAGTTCAACTACACACCCCTACGTATTTATTTGGACAGTAAAACTAAAATGTTTAAAGTACAAAAGGGAAAATAAATAAACATAAATATAGGTTGTATTTAAAATGGTGTTTGTTCTTCACTGGTTGCCCTTTTCTTGTGGCAACAGGTCACATATCTTGCTGCTGTGATGGCACACTGTGGTATTTCACCCAATAGATATGGGAGTTTATCAAAATTGGGTTTGTTTTCAAATTCTTTGTGTGTCTGTGTAATCTGAGGGAAATATGTGTCTCTAATATGGTCATACATTTGGCAGGAGGTTAGGAAGTGGGCAGTGTGCACATGCCTGTCTTCTCTTGAGAGCCAGGTCTGCCTTCACTGGTCTTTCTCAATAGCAAGGCTATGCTCACTGAGTCTGTACATTCGCAAACATTTCTAAAAACCTGTTTTCGCTTTGTCATTATGGGGTTTTATGTGTAGACTGATGAGGGAAAAAATACATTTACATTTTAGTCACTTAGCAGACGCTCTTATCCAGAGCGACTTACAGTAGTGAATGCATACATTTCATTTCATGCATTTCTTTTTTTTTGTACTATTTGAATCCATTTGAGAATAAGGCTGTAATGTAACAAAACGTGGAAAAAGTCAAGGGGTCTGAATACTTTCTGAATGCTCTGTATACTGGATTCTGGACACGGCTCACTCTAATATATCTACTGGTGTACATAGCACTCTGTCACGCTTGTCGTTGGAAATGGAGGACCAAAACGCAGCAGGTATGTGTATGCTCATCTTGCTTTTTAATAAATACAAAATGAACACCAAAATAACAAAGAACGAACGATCGCCAAAAAACAGTCTGGTAAGGCACAAGGCTAAACACAGAATAATCACCCACAAATAACAAACACACCCTCATATATGGGACTCTCAATCAAAGGCAGATAGACAACACCTGCCTTCAACTGAGAGTCCCAACCCCAATTAACCAAACATAGAAACAGACATACTAGACAAAATCATAGAATACCTGAAAACCAAACAGTGCCCAAAAACCCCGGAATACTTAAACCAAATGCCCCTTCAACAAAACACACCACCCCGAACCACATAAAACGAATACCCTCTGCCACGTCCTGACCAAACTACAATACCAATTAACCTTATACTGGTCAGGACGTGACACACTCACAGAGTAACTTTTGTATATCTGTATAGATTGCATTTTGATTACTGCTACAGTGACTTTCCCCACACAGATATCACCTTTCCCCACCCAGATTTCACCTTTCCCCACCCAGATATCACCTTTCCCCACCCAGATATCACCTTCCCCACCCAGATATCACCTTTCCCCACCCAGATATCACCTTCCCCACCCAGATATCACCTTTCCCTACCCAAATATCACCTTTCCCCACCCAAATATCACCTTTCCCCACCCAGATATCACCTTTCCCTACCCAAATATCACCTTTCCCCACCCAAATATCACCTTTCCCCACCCAGATATCACCTTTTCCCATCCATATATCACCTTTCTCCACCCAGATATCCACTTTCCCCACGCAGATATCACCTTTGAACCCAGAGAGAGAGAGAGGGGGAGGAGGGAGGAAGAGGAGGAGCGAAATAGGATGGAGAGGGGCAGATGGAGGGGGAGGGACCTCCCAGTAATATCTCTCGGCGTATCTATGTTGGTTCAGGTGAGCTCACACACACCCTGCTGCACATGTGTAGAGAGATCAAGTAGAACATAGCCCACGTCCCAGAATAAGGGAAGTGGGGCAGAAGTAGGAAGTATGGCTTTGGTAATAAGCCTGAACACATTGAGGATGTTGTAATACCTTTACATAGGGTGTATTCCTGGCTGATGAAAGAAAATACACACGTGACCCACAATCACAATAATGGGTGTCACAACTCAGGGCTTGGTAGAGACTACATTGGGCAACTGGGGGTGACAGAGCTGCCCCCTGTTATATCCCTCCTCTGCCTCAGTGGTCTGTGAAATGACTGGAGAGTCACTGGAGCCAGAGTCTGTCAGCGACAGCTCCTCATTCCACATGAGACGTGTGTGTGTGTGTGTGTGTGTGTGTGTGTGTGTGTGTGTGTGTGTGTGTGTGTGTGTGTGTGTGTGTGTGTGTGTGTGTGTGTGTGTGTGTGTGTGTGTGTGTGTGTGTGTGTGTGACAGGGTTCCCTCTGTCTGACCAAGGAGCTGAGCCAATCAGGAGCGATCACATCTGCAACGACTACTCACACTGGACTGTTTCTGTCCTCACAGAAATGACACAGAAATGCCTCTACCAATAACAACTTTACAGTGCCTATTTTCACTGTCTGAAAAAATACCCATACTGTAGGCTAAAGAACCCCAAAAATATACTGAAGATCACACAGACATGGCCAACAGCTGAACTGGCCTTTATCCGATTGCAAAGTGATCCCAGTGAATGGCGACTATCCTCTTGTCCCTTCATAGTGTTTCAGACTGAGACAAGAGGCTCTTTTCCAGTTCATCAGCATGAGGAACGTTTCTTCCCTCCAGAGCTGACGTGGGTCTCACCCCTACACCAGGTGTGTGTGTGTGTGTGTGTGTGTGTGTGTGTGTGTGTGTGTGTGTGTGTGTGTGTGTGTGTGTGTGTGTGTGTGTGTGTGTGTGTGTGTGTGTGTGTGTGTGTGTGTGTGTGTGTGTGTGTGTGTGTGTGTGTGTGTGAGTGCCAGCCTTGCCAACTTGGCATCAGTCTAAGGGCATCCTCTCAATAGAGCCACATCCTGCCTTTCCATGAAAACCATGTGTCTCATAGAGAACTGGTCCCAGGCAGCCATCACAGAGAAAACAGGAGATGGCATCCAGACTCACACTGACTTCAGCCAATGAGGTATTAAAATAGCCTTAAAGGGGGCTGTAAGTGGATGTTATGTTGCTCCATTACGACATGCTCTGGCCTAATGCTGAAAGTGGCACATAATTATACATTCACTCCCGCATTGAATGTATAATTGAATTGACTTTAAATTGAATTGACCCAGATCTGTTTCACTTCTATTATAATTCATGTATTACAAACAATGCAAATGTGACCAAGCTGCTTGACAACTTGTCTGACTAATCGTTTTGCTTGTTTACCTAGACAACAAGACAACAACAAGTCCATGAGGTAAATCTCTGAGGATAGAACTGATCTGAATACACTGTGGGTTGTTTTGATTCCTCCAGGAACAGAGCAGGGTTATTTGGAGGTGTTATATGGGGCAGCAGGTGGCCTGTTGGTTAGGAGTTTTGGGCCAGTAACCGAAAGGTAGCCGGATTGAATCCCCGAGCCAACAAGGTCAAAATATGTTGTCTGCCCTTGAGCAAGGCAGTTAAGCCTAATTACTCCAGGGTCACCATCAATAATGGCTGATCCCCTGGCTGTGACCCCACTCTGAGTGTCTCAGGGCGAGTGGGATATACAAAAAAACACATTTATACTTCACACTATTAAAGTTACCCACTTGTACATACAGTGACACAGGACTATAGAAGCACCCCCTAATTATTATTATTATTATTATTATTATTATTACATCCATGAGTGACTCAAATATTCATGAGAAACAACATGTATTCACCATCAGACAGCATTCAGCATCTTAAAATCAACAACAAAACAAAGGGTTTAAAGGTACCAGATCAATATCATGTATTTTATCAGGATGAAGAAGTAAAAATGTATAATCTTACTCGAAATATATACACGCAATGATATACTGACAAATCAGAGATATTATGTGTCTGTAATGTAAGGTAGGCTCTCATTCAGTAGCTAGTCATACAGAGTATTCTCACCTTCAGCCTGAAGTCTGACTGGCACACAGGGCTAAACATTCTGAAGTCTGACTGGCACACAGGGCTAAACAGTCTGAAGTCTGACTGGCACACAGGGCTAAACATTCTGAAGTCTGACTGGCACACAGGGCTAAACATTCTGAAGTCTGACTGGCACACAGGGCTAAACAGTCTGAAGTCTGACTGGCACACAGGGCTAAACATTCTGAAGTCTGACTGGCACACAGGGCTAAACAGTCTGAAGTCTGACTGGCACACAGGGCTAAACATTCTGAAGTCTGACTGGCACACAGGGCTAAACATTCTGAAGTCTGACTGGCACACAGGGCTAAACATTCTGAAGTCTGACTGGCACACAGGGCTAAACATTCTGAAGTCTGACTGGCACACAGGGCTAAACAGTCTGAAGTCTGACTGGCACATCGGGCTAAACAGTCTGAAGTCTGACTGGCACACAGGGCTAAACATTCTGAAGTCTGACTGGCACACAGGGCTAAACAGTCTGAAGTCTGACTGGCACACAAGGTTAAACATTCTGAAGTCTGACTGGCACACAGGGCTAAACATTCTGAAGTCTGACTGGCACACAGGGCTAAACAGTCTGAAGTCTGACTGGCACACAGGGTTAAACATTCTGAAGTCTGACTGGCACACAGGGCTAAACATTCTGAAGTCTGACTGGCACACAGGGCTAAACATTCTGAAGTCTGACTGGCACACAGGGCTAAACATTCTGAAGTCTGACTGGCACACAGGGCTAAACAGTCTGAAGTCTGACTGGCACACAGGGCTAAACATTCTGAAGTCTGACTGGCACACAGGGCTAAACAGTCTGAAGTCTGACTGGCACACAGGGCTAAACATTCTGAAATCTGACTGGCACACAGGGCTAAACATTCTGAAGTCTGACTGGCACACAGGGCTAAACATTCTGAAGTCTGACTGGCACACAGGGCTAAACAGTCTGAAGTCTGACTGGCACACAAGGTTAAACATTCTGAAGTCTGACTGGCACACAAGGTTAAACATTCTGAAGTCTGACTGGAACACAGGGCTAAACATTCTGAAATCTGACTGGCACACAAGGTTAAACATTCTGAAGTCTGACTGGCACACAAGGTTAAACATAAGGGTCAAGGGAAAGGCAGAGTGACACTTGAAATACCAAAAAAGAGAAAGTTACTGTAAAACTGAATGTGAAGTAGCGTACAATACATGATGTTCTTTTCTCAGTGGCAGCCAGTACGGACTCCAACCTGGACTCAGAGCATTTCGTATTATTCTGTACGTAGACTGTAGACTAAACACAGCCTATAGACACAGCCTATAGACTAGACACAGCCTGACTAGACCCTGACTCTCACTGTCACTCTGACCCTGACTCTCACTCTGACTCTCACTCTGACTCTCACTCTGACTCTCACTCTCACTCTGACTCTCACTCTGTAGATGACTCTCACTGTCACTCTGACCCTGACTCTCACTCTGACCCTGACCCCGACTTTCACTCTCACTCTCACTCTCACTCTGACCCTGACTCTTACTGTCACTCTGACCCTGACTCTCACTCTCACTCTGAACCTGACTCTCACTATCACTGTCACTCTGACCCTGACTCTCACTATGACTCTCACTCTTTCTCTCTCTTTCTCTCTCTCTCACTCTGACTCTCCCTCTGACTCTCACTCTGACCCTGACTCTTTCACTCTCACTCTGACCCTGACTCTCACTCTGACTCTGACTCTCTCTCACTCTGACTCTGACTCTCTCTCACTCTGACTCTCACTCTGACTCTCTCTCTCACTCTGACTCTCACTGTGACTCTGACCCTGACTCTCACTGTGACTCTGAACCTGACTCTCCCTTTCACTCTGACCCTGACTCTCACTGTGACTCTGACCCTGACTCACTCTCACTCTGACGCTGACTCTGACTCTGACTCTGACTCTGACTCTCTCTCACTCTGACTCTGACTCTCTCTCACTCTGACTCTCACTCTGACTCTCTCTCTCACTCTGACTCTCACTGTCACGCTGACCCTGACTCTCACTGTGACTCTGACCCTGACTCTCCCTCTCACTCTGACCCTGACTCACACTGTCACTCTGACCCTGACTCTCCCTCTCACTCTGACCCTGACTCACACTGTCACTCTGACCCTGACTCTCCCTCTCACTCTGAAAATGACTCACACTGTCACTCTGACCCTGACTCTGACTCTTACTCTGACCCTGACTGTCACTTTGACTCTGACTCTCACTCTGACTCTCACTCTGACTCTGACCCTGATTCTCACTGTCACTCTGACCCTGACTCTGACTCTCATTCTGACCCTGACTTTGACTCTCACTCTGACCCTGATTTTGACTCTCACTCTGACCCTCACTGTCACTCTGACCCTCACTCTGACCCTCACTCTGACTCTCACTCTCACTCTGACTTTCACTTTCACTCTGACCCTGACTCTCACTCTGACCCTGACTCTCACTGTCACTCTGACCCGGACTCTCATTCTGACTCTCACTCTGACTCTCACTCTGCTGTAACACATGGGAGGCGTGTTGCTATGGTGGGGGAAGATGTTCTGCCTCTAAAAGCCATTACACATCAGGTTAAGGCACCCAGATATCACCTTTCCCCACCCAGATATCACCTTTACCCCCCCAGATATCACCTTTCCCCACCCAGATATCACCTTTACCCCACCCAGATATCACCTTTACCCCACCCAGATATCACCTTTACCCCACCCAGATATCACCTTTACCCCACCCAGATATCACCTTTCCCCACCCCGATATCACCTTTACCTCACCCAGATATCACCTTTACCTCACCCAGATATCACCTTTACCTCACCCAGATATCACCTTTACCTCACCCAGATATCACCTTTACCTCACCCAGATATCACCTTTACCCCACCCAGATATCACCTTTCCCCACCCAGATATCACCTTTACCTCACCCAGATATCACCTTTACCTCACCCAGATATCACCTTTACCTCACCCAGATATCACCTTTACCCCACCCAGATATCACCTTTACCTCACCCAGATATCACCTTTACCTCACCCAGATATCACCTATCACCTTTACCTCACCCAGATATCACCTTTCCCCACCCAGATATCACCTCTTTTAAATTGTACTTACAATTATTACTACACTCTTATCAGAAAGGGTTCCAAAAGGGTTATTTGGCTTTCCCCATAGGAGAACCCTTTTTGGTTCCATGTAAAACTTTTTGGGGGTTCCATGCAGAATCCTCTGTGTAAAGGGTTCCACATGGAACTCAAAAAGGGTTCTACCTGGAACCAAAATGGTTCTACCTGGAACCAAAAAGTGTTATTCAAAGGGTTCTCCTATGAGGACAGCCAAGAACCCGTTTAGGTTCTAGATAACACCTTTTTTTCTAAGAGTGTCCTGGTAGTGTTTACAGAGTTGGTCTTACAGCTGCAGACCTATAGTGTTATATTCACTGCAAATGGTTCAAATCCCGGCAGGTTGCTGTGTTGCAAAGACCTCAGAACTAAGAATAGGTTGCATTTCATCTGAGAGGAGGAACAGTCCACAAGCAACAGTACTTTCATCATTTCCACGTAGACCACTGTTAAAGAAAAAAAAGAGTGGAAGTTCCTTTTGTGAAACATCCCTTTCTGGGTGTGACTGACAGTCATTCTCAGAGATGAATTAGATAGGGCCACAAACTGAAGAGAGGATGCTGTAGGATAGGCCTACGCCTTTTGTTTCATATGAAAACCAAAATAATACAAGTCCGTTTAACATAGTAATTGAAGTTTTGCAGTGGGGGAAGCAGAAAAATACACCCATTCTTTGTTGTTGTGATAATCATCATGCAAGCTACAACTGGTCCACAGGGTGTATGTGTGTGTCTGTTTGTGACACTAAAGCGGACACCCTGGGGGCGTATTCAGTACACCCATTCTATTGCAAAACATTTCTTAAACAGAAGCAAATTGAACGAAACTGGGAGGGACCTACCTGAATTTGTTATAGTTTTATTTTTGAAAGTTTGAAACTGTTTGGAATGATGAATACACCCCTGCTATTTTCTAGCTGCTGTTAGATGCCATCCAAACTACATACCCCTGGTGGTCATACTTGAAAACACCACAATGAAGACGGCATCTTCGAAATGTCTAAGTGGGATACTTGGGACGTCCAACTCTGACATCACACCATTAAAGTTACAATTTTAAACGGGTAAAATAAGGTTTAAGGTTAAGGTTAGGGTAAGGGTTGAAGTTAGGGTAAGGGTTTGGGTTGGGGTTTATTTACATTTTTTAACCTTTATTTAACTAGGCAAGTCAGTTAAGAACACAATCTTATTGACAATTGACTTATTGACTTTACTACTATAGCCCATAGAAATACATTGAATAACACATTTAAAAAACGACAAAAAAAGACAGTCAAAAAATGTGTCATAAGGAATAAGGTCTGAAGTGTCTGTCCTATATCTAGGAGATATAAGAAAGCTTATACATATTTAACCCCTTATTGTTGTTGGCATACTTCCATTCATTTGTATGGGTTACCTTTAGACGAGTCCCGTGACACTTGTGGGTATCGTAGAGCAAAACAGAGAACACCGTCGTGAGAGTTTTATCGTTCCATAGACTGGACTCTACATCCGTTTTTGTGAGAAGACCGGGATGTCTCCTGGTCTGACAAACAACGCTGTAGCTCTGCCACTTTCCACCTCAGTTGCGGAAGAGCGACATAGACGGATGCGGTGGATTGAGACGCACCCATGCAAAAAACGGATATCTCTAGGTTAAACTGACATATTTTGATGGGGATTTTTTTTAAATTATGTTCATTAGATTGAATGATGGATGCGTCAATAGACTCTTATTAAGGATTGCAACCCCGGGCGGGACTAACTGGGTTTGGAAGGACAGAAAGGTTTACTGATCATAACAGAAGACATGTCTCTCTCTCCAGTCTCTCAATGGGACTAAGAATAGCATAGAGCCACTCACTCCCCTGGGAGACAGGGATGTCTCCTCTCCTGGGAGACAGGGATGTCCTGGGAGACAGGGATGTCCTGGGAGACAGGGATGTCTCCTCCCCTGGGAGACAGGGATGTCCTGGGAGACAGGGATGTCTCCTCTCCTGGGAGACAGGGATGTCTCCTCCCCTGGGAGACAGGGATGTCCTGGGAGACAGGGATGTCTCCTCCCCTGGGAGACAGGGATGTCTCCTCCCCTGGGAGACAGGGATGTATCCTCCCCTGGGAGACAGGGATGTCCTGGGAGACAGGGATGTCCTGGGAGACAGGGATGTATCCTCCCCTGGGAGACAGGGATGTCCTGGGAGACAGGGATGTCTCCTCCCCTGGGAGACAGGGATGTCCTGGGAGACAGGGATGTCTCCTCTCCTGGGAGACAGGGATGTCTCCTCCCCTGGGAGACAGGGATGTCCTGGGAGACAGGGATGTCTCCTCCCCTGGGAGACAGGGATGTCTCCTCCCCTGGGAGACAGGGATGTCCTGGGAGACAGGGATGTCTCCTCCCCTGGGAGACAGGGATGTCCTGGGAGACAGGGATGTATCCTCCCCTGGGAGACAGGGATGTCCTGGGGAGACAGGGATGTCCTGGGAGACAGGGATGTATCCTCCCCTGGGAGACAGGGATGTCCTGGGAGACAGGGATGTCCTGGGAGACAGGGATGTCTCCTCTCCTGGGAGACAGGGATGTCTCCTCCCCTGGGAGACAGGGATGTCCTGGGAGACAGGGATGTCTCCTCCCCTGGGAGACAGGGATGTCTCCTCTCCTGGGAGACAGGGATGTCCTGGGAGACAGGGATGTCTCCTCCCCTGGGAGACAGGGATGTCTCCTCCCCTGGGAGACAGGGATGTCTCCTCCCCTGGGAGACAGGGATGTATCCTCCCCTGGGAGACAGGGATGTCCTGGGAGACAGGGATGTCTCCTCCCCTGGGAGACAGGGATGTATCCTCCCCTGGGAGACAGGGATGTCCTGGGAGACAGGGATGTCCTGGGAGACAGGGATGTCCTGGGAGACAGGGATGTCCTGGGAGACAGGGATGTATCCTCCCCTGGGAGACAGGGATGTCCTGGGAGACAGGGATGTCCTGGGAGACAGGGATGTCTCCTCTCCTGGGAGACAGGGATGTCTCCTCCCCTGGGAGACAGGGCTGGTAGTAGGGAAGTGGGTTGTCAAAGGAAAACCCTTTATTTTTTGACACATCCTAATCAGTTCCTTATTGAGGCGTATGCATTCCATAAGGAAAACTCTTATCTAACAACTCAATTGCATAATATGAATCAATAAAAATAGGGAAGGGTATTATCTGACTTTCTTTGTTTTAAAACATGAGGAAGAATCTGCTAGTTATCAAACAGTCCTAACTCCAGTCTAATCAATCCTTGATGAAGGGGTCCTTACTCAAGCACACACAGTGACTTGCCTAGCTAAATAAAGGTTAATTAAAAAAATTAATTAAAGTGTTAACGTGCAAATCAATTATGAGCACACACACTACAAATCACCACAGTTTTTAGTCAGGCAACTAGGGGGATGTCCAAGATCCTTGCTGGAGGGCCTTGAATCACACAAAGCTTTCTCTTTGAGAAACATTTGATAATCTGCCTTTATCTTAATACTTTTACTTTGAACTGGGGGCTTCAAAGGAAATTGATGTTTCATTGTTGAAGCTTTAAATGTGTTTGATAGGAACAGACAAAAAAAAACATATTTTTCTGGAAACAATGGCTGCAGGAGTATCAGAGTGATTATGTAGGGGTCATGGTATTCCTCCTATCATTTCCAATCCCTTTCCTCCTTCCTCTTTTCAGCATGTTCTGTTTCCTGGAGTGAGTGTGATCAGAAACATGGTTCAGCTGTTCCTATCTGGCTTCAGACCAGACAGCTGATTCCCCTGAAAGCTATTCTCTCTCTCTCTCTCTCTCTCTCTCTCTCTCTCTCTCTCTCTCTCTCTCTCTCTCTCTCTCTCTCTCTCTCTCTCCCTCTCTCTCCCCCCCTGCCCAGACCAGACAGCTGATTCCCCTGAAAGCTATTATCTCTCTCTCTCTCTCTCTCTCTCTCTCTCTCTCTCTCTCTCTCTCTCTCTCTCCCTCTCTCTCCCCCCCTGCCCAGACCAGACAGCTGATTCCCCTGAAAGCTGTTCTCTCTCTCTCTCTCTCTCTCTCTCCCTCCCCCCCTGCCCAGACCAGACAGCTGATTCCCCTGAAAGCTATTCTCTCTCTCTCTCTCTCCCTCCCCCCCTTGCCCAGACCAGACAGCTGATTCCCCTGAAAGCTATTCTCTCTCTCTCTCTCTCTCTCTCTCTCTCTCTCTCTCCCTCCCCCCTGCCCAGACCAGACAGCTGATTCCCCTGAAAGCTATTCTCTCTCTCTCTCTCTCTCTCTCTCTCCCTCCCCCCCTGCCCAGACCAGACAGCTGATTCCCCTGAAAGCTATTCATATTTTCTCTCTCTCTCTCTGTCTCTGTCTCTGTCTCTCTCTCTCTCTCTCTCTCTCTCTCTCTCTCTCTCTCTCTCTCTCTCTCTCTGCACATGGGAGGCATTTGAGAATAAGGCTGTAATGTAACAAAATGTGGAAAAAGTCAAGGGGTCTGAATACTTTCTGAATGCTCTGTATACTGGATTCTGGACATGGCTCACTCTAATATATCTACTGGTGTACATAGCACTCATAGAGTAACTTTTGTATATCTGTATAGATTGCAATTTGATTACTGCTACAGTGACTTTCTCCCCACAAATACAACCTTCCCCACCCAGATATCACCTTTCCCCACCCAGATATCACCTTTCCCTATCCACATATCACCTTTCCCTATCCAGATATCACCTTTCCCTATCCAGATATCACCTTTCCCCACCCAGATATCACCTCCCTACCCAGATATCACCTTATCTACCCAGATATAACCTCTACCTACCCAGATCACACCTTCCCTACCCAGATATCACCTTCCCCTACCCAGACTTCCCCATTGCCCTACCCAGATATCACCTTTCCCTACCCAGACTTTCCCTTTTCCCACCTAGATATCACCTTCCCCTACCCAGATATCACCTTCCCCTACCCAGACTTCCCCATTGCCCTACCCAGATATCACCTTCCCCTACCCAGACTTCCCCTTTTCCCCTTTTCCCACCTAGATATCACCTTCCCTACCCAGATATCACCTTCCCCAACCCAGATATCACCTTTACCTACCCAGACATCCCCTACCCAGATATCACCTCCCCTACCCAGATATCACCTTCCCCTACCCAGACTTCCCCTACCAAGATATCACCTTCCCCTGCCAAGATATCACCTTCCCCTACCCAGATATCACCGTTACCTACCCAGATATCACCTTTACCTACCCAGATATCACCTTCCCTACCCAGATATAACCTCTATCTACCCAGATATCACCTTCCCTACCCAGATATCACCTTTACCTACCCAGATATCACCTTTACCTACCCAGATATCACCTTTACCTACCCAGATATCACCTTACCTACCCAGATATAACCTCTACCTACCCAGATATCACCTTCCCTACCCAGATATCACCTTCCCTACACAGATATCACCTTCCCCTAACCAGACTTCCCCATTTCCCTACCCAGATATCACCTTCCCCTACCCAGATATAACCTTTACCTACCCAGATATCACCTTCCCCTAACCAGACTTCCCCATTTCCCTACCCAGATATCACCTTCCCCTACCCAGATATAACCTTTACCTACCCAGATATAACCTTTACCTACCCCTACCCTGACTGACTGAAGGAGATCAAGCACACTCCTGTTACCTCCACCTTTCCTGTCCCGTTGCCTTTGTCTTACTGGTAAAAATATATTTGCAACAACATTAGACAGCAGCATGAGCAGCACTGCAGTCCACCACCGAGATTAAGGAGAGCCTGTAGCTTTTTGTATCTGTCTGAATGTGTCTGTGTGTTTGTGTCTGTGTGTGTTTGTGTCTGTGTGTGTGTGCGTCTGTGTGTGTGTGTCTGTGTGTGTGTGTGTGTGTGTGTGTGTGTGTGTGTGTGTGTGTGTGTGTGTGTGTGTGTGTGTGTGTGTGTGTGTGTGTGTGTGTGTGTGTGTGTGTGTGTCTGTGTGTGATAAATTGGGGCTCACACTCTTCCTCACTGCGGGATGTCTCTAACAATTGTTTTTTAATATGAGGTGGGGATTCAGTTCTTAGAGATGATCCTTTTAACCCTACGCTACAAAGACTTCTAACCACAGCCTCAGACAACAATGCTCCCACAGCTTACTGTACACTCTGATACCGTCTGATGTAGCTTATTGTTTTGTACTCTGAATGTGTGTTTGGCAGGCATGCCTTATTGCCTTGCCACTTACAGTAATACTGCTGGAGAGAAGGGGCGGTTTGAACTTGAACAACCCTGTGTTGTGTTCACACTCCATGTGCTAATTATGAGTGTTGGAAAACATTACCCTCAAGTCTTATTCTGTTGATTTCAAACAGGCTGCATCATCTTAACTCCCTGAATGAATGATCATACAGCAATTGTAATCTGAATAACACGGCTTCTTTCGGTACTTGAAGTTGAAATATCTGCATCTTGAATGTACAGTATTCAGCTGGTATATCCTACAAACATTATGCAGCAAGTGCACGCTGAAAGATAAGATCTGAATGTGAATTTAATACACACTAAATACACAGTTTTAAAGACGAAGACTTGCAGTAGAAGTCAAGTCTATGGTAGCAGCAGTGGAGACAGCAGTGGAGACACCAGTGGAGAAAGTAGTGGAGACAGCAGTAGAGACAGCAGTAGAGACAGTTGTAGTACAGATAACAGACCTTAGTAGAGAGAGCAGTAGAGACAACATTAGAGACAGCAGTAGAGTCGTATAGACAGCAGTAGACAGCAGTAAACGACAGTAGAGACAACAGTAGATACAGCAGTAGAGTCATATAGACAGCAGTAGAGACAGTAGTAGAGACAGTAGTAGACTGTAGTAGAGACAGCAGTAGACTGTAGTAGAGACAGCAGTAGAGACAGCAGTAGACTGTAGTAGAGACAGCAGTAGACTGTAGTAGAGACAGCAGTAGACTGTAGTAGAGACAGCAGTAGAGACAGCAGTAGCCCTTAGTAGAGACAGCAGTAGCCCTCAGTAGAGACAGCAGTAGACTGTAATAGAGACAGCAGTAGACAGCAGTAGAGTTGTATAGACAGCAGTAGAGACAGCAGTAAACTACAGTAGAGACAGCAGTAGAGAGTCATATAGACAGCAGTAGACTGTAGTAGAGACAGCAGTAGAGACAGCAGTAGAGACAGCAGTAGACCTTAGTAGAGACCTTAGTAGAGACAGCAGGAGACTGTAGTAGAGACTGTAGTAGAGACAGCAGTAGAGACAGCAGTAGACTGTAGTAGAGACAGCAGTAGACAGTAGTAGAGACAGCAGTAGACAGCAGTAGAGACAGCAGTAGACTGTAGTAGAGACAGCAGTAGACTGTAGTAGATACATTAGTAGAGACAGCAGTAGAGACAGCAGTAGACTGTAGTAGAGACAGCAGTAGAGACAGCAGTAGAGACAGCAGTAGACTGTAGTAGAGACAGCAGTAGAGACAGCAGTAGAGACAGCAGTAGACTGTACTAAAGACCTTAGTAGAGACAGCAGTAGACCTTGGTAGAGACCTTAGTAGAGACAGCAGGAGACTGTAGTAGAGACAGCAGTAGACTGTAGTAGATACATTAGTAGAGACAGCAGAAGAGACAGCAGTAGACTGTAGTAGAGACAGCAGTAGAGACAGCAGTAGAGACAGCAGTAGACTGTAGTAGAGACAGCAGTAGAGACAGCAGTAGACTGTAGTAGAGACAGCAGTAGAGACAGCAGTAGACTTTAGTAGAGACAGCAGTAGACTGTAGTAGAGACAGCAGTAGAGACAGCAGTAGAGACAGCAGTAGACTGTAGTAGAGACAGCAGTAGAGACAGCAGAAGACTTTAGTAGAGACAGCAGTAGACTGTAGTGGAGACAGCAGTAGACTGTAGTAGAGACAGCAGTAGAGACAGCAGTAGAGACAGCAGTAGACTGTAGTAGAGACAGCAGTAGAGACAGCAGTAGACTGTAGTAGAGACAGCAGTAGAGACAGCAGTAGACTGTAGTAGAGACAGCAGTAGACTGTAGTGGAGACAGCAGTAGAGACAGCAGTAGACATTAGTAGAGACAGCAGTAGACTGTAGTGGAGACAGCAGTAGACTGTAGTAGAGACAGCAGTAGAGACAGCAGTAGAGACAGCAGTAGACTGTAGTAGAGACAGCAGTAGAGACAGCAGTAGACTGCAGTAGAGACAGCAGTAGACTGTAGTAGATACATTAGTAGAGACAGCAGTAGAGACAGCAGTAGACCTTGGTAGAGACCTTAGTAGAGACAGCAGGAGACTGTAGTAGAGACAGCAGTAGAGACAGCAGTAGACTGTAGTAGATACATTAGTAGAGACAGCAGAAGAGACAGCAGTAGACTGTAGTAGAGACAGCAGTAGAGACAGCAGTAGAGACAGCAGTAGACTGTAGTAGAGACAGCAGTAGAGACAGCAGTAGACTGTAGTAGAGACAGCAGTAGAGACAGCAGTAGAGGTTATGGGAGAGGCTCTGTGCTTCGGTCATTAATAAGCTACAGTACGTGAAGGGGCTTTTGGAGCACAGCGTTCTCTCTGCTGTCACTGGGCATTCAGCTGATGAGCTTGAACTAAATCCTCTCTGTCACACATACAGTACAACAGGATTGCTCCCCCCCTTCTCTCTCTCCCTCTCCCTGTCAAACAACCCTGTGTTGTGTTCACACTTGATGTCCAAATTAAGAGTGTTGGAAAACATTACCCTCAAGTCTTACTCTGTTGAGTTCAAACAGGCTGCATCATTTCAACTCACTGAATGAATGACATACAGCAATTGTCATTTGCTCTCTTTCTCTCTTTTTCCCCCCTCTCTCTCCCTCTACCCGCCCTGCCCCCCTCTCAATCTTTGGCATTCAGGTCTCTCTGGCTGAGAGGGCAGAATCGTGGCAGAATGTGAGCGCGTTCAGCTCTATAGTCAAACCCAATTTGGGCTCGCAGGCGTGAGATTGAGACAACGCGTTAGTCCCCATCAGTATTCTGTGTCCTACTTCATACAGTTCTGACTAATTCCACAGGGTTGCGTGTTTCCTGTGCCTGAAGCCTTGGCCTAGTTCAGCTGAATTGCTTCAGCACACACGTCTCTGTTTGTCTGTCCAGTTCTACGGAGAGCCAGACCCCATAATACCACAGTATTGGTCTACTGTACATGCAATGAGCCACGTATGGCTGTGTCACTGGAGGTGAGGTCACGGAGAGACCGTAGAGGGTCACCCGAAGGTCACAGACCACCACATCTCATAGATCCATACTATAGCCAGGGTCAGAGACAGGCTGTTGACCAGTCAAACCACCACATCACAGAGACAGGGTCAGAGACAGGGTCAGAGACAGGCTGTTGACCAGTCAAACCACCACATCACATAGCCAGGGTCAGAGACAGGGTCAGAGACAGGCTGTTGACCAGTCAAACCACCACATCACAGAGACAGGGTCAGAGACAGGGTCAGAGCCAGGGTCAGAGACAGGCTGTTGACCAGTCAAACCACCACATCACAGAGACAGGGTCAGAGACAGGGTCAGAGACAGGCTGTTGACCAGTCAAACCACCACATCACATAGCCAGGGTCAGAGACAGGGTCAGAGACAGGGTCAGAGACAGGCTGTTGACCAGTCAAACCACCACATCACATAGCCAGGGTCAGAGACAGGGTCAGAGACAGGGTCAGAGACAGGCTGTTGACCAGTCAAACCACCACATCACATAGCCAGGGTCAGAGACAGGGTCAGAGACAGGGTCAGAGACAGGCTGTTGACCAGTCAAACCACCACATCACATAGCCAGGGTCAGAGACAGGGTCAGAGACAGGGTCAGAGACAGGCTGTTGACCAGTCAAACCACCACATCACATAGCCAGGGTCAGAGACAGGGTCAGAGACAGGGTCAGAGACAGGCTGTTGACCAGTCAAACCACCACATCACAGAGACAGGGTCAGAGACAGGGTCAGAGACAGGCTGTTGACCTTTCTCTTCTTTTTTTAATAATAGGTCCTTATCAATAAAATGACACAAGAAGGTGCAGAGCGTTCGATTTGACTGCTGGGGGGCAGGGAGACCAAAACCACTGACAACTACCTGCTGTTTTCAAGGGATTGTTAAATACGTTATGATTATTTGGTTTTAATATCATCACATCTTGAAGAGCATAGTGAAATTATTTTGATGTGATATGAAAGTAGCAGTGTGTCACAGCTGTCTTCAAGAAGACGTGACACAGTGGTGTGAAGCCAGGCTTCCCCCAAAAAATGGCCCAAGAAATAAAGAAAAAAAAAAGAATGTATCTTTTGTCTCTTTGTTTCATAAATGTCCTTAAATTCGCAAGAGGCTGAATGTATCTCACAGGAGAAAACATTCGAGCAAGCAATCTGAGCGAGCGAGCAATCCGATGCTGTCTGGTCCAAAATAGTATGACATTGTTGCCGCCCGTAGCATTGAACGCAAGGGAAGCCAGCGAGCATTTGGCCTCCCTTGATTAAAAAAACGTTTAAAATTAGCCAATCAGCGTTGAGCTAAACTAAGCGAGCTCAACTGTGAATGGTCCTGGCGCACCAAAAAAAAGTGTCAAGGGAAGCCAGCTTGGATTTTGGCATCACTCCTATCAAATCGCCTTGAGAGCATATGTCATTGACGGAAACAACTTGAATTGTTGCATCTTGTTGTGTTGTTGTCCTCTGGTAGCTAGCTAGCTAGCTAAAATTGGCACTTTCCTAATTTAGCCATGGATGGAAATAGGGATTTGGACTTGTGGTTTTACTTAATTTATCATACTGCCCAATGATTATAACAGCCATTCTGATCCAACTATTAATTCATACATTGTTGTGCCGCTGGCCTGAGAGGATGGAAGTTCAATATGTAGCTAGATGTAGAAGGCTAATGTTAACTAGCTAACGTTGCCAATGAAAGGAAGTTAGGCTAGCGAGCAAGCATTTCTTTAGTCAGGTAGCCTAGGACAACAACAACAACAAAAAGTGTGTACTGTATAACAGAGTGATAGACCGTTTCGTCAACATGAAAGAGAGGAGGATGGCATTGCCGTTTCTCTACAAGTAGGGTGAGTTGACATGTTTTTTAACTTGC
The DNA here is from genome assembly GCF_965601325.2 of Salmo salar. Lineage (NCBI taxonomy): Eukaryota > Metazoa > Chordata > Actinopteri > Salmoniformes > Salmonidae > Salmo > Salmo salar. The sequence continues at coordinate 97,404,608 of NC_138304.1, forward strand.
ACGAACGCGCACACACACACGCGCGCACAGCAAAATCTGCCCTGGCCCAGCCCAAAAATGTACCATTGTACCTCTATGGTACTTTCATTTATACCATGGTATAGTCTGAATCATGGAAATGTACCATGGGTTTAGTCTTGAAGTATGATGGTACTACCATGGTACTGCCATTGTGCCTAAATATTACCATGATATGGCATTATTCATACCATGGTTTTAGCTTTGAAGTATGATGGTGATGAGTGATGGCGCCGGAGGGTATGGTTGCCGTCTTATCGGTTCTTAACCAACCATCCTATGTTTGTTTTTTCGCATTGTTCGTAACTTGTTTTGTACATAATGTTGCTGCTACTGTCTCTTATGACCGAAAAGAGCCTCTGGATGACAGAACTGCGATTACTCATCTCAGATTAGACTAAGAGTTTTTCTTCAATGAGTCGGACGGGAGGGAGGTACTACAGACACCCGACCAGGTCCAGATCCCCGGCATTCGCTGGAGAAGGAAACTGAGATTTCGCTGAAAAATATCAGGGTGCCTTGTGAGGTTCAGGCGACGAGTGACTAATCTGCCTTTGCCTTCCGTCCTGCCAGCTAACATTCAATCGCTGGAAAATAAATGGGATGAACTGAAAGCACGTTTATCCTATCAACGGGACATTAAAAACTGTAATATCTTATGTTCACCGAGTCGTGGCTGAATGACGACATTAAGAACATACAGCTGGCAGGTTATACACTCTATCGGCAGGACAGAACAGCAGCCTCTGATAAGACATTGGGCACGGGCCTATGCATATATGTAAACAACCGCTGGTGCACGATATCTAAGGAAGTCACGAGGTTTTGCTCGCCTGAGGTAGAGTATCTCATGATAAGCTGTAGACCACACTATCTACCTAGAGAGTTTTCATCTGTATTTTTCATAGCTGTCTACATACCACCACAGACCGATACTGGCACTAAAACCGCACTCAATGAGCTGTATACCACCATAAGCAAACAGGAAAACGCTCATCCAGAGGTGGTGCTCCTAGTGGCTGGGACTTTAATGCAGGGAAACTTAAATCAGTTTTACCTCATTTCTATCAGCATGTTAAATGTGCATCCAGAAGGAAAACATTCTAGACCACCTTTACTCCACACACAGAGACGTGTACAAAGCTCTCCCTCACCCTCCATTTGGCAAATTTGACCATAATTCTATCTTCCTGATTCTTGCTTACAAGCAAAAATTAAAGCAGGAAGCACCAATTACTCGGTCTATAAAAAAGTGGTCAGATGAAGCCGATGCTAAACTACAGGACTGTTTTGCTAGCACAGACTGGAATATGTTCCGTGATTCTTCCGATGGCATTGAGGAGTACACCACATCAGTCACTGGCTTTATCAATAAGTGCATTGGGGGCATCGTCCCCACAGTGACTGTATGTACATACCTCAACCAGAAGCCATGGATTACAGGCAACATTCACACTGAGCTAAAGGGTAGAGCTGCCGCTTTCAAGGAGCGGGACTCTAACCCGGAAGCTCATAAGAAATCCCTCAATGCCCTCAGACGAACCATCAAACAGGCAAAGCGTCAATACAGGACTAAGATCGAATCGTACTACACCGTCTCCGACGCTCGTCGGATGTGGCAAGGCTTGCAAACTATTACAGACTACAAAGGGAAGCACAGCCGAGGTCAACATTCACAAGGCCGCAGGGCCAGACGGATTACCAGGACGTGTACTCCAAGCATGCGCTGACCAACTGGCAAGTGTTTTCACTGAAATGTTCAACCTCTCCTTGTCTGAGTCTGAAATGCCAACATGTTTCAAGCAGACCACCATAGTAACCTGTCTAAATGACTACCGACTCGTAGCACTCACGTATGTAGCCATGAAATGCTTTGAAAGGCTTGTCATGGCTCACATCAACCCCATTATCCCAGATACCCTAGACCCACTTCAATTTGCATTCCGCACAGATTCACAGATGATGCAATCTCTATTGCACTGCACACTGCCCTTTCCCACCTGGACAAAAGGAACACCTATGTGAGAATGTTATTCATTGACTACAGCTCAGCGTTCAACACCAGTTTGAGTGCCCTCAAAGCTCATCACTAAGATAAGGACCCTGGGACTAAACACCTCCCTCTGCAACTGGATCCTGGACTTCCTGACGGGCCGCCCCCAGGTGGTAAGGGTAGGTAACAGCACATCCACCACGCTGATCCTCAACATGGGGTCCCCTCAGGGGTGTGTGCTCAGTCCCCTTCTGTACTCCCTTTTCACTCATCACCGACAGCAATGAGACAGCCTATAGGGAGGAGGTCAGAAACCTGACCATGTGGTGCAAGGACAACAACCTCTCCCTCAACGTGATCAAGACAAAGGAGATGATTGTGGACTACAGGAAAAGGAGGACCGAGCACACCCCCATTCTCATCGATGGGGCTGTAGTGGAGCAGGTTGAGAGCTTCAAGATCCTTGGCGTCCAGATCACTAACAAACTAACATGGTCCAAGCACACCAAGACAGTCGTGAATAGGGCACGACAAAACCTATTCCCCCTCAGGAGACTGAAAAGATTTAGCATGGGACCTCAGATCCTCAAATAGTTCTACAGCTGCACCATCGTGAGCATCCTGACTGGTTGCATCACTGCCTGGTATGGTAACTGCTTGGCCTCCGACCGCAAGGCACTACAGAGGGTAGTGCGTACGGCCCAGTACATCACTGGGGCCAAGCTTCCTGCCATCCAGGACCTCTATACCAGGCGGTGTCAGAGGAAGGCCCTAAAACTTGCCAAAGACTCCAGCCACCCTAGTCATAGACTGTTCTCTCTGCTACCGCACGGCAAGCGGTACCGGAGCACCTTATCTCTTAATTCAAAAGGCACTCACACATCTGAGCTATCTTTTTTGCACGTGCATGGTAGGGAGTTGAATAAAATGAGAAAAAATAAGAAACTCGCACCATGCTCTTGATAGTAACACTGCTCTTGATAGTGACACTGCTCTTGATAGTGACACTGCTCTTGATAGTGACACTGCTCTTGATAATGACACTGTTCTTGATAGTGACACTGCTCTTGATAGTGACACCGCTCTTGATAGTGACACTGCTCTTGATAGTAATGCTGCTCTTTAATAAGCTTTACGTATCGACCTCACAGCCTTCGTCAGAGCTTTTTCACCGTACTTTATGATGGTACTGCCATGCACCTAAATAATACCATGGTGTTTCTTGATTTTGCCATGGAATAGATGTGGATCATGGAAATACCATGGTTTTAACTTGCATTATACATTATACCATGGTAACGTACAATTATGATAAATGGTTAAAACAAATATCATATGGTACCATCTGTATTAATTGTGCATTACCATAGTACAATGGCAGTATAATGCAATGAATAAATAAACTCCCCAAGGTCAAAAGAGGTTGGTTGGTATTATATTGATGAATTTATATACCACTATGGACACGTTTCTGATAAAGTCAGAGGCAGGCTACTATTGTTGGTCCTAGTTTGTCTGTAATGTCAAAGAAAAGGGGAAATAATGAAATGAATAGTATTAATAGTACTGTTTTTTTTCTCATGTTTGGGTTCCCTGTGTTGCTAACCTGAAATGTGGGAGAATGTGAGATACAGTACCAGTCAAAAGTTTGGACACACCTACTCATTCAAGGTTTTTTATTTTTTATTATTTTCTTCATTGTAGAATAATAGTGAAGACATCAAAACTATGAAATAACACATATGGAATCATGGTACAATAAAAACTACCATGGTACTATCATTGTTTTTTAGTCACTACCATGGCAGGAAAATACCATGATATTTGCACCAGTAACATGGTATTTTCCTGGCGTGGTAGTGACAAAAAAACATGCTATTTTTTTCATTGTACTGCCATAGTACATTTTTGTAAGGGAGCCCATTTACTACATTGTACTGCCAGGTAATCAGGCCGGTGGAGGAAAAAGTACAAAATTGTCATATTTGAGTAAAAGTAAAGAGTGAAAGTCACCCAGTAAAATACTAATTGAGTAAAAGTCTAAAAGTATTTGGTTTTATATACACTTACAGGTGAAGTCGGAAGTTTACATACACTTAGGTTGGAGTCATTAAAACTCGGTTTTCAACCACTCCACAAATGTCTTGTTAACAAACTATAGTTTTGGCAAGTCGGTTAGGACATCTACTTTGTGCATGACACAAGAAATTTGGCCAAAATTATTTACAGACAGATTATTTCACTGTATCACAATTCCAGTGGGTCAGAAGATTACATACACTAAGTTGACTGTGCCTTTAAACAGCTTGGAAAATTACAGAAAAGATGTCACGGCTTTAGAAGCTTCTGATAGGCTAATTGACATAATTTGAGTCAATTGGAGGTGTACCTGTGGATGTATTTCAAGGCCTACCTTCAAACTCAGTCCCTCTTTGCTTGACATCATGGGAAAATCAAAAGAAATCAGCCAAGACCTCAGAAAAAAAATTGTAGACCTCCACAAGTCTGGTTCATCCTTGGGATCAATTTCCAAACGCCTGAAGGTACCACGTTCATCTGTACAAACAATAGTATGCAAGTATAAACACCATGGGACCACGCAGCCATCAAACCGCTCAGGAAGGAGACGCATTCTGTCTCCTGGAGATGAACGTACTTTGGTGCGAAAGTGCAAACTAATCCCAGAACAACAGCAAAGGACCTTGTGAAGATGCTGGAGGAAACAGGTACAAAAGTATCTATATCCACAGTAGAATGAGCCCTTATATCGACATAACCTGAAAGGCCGCTCAGCAAGAAAGAAGCCACTGCTCCAAAACCACCATAAAAAAGCCAGACTACGGTTTGCAACTGCGCATGGGGACAAATATCGTACTTTTTGGAGAAATGTCCTCTGGTCTGGTGAAACAAAAATAGAACTGTTTGGCCATAATGACCATCGTTATGTTTGGAGGAAAAAGGGGGATGCTTGCAAGCCAAAGAACACCATCCCAACTGTGAAGCATGGGGGTGGCAGCATCATGTTGTGGGGGTGCTTTGCTGCAGGAGGGAGAGGTGCACTTCACAAAATAGATGGCATCATGAGGGAGGAAAATTATGTGGATATATTGAAGCACCATCTCAAGACATCAGTCAGGATGTTAAATCTTGGTCGCAAATGGGTCTTCCAAATGGACAATGACCCCAAGCATACTTCCAAAGTTGTGGCAAAATGGTTTAAGGACAACAAAATCAAGGTATTGGAGTGGCCATCACAAAGCCCTGACCTCAATCCCATAGAAAATTTGTGGGCAGAACTGAAAAAGTATGTGTGAGCAAGGAGGCCTACAAACCTGATTCAGTTACACCAGCTCTGTCAGGAGGAATGGACCAAAATTCACCCAACTTATTGTGGGAAGCTTGTGGAAGGCTACCCGAAATGTTTGACCCAAGTTAAACAATTTAAAGGCAATGCTACACAATACTAATTGAGTGTATGTAAACTTCTGACCCACTGGGAATGTGATGAAAGAAATAAAAGCTGAAATAAATCCTTCTCTACTATTATTCTGACATTTCACATTCTTATTAAAATAAAGTGGTGATCCTAACTGACCTAAGACAGGGAATTTTTACTAGGATTAAATATCAGAAATTGTGAAAAACTGGAGTTTAAATGTATTTGGCTAAGGTGTATGTAAACTTCAGACTTCAACTGTAAGTATCAAAAGTAAATGTATAAATGATTTCAAATTCCTTATATTAAGCAAACCATCTTTTTCGGATAGCCAAGGGCACACTCCAACACTCAGACATAATTTACAAACTAAGTATTTGTGTTTAGTGAGTCTGCCATATCAGAGGCAGTAGATAAACAGAGATGTTCTCTTGATAACTGTGTGAATTTGACCATTTTCCTGTCCTGCTAAGCATTCACAATGTAACGAGTACTTTTGGGTGTCAGGGGAAATTCATGGAGTAAAAAGTACTTTATCTTCTTTAGGATTGTAGTGAAGTGAAAGTAAAAGTTGTCAAAAATATAAATAGTATAGTAAAGTACAGATAACCCAAAAACTACTTAAGTAGTACTTTAAAGTATTTTTACTTTACACTACTGACTGCAGCCCTACTTGGCAGTGCCATATTCAGTAGAGTGGTGTAATCCACTCTCTTTACTACATGATCCTCTACCATTTCAATTAAACCTTCACAGATCTCCCCACGTGATAGAAGTCTGATTAAATAGCACTGCTGGTCAACTGGCTCTGACAGACACTGACATCGAGTGTCTTTCCAACTGCCTTTAGTTTTAGATGTGACATTGGTTTCACTAACTAACCTGGCACTAACAGTACCTGTCAGCTGTATAAGGATTCTCACTAACTAACCTAGCATTAACCTTCTAGCTGTTTAATGATTCTGACTAACTAACTTCTACCTTGAATGTTAGGATATGGGGTGGGTAAACTGATCCTAGACCTGTTTGAGGGTAACTTCTAC
>NC_138304.1:97413597-97468597 GCF_965601325.2 Salmo salar
TCCAGACTCCACCACTACATCCCTTTATCTCCAGACTCCACCACTACATTCCTTTCTCTCCAGAATCCACCACTACATCCCTTTATATCCAGACTCCACCACTACATCCCTTTATCTCCAGACTCCACCATTACATCCCTTTATCTCCAGACTCCACCACTACATCCCTTTATGTCCAGACTCCACCACTGCATCCCTTTATCTCTAGCTCTCAGGGGACATCTAATGGCTGGGTATGTCTAACACAAGGCTCCATGACAGAATATATGAGCTATACCCATTAACATGGACTATAACTCCCGACTGTTAGTGTCTTAATCTGTGTGCTCCATTTCACAGGAAGTGCATACACAGTGCATACTAAACGAGCAGCAAGAAGCCTCTCTCTACTCGCTCAGAACCCATAGACACAGTCGCACATACACACACATACACACACACACACACACACACACACAGTAACATACACACACCACTACTCACTGCTGAACTCCCTGCGGCGGGCCCGGGCCCTCCAGGGCCGGTTGCGGATCCAGTGCAGCCGTCTAGACAGTTCCATGGCCTGGTGCCAGCAGTGTGCCGTGGCCCTAGTCATTCAACATCCACCCACAGCATCACCCGGTGCTCCACGCTGCCTCATCCCCGAGACAGGAGCTCATCCCTGGGATGTAGTGGACCGGCTCGGAGCCTGTCCCTGGTACTCTCTGGTGCTGGAAAAGCTAGACTGACTGACTGACTGGCTGGTCAGTCTGTTTGTTTACAGCCAGTTCTGGCGCTACCAGGGAGTCTAGTGAGAACACTGTGATGGTGTGGATGGTCTCTCAGCTCTATCTTTAATTCATGAGTCAGTGGAACCCAACTCCCTGGGCTGGGTGGGAGGCTCAGGGACACAGAGAGAGACACACACACTCCCCAGGCCTCAGCACCTATCGACGGGCTGCATCTGAGACAAGGAGAGGAGTGCACACCCTGCTGAAACGTGATCCGCTACCATCCTGTACAGACCTGAAGGGAGGGGTGAGGACAAGAAACACAGCAGTCATGCAAACACACCCATACTGACTCATACACACAAACACACCCATACTGACTCATACACACAAACACACCCATACTGACTCATACACACAAACACACTCATACTGACTCATACACACAAACACACTCATACTGACTCATACACACAAACACACTCATACTGACTCATACACACAAACACACTCATACTGACTCATACACACAAACACACCCATACTGACTCATACACACAAACACACTCATACTGACTCATACACACAAACACACCCATACTGACTCATACACACAAACACACCCATACTGACTCATACACACAAACACACCCATACTGACTCATACACACAAACACACTCATACTGACTCATACACACAAACACACTCATACTGACTCATACACACAAACACACTCATACTGACTCATACACACAAACTGACTCATACTGACTCATACTGACTCATACACGCAAACACACCCATACTGACTCATACACACAAACACACTCATACTGACTCATACACACAAACACACTCTTACTGACTCATACTGACTCATACTGACTCATACATACAAACACACTCATACTGACTCATACACACAAACACACTCATACTGACTCATACACACAAACTGACTCATACTGACTCATACTGACTCATACACGCAAACACACCCATACTGACTCATACACACAAACACACTCATACTGACTCATACACACAAACACACTCATACTGACTCATACACACAAACTGACTCATACTGACTCATACTGACTCATACACGCAAACACACCCATACTGACTCATACACACAACCACACTCATACTGACTCATACACACAAACACACTCATACTGACTCATACACACAACCACACTCATACTGACTCATACTGACTCATACACGCAAACACACCCATACTGACTCATACACACAAACACACTCATACTGACTCATAGTAACTCATACACACAACCACACTCATACTGATTCATACACACAACCACACTCATACTGATTCATACACACATACACACTATACAGGGCCTACTGCACTGTCCTCACAAATAAACACAGAAGATCATCTTCAGGGCTGAATAACAACAGAGGAGTTTACTTTTACTTGGCCTACAACCCAATGACCATGCAAATCCATCATGTGCTTGCTTTGAGATATATGTTGCACTAGAGGGACATCTAGTGGACAACCCTTGTCATTGCAATGTTATGTATAATCACTTCATATACTGTAACTAAGCCTAGTTTTGCAAGCCATACTCAGAGGCTCCATATGTCTGGCTGGAGAGACTAAAATAGAAATTTGGTATCAATATCACTATCAAAGACACTTCCAGTGTCTCTGCTTAGCCTCAAGTCATTCAAAAAATCTAAAACACATTTCAGAACTGTCTATTTTCACATCTTTATTTCATTTTAATTCCACGTCACGTATCTGAGTCATTTAATACCACAAAGTATATCTATTTGCATTATAAAGCTTGTTTATTTTCATTTGGTGCACTGTACATTTCTCCATCATAAAATCTAACTAATACAAAAATGGAACAAAGCAGAATGACAGTAAGACTCAAACTGGAATAATGACTCAACATGTACACATCAACAGGACCATTATAGAAGCTCTACTAGGAGTGACTTGAACTTGACCATCAATGGCCCATATACTGTAGATAGATACAATAAGCCACAACATATTGACCACAACCAGCTGTATAGGATTGAATGGCAAGACCGTAACATGACAACATGAGGAAATGGAATTGGAATGCAATGAAAGAATAGAATGAGAACGCATCAGTGAAACATTCTGAAGGATGAGGTGATGGGTATATAAGGGACTGGGTGGTAGGTTTCCATCAATGCATTTGATTGACAAACATTTAGATAGTAAAGATGTTGCAGATAGACAAAATACCAGTCATTACAAAGATCCTCTGCTTGGTATGAGAGGAACAACTTCAAGGACACACCACCATAACCTGGTTTCATAAGAACTGGCAAGACACCACAAACAGATCTGGGACCAGGCTAACAACCATACTGCATCTTCCACATTACAACTACATAGAAGGCTGCACCCCCTGCACTCTACAAGGTGTCTAAAGCATTCCACAGGGATGCTGGCCCATGTTGACTCCAATGCTTCCCACAGTTGTGTCAAGTTGGCTGGATATCCTCTTGGTGCTAGACCATTCTTGATACACACAGGAAACTGTTGCGCTTGAAAACCCCAGAAGCGTTGCAGTTGACATAAACCAGTAAGCCTGGCACCTACTAGCAGAGCCCATTCTAAAAGGAACTTTTAATCTTTTGTCTTTCCCATTCAACCTCTGAATGGCACACATACACAATCCCTGTCTCAAGGCTTAAAAATCCCTCTTTAACCTGTCTCCTCCCCTTCATCTACACTGATTGAAGTGGATTTAACAAGTAACATCAATAAGGGATCATAGCTTTCACCTGGTCAGTCTACCATGGGAAGGTCTTAATGTTTTAATTGTAATGAATTTGCACCACGCATAGTGTGTGTGTATATAGATATAGTACTCCAAAAAGATGAACCAGAGAAACTGTACACCACTGATTGATTAGTCCCCCCCCCCCCCACACACACACAATAAATACAATTCAAAAGGTCAGACACCCAAATATAACATTCCTACTAAAAGATACCAGTGCACCAGTACTAAAGATTGAGGCAGAAATGCCTATGTTGTTCTGTAAAGTGATGGTCCTTTTAAAGTGATGAGCGATCATTATGAAGTTAAACCTTAGACATGCAAAGGAACATGCTTTACACATACAGTGCATTCGGAAAGTATTCAGACCCATTGACTTTTTCCACATTTTGTTACGTACCAACCGTATTCTAAAATCGATTCAATTATCATTTTTTCCTCATCAATCTACACACACTACATTTTTGCAAATGTATTCATTTTTATCTTTACTTAACCTTTATTTAACTAGGCAAGTCAGTCAAGAACAAATTCTTATTTACAATGACTGCCTACCAAAAGTCAACAGGCCTCCTGCGGGAACGGGGGCTGGGAATAAAAATTCAAATATTGGACAAAACACACATCATGATAAGAGAGACACCACAACACTACATAAAGAGAGACCTAAGACAACAACATAGCATGGCAGCAACACATGACAACACAGCATGGCAGCAACACATGACAACACAGCATGGCAGCAACACCACATGACAAAACATGATAGCAACACAACATGGCAGCAGCACAACATGGTAGCAGCACAAAACATGGTACAAACATTATTGGGCACAGACAACAGCACAAAGGCAAGAAGGTAGAGACAACAATACATCACTTAAATCAGCCACAACTGTCAGTAAGAGTGTCCATGATTGAGTCTTTGAATGAAGAGGTGGAGATAAAACTGTCCAGTTTGAGTGTTTGTTACAGCTCGTTCCAGCCGCTAGCTGCAGCGAACTGAAAAGAGGAGCGACCCAGGGATGTGTGTGCTTTGTGGACCTTTAACAGAATGTGACTGGCAGAACAGGTGATGTATGTGGAGGATGAGGGCTGCAGTAGATATCTCAGATGGGGGGGAGTGAGGCCTAAGAGGGTTTTATAAATAAGCATCAACCAGTGGCTCTTGCGACGGGTATACAGAGATGACCAGTTTACAGAGGAGTGAAGTGATGTGTCCTATAAGGAGCATTGGTGGCAAATCTGATGGCCGAATGATCAAAGAGCATCTAGCCACTCGAGAGCACCCTTACCTGCCGATCTATAAATTATGTCTCTGTAATCTAGCATGGGTAGGATGGTCATCTGAATCAGGGTTAGTTTGGCAACTGGGGTGAAAGAGGAGCGATTATGATAGAGGAAACAAAGTCTAGATTGAACCTTAGCCTGCAGCTTTGATATGTGCTGAGAGAAGAACAGTGTAACATCTAGCCATACTCCCAAATACTTGTATAAGGTGACTACCTCAAGCTCTAAACTCTCAGAGGTAGTAATCACACCGGTGGAGATAGGGGCATTCTTCTTACCAAACCACATGACCTTTGTTTTGGAGGTTTTCAGAACAAGGTAAAGGGCAATGAAAGCTTGTTGGACACTAAGAAAGCTTTGTTGTAGAGCCTTTATTAACACAAAATCCGGGGAGGGGCCAGCTGAGTATAAGACTATCATCTGCATATAAATGGATGAGAGAGCTTCCTACTGCCTGAGCTATGTTGTTTATGTAAATTCAGAAGAGTGTGGGGCCTAGGATTGAGCCTTGGGGTACTCCCTTGGTGACAGGCAGTGGCTGAGACAGCAGATGTTCTGACTTTATACACTGCACTCTTTGAGAGAGATAGTTAGCAAACCAGGCCAAAGACCCCTCAGAGACACCAATACTCCTTAGCCGTCCCACAAGAATGGAATGGTTTACCAGATCAGAAGCTTTGACCAAATCAATAAAAATAGCTGCACATCATTGTTTAGAATCAAGGGCAATGGTGACATCATTTAGGACATTTAAGGTTGCAGTGACACATGCATAACCTGAGCGGAAACCAGATTGCATTCCAGAGAGAATACTACAGACATCACGAAGCCAGTCAGTTGATCATTGACTAGTTTTTCAACACTTTTGATAAACAGGGCTTAATAGAAATTGTCCTATAACAGTTGGATTCAGCTGGATCTCCCCCTTTAAATGAAGAACACAGTGACCTCCATCATTCTTAAATGGAAGAAGTTTGGAACCACCAAGACTCTTCCTACAGCTGGCTCCCCGGCCAAACTGAGCGATCGGTGGAGAAGGGCCTTGGCCAGGGAGGTGACCAAGAACCCAATGGTCACTCTGACAGAGCTACAGAGTTCCTCTGTGGAGATGGGAGAACCTTCCAGATAGACAATCATCTCTGCAGCACTCCACCAATCAAGCCTTTATGGTAGAGTGGCCAGATGTAAGCCTCCCCTCAGTAAAAGGCACATGACAGCCCGCTTGGAGTTTACCAAAAGGCACCTAAAGGACTCTCAGGTCATGAGAAACAAGATTCTCTGGTCTGATGAAACCAAGATTGAACTCTTTGCCCTGAATGCCAAGCGTCACGTCTGGAAAAAACCTGGCACCATCCCTACTGTGAAGCATAGTGGTGGCAGCATCATGCTGTGGGGATGTTTTTCAGCGGCAGGGACTGGGAGACTAATCTGGATCGAGGGAAAGATGAACAGAGCAAAGTACAGAGAGATCCTTGATGAAAAACAGTTCCAGAGTGGAACAACGACCCAAAGCAGGTGGCTTCGGGACAAGTCTCTGAATGTCTTTGAGTGGCCCAGCCAGAGCTTGAGTGTGAACCCTATCGAACGTCTCTGGAGAGACCTGAAAATAGCTGTTCAGCTATGCTCCCCATCCAACCTGACAGAGCTTGAGAGGATCTTCAGAGAAGAATGGGAGAAACTCCCCAAATACAGGTGTGGCAAGCTTGTACCATACCCAAGCAGACTCGAGGCTGTAATCGCTGCCAAAGGTTCTTCAACAAAGTACTGAGTAAAGGGTCTGAATACTTATGTAAATGTGATATTTCAGTATTTTTTAAGTATAGTTTTTGCTTTGTCATTATGGGGTATGATGTGTAGATTGATGAGGTGAAAAAAAACGATTTAATCCATTTTAGAATAAGGATGTATTGTAACAAAATGTGGGAAAAAGTCAAGGGGTTTGAATACTTTCTGAATGTACCGTACATGTATACATTCTGTGAGCTAGGAATGAAGGTAGGAAACACCAACAAGGATTACCTTCAAAACCCTCAACTCAGTCCTGTGGCTGGACTGTATCAAGTTGGTCAGTTCATTTGTCAAAATGTCACTGGATTGGAATCCATAGTCATGCAGTCATCTTGATTAAAAAAACAAAAAGTGTCAAAAAACAAAAGAAGTCGAAGATTAAGTGACTTCACCAAGAGTGACATAAATAATGCGAGTGAGATGCGTCTAATCTGTCCAGAAGAATTCATAAATGTCAAAGGTATACAGCATATCTGCTGTATACCTGCCCATTGACAACAATCAAAAGTTACATCAAAAGACTCCAAACACATTAAAATGGCGGTCATATATTCGTGGAATTGTTTACGCTTCACAATCAATTCATGTAAGACAAATACATGAATTTGATTGAAAGGTGAAGGGACTTGGTGAACAGCTCTGGATGGAATAAGAGAGAGAACTTTACATTAAAGCAAATAGCAAGTTGCCATGACACCAATAAAAGCGAATACAGAACAAAAACTTTTGGATGACATTTACTGATAGTTTTGGTTTTTCAAATCACCTGAATGCAGACAGTACTCCACAACATTGACTGACTTGTCCCTCAAAAAACTGAATTTCTTATAAGTACCTCTAGATGGTGCAAAGAAATAAAATTTGGCCCAGCCAGTAGCTGTAATATTTGGTTCGTCTTCTCAGGGAATTGCACTGTAAAGAAGATGTTACATTATTCTAATCGGATGCAGCCGGCAGGATGTTTATCTAAATGGTATTGTATCAAATTCACCTTGTAGGATTTCTAGGTCTAAAACAAGATTACAAAAGAACAATAGAATGTATTATAAACTTAACCAGACTCAAAGCTAGGCACATGTACTCCCTCTCAAGGAAAATCTGAACTGCTTTATTTCCTGTTTTAAAGTGTTGAGTCACTTACGGGCGCATCGGCAACTCCATGTAGAACTAACCCATCACTCAGGTTACCACATCCCTCCAGCCATAGTCCAAACATACTTAACTGAGCCCAAAGAAACATCAACCAGGGGGGATCTCTTATTTAACTAATCAGTGTCAAAAAGGGTCGAAATAAACAGTTCGGGTAGGAATGGGGCAGCAGTAACTAACTATAAGCCCAATCTTTCTGGGGTTTTGCAGGCTTTGTCTGAGCGTCAGACAAGGGCTGCCTCTGCGTCCCTCACAGCAGGCAATTGAGCTGCCTGTGGGGTGGCAACAGGTATCTGAGGCTGCCCTATGGCCACTCCATCGTCCCAGCCCAGATGGGAGACTGACCTGGGGCTGCCTGGATTACTCCCCCCCCCCCCCACCAGCAGGTGATCCAGGTGGCACCTCATCACCTTCCCAGCAACATCCACTCTGTATGAGAGAGGGCCTGTAGTGGTGACCACCACTCCTGGTGTCCATTTGTCATTCCCTGAGAAGTTCCTGAACCAGACAGGTGATCCAGCCTCCAGCAGGCTGGCTTGTTCGATGCTTTTCCTGTTGGTGGCCATTCGTTCCAGTAGGTCCCATCTGGTCCGAACAGGGCGGCCAAACATAATCTCAGCTGGAGACATCCCGGTTGTGGTGTTAAGCGGTAGGCTGCCTGGAATTGGGAAACTCTGGTTTTCAATGTTGGAATTTAGAATTCAGCTGATGTCACAAAGTGCTGTACAGAAACCCAGTCTAAAACACCAAACAGCAAGCAACGCAGGTGTAGACACACGGTGGCTAGGAAAAACCATTCCACCCATTCCGCTCCAGTCATTAGCACAAGCCTGTCCTCCACAATTAAGATGCCACCAACTTCCTGTGATCAAAACTGAATAAATGAAAAACCAAGAAGCAGATCAATATTCAGTGCGTTTTCCAAGCTATGAATGGTTTGGGATTGCAGCCAGAAGCGTACATGGTTTTGTCATTTTGGACAAGGGAGCACAAAGACAGTCAAATAAATGACAACCTACAAACAGAATGAAAAGGTGCATCATCTTGAGACAAGAGTCATGTTTATACCTGGTGATAACGTGATAACGTGTCAAAGGTGACAGTGACGAGTGACATGTTAAGAGGATGTGGGAAAGGGAACATAACCCTCTCATCCTCAAGACCAGGGGTATTCAAATCAAAATCAAATCAAATGTATTTATATAGCCCTTCTTACATCAGCTGATATCTCAAAGTGCTGTACAGAAACCCAGCCTAAAACTCCAAACAGCAAGCAATGCAGGTGTAGAAGCACAGTGGCTAGGAAAAACTCTCTAGAAAGGCCAGAACCTAGGAAGAAACCTAGAGAGAAACCAGGCTATGAGGGGTGGCCAGTCCTCTTCTGGCTGTGCCGGGTGGAGATTATAACAGAACATGGCCAAGATGTTCAAATGTTCATAGATGACCAGCAGGGTCAAATAATAATTGGGACTGTGGACTTTTCCATGTGAATATTAAAGTCACCAAAATGTTGAATATTATCTGCCATGAACTCAGTGAGGAATGCTATATATGGCCCAGTAGGTCTGTAAACAGTAGCTATAAAAAGTGATTGAGTAGGCTGCATAGATTTCATGACTAGAAGCTCAAAAGACAAAAACGTCATTTTTAAAATATTTTTTATTGAAATTTGCTATAATAAATGTTAGCAACACCTCCACCTTTGCGGGATGCGAGGGGAATATGGTCACTAGTGTAACCAGGATGTGAGGCCTCATTTAACACAGTAAATTCATCAGGCATAAGCCATGTTTCAGTCAGGCCAATCACATCAAGATTATGATCAGTGATTAGTTCATTGACTATAACTGCCTTGGAAGTGATTAGTTCATTGACTATAACAGCACAAAGGTGAAGAAGGTAGAGACAACAATACATCACACAAAGCAGCCACAACTGTCTGTAAGAGTGTCCATGATTGAATCTTTGAATGAAGAGATTGAGATAAAACTGTCCAGTTTGAGAGTTTGTTGCAGCTCGTTCCAGTCGCGAACTGAAAAGAGGAGTGACCCAGGGATGTGTGTGCTTTGGGGACCTTTAACAGAATCTGACTGGCAGAAAGGGTGTTGTATGTGGAGGATGAGGCCTGCAGTAGATATCTCAGATAAGGGGGAGTGAGGCCTAAGAAGGTTTTATAAATAAGCATAAACCAGTGGCTCTTGCGACGGGTATACAGAGATGACCAGTTTACAGAGGAGTGCAGTGATGTGTCCTATAAGGAGCATTGGTGGCAAATCTGATGGCCGAATGATCAAAGAGCATCTAGCCGCTCGAGAGCACCCTTACCTGCCGATCTATAAATTATGTCTCTGTAATCTAGCATGGGTAGGATGGTCATCTGAAACAGGGTTAGTTTGGCAGCTGGGGTGAAAGAGGATCGATTACGATATAGGAAATCAAGTCTAGATTTAACTTTAGCCTGCCGCTTTGATATGTGCTGAGAGAAGGACAGTGTACCGTCTAGCCATACTCCCAAGTACTTGTATGAGGTGACTACCTCAAGCTCTAAACCCTCAGAGGTAGTAATCACACCTGTGGGGAGAGGGACATTCTTCTTACCAAACCACATGACCTTTGTTTTGGAGGTGTTCAGAACAAGGTTAAGGGCAGAGAAAGCTTGTTGGAGTTTGGAGAGAAGAGGGTCTCTTACAGTTATTTTCTTCAGTTGCCAATGGTCTATTGGAGCTGTTTGGATCTGTTTCAGCGAGCACAACAACTCAGAGGGACTTTTGGGGTCTTTGGGAATGTCTGGGAGTGGCAGCCTGCTGAGACCATTAGCGTTAGCGATGGAGGGGCCCGGTCTGTACATCAACTCATATTGGTATTGCGCTAACATGAGGGCCCATCTTTGCAGTCGCCCGGAGGGGGATGGGTGTATGGTCTTCAGTTCACCCAGGAGTCCTAACAGGGGCTTATGGTCAGTTTGGATGGTGAAGTGGCATCCCTACGGATACTGGTGAAATGTTGTAATGCACAAGTTGTGCTGAAGACGACAGCAAGTCCTTGGATTTCTGGAAAGCTGTTTTCTGGGGTGTGAAAGCGGCCATAGTAGTTTAACACCCCAAGGTAGACTCGTAGCTCACTAACATCCTTGGGTTCTGTGGCCTCTTTGATTGCTCTCACTTTCTTGTCTAACGGCCGAAGCCTGTTGGTTGTGCCCCCAAGTACTCCACTTCGGGGGCCAGGAAAACACACTTGGATTTCTTAAAGCGAAGCCTTGCGCTCTCCAGTCTTGACAGCACTGTTTCAATTTTTTTTAGATGGTCTTCCTCAGTGACACCGGTGATAAACATATCATCCATATATACAGTAGTGTGCCCACTAACAGATTCTCTATTGTTCTTTGAAAGATCGCACAGGCAGAGGAGACTCCAAACGGGTGGCGTGTGTGCTGACAATGGGGGCAGCCCACTCAGAGTAGGTGATTGGTTCCAGTATTCCAGTGGTCTGGAGCCTGTCTAGCTCTGCCTCGACCTTCTGTTGTAGTGCGAACGGCACTTGGCGGGCTTTGCAGAAGCATGGCGGGAACGGATGGGTCCACCTGAATTCCCACTTCAGTCTCTTTAAGTTTTCCAAGTTGATCGGAAAACATCTGGAAAACATCTGCGTGCCTGTTTAGCGTAGTGGACAACTCACTGTCTGAGACCTTCGTGATTGTTTTGAACATCCCTCGCCAGTCCAGTTGTAACACTGACATCTTCAGTCGTGTAGTTTGACCTTTGTACTGGACGTTGATGCGTACTGCACCCTGCTCTCCTGTGTATGACTTCAGCACTATAGCCGAGGGCTCTAGTTTCAATTGAGGTGATTAGGCTTTTAGGTCATGTTGTGGACATTGTTACACAGGGACACTCAAAGTCAATCTTAAATTAATCATTGTTCATTTCTCAGCTCACTGGAGAGGTTCCAACCAACTCAATGCTCCATAGTACACGTCTGTCAGAAAACTCCCAACAGTTGTCTTATATGCGGCTATACACAGACAAGTTATATTTGCATGATCTAGCGTAATTAATTAATCATTACCGGTTTGCTCTATTCATGTGACAGACCAATACTGTTTCATAACGTGACAGACCAATACCGTTTCATAACAAGTGACCAACCAATACCGTTTCATAACATGTGACAGACCAACATCTCACGAGGCTTCTCCTCTCTAAGCTGAGACCTTGAAACTGAGATATCTTTTGTTTTCAAAACACAGTCGTCCTTTCTCAAAAGAACATCTGGGTGTACTGCCAAATTGCAGCTACTGATAGGTGTGATTTGTACAGTCAGCCACTTGCATGAACATAGAAATTGGTTTACAGAACAGCACATGAATAGAACACAGAAATTGGTTTATAGAACAGCACATGAATAGAACATAGAAATTAGTCATAAGAATAGCACAAACATAAAAATGTCCCTTTCAATCAGCAAAAGCATGTTCTCCCAAACGGTACGGGAATCCCGTGTGCACCTTGAACACGGCTGGGCCGTTACCCAACTCCACCGTAGTCCACAGGGGGCTTGTGGGTTTCTCTTGAATCACCATTATATAGGCTGCGTCCTCAACCACCACCTCCTCTTCTTCCTCAGATGAAGGGGAGTGGGGTTTGGCGACTTGGTGGGCTTGGGGTCCTGACTGTCTTTTAGTAGTCTGGAGTGGGTGTCTCTTCTCCCTAGACTGGTGACGCTCGCGCAATATGGCCTTTGTTTGGTGTTGCAAAAGTGACATTCTGCTCCTTAAAGCGTCAATTATCAGTTGTGTGGTTGTCTTTGCAATGGTAACAAGTTGTTACATAAGAACGTGGCTGCTGAGACAGGGCCAGTGACAGCTTGTTTAGGCTCTTAGTACTTTATAGGGTCTGTGTCCCCTGGTCTGCTACCTCTACTGCTATTACCTTTTCCAGGGCTGTTTTCCATGATAACTCTGCAATAGCTAGTAGGCAACATTTTGTCTGCTCACATCCTACGCCCCGTACTAGCTGATCTCTGAAACGTCCCTCCAAACTCACAGGGTGATGCTTTAGACTGGCCACATACGCTACTACTGATTCACCTGGGCTTCTGCCACAGGACTACTTTAAACCTCTCTACTATCACGTTGGGTTTGAGATCAAAGTGTTCTGCAACACGCAGTGTCAGGTCTGCATAAGTTATAAGTAGTGGTGCTATCAAGTCCATCACTAAACCATATATTGTGCTTCTACATGCTAATAGTAATATTGCCCTTTCTGTCTTGTCCTCATTCACATCGTTTGCCTCAAAATAAAATTCAAGTCTCTCAATGTATTTGGACCATGTCTCTGAATTGAGATCAAACACATTCACTTTACCAAAATATGCCATAACATATCCGGTTAAAAGTATATATTTTGTGTGTGTTCAGCTATGGGACTCCATTAGCAGTGTACTTCTGTCTAACCAGCGATATTTAGCTTGTAGTGATTTCTTCACGTTGTGTTTGCTCTCTGCACTACTCAACACTGTGTGCATCTTGCACAGCTAACAGCTTCGCTCACTTCACTCACAAACTCACGAGCTGTCGAAACTGTGACTCCGCCTCAACGTTGTCTCTAAAGTCTGCTATGCGGAAGGCGTTGTAACCCCGAATCATCAGATTACTTTTGTTCTTGTGAGAATTTAGCTTTGTTCTAGTCGCCAAATATAAAACTTGACCAGACTCAAAGCTAGGCACATGTACTCCCTTTCAAGGTAAATCTGAACTGCTTTATTTCCTGTTTTAATGTTGAGTCGCATCGACAACTCCATCAAGAACTAACCCATCACTCAGGTTACCACAGAAAGTGAGACATGCATGACCAGTCTATGGCTGAGATTATGTATAGGATAACCATCTAATTGCATAAGATATTTCCTTATACAAAACATAATTGAGAACATTCCTTTTTACATTTTCCCATTTCTATGTCAGCAACTGTCAGTTTGGTTGTTCAGATAGGCTTGAAAGAAAATATGTCAGTAAAATGTAGCTAAATTCATCGAGTGCTGTTAAACGGGTCACTGCTGGTGATTTGTAAATAAGAACGTTTTTATTTAACTTGGCAAGTCAGTTAAGAATACAAAGTGCATAAGGCTGAACGTCTACAAGATCTATGGGCCTACGCCTTTCCTTTCTGGACACCGATAGGGAAACCATGGTAACAGTTGTAACAATGTCAGTAACCGGTGATATTGTAACATATCCTGTGTGTGTGTGGTGTCAAAAGTGGCCTAAATGCAACAAACTAAATGACATCAGTCCATCAAGGACAGATTACATTGATGAAAAATAACACCAACACAAAAGGCAAGCCAGAAAATGCAACAAAGTTCAGAATTGTATTTATTACATTTTAATTCCACGTCACATATCTGAATCATTTAAAATACCAAAGTATATATCTTTGCATTATAAAGCTTGTTTGTCATTCGGTGCACTGTACATTTCTCCATCATAAAATCTAACTAATACAAAAATGGAACAAAGCAGAATGACAGTAAGACTCAAACTGGAATAATGACTCAACATGTACACATCAACAGGACCATTATAGAAGCTCTACTAGGAGTGACATGAACTTGACCATCAATGGCCCATATACTGTAGATAGATACAATAAGCCACAACATATTGACCACAACCAGCTGTATAGGATTGAATGGCAAGACCGTAACATGACAACATGAGGAAATGGAATTGGAATGCAATGAAAGAATAGAATGAGAACGCATCAGTGAAACATTCTGAAGGATGAGGTGATGGGTATATAAGGGACTGGGTGGTAGGTTTCCATCAATGCATTTGATTGACAAACATTTAGATAGTAAAGATGTTGCAGATAGACAAAATACCAGTCATTACAAAGATCCTCTGCTTGGTATGAGAGGAACAACTTCAAGGACACACCACCATAACCTGGTTTCATAAGAACTGGCAAGACACCACAAACAGATCTGGGACCAGGCTAACAACCATACTGCATCTTCCACATTACAACTACATAGAAGGCTGCACCCCCTGCACTCTACAAGGTGTCTAAAGCATTCCACAGGGATGCTGGCCCATGTTGACTCCAATGCTTCCCACAGTTGTGTCAAGTTGGCTGGATATCCTCTTGGTGCTAGACCATTCTTGATACACACAGGAAACTGTTGCGCTTGAAAACCCCAGAAGCGTTGCAGTTGACATAAACCAGTAAGCCTGGCACCTACTAGCAGAGCCCATTCTAAAAGGAACTTTTAATCTTTTGTCTTTCCCATTCAACCTCTGAATGGCACACATACACAATCCCTGTCTCAAGGCTTAAAAATCCCTCTTTAACCTGTCTCCTCCCCTTCATCTACACTGATTGAAGTGGATTTAACAAGTAACATCAATAAGGGATCATAGCTTTCACCTGGTCAGTCTACCATGGGAAGGTCTTAATGTTTTAATTGTAATGAATTTGCACCACGCATAGTGTGTGTGTATATAGATATAGTACTCCAAAAAGATGAACCAGAGAAACTGTACACCACTGATTGATTAGTCCCCCCCCCCCACACACACACACACAATAAATACAATTCAAAAGGTCAGACACCCAAATATAACATTCCTACTAAAAGATACCAGTGCACCAGTACTAAAGATTGAGGCAGAAATGCCTATGTTGTTCTGTAAAGTGATGGTCCTTTTAAAGTGATGAGCGATCATTATGAAGTTAGACTTGTAAAGGAATATTCTTTCTGTATACACCATGTGAGTTAGGAATGACAGTAGTAAATACAGTCCTATGGATGGACTGTATCAAGTTGGTAAGTTAATTTGTTAAAATGTCACCAGTTTTGAATACATAGTCACGGAGACATCGAGTTAAAAAGTAATAAAGTTACCAAACCCACCAGCAGTGGAAGATAAGTGACGTCACCAAGAGTAACATATAACGCTAGGGAGATGGGTCTAACGTTCCACTTTTTTGTTCTGCCATAACCTGGCCAGAATAATTCCCAAAATGTCAAACTGCTGTATACCTGCCCACTGACAACAATCAAAAGTTACATCAAAAAGGCTCTAGAAACATTAAAATGGTGGTCATACGTCCGTGGAATTGTTGACGTTTCACAAATCAGTTCATGTAAGACAAATTCATTTGATTGACAGGTTAAGAGACTTGGTGAACAGATGGAATAAGAGAAAACGTTATATTAAAGCAAATGTCAAGTTGCCATTGACCACATCTGTACACTGAAAAATATAAAAATGCAACATGTAAAGTGTTGGTCCCATGTTTCATGAGCTGAAATAAAAGATTACAGAACTTTTCCATACACACAAAACCTTATTTCTCTCAAATTGTGAACAAATTTGCTTACATCCCTGTTAGTGAGCATTTCTCCGTTGCCAAGATAATCCATCCACCTGACAGGTGTGGCATATCAAGAAGCTGATAAACAGAATGATTGTTACACAGGTGCACCTTGTGGTGGGGACCAAAAAGGACAAAATTGTGCAGTTACGTCACAACACAAGGCCACAGATGTCTCAAATTGAGGGAGTGTGCAATTGGCATGCTGACTGCAGGAATGTCCACGAGAGCTGTTGCCAGAGAATTGAACGTTCATTTCTACCATAGGCCGCCTCCATTATTTTATAGAATTTTGCAGTACGTCTAACCGGCAGACCACGTGTATGGTGTTGCGTGGGTGAGCGGTTTGCTGATGTCAACATTGTGAACAGAGTGCACCATGGTGGCGGTGGGGTTATGGTATGGGCAGGCATAAGCTACGGACAACGAACACAATTGCATTTTATCAATGGCAATTTGAATGCACAGAGATACCATGACGAGATCCTGAGGCCCATTGTCATGCCATTCACTGTCCCTCAACCACCTTCATATAACACCAGATAATGCATATTAGTCCAATATGTACCGGCCAGTAGCTGTAATATTTGGTCCAGTGTCTTAACGAATTGGATCGTAAAGAAGATGTTGCATTCTTCTCAAAGATCGCAGCTGACAGGATATTCAATTAAAATGGCATGAATGCACATATGGCATTGGATCCTACCAAAAGTACCGTGGAAGTTAGACAATTACATACACTTAGGTTGGAGTCATTAAAACTTGTTTTTCAACCATTCCAAAAAGGTCTTGTTAACAAACTATAGTTTTGGCAAGTTGCGCATGACAAGTAATTTTTACAACAAATGACAAACCGACAGATTATTTCACTGTATCACAATTCCAGTGGGTCAGAAGTTTACATACACGAAGTTGACTGTGCCTTTAAACGGCTTGGAAAATTCCAGAAAATGATGTCATGGCTTTAGAAGCTTCTGATAGGCTAATTGACATCATTTGAGTCAGTTGGAGGTGTACCTGTGGATGTACTTCAAGGCCTACCTTCAAACTCAGTACCTCTTTGCTTGACATCATGGGAAAATCAAAAGAAATTAGCCGACCCCAGAAAAAAAATTGTAGACCTCCACAAGTCTGGTTCATCCTTGGGAGCAATTTTCAAACGCCTGAAGGTACCACCTCATCTGTACAAACAATAGTACACAAGTATAAACATCATGGGACCACGCAGCCATCATACCGTTCTCGAAAGGAGACGCGTTCTGTCTCCTAGAGATGAATGTACTTTGGTACGAAAAGTGCAAATCAATCCCAGAACATCAGCAAAGGACCTAGTGAAGATGCTGGAAGAAACAGGTACAAAAGTATCTATATCCACAGTAAAACGAGTCCTATATCGACATAACCTGAAAGGCCGCTCAGCAAGTAAGAAGCCACTGCTCCAAAAACCACCATAAAAAAGCCAGACTATGCTTTGCAACTGCACATGGGGACAAAGATCGTACTTTTCGGGGTTAATGTCCTCTAGTCTGATTAAACAATAATAGAACTGTTTGGACATCCTTATGTTTGGAGGAAAAAGGGGGAGGCTTGCATGCCGAAGAACATCATCCAAACTGTGAAGCACGGGGGTGGCAGCATCATGTTGTGGGGGTGCTTTGCTGCAGGAGGGACTGTTGCACTTCACAAAATAGATGGTAGCATGAGGGAGGAAAATTATGCGGATATATTGAAGCAACATCTCAAGACATCAGTCAGGAAGTTAAAGCTTGGTCCCAAATGGGTCATCCAAATGGACAATGACCCCAAGCATACTTCCAAAGATGTGGCAACATGGCTTAAGTACAACAAAGTCAAGGTATTGGAGTGGCCATCACAAAGCCCTGACCTCAAAAAAAACATGTGCGAGCAAGGAGGCCTACAAATCTGACTCAGTTACACCAGCTCTGTCAGGAGGAATGGGCCAAAATTCACCCAACTTATTCTGGGAAGCTTGTGGAAGGCTACCCGAAACATTTGACCCAAGTTAAACAATTTAAAGGCAATGCTGCCCAATACTAATTGAGTATGTAAACTCCTGACCCACTGGGAATGTGATGAAAGAAATAAAAGCTGAAATAAATCACTCTCTACTATTATTCTGACATTTCACATTCTAAAAATAAAGTGGTGATCCTAACTGACCTAAAACAGGGAATTTTTTACTAGGATTAAATGTCAGGAATTGTGAAAAACTTAGTTTAAATGTATTTGGCTAAGGTGTATGTAAACTTCAGACTTCAACTGTATGTTGTAGGATATCTAGGTCTAAAACAAGATGACAAAAGAACAATTGAAAGTGAGACATGCATGACAAGTCTATGGCTGAGATTTCATTAATAGGATAACCATCTAAAATTGTAAAAAATGTTGTTGTTTTTTTATACAAAACAAATTGGACATATCCTTTATACAGTTTCCCATTTCTACATCAGTAACCGTCAGTTTGGTTCTTCAGAAAGGCTTATGGTTTGAAACGTGTCAGTAACATTTTACTAATTCGAATATCGAGTGACGTTAACATGTCGCTGTAGGTGACTTCAACGCTGACTGAGAAAGCTAACTAGATTTGTGTACCAAGGGTATTGCTCCGATGTTTGTTGGAGCGAATGGTCGGGGAACATAATTATAATTTTTAAACTGCAAATTGACCATTACTAAGCCCAAAGAGATTATATTTGAAAATAAGAATTTAAAACTAATTTGCTGAATTCCAGATTTTACAATATTTTTACTTTTCCCCTTCACCAAAAATGAAAGTCAAAAAAAATTATAAAAAGTTGCCAACCCTTGGAATAGGATAAAAGGTGTTATAAACTGGGTGGTTCGAGCTCTGAATGCTGATAGGAGTGGTACATCAGACCGTACACCACGGGTATGACAAAGAAAACTTAAATTTTTACGTTGGTAGCCAGTTTATAATAGCAATAATGCCCCTTGGTGGTTTGTGGTATATGGCCGCGTTGCATCGTGCCTATGAACAGTCCTAAGCCGTGGTAGATTGGCCATATACCACACCCGCTCTGGCTTTATAGCTTAGAGCGCTAGCTTAGCGTAATAACGACATAGACTAAAAATCTAAAAGATCTATGGACATCAATAGGACAACCATGGTAACAGTAACAATGTCTAACTGGTGATGTCACATAGAATGATAGCATCCAAGTGAGACCAAAAGTGGCCTAAAGGCAACAGTAACTAAATGACTATCATCAGTCCATCAAGGACAAATTGGTGAGAAATAACGCTTTAAAACAAACGGCAGGACAGAAAAGGGCAACAGCAATCTATTGTCATGGGAATGAGCGAGTTATCAGGGAGAATAGCTTAGCTTGGTAGAGACAACTAAAGAACCAAATAGGAACCATTTTGTTCTAATTCAGTCAGTTCTCCAATAAACATTACTTCAACTCCATAATGGCTCAGCCCATGCCAGTTCCCATACAGTACATATGTCAAAGTCACTTGACACCATCACTAAGTGGATGGAATAATCTTCAGTGACCCTTGTATAGGAGAGTACAGACCTAAAACTGTCAAAGATAGGTCATTGATAAGCAATTTGCAAGCACGCACACACACACACCTGGCCTAAGGAAAGTAAAGTTGGGTCAGAACAGGTATCTTTGATTAACCACTCCAACTTAAAAAAAAAAAAATTATGACTTTAATATCAAACTCATTCAATATCTAGACAAAGCAACAAACACTTCAATCTCCACTAACTTCAAACCGAATCTTTGGTCAGTAGGTCCTAAAAGGTTCAACTTCCATAATTGACCGTCTCTATAGGTGTAACCAGTAGGAGTGAACTACATTGTGCTGTTTTACATGTGGCAGGTCACCAGCACTAGAAAGTGGCTTTCCTCAGGCCAACCATAGCACTGAACACAACCCACTCACTGTGCAGTCCCATAGGAAATCAATTCACATCAATGTTTTAAAAAGTCAAGTCCTGGTAAAAAAAAATGTTAAAGAAATAAACTGCTTCATCGATAAGCCTTGTGTCGTGGAGGAGGAGGGCGGTGGAGTGTAGCTATGATGGCGGGCTGTATGTTCCACCTATGGCTTAGTGTCTCCCTCCTTCCTTTACTCCAGCTTCTCCTCAGGGATGTTGTCCAGGTCTAGGTCAGGTGAGACCACACAGCACAGACACAGCTTCTGGGTGTTCAGGGAGATCATGTCTGAGGAAAGGAAATACAACCAGGAAGTTCAGGGAGATGTCTGAGCAAAGGAAATACAACCAGGAACATGTCAAAACCAAGCACAGCTCCCCAGAGCAAATTATTTTTACAACTTTTCCAGTGCCCCCAACTACCGCATAGCAGATCTACATTTTATTATCCTATTCTAATACTACGCTAATTCAAAAGGTAACCATGATATGAACTCCTTTCTTTCCACCACATATACGCTGGCTTTAAACAAAGTTGACCTATTAATCCCCTTCAATATTAAATCTTTCCTCTTGAAGCACGTTAGCTCTAATCATTATAATTCAACCTGTAACATAAGTAAAGAAAAAAATCCACTTAAACTGTCTTTTGGTTTTGTTTTCATTAGTCCACTGTTGATACAGTCCCAGTCAGGTTTATCTTTTGGTATTGTTTTCATTAGTCCACTGTTGATACAGTCCCAGTCAGGTTTATCTTTTGGTATTGTTTTCATTAGTCCACTGTTGATACAGACCCAGTCAGGTTTATCTTTTGGTATTGTTTTCATTAGTCCACTGTTGATACAGGTCAGCAGTCAGGTTTAAGACATTGGACATTCAAGAAAAGTGTCACTTGATCATGTGACGCTGGAGGGGCTACAGGAGGGGTAGAGAAGGCTAGAGGTCTCACCGAGCATCCTGCCCAGGAAGGCAGGTCTGGAGGAGGGGGGCAGGTGGATACAGATGTAGTAGACTGGAGCTCCAGACAGAGCCACTCCGATACCAACCAGAGAGTTGATGGTATCACTGTAGAGAGGTACTACCACCAGGAACACACTGCATAGACAGTACACTATGGGGAAGAAGAGGGAGAGCTGGAGAGAGAGAGAGAGAGAGAGAGCGGAGAGAGAGAGAAAACATGCTCACAAAAGAGATGAGGGGAAATCTATAATTGTTTTTAATTTTGTTTAACTAAGCAAGTCAGTTAAAAACAAATTCTTATTTTATAATGACGGCCTACCCCGGCCAAACCCTACCCCGGACGACGCTGGGCCAATTGTGCGCCGCCCTGTGGGACTCCCAATCACGGCCGGTTGTGATACAGTCTAGAATTGAACCAGGGTCTGTAGTGACGCCTCTAGCACTGAGATGCAGTGCCTTAGACCGCTGAACCAGGGTCTGTAGTGACGCCTCTAGAACTGAGATGCAGTGCCTTAGACCGCTGAACCAGGGTCTGTTATGACGCCTCTAGAACTGAGATGCAGTGCCTTAGACCGCTGAACCAGGGTCTGTAGTGACTCCTCTAGAACTGAGATGCAGTGCCTTAGACCGCTGAACCAGGGTCTGTAGTGACACATCTAGAACTGAGATGCAGTGCCTTAGACCGCCGCGCCACTCGGGAGCCATCATGTTCCCACAAATTCACCAAAGCAGTTGATAAAAAGAACTGAAAAGGTCATTTCAAGGATTTGAGCCATATCCTGCACTAATAAATAACATAGTTAAAATATAATACAACTTCATTGTCCATCCAGAAGGGACATTTTGCTTTGGCATCACCTTACAAGAAGTAGTAAAACCTCACCTTGACGGGCCGGTGCATGTCCGGAGCTTTGACCCGGAGGTAGATCTGGCTGGCGATGGAAAGACCGATGAACAGCCAGTAGTTAAAGCTGAAGTAGTTGATGAGCTGGAACACATCCTTCACACACAGGTAGATCAGAGACATGCCGCCCTGCAGGACACACAGAACACACTTCAATCTGATCCTAGATCAGAGACATGTCACCCTGCAGGAGACACAGAACACACTTCAATCTGATCCTAGATCAGAGACATGTCACCCTGCAGGACACACAGAACACACTTCAATCTGATCCTAGATCAGAGACATGTCACCCTGCAGGAGACACAGAACACACTTCAATCTGATCCTAGATCAGAGACATGTCACCCTGCAGGACACACAGAACACACTTCAATCTGATCCTAGATCAGAGACATGTCACCCTGCAGGAGACACAGAACACACTTCAATCTGATCCTAGATCAGAGACATGTCACCCTGCAGGAGACACAGAACACACTTCAATCTGATCCTAGATCAGAGACATGTCACCCTGCAGGAGACACAGAACACACTTCAATCTGATCCTAGATCAGAGACATGCCGCCCTGCAGGAGACACAGAACACACTTCAATCTGATCCTAGATCAGAGACATGTCACCCTGCAGGAGACACATTGACCATGGACTTTGCAGGGAGGAACCATGGCTGATTATGTGTAGTCACGGAGCCGCTGCTCCCGGGTGGAAGATACATTAGTAAATGTCCATACACATTCAGACTAGCAGGATAAAACCTACAAAACTGGTACCCATCATTAGTCATCATTCACTTACGTTGAAGAGCAGGGCTGGGATGGGAGTGTAGCGCTTGACGTGGATCATGCAGAGGACGTTGGGTAAATGACCCTCCCTGGAGCCCACGAAGAACAGCCTGGAGGCAGCGATGATGGAGGAGTTGAGTCCTCCGTAACAGGAGATGGCCACTGACAGAGGGATCAGCCACCGAGCCCAGCCCAGCATCTCATCAGCAAACGTCTGAAGAGAAAGACCACAGGTTCTCATCTGGGATTTGCATACAGCAACCAGAGTTGGAGTCAATTTCCATTTCAATTCAGTCCATTCAGCAATTCATTGTCTTTCCATGGAGAAAATAGGAAAAGGGGATTTTCAGTTTACTTCCCGAATAGCAATGGAATTGACCCCATCTCTGCTAGCTACTGTCAACGCTCCTGAAAAGGTCCCTTACCCAGGGCCTTCTGTAATTACATGAGCATCATTGTCCGGTGTACATGCCAACCTCATCAACCCCTTAACCTGGTTATCATGTCATCTAGCCTCACTAGGGAGTTGTGTATCTGGTACAGATGGAGCCTCAGACAGAGGAACCAGAGAACAACAGCTGGTCCATTAGCTACACTGAACAGATGCTGTCAATAAGCCCTACCTCGTGACCTGCATATGGTTTAACCTGTGTGTGTGTGTGTGTGCATCTATAAGCAGTCCTTTGACGTGAGAAAACCTTTTCATTCTTGATCATGATTGACTTTACATGGCAGTTGCCAACTCATCCATAACCTCACATAAACTCACCACAGCCACAGCCTCACTGGCCAGCACGGTTTCAGCATTCATCACGGTGTAGTAGGCAACGTTAGTCAGGATGTAGATCACCGTGACGATGGGCATTGAGATCCCTATGGCCAACGGGAGGTTCCTGGAAGGAATCGATAAAGAAATTGCTAGAACCCTATTTAAAAACAACAAGGACACACTTTGTGGGGAGAGAAACCTTGAGGAACCAGACGGGCAGGGCCAGGCTTATGCTCCTTGTCTATATTCCACCACCACAGTCAGACAAAGACAGTCAAGGAATGACGAGGTATTGCAGCGCAGGGATGGTAGAGACAACAACTTGGTCCATTTTCCATTGTGTATTTTTAAAAACATCATGTGAGGGGGGAAGACTGCCTCACCTCTCCGGGTTCTTAATCTCCTCGGTGATAAAGTTGAGTGTGTCCCAGCCGGAATAGGAGTAGAGAGCAGCGTACAGAGCCAGGGCCATGTCCCCAGGGTTCACTTTAGAACCCTTAAATGAATCCTCAAAGTTCTGCGTCTGGCCTGAAGTATACAGAGGAGAGGGGGTAACGGTGAATTATAGTCATTCATTGGATATACTGTTGTTTAATGAGTTGTGTGTGTGTACACACACACACACACACACACACACACACACACACAATCCTGATTGGTTAAAAGCGCATTCTAGACGGTGTCTATTCCACAAGTTACCACCAATCTATGACATTAAAATGCCTATTTACTCTGTTCCATCTGACTGTACAATCCACTGTCTCATCAGCCCAGGTAGGGAAGTTAGAAACTTGATCTTCACTATAAAAACCCTCCAGACATTCTCTTTATTTTAGACTAACATTTAGTTTAACAGCGGAGATTTGTATAAACCTTACTGTCTGTATCTCCAACATTGTTTCAATATTCAAATTCGATCGCCAACTGTCCCATAGTAATGAACGTGTAGGGGTTGGGACGAGAGAGAGAGGCAGGCACCATTTCTCAACCAGTCGAAATCATGAATCAATGAAAAGTGAAAGACTAAAGTTACATACATGGGATGCTTTAGTGAATTTCAGAATGTCTGGAATAGGAAAGGCAGAAATAAAACAATTCAATTAACATTCGCTGCCAGTCATCCAAAACATGGATGACTGGCTGCGGATATGACAACTTCAGGCAGGTATATCCATTTTATGGATATATACAAAGAAATGTCAATTGAAAAAAGGTAAAACAAAATGAAGTGCAGCTGGTTTTCAGTCCTTCCAGCTTCAGTTTGAAGTTAAGAGTTAGCTGTGTTGCTGGCTAGCTCCTCTGAACAACAGTGTCCTGACGAGAGAGAACATTTTCCATGTCAGGCGAAACCTCGCCTCATTAGCTCATTGTTATGTATCCAAATAAAATGTCACTAGAAAACAGCTTAAACAAATGCAGCTACTGTTATTCTGTCTGCACTGAACAACTGGGTCACGTCCATAGATTCAGAACAAAAAGACGACTGGGTCGCGTCCATAGATTCAGAACAAAAAGACGACTGGGTCGCGTCTCTGGCAACCGAACCGATAGAACGAACGACCAGCCGGGTAGCAACCCTAGATCTGTGTCGGGACTATATCTTATGGAAGGATGAAATAGTATGAATAAATTCATCAAAACAACATTTTTTATGAAAATATGTCAATCATTATTTGAATATAATGATAACCTGTTGTATAAAAGTGGTAATGCCCTTAACTTCTATGGGCTATGCGGGACGCTAGCGTCCCACCTGCGGGACGCAGCCAGTGAAATATCAGGGCGGCAAATTCAAAACATAATGTCATAATTCAAATTTCTCAAACATACAACTATTTTACACCATTTTAAAGTTACACCTCTCCTTAATCCAACCACATTGTCCGATTTCAAAAAGGCTTTACGGCGAAAGCATAAAGTTAGATTATGTTAGGACAGTGCCAACACAAGAAAAACCACACAGCCATTTTCCAAGCAGGAGAGGGGTCACAAAAACCAGAAATACAGCTAAAATTAAGCACTAACCTTTGACGATCTTCATCAGATGACACTCCTAGGAGTCAAGGTTACACAATACATGTATGTTTTGTTCGATAAAGATCATATTTATATCCAAAAACCCCATTTCACATTGGCGCGTGATGTTCAGAATTTTTTTGGCCTCAAACTGCTGGTGAAACAGCACAACAATTTACAAAAATACTCATCATAAACGTTGATAAAATATTAAACTGTTATTCAAAGAATTATAGATAAACATCTCCTTAATGCAACCGCTGTGACAGATTTCAAAAAAGCTTCACGGGGAAAGCACACTTTGCAATAATCTGAGTACGGCACTCAGAAAAATACATCAGGCAATACAGATACCCGCCATTTGGGAGTCATCTAAAATCATAAATAGCATTATAAATATTCACTTACCTTTGATGATCTTCATCAGAAGGCACTTCCAGGAATCCCAGGTCAACAATAAATGTTTTGTTCGATAAAGTCCATAATTTATGTCCAAATACTTCCCTGTTTGCGCGTTCAGTAAGCTACTCCAAATCTAGGAAGCACGCCGAAAATTTCACGCCGAAAAGTCAAAAAAAAGTTCTATTTACGTTCGTAGAAACATGTCAAACGTTGTATAGCATCAATCTTTAAGGCCTTTTTAAACATAAAACTTCAATAATATTCCAACCGGACGATTCCAATGTCTTGAAAAACGTTATGGAACACAGCTACCTCATCACGTGAATGCGCGCCAATGAACTCATGTCATTTTCTGAGTCACCAACTTCCCGGCCTTCTTGTTCGCTCCTTGTTCACTGCAAAAGCCTAAAACAAGGTTCTAAAGACTGTTGACATCTAGTGGAAGCCTTAGGAAGTGCAAAATGAACCCTAAGTCACTGTGTGTTAGATAGTCTTTTCAAGTCATTGCCTACAAGCATCAGATTTCCCACTTTCTGGTTGGATTTTTCTCAGGTTTTTGCCTGCCATATGAGTTCTGTTATACTCACAGACATCATTCAAACAGTTTTAGAAACTTCAGAGTGTTTACTAATAATATGCAAATATTTGACTCTGGGCCCGAGTATTAGGCAGTTTACTCTGGGCCCCCTATACCTTAAAAAGTTAAAGCCGGTGTTTGGAGGATATTGGCACGGTTCACCGGACTTCATCTTGGGCCTAACAACACCCGTGACAATTAGGGATGCACGATATAGTCGGCCGATATTAGCTAAAAATGCCAACATCGGTATCAGCCCGATGTCTAGTTTAACACCGATGTTAACCAATGTCAAAGCTGACGTGCATACCTATATAACGTAGGTACATGTAATAACGCCACAAAAAATATATAGCGCTACAAGTGCAACACAGCATTCCTAACCTAGCCCACAATGTCTGCTGTGTGGCTGGAGCAGTCAATAAGTCTAGCAGTCATTTGAAAGAGTAAGAACATTTTTGGTCAGTGTGGTGTGTAACCTTTATTTAACGAGGCAAGTCAGTTAACCTCTTTGGGCTAGGTGGGACGCTACTCAACAGCCAGTGTAATCCCGTGGCGCGATATTCAAATACCTTAGAAATGCTATTACTTCAATTTCTCAAACATATGACTATTTTACACCATTTTAAAGACAAGACTCTCGTTAATCTAACCATACTGTCCGATTTCAAAAAGGCTTTACAACGAAAGCAAAACATTAGATTATGTCAACAGAGTACCCAGCCCGAAATAATCAGACAGCCATTTTTCAAGCTAGCATATAATGTCACATAAACCCAAACCACAGCTAAATGCAGCACTAACCTTTGATGATCTTCATCAGACGACACACCTAGGACATTATGTTACACAATACATGCATGTTTTGTTCAATCAAGTTCATTTTTATATCAAAAACCAGCTTTTTACATTAGCATGTGACTAGCATTCCCACCGAACACTTCCGGTGAATTTACTAAATTACTCACGATAAACGTTCACAAAAAACATAATTATTTTAAGAATTATAGATACAGAACTCCTCTATGCACTCGCTATGTCCGATTTTAAAATAACTTTTCGGTGAAAGCACATTTTGCAATATTCTCAGTAGATAGCCCGGCATCACAGGGCTAGCTATTTAGACACCCAGCAAGTTTAGCACTCACCAAAGTCAGATTTACTATAAGAAAAATGTTATTCCCTTTGCTGTTCTTCGTCAGAATGCACTCCCAGGACTTCTACTTCAATAACAAATGTTGGTTTGGTCCCAAATAATCCATAGTTATATCCAAATAGCGGCGTTTTGTTCGTGCGTTCAAGACACTATCCGAATGGTAAAGAAGGGTGACGAGCACGACGCATTTC
This sequence comes from Salmo salar, assembly GCF_965601325.2. Taxonomy (NCBI): domain Eukaryota; kingdom Metazoa; phylum Chordata; class Actinopteri; order Salmoniformes; family Salmonidae; genus Salmo; species Salmo salar. The sequence continues at coordinate 97,441,412 of NC_138304.1, forward strand.
GTGACAAAAAAAATTCTAAATATTCCATTACCGTACTTCGAAGCATGTCAACCGCTGTTTAAAATCAATTTTTATGCCATTTTTCTCATAAAAAAGCGATAATATTCCAACCGGGAAAGCGTGTTTACGTTCAAAGAGAGAGAAAATAAAAACGTCTCGTGCCCTCGTGCACGAGCCCCAGTCTGATGGTCCTCTGACAGGCCACTATCCAAACGCGCTAATGTGTTTCAGCCAGGGGCTGCCTCGATATCATTCAGCTTTTTCCCGGGTTCTGAGAGCCTATGGGAGCCGTAGGAAGTGTCACGTTACAGCAAAGATCCTCAGTCTTCAATAAACAGAGCCAAGATTAACAAGAACTTGTTAGACTGGCCACTTCCTGTAAGGAATCTTCTCAGGTTTTTGCCTGCCATATGAGTTCTGTTATACTCACAGACACCATTCAAACAGTTTTAGAAACTTTAGGGTGTTTTCTATCCAAAGCCAATAATTATATGCATATTCTAGTTACTGGGCAGGAGTAGTAACCAGATTAAATCGGGTATGTTTTTTTATCCGGCCGTGTAAATACTGCCCCCTATCCCCAACAGGTTAAGATCAAATTCTTATTTACAATGACAGCCTATCCCGGCCAAACCCGGACGACACTGGGCCAATTGTGTGCCGCCCTATGGGGCTCCCAATCACGGCCGGATGTGATACAGCCGGGATTCAAACCAGGGACTGTAGTGACGCCTCTTGCACTGAGATGCAGTGCCTTAAACCGCTGCATCCGTGTGTGTGTTAACTATTTAACTGTACTAGAATGCTTAAAAGGCTGCAAAAAATGTTAAATATCGGTTATCGGTAAGGTTGCAAAATTCCGAGAACTTTCAATAAATTCCCTGTTTTTTCCCGAAGTCCCGGTTGGAGAGTTCCCAGAATAAGCAGGAAATCCAGAATTCTCCAAACAGGATTTCTGGAAAACCAGGGAATTTATTGAAAGTTCCCAGAATTTTGCAACCCTAGTTATCGGTATCATTTCTTTTGGCAAGGAAAATATCAGATATCGTATTGGCAAAAATATCATATCGGTGCATCACTAGTGACAATATATCCTCCAAACACCGGCTTCTCGGGCATTATCACTTAAATAGAATTGGGCTATACAGACTAGCTATTTTCCAGTGGTACTATTCTCTTTACTGTGCCATATGACCGGTTAGCAAGTAAAGCTCAATCTTGACAATGCATCAGGACATTATCATAGTTACACTGGTGCATCCCCAGGGAACATACCTTGTCCCAGCTTGACCATCCCAGCGATGATGATGACGATGAGAGCCAGGACCTTAGCTACTGTAGAGACCACCTGCAGGATGGCCCCCCACTTCACCTTCATACAGTTCACACACGTCAGGAGACCTAGGAGGAGGAGGAGAGATCAGTGTGTGTTTGACAGCGGAGTCCTCAGGTATAGAGAACACCTGAAATTGACCTTGGCAATCCTGGTTAAAAATCAGTTAGCCATGAGTACAACAACATGCTGACTCACCAAGCTAGTGGAACTAGAAATGGATAGAGATTCAGACCTGATAAAGCCAGCCTAGCTAGTGGAACTAGAAATGGATAGAGATTCAGACCTGATAAAGCCAGCCTAGCTAGTGGAACTAGAAATGGATAGAGATTCAGACCTGATAAAGCCAGCCTAGCTAGTGGAACTAGAAATGGATAGAGATTCAGACCTGATAAAGCCAGCCTAGCTAGTGGAACTAGAAATGGATAGAGATTCAGACCTGATAAAGCCAGCCTAGCTAGTGGAACTAGAAATGGATAGAGATTCAGACCTGATAAAGCCAGCCTAGCTAGTGGAACTAGAAATGGATAGAGATTCAGACCTGATAAAGCCAGCCTAGCTAGTGGAACTAGAAATGGATAGAGATTCAGACCTGATAAAGCCAGCCTAGCTAGTGGAACTAGAAATGCTACCAATAAAGCAGAGTACAAGTCTGATAAGGCTAATGGCTTAGGAATGATTCCAGATAGAGTGTCTGATAAACCCATCTCTATCCACTACAGAGAGAGTTGATAACATTACAGTCCAGGAGGACAGGCCTCTCTCCATCATGTAAAGTAATCCGCATCAAATAACTGCAGGACAGTGTGCACCTGCAGGCAGAGAGATTGATTTGACTCAATTTCCTCTCCACTGGTATGTACTCTGGTCCCAGTGGAGAGGTGTATGGACTTACATGGTCATGCCAGAAAGGAAAATAAGCCTGAAGCCTCTTGCTGTATTTTAAAGTTTTTAATAGCCATCCTTATCATGTTGGTCTAGGGTTTCTCAAACGTCATTGTTTCCCGCTAAATCAGGGACTGATTTAGACCTGGGACACCAGGTGTGGATAATTAATTATCATCAGGTAGACCAGAAAAGCAGCAGGCTCTGGACCTCGTAGGGTCGGAGTTGAATACCCCTGTTCTATACTGTGGTATGTTAATAGCTGCATGCATGCACACACGAAGCAGGAATGTGGCCTTGGCCACACCACATCCAAGGTTAATGGAAGGACAGTGTAAACAGAACATTTGCAAATTCGATGTGAGGAGAGGCTGACCTTACGCCACATATTTTACTCATGTTAAGACGGCTTACAGCACAGGAGGTTGGTGGTACCTTAATTGGGGAGGACGGTCTGGTGGTAATAGGTGGAATGGTATGAAATACGTCATGGTTTCCAGGTGTTTGACACCATTCCATTTGCGCCGTTCTCCCCTCAGCAGCCTCCTGTGGCCTACAGTGTACTATGATCAAGAGATTACCGGTTGTGTGCCAATAGTTACATCGGAAATTAATCAAGGGTTTGAACAAGGACCCAATGTTGCTGGTCAGAGTTTGATGCTTCAGGGAGAATTTCTACAATGGTTTCACACGACAACCAAATGCTTCCATGACAAGACAATCCTGCTGTTGTTATGGCCGGTGGCATTTATGTACAAGTCCTGTGTTTTGGCAACATGGATTCTTTGACATATAGGGTACTGTTACACTCAGGCCTTCTCTGAAACCTGTCACCAATGCCTAGCATATCCCATTACAATATACACTCAAAATCCCCAAAACGAATTCTAACCTTTAGTATAGCAACTATATTTCCATAAAACACAAAGGATAAATACAGAAGAGTAGGTTTTCAGTCCACTATAATAGGATGGCAGGTTGCCTCAGCATAGACCTTCATTGATGAAGGAAGGAACGTGTTTGAATGTGAATTTCTCTCTATGGGCACTGGGGAGACAGAGTACTGACAATATGGCCGAATTCCTGAGGGGATTCAACTAAAGGCCACGTCAGGCTGCTTTAGCTTGTTCTGTTCCATCTGCCTGACTCAACAGAATGCTTTCTCTGAGCTTTCTCCGTGTTTGTCAGACAAACTCATATCGGACCTTGAGGGGCTCCAACTGAACACAAACTCACGCACATTTATATCCCCCCTGGCAACCACAGAGATGACACAGGATATGAAAGCAACAACTAAGTAAACACACAGGTGCACCTGCAAGGCATGTAAGCATTAGGAGGACAGACATCAAAATAAATGGAGAAGTGATATCAAACTTCTGGGTTGAGTTCAGTAGCACGAAGTAGAAAAACATTTTGCAACAGAGAACGTAAATCTGTGTTCTTACTGGACAAGTTCAGATAGTATCTCCGCATTTCAAAACAGGCAGAGGGAGGAAAAGTAGTGAGCTCAGCTCATCTTACCGATGATGGCTGCTGCTATGAGTCTCACAGCATCGTAGGGGGCTGTGCAGGTGGGGTAGAAGGGCTGCACCAGGTAATTGGAGAAGGTGAGGGCTATGACAGCCTGGCAGGCTGGCTCCACGATCATCAGGGACGTCCACAGCCTGATAATTAAAAACAAGAAGAAATTAAAATTGAGAATAAATAAGGATTTGTATAGAACTTTTATAGTTGCTCAAATCACTTTCCATGTAATAGATTATGTCAATGAGAGAAACCTATACAAATATAAAAGTGGAATAAGGGGGAACCTGACCTAATAAAAGCCAGAAAGCCTCCAAAGGACTCCAGGATATATGCGTAACTGGCCCCAGACTTGTGGATGGTGGTTCCCAGCTCGGCGTAGCACAGAGCCCCGAACACGGAGAAGACCCCGCCGATGGCCCACACCACTAGTGACAGGCCGAAGGAGCCCGTGTAGAGGAGAACCCCTTTGGGAGACACGAAGATGCCCGAGCCGATCATGTTGCCCACGATGAGGCAGACCCCGTGGAGCAGGGAGATCTCCTTCTTCAAACGCATGGAGCCAGTCGACAAGGTGTCGGCGTCTTTCTTAATCCCCATGGTGATGGTTCGGGTGGGGTGGAGGCAGGGCTGGAGACAGGTACAGAGGGAGCAGCACGTCACGTCGTCTTACGCTCTCAACGGATGGTCATCATGTGGTCTTTAAAATCAGCTGGACACAACAAGGCTGTAGAGAAATTAGGACAGTAAAATGTTAGCGCAGGAGGCAAGACAATATAACTTGCGATGCGAAACTGTTAGGCTTCAGGCAACAGATTTTATTAGGTAAGTGTAAACACTGCAGCATTTGAGGGATAGACACTAGAATACCTAGCTAAACATGTAGGTGATAACTGACTTGCCTAGTTAAATGAATAGTTAACAACAAATTCTTATTTACAATGACGGCCTACAAAAAGGCCTCCTGCGGGGACGGGTATTCAAAATATAGGACAAAAACATACATCATGACAAGAGAGACAGCACCACATAAAGAGAGACCTAAGACAACACAGCATGGGAGCAACACATGGTAGCAGCACAAAACCGGTTACAAACATTGGGCACAGACAATAGCACAAAGGCAAGAAGGTAGAGACAACATCACGCAAAGCAGCCACAACTGTCAGTAAGTGTTTGTTGCAGCTCGTTCCAGTCGCCAGCTGCAGCGAACTGAAAAGACGAGCGACCCAGGGATGTGTTTGCTTTGGGGACCTTTAACAGAATGTGACTGGCAGAAAGGGTGTTGTATGTGGAGGATGAGGGCTGCAGTAGATATCGCAGATAACTAGGGTTGCACATTTTTGGGGAATATTCAGAGGTGGAAACTTACCGTGGGAATTAACGGAAATATATGCAAATTAATACAATTTAAAATGTAGGATGGTTTTTGCATTGGATTTAAACTCAGCAAAAAAAGAAGCGTCCCTTTTTCAGGACCCTGTCTTTCAAAGATAACTCGTAAAAATCCAAATAACTTCACAGATCTTCAATGTAAAGGGTTTAAACACTGTTTCCCATGCTTGTTCAATTAACCATAATTAATGAACATGCACCTGTGGAACGGTCGTTAAGACACTAACAGCTTACTGACGGTAGGCAATTAAGGTCACAGTTATGAAAACTTAGGACACTAAAGAGGCCTTTCTACTGACTCTGAAAAACACCAAAAGAAAGATGCCCAAGGTCCCTGCTCATCTGCGTGAACGTGTCTTAGGCATGCTGCAAGGAGGCATGAGGACTGCAGATGTGGCCAGGGCAATAAATTGCAATGTCCATACTGTGAGACGCCTAAGACAGCGCTACAGGGAGACTGGATGGACAGCAGATCGTCCTCGCAGTGGCAGACCACGTGTAACACCTGCACAGGATCGGTACATCCGAACATCACACCTGCGGGACAGGTACAGGATGGCAACATCAACTACCCGAGTTACACCAGGAACGCACAATCCCTCCATCAGTGCTCAGACTCTCAGCCTATTGCGGACAGAGGCTGGACCGATGGCTTGTAGGCCTGTTGTAAGGCAGGTCCTCACCAGACATCACCGGCAACAACGTCACCTATGGGAACAAACCCACCGTCGCTGGACCAGATAGGACTGACAAAAAGTGCTCTTCACTGACGAGTCATGGTTTTGTCTCACCAGGGGTGGTGGTCAGATTCGCGTTTATCGTCAAAGGAATGAGCGTTTCACCGAGGCCTGTACTCTGGAGCGGGATCAATTTGGAGGTGGAGGGTCCGTCATGATCCGAGGGGTGTGTCACAGCATCATCGGACTGAGCTTGTCGTCATTGCAGGCAAACTTAACGCTGTGTGTTACAGGGAAGACATACTCCTCCCTCATGTGGTACCCTTCCTGCAGGCTCATCCTGACATGACCCTCCAGCATGACAATGCCACCAGCCATACTGCTCGTTCTGTGCATGATTTCCTGCAAGACAGGAATGTCAGTGGTCTGCCATAGCCAGCGAAGAGCCAGGATCTCATTCCCATTGAGCACGTCTGGGACCTGTTGGATCAGAGGGTGAGGGCCATTCCCCCCAGAAATGTCTAGGAACTTGCATTTGCCTTGGTAGAAGAGTGGGGTAACATCTAACAGCAAGAACTGGCAAATCTGGTGCAGTCCATGATGAGGAGATGCACTGCAGTACTTAATGCAGCTGGTGGCCACACCAGATACTGACTGTTACTTTTGATTTTGACCCCCCCTTTGTTCAGGCACACATTATTCCATTTCTGTTAGTCTGTGGAACTTGTTCACTTTATGTCTCAGTTGTTGAATCTTATGTTGATACAAATATTTACACATGTTAAGTTTGCTGAAAATAAACGCAATTGACATTGAGGGGGCGTTTCTTTTTTGGCTGAGTTTATTTACCATATCATATGGAGACAGACACATAAACCTTATCATAAGTATACATAATTGCAAATGATTAAATCCTTCCATAGACATTTTTAAAAAACAATTTAGTTACAAATTGAACTTTAATTAAATGACTTGACTCTTCACATGGGATGATGTCACTGAACAACAAAAGGGAATATTGAATCCATCGCATCTCCAAAAAAACGTACCAGACAGGATGCTCTTGCCAGCATACTTGGGGTCCAACATGGACGCTGCGGCATGTATGGGCTTCAGGCAGAAGTCTTCACGCTTTTTGATGTATTTCAGAACTGCCGTTTCCTCTGCTTGGAGCAACAGTGAAGTGCTGCCCACTTCTGCTTGGAGCAACAGTGAAGTGCTGCCCACTTCACTGTTGCTCCAAGCAGAAGAAACTGCAATTCTGAAATATATCAGAACTGATTTCTTCTCTTACATCTGCAAGCGGAGTCTGAACATCAGACAGGATGGCATTGTCTCCCTCAATCCGTGCAATGGCTACTGAAACCTGTAGCAGGAGTTTCAGGCTGCTTACCACACTCTCCCAAAATCATCCAGGAGGATCCTCGATGGGGCTGTCCATATCGGCAGACTGTGATACGGCCATTTATTGGAGAGACTCCTTCCCCTCCAGGAGACTGTCAAACATGATGACAACACCACCCCAATGGGTGTTGCTGGGCAGCTTCAATGTGGTGTTCTTATTCTTTTCACTTTGCTTGGTGAGGTAGATTGCTGCTATGGCTCTCTTGTTGAGTGTATCCATTGTTTTCAGTGCCATGATGTCCTTGAGGAGCAGATTCAATGCAGACTATTCCACTTTAGACCAAGCAGCCTTCATGTTCTCAGCATTGTTCGCAGCATTGTCCGTCACCAGTGCAAATACCTTCTGTGGTCCAAGGTCATGGAGATGTAGTTAATTATTCCTTGCCCACAAACATTTGACCACCCATCAGAGATGACTGCAATAGTTTGCTTTCTCTATGATTTGCTTGACCTTCACTTGAACTATGGATTTTTCCCGCTTTCAATTACTTTTTCTACAAAAAACACATTCTGTGACGTGCTCACTTTTTTTCCGGCATGAAGCTTTCATTAGTCCAATGAAATTGCCGAACGGGTTAAGGTCAAACAACTTTTTTGTTTACTGTTTAAATTAAATCGAGCGCTCTCAAACTTCCCATCATTCTGATTACGGTAGTCATTTTGTCACCCTCATCATGGCAAAGACACGGAGAAATGCATATGATGCAGCTTTCAAGTTGAAGGCAATTGATCTGGCTGTTGGAAAAGGAAATAGAGCTGCTGCACGGGAGCTTGGTCTTAATGAGTCGATGATAAGACGTTGGAAACAGCAGCGTGAGGAATTGACTCAGTGAAAAAAGACAACTAAAGCTTACTGCTAATTTTGTATTTTTTGTTACAAGCCGTGTTTCGTTAAAGCCTATTTATTTTTGTTACAAGCCGTGTTTCGTTAAAGCCTATTTATTTTTGTTACAAGCCGTGTTTCGTTAAAGCCTGTGTAAAGTTCATTTGTTTCAATGTACCGTTAGGCACCTGTGGCTTATAGACATGTGCAGCTTATTTATGTTCAAAATAATATTCAGGTTTTTTATTCAGGCTTATATTCAGGTGCGCTTAATAGTCCGGAAATTACGGTATTTGTATTTATTATGGATCTCCATTAGCCAAGGTAGCAGCTAATTTTGCTGGACCCAGGAAAAGTAAGGCAGTTATAGAATTTAAGATATTACAATACATTCACAACAGATTAATAAGCGTGTGACCTCAGGCCTCTACTACAACAAAATCCATGTGTACGTGTATGTATAGTGCGTTTGTATGCATCTGTCTGTGCCTGTTTGTGTTGCGTCACAGTCCCTGCTGTACGGTGCATTTTTAATCGAATTTTTCTGCTTGTATGAGCTACTTGATGTGGAATAGAGTTCCATGTAGTCATGACTACGTAGTACTGTGCTCCTCCCGTAGTCTGTTCTGGACTTGGGGACTGAAGAGACTTCTGGTGGCCTGTCATGCATGCGTGTCTGAGCAATGTGCCAATAGTTTAAAAACAGACCAACTCTGTGCATTCAACATGTCAATACCTCTCACAAATACAACTAGTGATGAAGTCAATCTCTCCTCCACTTTGAGCCTGGAGAGATTGACATGCATATTATTAGTGTGCTGCCCTTTTCTGAGGCAACTGCAATTTTCCTCAGTCCCTCTTTGTGGCACCTGACCACATGACTGAACAGTAGTCCAGGTGTGACAAAACTAGGGCCTGTAGGACCTGGCTTGTTGATAGTGTTGTTAAGAAGGCAGAGTAACGCTTTATTATAGACAGACTTGTCCCCATCTTAGCTACCGTTGTATCAATATGTTTTGACCATGACAGTTTACAATCCAGGGTTATTCCAAGTAGTTTAGTCACCTCAACTTGCTCAATTTCCACATTATTTATTACAAGGATTTAGTTGAGGTATAGGGTTTAGTGAATTGTCCCAAATACAATGCTTTTAGTTTTAGAAATAATTTAGGACAAATGTATTCCTTGCCACCCATTCCGAAACTAACTGCAGCTCTTTGTTATAGTAAGGGAAAAAAGTATTTGATCCCCTGCTGATTTTGTATGTTTGCCCACTGACAAAGAAATGATCAGTCTAATTTTAATGTTAGGTTTATTTGAACAGTGAGACAGAATAGCAACAAAAAATGTTATAAATTGATTTGCATTTTAATGAGGGAAATAAGTATTTGACCCCTCTGCAAAACATGACTTGGTGGCAAAACCCTTGTTGGCAATCACAGAGGTCAGACGTTTCTTGTAGTTGGCCACCAGGTTTGCACACATCTCAGGAGGGATTTTGTCCCACTCCTCTTTGCAGATCTTCTCCAAGTTAAGGTTGAGGCTGACGTTTGGAAACTCGAACCTTCAGCTCCCTCCACAGATTTTCTATGGGATTAAGGTCTGGAGACTGGCTAGGCCACTCCAGGACCTTAATGTGCTTCTTCTTGAGCCACTCCTTTGTTGCCTTGGCCGTGTGTTTTGGGTCATTGTCATAATGGAATGCCCATCCACGACCCATTTTCAATGCCCTGGCTGAGGGAAGGAGGTTCTCACCCAAGATTTGACGGTACATGGCCCCGTCCATCGTCCCTTTGATGCGGTGAAGTTGTCCTGTCCCCTTAGCAGAAAAACAACCCCAAAGCATAATGTTTCCACCTCCATGTTTGACGGTGGGGATGGTGTTCTTGGGGTCATAGGCAGCATTCCTCCTCCAAACACGGTGAGTTGAGTTGACGCCAAAGAGCTCCATTTTGGTCTCATCTGACCACAACACTTTCACCCAGTTGTCCTCTGAATCATTCAGATATTCATTGGCAAACTTCAGACAGGCATGTATATGTGCTTTCTTGAGCAGGGGGACCTTGCGGGCGCTGCAGGATTTCAGTCCTTCACGGCGTAGTGTGTTACCAATTGTTTTCTTGGTGACTATGGTCCCAGCTGCCTTGAGATCATTGACAAGATCCTCCCATGTAGTTCAGGGCTGATTCCTCACCTTTCTCATGATCATTGCAACTGCACGAGGTGAGATCTTGCATGGAGCCCCAGGCCGAGGGAGACTGACAGTTCTTTTGTGTTTCTTCCATTTGCGAATAATCGCACCCACTGTTGTCACCTTCTCACCAAGCTGCTTGGCGATGGTCTTGTAGCCCATTCCAGCCTTGTGTAGGTCTACAATCTTGTCCCTGACATCCTTGGAGAGCTCTTTGGTCTTGGCCATGGTGGAGAGTTTGGAATCTGATTGATTGATTGCTTCTGTGGACAGGTGTCTTTTATACAGGTAACAAGCTGAGATTAGGAGCACTCCCTTTAAGAGTGTGCTCCTAATCTCAGCTCGTTACCTGTATAAAATACACCTGGGAGCCAGAAATCTTTCTGATTGAGAGGGGGTCAAATACTTATTTCCCTCATTAAAATGCAAATAAATGTATAACATTTTTGACATGCGTTTTTCTGGATTGTATTGTTGTTATTCTGTCTCTCACTGTTCAAATTAACCTAGCATTAAAATTATAGATTGCCCACTGACAAAGAAATGATCAAACGTACAAAATCAGCAGGGGATCAAATACTTTTTCCCCCTCACTGTAAGTGTTGCAGTAATTTCACTCGCTGTAGTAGCTGACGTGTATAGTGTTGAGTCATCCACATACATAGACACACTGGCTTTACTCAAGGCCAGTGGCATGTTGTTAGTAAAGATTGAAAATTATAAGTGGCCTATACAGCTGCCCTGGGGAATTCCTGATTCTACCTGGATAATGTTGGATAGGCTTCCATTAAAGAACACCCTCTGTGTTCTATTAGACAGGTAACTCTTTATCCACAATATAAAGCCATAACACAAGTTTTCCCAGCAGACTATGATCAATAATGTCAAATGCCACACTGGAGTCCAACAAAACAGCCCCCCCCCCCACCAATATTATTAATATATTTTTTCATCAATTTCTCTCAGTCAAATCAGTCAATTCTGTAAGTGCTGTGCTTGTTGAATGTCCTTCCCTATAAATGTGCTGAAAGTCTGTGGTCAATGTGTTTACTATAAAATAGCATTGTATCAGGTCAAACAATTTTTTCCTAAAGTTTACTGAGGGTTGGTAACAGGTTGTTTGGTCAGCTATTGCAGCCAGTAAAGGGGCTTTACTATTCTTAGGGGAATAAGGTTTGCTTCCCTCCAGGCCTGAGGCACACACCTTCTAGTAGGCTTAAAACTGAAGATGTGGCAAATAGGAGTGGCAATATCGTTCGCTATTATCCTCAGTAACTTTCCATCCAAGTTGGCAGACCCCGGTGGCTTGATTGTCCTTCATAATTTAGTCAGATATACTTGGATGTGTAGCGTCAGCGTTTGTTGCTGGCATGCCATGCCCAAGTTTGCTAATCTTGCCAATTAAAAAAATTAAGTATTTGGCAATATCAGTGGGTTTTGTGATGAACGAGCCATCTGATTCAATCAATGATGGACCGGAGTTTGCCTTTTTGCCCAAAATTTCATTTAAGGTGGGCCAAAGCTTTTTAATATAATTTCTTTGTTTCAGTGTAATTTCTTATTTTTATTCAGTTTAGTCATACCTTTTGCCTCATCCCTCAACAATATTTTTCAATTCTCATGAATCCGTAGGGATTGAACAGTTTTACAGTCATTTTCTTAATGGGTGCGTGCTTATTAGTAACTCGGGATAAGCAATTTCATAAAATGTGTCAAGTGCAGCATCTGGTTGCTTCTCATTACACACTCATTACATACTAACAAATATTCTTTAGATCAACATGGGAATCACCTCAAAACATATTGTATGACCTCTTATGCACTATATTACGCCCAGCCTTTGGAACTTTGGTTTTCCTAGATATGGCTACAATACCAAGTTAATTTCTGCAGCATTAGTAAAGATGTGTTGAATACATGTTGATGATTTCATTCCTGTGCTGTTTGTAACTACCCTGGTACAGTAGGTTGACTGAACCTGAGCCAGGATGCAGGCTCTAGTTAGTTTGAAGCGCTTGAGTGAGCAGTCTGATGAAAGCCAGTCAATATTTAAATCACCCAGAAAATATACCTCTGTTGATATCACATACGTTATCAAGCATGTCACATGTTATCCAGATAGTGATTGTTAGCACCTGGTGGTCTATAGCAGCTTCCCACCAGAATGGGCTTTAGGTGAGGCAGATGAACCTGTAGCCATATTAACTTCAACAGTATTTAACATTAGATCCTCTAAGCTTTATAGGAATGTGGTTCTGAATATAAAAAGACCAGACCAGCTTTGGCATCTGTCTTTTCTTTAGATCTTAGAACCAGCAGATACAGTGGAGTAGTGCTGGTAACGCTACAGCAAGGTCCAGTGACAGGCTGTTTTCCCACTAACAGGCATTGTGCCTGGCTAGTGGAACAAAGTAGTGGGTGCCTAAGAATGCAGAACAAGGCTTTTGTTATTGGAACACTCACCTCACTGACTTTAATCTCTTCTTCTCCGCTCTCTGAAGTGTAAATAAAATGACGTAGAGAGGCCCAGCTCAATTCGTCTGAGATTCAAGTCGCTGTTCTTTACTCGACCTCTGGAACAAAGAAAGAACAAGGCATGAATTTTTATTTTCATCTTAGTTCAAATCCCTGTTGTTACTATGGGAGGATTTCCCATGGCTGTGTTTGGTTTGTTTACCGACTAGAATATCAAAGTGACTGTGGAACAGCCCGCTCACTTTGCATTTCAAGGTAGATAGATGGTTATTAGAATGCAGTAATGGTGCACTATAGCCTGAACATGCACCAAGGTAGATAGATGGTTATTAGAATGCAGTAATGGTGCACTATAGCCTGAACATGCACCAAGGTAGGTAGATGGTTATTATAATGCAGTAATGGTGCACTATAGCCTGAACATGCACCAAGGTAGGTAGATGGTTATTAGAATGCAGTAATGGTGCACTATAGCCTGAACATGCACCAAGGTAGGTAGATGGTTATTATAATGCAGTAATGGTGCACTATAGCCTGAACATGCACCAAGGTAGATAGATGGTTATTAGAATGCAGTAATGGTGCACTATAGCCTGAACATGCACCTGCAGGATGTAGCCTCGTTTATTTTTATCCAAGGAAAAATACACTTGTTCTCTTAGAACTTTCCCTAAATGTCTGGACTAAAACACTCACAGTTTAGATAAGCTCGATTTCACTGAAAATGTGCTTTGCATTTCTCAACCATGTCGTCAAGTTAGGACATTCTACACAGCCGAGCAAGGCCTCCAAACAGCAGGGCGGAACATTTACCTGCTCCAGAACGTCGGTCTCCGTTTAGCTCTGTTCTTGAGCAACAAACAGAGAAGCTTCATTTATTGTAGGACATCACATGGACTCCTATGGTTGCGGTCTACTCCAGCACTAACAGCTATGAGACAAGGCTACCCTTATCAAGCAAACATAATGCTCATGCTGCGTTTGTGTGTTTGTAATGCCTCTGTGTGTGTGTGTATTTATAATAACTGAGTGTTTAATGCCTTTCTCCATTTGTGTTTGTAATACCACCATTTGTGTGTATTTATAATACCTCCGTTTGTAATGCCTGTGTGTTTAATGCCTCAGGCGTTACGAACACAAACTCTGTGTTTAATGCCTCAGTTTGTGTTCGTAATGCCCCTCTCTGTGGGTCTGTAAAACCTCTCAGGAAGAGGCTTCCTCTTGTCCTTTACTAGTTCCTCTCTCATCTCCATTAATATGAAATCAGAGGGACACCAGACATGCCTATTAGATTCCAACAGCATCTGGTCTGATGGTCTGCCTTTATGCTCTGTGAAATACACTGCCTTCAATTAAAAAGTATTCAGAATTCCTGGCAGTACAACATTAGGCTAGTGCATGCATATGGGTTCTAGGAATGACTCCTAGCATAGACTACTCATTGATTCGACAAGACTATATCAGTAGGGCCATAGCACAAGGAATGCCATGTGGGATTGGTTTTCCACTCCTGTGTCAACATCAGCTTGTAGCAAGTGATGCAATAGTTTGATTATTTATTTAACCAGGAATGGCTCATTGAGATTTAAAATCTCTTTTTCAACAGCGTCCTGGCCAAGATAGGCAGCGCCAAGTCATTACAAAAATTACAGACAAACAACATGAAAAACTACAAGTAATCTAGTAAAAACCATAGAATTCACAAGAGTATAACAAAATCAAAAACAGCAAATTAAAAACATTGACATGTCAGGGAATCAGACTCAAGATCATTCATCAGTGATTTAAAAATACCAAATCGGGACAAGTTCTTCCAGTTTAACAGTATTTTGTAAGGCGTTCCAAGACGATGGTGCAGAGGACATAAAAGCCCTTTTACCAAATTCAGTTCGGACATTTGGAACAGTTAGCAGGATAAAGTCCAGCGAACGAAGAGAGTACCCACCACATTTCCGAACAATAAAAATTACCAAATAAAAAAGGTAGTAAACCCAAAATGGCTTTGTAAATAAAAGTATACCAGTGACTGAGCCTACGAGTGACTAGAGAAGGCCAGCCAACCCTGGTATACAAAGTGCAGTGGTGCGTAAGGGTTTTGCAGTTTAAAATAAATCTCAAAGTGCCATGGTAAAGGGTGTCAATTGATCTCAAACACTGAGCGGAAGCATTCATATATAAAATATCCCCATAGTCTAGTAAAGGCATAAATGTAGCTGATACTAGCCTCCTTCTGGCTTCAAAAGAAAAACAAGCCTTATTCCTAAAATAAAATCCTAATTTCAGCTTCAATTTTCTTGTAAGTTGTTGAATATGCATTAAAAAAAAAATTTTTAAAAGAGGCCATCATCAATCAAAATTCCAAGGTATTTATACGAGGTTACAACCTCAATCTCCTTGCCCTGACAGGTAGTAATAGGTGAAAGGTTCAGAGGTCTATTTCTTGCTTTAGAAAACACCATTAGTTTAGTTGTCAGTATTGAGGATAAGCTTCAATTGACACAAGGTATGTTGAACAGTATAAAAAGCAGTTTGCAAGTTCTGGAAAGCTTTTGTAAGAGACGAGGCACAACAGTAAATAACAGTATCATCAGCATAAAAATGAAGTTGCGCATTTTGGACATTTTTGTCTAAATTATTTATATAAATAGTGAATAAGAGAGGACCAAGTACAGAGCCTTGGGGCACACCACTACAGACAGACAATTTAACAGACCTAAGCCCATCAAATTGAGTGCACTGTGTTCTATCAGACAGATAGTTAACAAACCATGCAACTGCATGAACTGAAAGACCTACACTCGACAATCTCTGCCTTAGTATAACATGATCAACTGTATCAAAAGCCTTAGAGAGATCAATAAAAAGTGAGACAATGCTGTTTTTTGTCAAGAGCTTCAGTGATATCATTTAAAACCTTCATGGCTGCTGTAATTGTGCTATGCTTCTTCCTGAAACCCGATTGGTACATTGATAAAATAGAGTTTGATTAACCTGTTAGGGCTAGGGGACAGTATTTACACCGCCGGATAAAAAACGTACCCGATTTAATCTGGTTACCACTCCTACCCAGTAACTAGAATATGCATATACTTATTACATATGGATAGAAAACACCCTAAAGTTTCTAAAACTGTTTGAATGGTGTCTGAGTATAACAGAACTCATTTGGCAGGCAAAAAACTGAGAAGGTTTCATGCAGGAAGTGGCCTGTCTGACAAGGTGTCGTTCTTCTTGTCTCTGTTTATTGAAGAGTGAGGATCTTAGCTGTCCCGTGACACTTCCTACGGCTGCCATAGGGTCTCAGAAGGCGGTAAAAAGCTGAATCGTGGCTTTGCAGGCTCTGGCTGAAAAAAAGTAGCGCGTTTGGGTAGTGGCTGGTTACAGTACTGTGAGACTCAGGCTCGTGCCCGCGTCGACCGAAAGCTTTGTTTACTTTCCTCTGTTTAGCTAAATGGACATTCCCGGTCGGAATATTATCGCTTTTTTACGAGAAAAATGGCATAAAAATGGATTTTAAACAGCGGTTGACATGCTTCGAAGTACGGTAATGGAATATTTCAATTTTTTTTGTCACGAATTGCGCCATGCGCACGACCCTGATTTACCATTTCAGATAGTGTCTGGGACGCACGAACAAAACGCCGCTATTCGGATATAACGATGGATTATTTTGGACCAAACCAACATTTGTTATTGAAGTAGCAGTCCTGGGAGTGCATTCTGACGAAGACAACAAAAGGTAATCAAACTTTTATAATAGTAAACCTGATATCGGTGAGTGCTAAACTTGCCGGGTGTCTAAATAGCTAGCCCGTGATGCCTGGGCTATGTACTTAGAATATTGCAAAATGTGCTTTCACCAAAAAGCTATTTTAAAATCGGACATATCGAGTGCATAGAGGAGTTCTGTATCTATAATTCTTAAAATAATTGTTATGCTTTTTGTGAACGTTTATCGTGTGTAATTTAATAAATTGTTAGTGAATTCGCCGGAAGTTTGCGGGGGGTATGCTAGTTCTGAACGTCACATGCTAATGTAAAAAGCTGGTTTTTGATATAAATATGAACTTGATTGAACAAAACATGCATGTATTGTATAACATAATGTCCTAGGGTTGTCATCTGATGAAGATCAAAGGTTAGTGCTGCATTTAGCTGTCTTCTGGGTTTTTGTGACATTATATGCTAGCTTGAAAAATGGGTGTCTGATTATTTCTGGCTTGGTACTCTGCTGACATAATCTAATGTTTTGCTTTCGTTGTAAAGCCTTTTTGAAATCGGACAGTGTGGTTAGATTAACGAGAGTCTTGTCTTTAAATATCTGTAAAATAGTCATATGTTTGAGAAATTGAAGTAATAGCATTTCAAAGGTTTTGAAAATCGCGCCACAGGATTCAACTGGCTGTTACGTAGGTGGGACGAATTCGTCCCGCCTAGCCCAGAGAGGTTAATCTGGCTGTAATATACAATTAAAATGGGTATATAAAGCCTAAACCTAGGCCAGAATGCTTAATAAAATTACATTTAAACTTGCTCTACCTGTTGTCTTTTCTCTTTGTCCTTCAGCTGCTTGAAATGTTTGAAAAATATCCAGAGGAAAGTAACGTTTACCCGACTTTTGGTTCAGTACCAAGGTCAAGTTAGTCCAATATAAAACTCTCATCAATAGCTATTGAACCAACCATGCCATGAAAATGGTATATTCAGAATCAGGGGAGGATTGAGAACAAATTGGACCCTGTGTGTGTGTGAATCTCATTTTATTAGACGTAGAGGAGAGGCCCAGCTCAACTCGTCTGAGATTCAAGTCGCTGTTCTTTACTCGACCTCTGGAACAAAGAAATAACAAGGCGTGAATTTTTATTTTAATCTTAGTTCAAATACCTGGTGTAACTACAGGAGGATTTCCCATGGCTGTGTTTGGTTTGTTTACCGACTAGAATATCAAAGTGACTGTGGAACAGCCCGCTCACTTTGCATTTCAAGGTAGATAGATTGTTATTAGAATGCAGTAATGGTGCACTATAGCCTGAACATGCACCAAGGTAGGTAGATGGTTATTAGAATGCAGTAATGGTGCACTATAGCCTGAACATGCACCAAGGTAGGTAGATGGTTATTAGAATGCAGTAATGGTGCACTATAGCCTGAACATGCACCAAGGTAGATAGATGGTTATTAGAATGCAGTAATGGTGCACTATAGCCTGAACATGCACCAAGGTAGGTAGATGGTTATTAGAATGCAGTAATGGTGCACTATAGCCTGAACATGCACCAAGGTAGGTAGATGGTTATTAGAATGCAGTAATGGTGCACTATAGCCTGAACATGCACCAAGGTAGATAGATGGTTATTAGAATGCAGTAATGGTGCATTATAGCCTGAACATGCACCAAGGTAGATAGATGGTTATTATAAAGCAGTAATGGTGCACTATAGCCTGAACATGCACCAAGGTAGGTAGATGGTTATTAGAAAGCAGTAATGGTGCACTATAGCCTGAACATGCACCTGCAGGATGTAGCCTCGTTTATTTTTATCCAAGGAAAAATACACTTGTTCTCTTAGAACTTTCCCTAAATGTCTGGACTAAAACACTCACAGTTTAGATAAGCTCGATTTCACTGAAAATGTGCTTTGCATTTCTCAACCATGTCGTCAAGTTAGGACATTCTACACAGCCGACCAAGGCCTCCAAACAGCAGGGCGGAACATTTACCTGCTCCAGAACGTCGGTCTCCGTTTAGCTCTGTTCTTGAGCAACAAACAGAGAAGCTTCATTTATTGTAGGACATCACATGGACTCCTATGGTTGCGGTCTACTCCAGCACTAACAGCTATGAGACAAGGCTACCCTTATCAAGCAAACATAATGCTCATGCTGCGTTTGTGTGTTTGTAATGCCTCTGTGTGTGTGTGTATTTATAATAACTGAGTGTTTAATGCCTTTCTCCATTTGTGTTTGTAATACCACCGTTTGTGTGTATTTATAATACCTCCGTTTGTAATGCCTGTGTGTTTAATGCCTCAGGCGTTACGAACACAAACTCTGTGTTTAATGCCTCAGTTTGTGTTCGTAATGCCTCTCTCTGTGGGTCTGTAAAACCTCTCAGGAAGAGGCTTCCTCTTGTCCTTTACTAGTTCCTCTCTCATCTCCATTAATATGAAATCAGAGGGACACCAGACATGCCTATTAGATTCCAACAGCATCTGGTCTGATGGTCTGCCTTTATGCTCTGTGAAATACACTGCCTTCAATTAAAAAGTATTCAGAATTCCTGGCAGTACAACATTAGGCTAGTGCATGCATATGGGTTCTAGGAATGACTCCTAGCATAGACTACTCATTGATTCAACAAGACTATATCAGTAGGGCCATAGCACAAGGAATGCCATGTGGGAATTGGTTTTCCACTCCTGTGTCAACATCAGCTTGTAGCAAGTGATGCAATAATTTGATTAATCTGGCTGTAATATACAATTAAAATGGGTATATAAAGCCTAAAACTAGGCCAGAATGCTTAATAAAATTACATTTAAACTTGCTCTACCTGTTGTCTTGCGCTTTGTCCTTCAGCTGCTTGAAAGTTTAGAAAAATATCCAGAGGAAAGTAATGTTTACCCGACTTTTGGTTCAGTACCTAGGTCAAGTTAGTCCAATATAAAACCCTCATCAATAGCTATTGAACCAACCTTGCCATGAAAATGGTATATTCTACACACAATACCCCATAATGACAAAGCAACACGACGCGAGCGTTGCAAAATAAATGTAGGAATCTATTTTATTCAATTATTGCACCCACACTGCTCGTGCGCCAACGAGCATCTGCGTTGCCAAGGGCTAAAATAGAAGTCATTCCTATTTCTGACGCAGATCACGCTGCAAGTCCTGCCTCTCCCATCTCCTCATTGGTTTATTGAAGCAGGTTCCCACGTGCCATCTCCTCATTGGTTATACCCACGTGGGTGATTGAAAGATGAACTATTGCCGGTTGTCGTGGTAATACTATGAAAGTTAAGATGCCGATCACCATATAAGTTAAACGATGAAAAAGCCTGGAAGGAGGAAAGATGACTAGAAATGATTCGGTTGACCGTTTTTATGTGTGGATTAATTATCGGAGAACCTTGTGCATTTCAGATAAAATAACCTAATGTTTATATCCCAGGACAAATTAGCTAGTAAGTGCAAGCTAACTAGCTAAATTGCCATAAATGTTTAATGCTTTTCAACCTGTCCCCAAATTAATGTCATTGGTTCAGTTTGTTTTGATATTTTAACCTGCGTGTCGTGATCGTGTATGGTGTAGGGGGACAAAATAAATGTATGCACGATGGCGCACAGCCGGTTTGGGTTCTGTGTTATAAATTGGCAACAATTTCTTCAAAACACAAAACGTTAATATCACAGTTACAAAAGTGCAGACTCTTTACTCAGTACTTTGTTGAAGCACCTTTGGCAGCAACTACAGCCTCAAGTATTTTGGGGTATGACGCTACAAGCTTGGCACACCTGTATTGTGGAGTTTCTCCCATTCTTCTCTGCAGAACCTCTCAAGCTCTGTCAGGTTGGATTGGGAGCGTCACCGCACAGCTATTTTCAGGTCTCTTCAGATATGTTCGATCAGGTTCAAGTCCGGGCTCTGGCTGGGCCACTCAAGGACATTCAGAGACATGTCCTGAAGCCACTCCTGCATTGTCTTGGCTGTGTGCTTAGGGTCGTTGTCCTGTTGGAAGGTGAACCTTCGCCCCAGTCTGAGGTCCTAAGCGCTCTGGAGCAGGTTTTCATCAAGGATCTCTGTACTTTGCTCTGTTCATCTTTCCCTCAATCCTGACTAGTTCCCCAGTCCCTGCTGATGAAAAACATCCCCACAGCATGATGCTGCCACCACCATGCTTCACAGTAGGGATGGTGCCAGGTTTCCTCAAGACGTGACGCTTGGCATTCAGGGCAAAGAGTTCAATCTTGATTTCATCAGACCAGAGAATCTTGTTTCACAAGGTCAGAGTCCTTTAGTTGCCTTTTGGCAAACTCCAAGCGGGCTGTCATGTGCCTTTTACTAAGGAGTGTCTTCCGTCTGGCCACTCTACCATAAAGGCCTGATTGGTGGAGTGCTGCAGAGATGGTTGTCCTTCTAAAAGGTTCTCCCATCTCCACAGAGGAACTCGGGTTCTAGGTCCCTGACCAAGGCCCCTCTCCCCCGACTGCTCAGTTTAGCCAGCTCTAGGAAGTCCACATACTTTCATATGCAACTGAAACCAGTAGCCTCCTTCATGTTCTATTTCTTTCATTGTCCGGCAGCCAAATGCATATTCGCACATAAACTATTTCTTAACATTATTAAGGCAGTAGGCTATCAACATTTTAAGCTAAATGTTCTGATCTGTTGCATCAGAATAACTATTTTTTATGTGACCTAGGCTTACTGGTTGTATGAATTTGGGATTCATCGTTCCACAACTGTCCCAGAGTCTGTTTGGACAATTTCTTTCTCGACAAGGTAAACCTTTCTGGGGGCGGCCCGTCAGAGTCCAAGACCCAGTTGCACACGGCGGGGTTGAGACCCAGGGTCTCCAGCTTGATGATGAGCTTGGAGAGTACAATGGTGTTGAATGCTGAGCTGTAGTCAATAAACAGCATTCTTACATAGGTATTCTTTCTGTCCAGATGGGATAGGGCAGTATGCGGTGTGATGGTGATTGCGTCATCTGTGAACCTGTTTGGGCAGTATGCAAACTGAAGTGAATCTTGGGTGACATGATCCTTGACTAGTCTCTCAATGCTATTCATGATGACAGAAGTGAGTGCTAGAGGGCGGTAGTAATTTAGTTCAGCCTAATTAGCCTACTTTTGTCTATACAGATTTTTATTTTATTTATTTAACTAGGCAAGTCAGTTAAGAACAAATTACCCCGCCAAAACCGGGACGACGCTGGGCCAATTGTGCACCGCCCTATGGGACTCCCAATCACAGCCGGACGTGACACAGCCTGGAATCGGACCAGGGACTGTAGTGACGCATCTTGCACTGAGATGCAGTGCCTTAGACCACTGCGCCACTTGGGAGCCCAAGAAGTTCATATTATTCTGTACCAGGGTTTCCTTTATGAAAATGTGTTACTGGACATTTGACCTTCAGCATTTAATTTAAAAAAAGCATGATTTGGTCAGAGGATCATTAGCTTCCCCTAGCCTTAAAAATATAAATTTGTGCATTGCCTACAGTTGGAAGGAAAGGCAGCACGCACTGCAAATGCCAAAGGACAGAAACTAGCTGTCCTCCGGCTACACCATGGTGCTTCCCTACAGACTGCTGCTGAGACTACTGTAGACCATTGCAAAATAGTGTGTTTTAATCAATTATTTGGTGACATTAGTATTTTGTATAGTTTTAGTTAAAAAAAAGTTAACTTTAAAATGTTTCACAATTTTTTTAATGAAATTCACTGAGGATGGTCCTCCCCTTCGTCCTCTGAGGAAACTTCACTGATGCATATGGGTCCGGTACATTTCTCCAATGTCAGATCAATTAAAATGCTGTCAGTCAAATGTCCAGTGCCACATTTTCATAAAGGAAACCCTGGTACAGAATAATACGAACTGCTCTCAGACCAGGTTTTCCACAAGGACAACAGGTAGAGTAAATGTATAGGTAATGTTATTAAACATTCTGGCTTGTAAGGAACATTTACACGATTTTTTGGGCTAGCATTAGTTTCAAGGTGTATATAGGCTACCAATGAATTGTGTACTACAGCATGATACATCAGACTTGTGATGCCACAGCTTGATCACATGAAGTAATTTTACCTGCTTGAATGTCAAATATCACTGACCATATGTTCTGGACAGAAAAACGGGGAAAATATGAGCGGGATACATTCTTAATGAAACAATTCTCCACCACCGTTTGCGTATTTTCTCAACGCGGTGTGTAACACCCTAAATTGTCCGAAAACGGTGGTGGGGAAAAAATGTGTGTTTATTTAAGTACGCATATTTTCCACACAATTATATTTAGTTAAGGAGGAAAATGATGGCCTTTGCAGTCTGAATGGAGGACACCTTATGTACGAACCGGTCCACGGGGGACACGAGTGCATTACCGGGAATGCACATCAAACCTTAGCGGACTAAACTCGCCATGGAGTGGATTTTAGTCCGCCAATCAAGCCTAGACGTTAGTGCATGTGGCTGGATCGAAACTATCGACTGCCTATAAGCAAGACCCACGTTACTAGGGAAACGAATATACTTGTTTTTGTCCACATCACCAATCCGAAGTCCAATACATTTAGCCCACGTCCTCAAAGTACCATACTAGGCAGTCAAGCAACAAACGTGGACAGATTCGCACAAGCTGGCATGCGTAAAAATCGACCATTATAACTTAGCCAGCCGTTTTGTTTTATGCTTTAGCCACACAGACTCCAGTCCGTTGAGCTGAAGCTAGCTAAATAATTTGCTGTAAACTGTATTGTTTTGCTAACGTTAACGTTAACGTTAGTAGGCATGGCAAAAGTTAGCTAGCTAGTTACAGTAGCTAAAGCTAGCAAAGCTATCTTTTGTCGGTAACCATCAACATTTAACAATAATTGCAGCTAGAGAACTCTCAAAACGTACAAATGATCAACATTTTCCAGGTAGTTCGAGTAAATACCAGAAAGTACCAGATTGTTTCATCTAACTAGCTACTAACCACGTTTGGACCCTGTCCAACCACGACACATGCCGATGATGCTGAACTGCCGCATGTGCGTGGCAGTTCAATCCAGAAACGTTTCGCTAGCTAGCAAGTTGAGCTAAACAACTGACTAGTCAAACATCTGAAAGTGAATCAAATGTAGGTACGAAGCTAAATCAAATTTTCTCTCAAAATACTTAGACAAAGCCTTACCTTGAGAGCTTCTTTCAATGAGACTGAAACCACATGTGCAAGCTTACTCAATGCTGGATGTTTGATTATGGTTTCTGGCTGCCTATTCGTCATCACTACATTACCGCTCCTCCTTCACTTGGAGGAGGTGGTGAATTTATTAATACGATACCCTGTGATGAAAATAGATGCTTCATCCTCCTCCTATCTAAAGTCAGGTTGAAGTCAGTTGTTGAGTTTAGTTAGGATGAAATCCTTTAACTATACTGAACAAAAATATAAACGCAACATGTAAAGTGTTGGTCCCATGTTTCATGAGCTGAAATAAAAGATTTCAGAAATTTTCCATACGCACAAAAAGCTTATTTCTCTCAAATTGTGTGCACAAATTTGTTTACATCCCTGTTAGTGAGCATTTCTCCTTTGCCAACATAATCCATCCACCTTACATATGTGGCATAGCAAGAATATCAAGAAGCTGATTACACTGCATGATCATTACACAGGTGCACTTTGTGCTGGGGACAATAAAAGGCCACTAAAATATGCAGTTTTGTCACACAACACAATGCCACAGATGGCTCAAGTTTTGAGGGAGCATGCAATTTTTATGCTGACTGCAGCAATGTCCACCAGAGCTGTTGCCAGAGAATTGTTTGTTCATTTCTCTACCATAAGCCGCCTCCAACGTCATCTTAGAGAATTTGGCAGTACGTCCAACCGGCCTCACAACCACAGACACGTGTATGGCGTTGTGTGGACGAGCGGTTTGCTGATGTCAACGCGAGTAGAATGCCCCATGGTGGCAGTGGGGTTATAGTATGGGCAGGCATAAGCTACGAACAACAAACACAATTGAATTTTATTGATGGCAATTTGAATGCACAGAGACACCATGACGAGATCCTGAGGCCGATTGTCGTGCCATTCATCTGCCGCCATCACCTCATGTTTCAGCATGATAATGCACAGCCCCATGTCGCAAGGACTTGTACAGAATCCCTGGAAGCTGAAAATATCCCAGTTCTTCCATGGCCTGCTTACTCACCAAACATGCCACCCATTGAGCATGTTTGGGATGCTCTGGATCGACATGTGCAACAGCATGTTCTAGTTCCCACCAATATCCAGCAACTTCACACAACCATTGAAGGGAAGTGGGAAAACATTTCACAGGCCACAGTCAACATGCCGATCAACTCCATGCAAATGAGATGTGTTGTGCTGCTTGAGGCAAATGGTGGCCACACCAGATACTGACTGGTTTTCGGATCCACGCCTTTTTTTAAGGTGTCTGTGACCAACAGATGCATATCTGTATTACCAGTCATGTGAAATCCATACATTAGGGCCTAATGAATTTATTTCAATTGACTGATTTCCTTATATGAACTGTAACTCAGTAAAATCTTTGAAATTGTTGTGTTGCATTTATATTTCTGTTCAATATATTCAACCGTCTAACAAGGGAACCTTAGCTCATTGATTTCCTTTTCTGTGAGAAGGGGAAACCTGTGTGCCTGTGAACACTCCTGGAAATTGCCATTTCAAAAGTTTAGTTCACAATCTCACTGGATGATGATGAGGTATGAGACCAGAGTGTGTGAACTGTGAAGTGCATCTATTTCAGTTCCCCTAAATGAGTGTGCGATGCTCATCCAGCCAGTCCTAAAGAGGCCCATTATGGTTAATCAGTACCTCTTGGGTTGAACCAGTATCTGGGCAAAGGAGACTATGAATATGACGAGCCTTTTCCCAGATACTGGTTCACTCTTGGGTGTGATGTGGCTGGGTCTTCCTTGTTATTTTGTTGATTATTAACTTGAGATAGTAGTGCCATAGCCTCTTTAATGGGAATACCAACACTAAAATACTTTTTTAATATTTGGAAAAGTCACACTAATGTCTTATGTGAAATGAATGTGATCCCATGTGATCTCACATGAAATAGAGTGTACCCATTCATTATAACGGTTTATTTGTCTAATAACACACTCTGGTTGATGGCTGAAAATCTCGTAAAGAAAATCTGGGAACTAGTAATGTAACTAAGTACTGCCATCTACTGGTTGGAGAGGGAACAATGTAGAGAGAGCATTCACAGTAAGATTTTGGCAGATACCATTGCAGGTTTCAATTTTGGATAGGCTATATTTTCAGCCAGCCTTTTATCATGCAGACGTATGAATAAGACGTGTTACTGTTAAGTAAAGGGCCATTTACCGCTTTACCATTTAAAGAAATAATTATATACCAATGAAATATGCTATAGACCAGAGAGGGTATGTGTCTGCATTGATAAATCACATTTTAAGATTTCACTGCAGTCCTATTTGTTACTTTGTGGTTAGGTCACGCACGGAACATTAGCCTTATATATTGTGGTCAAATGATGTTTAATTTACTTTCAACGTTTATTTCCATTAAGTTGAGCCTATTATTAGCCTGCCTGCCTCCCTGATGCCTTTTCAGCACCATGGACAAGAGCTATTAGGAGCGGTTCAGCTCTGCCAAGCCTTTTTCGCGGGCGGCACCCTAAAAACAACAGAGGGGCAACAGCCACCCCGTCTCCTTTAATAGGGGCGACTGAACACTCCAATACAAAGGGACATTAGAGGAAAAAGCGACCGTCTCTTGATTTGGGGATGCGCGTCAGGGACCACCGTAGCCAATCTGCTTGAGCACGTAGACGCTCGTAATTCACGAGCCCCCTTGCTGTCTCGCGCAGTGCTGTCTTTCCCCACATAGCAGTGTTCTTGCTGACTCAGTGCCTTACAGCAGTGCTCCCTATTCTCTCCACGCACCGACCAGAAACTGCGACGCACGCTCCCTCCAGTAGCCTAGCCCACTTCTTTCACCACCAACGCCGCACAAACTGACAGACATGGCTAAAACAGCAATTGGTAAGCTAACGGTTTACCGTTATTTGTCTGTGTTTTTGGGACGGGTTGATAGGCACAGAGCTGTGGGTGGTGGTTTTGCTTGACTGTGTGTGAGGATGATGCCTGTGTGAGATAACAGCGGCGACACCTTGGCACAAAAGACTGCCAAGCATTGAATCAAGGGAGCGGTCAAAGTCTGTCGCATGTCAAACTATATTTTTGTTTTCTACTTGTGAGTGGTGCAATCATCTTGCTTTTGTCTTCCTTGAGCCTGAACTGCATGCATTCGTTTTTGTTTTATTCCTATATCAACAGGGTCGGATGATGATAGTGGGCTACACTTTATGATTAAATAGCCTAGGACAATAATATTTTATTACAGACAGATTCAATCTCCAATTTTACAGTGTGCATAAAGCGAATAAATAGCCTAGATTGAAGAAATCCCATGGCACATTTGCGATAGGTTATTCAAACACGATAGGGAATCCTGGCGGCCGCTCCTGCCGCTCTAGCCCCCGACACATGCTCATACAGCAGCATAATGCAGACAGACCGACCGCACCCAACATCCCGGTCTCTCCCTCTCATCATGAGCGCAGAGCAGCTCTTCAAGGCTCTAAATGAATCTAACCCGTTACAAATCCTATTATAGAGACTAGACTAGCGTTTATTAGAATGTTATGCTCAATCCATTTGAATGATGAGAGGA
>NC_138304.1:97473597-97543597 GCF_965601325.2 Salmo salar
GACAGTATTGGGTTGGGGTAGAGGGACGGGGGACAACAGGACAGTATTGAGTTGGGGTGGAGGGACGGGGACAACAGGACAGTATTGAGTTGGGGTGGAGGGACGGGGGACAACAGGACAGTATTGAGTTGGGGTGGAGGGACGGGGGACAACAGGACAGGGGAGGAGGGGTTATTGATGATCTGATGTCTCATGCTAAAGGATTTCAACAGGAAGCATGGTAACTGCCTCTGTTTCCGTGGTGAGGAGATCTCCGTGGGAATAGAAGAGGATGCTAAGTGTAAAACTTGCTGAAAAGATGACAAAATGATTTCTCTTCATGATTAATGCACAGTAGAATTGTGTTTTTTTAGTGCATCCTAATAGAATAACAATGTTTAGTTTAGAATTGGGTCAAACCATTGAACAAATTAATTTAATATACATATCTTTTCCAGTATAACTCTGTTGACAACATTCCCTAAACACCAAAACACACAGCTGGCCAAGGTGAGAGCAGGCTGACAGTTACCAGCTGCAGTTATCTTCTGACCTGCTCAATAAGCACTTAACCTGCATTATCTGCTCCACTGAACCACCAATTGTTCACATCACAGACATCACTGACACGCTGAGTCGTCCTGAAGGGAAAATGGCTGCTGCCTGTGGTTCCCAGCACGCACATGCATTCACTTGTATGCACACAAACACACACAGACACACACACTTAAGCACAGATGCGCACACACACACACACACACACACACACACACACACACACACACACACACACACACACACACACACACACACACACACACACACACACACTTCCACCACCCACCAGTAGAGATGGTCTGGTCCAGTAATTACAAATTAAAATCCCCTCCACCGCTCCACTGAAGGCAGCAGCCTCCATTTGCATTCCCTGAGGACCCTCGATCCCTGTGGGAGTCAGCCAGCCCAAATCAGCCCTCAACTCCTCCTCTTCACATCCCCCTTTTCTCCTCCTCCTCCACGTCTTCTGGAAAGGAGGGGTTAACCCAGTCCCCCTTTTCTCCTCCTCCTCCACGTCTTCTGGAAAGGAGGGGTTAACCCAGTCCCCCTTTTCTCCTCCTCCTCCACGTCTTCTGGAAAGGAGGGGTTAACCCAGTCCCCCTTTTCTCCTCCTCCTCCACGTCTTCTGGAAAGGAGGGGTTAACCCAGTCCCCCTTTTCTCCTCCTCCTCCACGTCTTCTGGAAAGGAGGGGTTAATACGCCTATCAAAGAGAGCTAACCCAGTCCTCCTCTCTGCTCTCTCCTTTCATTCTCTTCCCTCTCTTCTAGGAGGGGTTAACAAGCCCATTGGAGAGTCAGAGAGATAACGCTACATGTAAGAGTTCATGCTCCGTGGCGTCTGCTCGGCTGAGAGCTGCCTGTTGTGGCAGACGGATAGAGACAGGGAGAGGAGAGGGGTTGTCTGGTGGTGCAGCACCACTGCTGAAGGTGCTAGAATACACTTCATTCGAACAGACAGAAAGACAGGGAGATGGTTTGGCCGGGTGGGCACCAGCAGAACGTCCATGGGCACCAGCTACACTTCTCTCCTCCATGTCCAACTGTAAATCTTAGAGCTTTACTTTTCTCAGTGTTGACTCCCAGCCAGGGACATCAGTCAGGGATCAATGTAGCACAATTCAGCCCTGCAGCCCACCGCGTGTGATGGATGATGGATCATATAAGCTGGGTTCTACTTGGCACGTCGAGGTGCCCGACGGTACACTGGGCCTTCAGACACTGTACTGTACACTATAAACAGCAGCCAGGAGAGGTAGAGGACATATCCAGACTGTATGTTGCAGTACAATATGATGGAGTAGATGTCTTCTTTCTGCTGGCTCCCTGATGGGATGCTACAGTAGGTTCACACCCCACTTTGGGTGCCAAGAACAGCTCTGTAGCATTCCAACCTGGAATCACTATTGATTCACTTAAAAGTCATGATGGCAGAACAATTCAGTTTGGATTCCGGAACAGGCTAGTAGCTTTCAGCAACATCAGCCATAATCAGTATGCCTGCAGGTGCTTTCCCTGCTGTTAAATGGCGGTTGGATGTTACCAGTACTAGCGACAGACTCTGCTAGCTAAGTGAATAAATAATAGGCGAAAATTAAATGCATAGCTGATGATGAATGACTCCTGTGGGGAGATGGTCGACCGCTGTGGAGAATGAATCCTGTGGGGAGGTGGTCGACCACTGTGGAGAATGAATCCTGTGGGGAGGTGGTCGACCGCTGTGGAGAATGGATCCTGTGGGGAGGTGGTCGACCGCTGTGGAGAATGGATCCTGTGGGGAGGTGGTCGACCGCTGTGGAGAATGAATCCTGTGGGGAGGTGGTCGACCGCTGTGGAGAATGAATCCTGTGGGGAGGTGGTCGACCGCTGTGGAGAATGAATCCTGTGGGGAGGTGGTCGACCGCTGTGGAGAACGAATCCTGTGGGGAGGTGGTCGACCGCTGTGGAGAATGAATCCTGTGGGGAGGTGGTCGACCGCTGTGGAGAACGAATCCTGTGGAGAGGTGGTCGACCGCTGTGGAAAATGAATCCTGTGGGGAGGTGGTCGACCGCTGTGGAGAACGAATCCTGTGGAGAGGTGGTCGACCGCTGTGGAGAATGAATCCTGTGGGGAGGTGGTCGACCGCTGTGGAGAACGAATCCTGTGGGGAGGTGGTCGACCGCTGTGGAGAATGAATCCTGTGGGGAGGTGGTCGACCGCTGTGGAGAATGAATCCTGTGGGGAGGTGGTCGACCGCTGTGGAGAATGAATCCTGTGGGGAGGTGGTCGACCGCTGTGGAGAATGAATCCTGTGGGGAGGTGGTCGACCGCTGTGGAGAATGAATCCTGTGGGGAGGTGGTCGACCGCTGTGGAGAATGAATCCTGTGGGGAGGTGGTCGACCGCTGTGGAGAATGAATCCTGTGGGGAGGTGGTCGACCGCTGTGGAGAATGAATCCTGTGGGGAGGTGGTCGACCGCTGTGGAGAATGAATCCTGTGGGGAGGTGGTCGACCGCTGTGGAGAATGAATCCTGTGGGGAGAGTGGTCAGACCGCTGTGGAGAATGAATCCTGTGGGGAGGTGGTCGACCGCTGTGGAGAATGAATCCTGTGGGGAAGTGGTCGACCGCTGTGGAGAATGAATCCTGTGGGGAGGTGGTCGACCGCTGTGGAGAATGAATCCTGTGGGGAGGTGGTCGACCGCTGTGGAGAATGAATCCTGTGGGGAGGTGGTCGACCGCTGTGGAGATCAGAGCATAGGAGGACACAGCACACACACACACACACACACACACACACACACACACACACACACACACACACACACACACACACACACACACACACACACACACACACACACACACACACACACACACACACACACACACACACACATTCAACCCACTTCCCTTCACAGTCTGCACAAACAAAGCCCAATAAAATGAGGCTTAGAAGCCTCAAGCTGATTCTTCTCACCAGACTAGACCGCCTTTGATCATACGTTCTTTTATTTTTAAGGATTTGCTGAATATTTATTGTCCTAAACATCTAACGATGGCAATGCCATGTGAGATGATAATTTATGAGGATGAGAAAGTAGGTTAACGGTCTGTCTGTCTTTCTGTCTGTCTCTGTGTGTGTGTTCTCCACAGCGTACAAAGAGAAGATGAAGGAGATGTCTGTCCTGTCTCTCCTCTGCTCCTGCCTGTATCCAGAGACACGCAAGAACCTGGTGGGAGAGTTCCAAGGTAAACAGAAATGTCACCTGACTTTAAAACATTTTTTCTTTCAACTTACAGCAAAGGCAACCAACAGGCAATTAAAAAAAAAAGTGAAAGTTTGTTTTGCGGTAATATTATCACTACAAAGGCAGGATTTAGTATTTCCCTCTATGGTTTTCCTCTGCCTGTCCCCTTCTTCTAGTAGCAGGCATGGAGGTGAAGCCCATCAACAAGCGTGCCTCTGGCCAGGCTTTCGAGGTGATCCTGAAGCCCCCCTCTCCGGTGTCGGATGCGGCCCACTGCGTCACCTCGCCTCCCAAGAAGGATGTCTCTCTGGAGGACATCCAGAAGAAGTTGGAGGCCGCTGAGGACCGGAGGAGAGTGAGTCCCTTAGCATAAGCCGACAACTTAATTCAGTCACTGTATCACACTGAATCATGCTAGCATATGACACTTTATCCTATCCTTCTTAGCCTATACCTTGGTTTGGCTTAGACTGTTATACTTACTTACTAAGCAATGATCATATTCATCAGGCAAAGGAATGACACTAAAACCAATTCTTATCCTCTCGTTCCCACCTTGTATCTTGGATTATCCTGCATTCTACTCTATTCTGTTCTATTCTATTCTGTTCTACTCTATTCTGTTCTATTCTATTCTGTTCTATTCTACTTTTTTTCGATTATATTCTACTCTATTATATTCTATTCTATCACCGCTTCAGTCCCAGGAGGCCCAGGTTCTCAGGGCCCTGGCAGAAAAGCGGGAGCACGAGAGGGACGTGGTGATGAAGGCCATGGAGGAGAACAGCAACTTCAGCAAGATGGCAGAGGAGAAGCTGACCATGAAGATGGAGCAGATCAAGGAGAACCGCCAGGCCTACCTGGCCTCCATCATGGAGCGCCTGCAGGAGAAGGTGAGAGGAGAGCTTGGTGGGAAAGATGGTAGGTGGAGACAGCAAGACCAGGGGACTGGACAAGGGGTTGTGCAAGGTAGAAGGCTTTGATATTTTTCGGTAGGGGCTTCGGGCATCATTCATGGATGGCCATTGTAGTTGAATATGTCAGCTGAAAGAGGAGTGTAAATTGACAGACTTGAACCAGAGAGTCTCAGGGCAGGGTCAATATTGAGAGGTTTCCAACATGGCAGCATCTCTCTCTGTGTTGTCCTCAGGAGAGGCATGCCCAGGTGGTGCGCAGGAACAAAGAGCTGAGGGAAGAGCTAACAGCATGAGCAGGCGAGGGGCGCCACAAACCATCGTACCCCCCTACAGCCAACCTCCTGTACCCTGTACTCCTCCCTGCCCCCTCCCAAGGGACCCCCCTGACAACCCTACTTCTACAGCACCCCCAGCATCAGAAGACCCTCCCCCCAGAGTGAGGAGGAGGACCCACCGGCACCGCACACCAACAGCATTTAGCAAATGGGGGGATTGCAAAGAAATTTACCAAAATGTCGCCCACTCCTCCCTATAAAATAAAGTTTTTGCTCGATTTCAAATGCTGAAAAAAGAAAAGATGAAAAACCAACCAAGTTAAAGTGGTTATTGTTTTTTGTAAATACTTATTTTTTTGTTATATACAGTAGGATAGAACAGCAGAAGTATTGCAGTGTGCCATTTTAGCATTTTCTCTATCTATGGATGTACTTTAATTCATTTTTTTTCTCAAACAACAGTCGTTTGCAGTTTCTCTCGTACTATAAGGCTTCTGTGTTGTTGTGAGTTCGCCAGCTAGCCGACGTGCGTTTGTGCTGGTTATTTTCTGACCATGTATGTTTCTGTGTCAGTCAGTCAATCAGTCAGTCAGTCAATCAGTCAGTCAGTCAGTGTGGGGATGATGATAATGCAGGCTGCTCATTGACTCCCGGGAGAGAGACTAGCTAGACTTCAGGAGAATACTATAGCTTTTATGAGCCGATTCTCTCCTGTCTGTCTGTCTGATCTCCCACTCTCTTACATTCAGTAGTACATTCACACACACGCAAGCGCACACACACACACATACACAGACTGAGGAATTTGGCAAACATGACATGTCGTTTAAGAGGAGCTTGCTAAATTCTGTCAGTTGGGCATTGCAGAAGTCACATGACATCCGGGGTTCATACCGTGATGTCACAGAGGGGTGTTATGGTCTTTTCTCGTTCCCAAGACCCACTGCGTCATCTGTCAATCACTCTCTCAGCATGTACTGTATGTACCATCTTAGACGTGTAGATAATGTAATCGTGCCTAGAATGCTACAAGCTCATATAGCAGTTAACGCATAAGCAACGGTAGATCACTAAGTACCATCCATGTCCTTAAATAGGCTAATGGGCCCTCGCATTTCTTTCATGTTGTGCCACAGAGGAACCAAGCCAAATGCTACTACGGAGGTTTCACTCTCTCTGGAGAATCATAGTTTGACTCTCTCACTATTGAGAATGAGTCATTGTGCCGTCGTCTCAGTATTTAAACAGCTCTTAACTGGGTACGGCAAACTATGGCACAGGAGAACGAGTAGGTAACGTAAGACATAAGAAAACAACCAACACACAGACATAAAATAACAGCTAGAAGATCTTGACATGACAATGGAAGACAAAGGGTGCATGCAAGTATATACAGGGCATATATGTGTGTGTGCGTGAGAGAGTGTATGTTTCAGTAGGGGTGGGTGGATGTGCATGAGAGAGTGTGTATGTTTCAGTAGGGGTGGGTGGATGTGCATGAGAGAGTGTGTATGTTTCAGTAGGGGTGGGTGGATGTGCATGAGAGAGTGTGTATGTTTCAGTAGGGGTGGGTGGATGTGCGTGAGAGAGTGTGTATGTTTCAGTAGGGGTGGGTGGATGTGCATGAGAGAGTGTGTATGTTTCAGTAGGGGTGGGTGGATGTGCATGAGAGAGTGTGTATGTTTCAGTAGGGGTGGGTGGATGTGCATGAGAGAGTGTGTATGTTTCAGTAGGGGTGGGTGGATGTGCATGAGAGAGTGTGTATGTTTCAGTAGGGGTGGGTGGATGTGCATGAGAGAGTGTGTATGTTTCAGTAGGGGTGGGTGGATGTGCGTGAGAGAGTGTGTATGTTTCAGTAGGGGTGGGTGGATGTGCATGAGAGAGTGTGTATGTTTCAGTAGGGGTGGGTGGATGTGCATGAGAGAGTGTGTATGTTTCAGTAGGGGTGGGTGGATGTGCGTGAGAGAGTGTGTATGTTTCAGTAGGGGTGGGTGGATGTGCGTGAGAGAGTGTGTATGTTTCAGTAGGGGTGGGTGGATGTGCGTGAGAGAGTGTGTATGTTTCAGTAGGGGTGGGTGGATGTGCGTGAGAGAGTGTGTATGTTTCAGTAGGGGTGGGTGGATGTGCATGAGAGAGTGTGTATGTTTCAGTAGGGGTGGGTGGATGTGCATGAGAGAGTGTATGTTTCAGTAGGGGTGGGTGGATGTGCGTGCGCGTGTGCTATTTCTCTGGTTTAGAGCTTAATTATACCAGCCAGGATGTTGGAGCTGTAAATCCAACCGTCCGTCACATACTAATGACATCACAGCGTCCTGTCTGCGACATCACAGGGTCCTTCCTGTCTGTGACATCACACCGTCCTGTCTGCGACATCACAGGGTCCTGTCTGCGACATCACAGGGTCCTGTCTGAGACGTCACAGCGTCCTGTCTGCGACATCACAGGGTCCTGTCTGTGACATCACACCGTCCTGTCTGCGACATCACAGGGTCCTGTCTGCGACATCACAGGGTCCTGTCTGAGACGTCACAGCGTCCTGTCTGCGACATCACAGGGTCCTGTCTGTGACATCACAGCGTCCTGTCTGCGACATCACAGGGTCCTGTCTGTGACATCACACCGTCCTGTCTGCGACATCACAGGATCCTGTCTGTGACGTCACAGCGTCCTGTCTGTGACATCACAGCGTCCTGTCTGTGGTGATGAATCTGGCTGTCTCTCTCTCTTCCTGTTTGTGTGTTTTCCCCCTCCACATATATCTTTGTGAGCAAGCTGTGGTAATTAAAGGTTTGGGGTTCTGTGAATGATATTGGCTTTGTTTGTTCTTATTCTTGTTTGTTGTATTGCCTTTGAATAAGACAAAAATCATTCAAAGGGCCTATAAAAAAAGTTGTTATATCTGTATTATCCTAGAATGTTTATTTCTGTCTCTGAATTAGTTTTGAGAAATAAAATAAAAAATATGGAAGAGACAGGAGAATAGGTGATCTCCCACAGTTGTAGAGTCACATATGACCAGCAGGTGGTGGCAAAAGATCACAGTTGTAGAGTCACATATGACCAGCAGGTGGTGGCAAAAGATCACAGTTGTAGAGTCACATATGACCAGCAGGTGGTGACAAAAGATCACAGTTGGCAGTGCTGTAACAACTTGACCCCGTACAAGAAAGCAAATTACAGACTCCTCTTTGAATCTACGTATTTCTCCAAAGCTCAGTTGTCCTGAGTCTGCACAACACTGCCAGGACCTAGAATCAGTGGAGACACTCAAGTTTTTTAATCCTAAATCTCTTGACACATTCATGAAAATTGTCATGGCCTCTAAACCTGAATACTGGACCCTATTCAAACTAAACTACTGAAAGAGCTGCTTCCTGTGCTTGGCCCTCCTATGTTGAACATAATAAATGTCTCCCTATCCACCGAATGTGTACCAAACTCACTAAAAGTGGCAGTAATAAAGCCTCTCGTGAAAAAGCCAAACCTTGACCCAGAAAATGTAAAACACTGTCGACCTATATCGAATCTCCCCTTCCTCTCAACATTTTTTGAAAAAGCTGTTGCGCAGCAACTCACTGCCCTCCTGAAGACAAATAATGTATACGAAACGCTTCAGTCTGGTTTTAGACCCCATCATAGCACTGAGACTGCACTCGTGAAGGTGGTAAATTACCTTTTAATGGCGTCAGACCGAGGTTCTACATCTGTCCTCGTGCTCCTAGACCTTAGTGCTGCTTTTGACACCATCGATCAACACATTCTTTTGGAGAGATTGGAAACCTTAATCTTATCTGTCAGAAAGATATCAGTTTGTCTCTGTGGATGGTTTGTTCTCTGACAAATCAATTGTAAGTTTCGGTGTTCTGTTTTAGGACCACTATAGTTTTCACTATATATTTTACCTCTTGGTGATGTCATTCGGAAACATAATGTTAACTTTCACTGCTTTGCGGACGATACACAACTGTACATTTTGATAAAACATGGTGAAGCCCCAAAATTTCCCTCCCTGGAAGCATGTGTTTCAGACATAAGGAAGTGGATGGCGGCAAATGTTTTACTTTTAAACTCGGACAAAACAGAGATGCTAGTTCTAGGTCCCAAAAAACAAAGAGATCTTCTGTCAGATCTGACAATTAATTTTGATGGTTCTACAGTCGTCTCAAATAAAACTGTGAAGGACCTCGGCGTTACTCTGGACCCTGATCTCTCTTTTGACGAACATATCAAGAATATTTCAAGGATATTCTTGAAATATCTTCGTAACATTGCAAAAATCTTAAACTTTCTGTCCAAAAATGATGCAGAAAAGGTAATCTATGCTTTTGTTACTTCTAGATTGGACTACTGCAATGCTCTACTCTCTGGCTACCCAGATAAAGCACTAAATAATCTTCACTTAGTGCTAAACACGGCTGCTAGAATCCTGACTAGAACCCAAACATTTGATCATATTACTCCAGTGCTAGCCTCCCTAAACTGGCTTCCTGTTAAGGCTATGGCTGATTTCAAGGTTTTACTGCTAACCTAAAAGCATTACATGGGCTTGCTCCTACCTATCTCTCTGTTTTGGTCCTGCTGTACATACCTACACGTACGCTACGATCACAAGACGCAGGCCTCCTTATTGTCCCTAGAATTTCTAAGCAAACAGCTGGAGGCAGGGCTTTCTCCTATAGAGCTAAATTTTTATGGAATGGTCTGCCTATCCATGTGAGAGACGCAGACTCTCTCTCAACCTTTAAGTCTTTACTGAAAACTAATCTCTTCAGTACGTCCTATGATTGAGTGTTGTCTGGCCCAGGAGTGTGAAGGTGAATGGAAAGGCATTGGAGCAACAAACCACCCTTACTGTCTCTGCCTGGCCAGTTCCCCTCTCTCCACTGAGATTCTCTGCCTCTAACCCTATTACAGGGGCTGAGTCACTGGCTTACTGCTGCTCTTCCATGCTGTCCCTAGGAGGGGTGCGTCACTTGAGTGGGCTGAGTCCCTGACGTGATCTCCGGGTTGGCGCCCCCTCGGGCTCGTGTGGTGGAGGAGATCTTTGTGGGCTATACTCAGCCTTGTCTCAGGGTAGTAGGTCTTGCTGCTGCTCCAGTTTCAAGCCTGCGGCTATGGAACCCTGACCTGTTCACCAGATGTGCTACCTGTCCCAGAACTGCTGTTTTCAACTCTCTAGAGACAGTAGGAGTGGTAGAGATACTATGAAAAGCCAACTGACATTTACTCCTGAGGTGCTGACCTGTTGAACCCTCTACAACTACTGTGATTATTATTATTTGACCATGCTGGTCATCTATGAACGTTTGAACATCTTGGCCATGTACTGTTAGAATCTCCACCCGGCACAGCCAGAAGAGGACTGGCCACCAGAGCCTGGTTCCTCTCTAGGTTTCTTCCTAGGTTCCCGCCTTTCTAGGGAGTTTTTCCTAGCCACCGTGCTTCTACACCTGCATTGCTTGCTGTTTGGGGTTTTAGGCTGTGTTTCTGTATAAGCACTTTGTGACATCTGCTGATGTAAAAAGGGCTTTATAAATACATTTGATTGATTGATTGAAGTCCATCATTGGTTTGAGGGATTACATAAGAAAACACTAGACTGTAGTGTAGACTCTTCCCCCATAGTTACTGGTGAGAATCACTTTTCAAGTCTGGCAAACGAAATACAGGAAAAACTATAATGACGATGGATGGAGACAGAAAGAGAGAAAGAGGGAGGGAAAGGGTGTGGGAGAGATAGAGAATAATTTGGCTGAGCGTCCATGAAAGGAGGAAGAGGTTGTTTTATCATTCCTCTGACGGGCAGCCCAGCACAAGTAACTTAGGGGAGCGTGGGAGTCAAGCACACCGGGAGGAGAGTGGGCTGTAATCATGGCTCTGGGACAAAGCAGCACTGTGCGCTCTCTCTCTCCTACCTCTCCCCTCTCTCGTCTCTCCATCTCGATCTCTCCCTCTGCTCTCTCTTCCCAGACTCCTCTCTCTCCCACACTGCCTTCTCTGCCTCCCACACTGCCTTCTCTGCCTCCCACACTACCCTCTGTTTCTCCTCGCTCTCCATGTCCTCCTCTCTCCCCCTCCTCCCTCTCTTCCCACACTCCTCTCTCCCACACTACCCTCTGTTTCCCCTCTCTCTCTCTGTCCTCATCTCTCCCCCTCCTCCCTCTCTTCCCACACTCCTCTCTCCCACACTACCCTCTGTTTCTCCTCGCTCTCCATGTCCTCCTCTCTCCCCCTCCTCCCTCTCTTCCCACACTCCTCTCTCCCACACTACCCTCTGTTTCCCCTCTCTCTCTCTGTCCTCCTCTCTCCCCCTCCTCCCTCTCTTCCCACACTCCTCTCTCCCACACTACCCTCTGTTTCCCCTCTCTCTCTCTGTCCTCATCTCTCCCCCTCCTCCCTCTCTTCCCACACTCCTCTCTCCCACACTACCCTCTGTTTCTCCTCGCTCTCCATGTCCTCCTCTCTCCTCCCTCTCTCCCCCTCCTCCCTCTCTTCCCACACTCCTCTCTCCCACACTACCCTCTGTTTCCCCTCTCTCTCTCTGTCCTCATCTCTCCCCCTCCTCCCTCTCTTCCCACTCCCACCCGGTAGGGCCCGCCAGGCTGCCATTGTTCAGGATATCCCCTCGTTGTTAATAGCTTCCTGTACACTCAGAGAGGCCACAGAGAGAGACCCAGAGGCTGTGGCTGATCCCGGGTGGTGACTGTCACACAGCACAGCAGAGAACACCACAGGGACAGAGCCAGAGATAGGGACAGGAACAGGGATTATTACCACTGGGCACACCACATCATTTCTACGTGGAAAATTGGGTAATATTTGGTTGAGATGTTGATCAATGAGTTTACAACCTATAGTCACATACTCAAAAACACAGCACAAAGTTAGTTGAATTGACAATGTGTTATCACTATGCTTTTAAGCATCTAAAAGCACAACCAAATTCCAATGGAAAAACAACGTAGGATTTTTGGTATAGTCGTTACCCAAATGTCTATCACTGCGCTTTCAACCATTAAAAAGCACAGCAAAGTTCAAATGGGAATAAAATGTCAGATATTTCATTTATACAACTGATTAATCTGTTATCACTGTGATTCATCTAATAAGAGAGACACATATCACAATTTAAAGGAGCTGTATGTACTGCTTGCATAGTTCCATCTGAGCCCCTGACTTAATCCCATTCATTAACTTAGATTTTTGGTTGGTTGAGTTGAAGACGTGAATCCAATATATAATTTGTTAACTTGTCGACAAGTTATCAGGATATTTATTGTATTTCAAAAGTGATATTGAATTGT
Source organism: Salmo salar (assembly GCF_965601325.2). Lineage (NCBI taxonomy): Eukaryota > Metazoa > Chordata > Actinopteri > Salmoniformes > Salmonidae > Salmo > Salmo salar. The sequence continues at coordinate 97,485,857 of NC_138304.1, forward strand.
GTTTGGTTGTCAACACAACCAAACATTTGAAGGAGATGTATCTTCTGCTTGGATAGTTCCATCTGTACCACTGACTTAGTCTGGCTTTAATTCCAGTTTGTCTACAAATAAAACATTTATATGTTGTACTAAAGTCGCCACCTTAACCAAAAATCTAACTAAAAGAATAGGACTAAATCAAGTCAAACTTTAAATAAAGTTTCATTTGATTTACTCCTATTCATTAACTTACATTTTTGGTTGAGATGGAGGTGTGAATTCAGCATATCAATTATTAAATTGTAGACAAAATGGAATTAAAGGCAAACTAAGTCAGTGGCACAAATGGAACTATACAAGCAGAAGATAAATTATCTTTGGTTGTCAACCAAAGATAGTTCAATATTACTTTTGTAATAAAGTTCAATATTACTTTTGTAATAAAGTAAATAGCTTGAAGTTAAGTTACATTAAAGTTGAGGTAACATTCAACCTTAAAATGAGTAACACATCCATGGCCACATTGAGGTTATTGTAACTATATATTGTCTTATGTAATCATATAAAGTCTGCATGTTCACAATAGGTCTGTGGAGATCTTCACAATTGCTGTAATAATCTGTGCAGAATCTCGAACGTCATTGATCACTTGCACCATGTCATTTTAACCTCATCTCAACATTGGACCGTAATATATAGTCTATATACTGTATCTCTGAGCAAAGATACAGGTACACAGGGACACTGCAGTGTGTTTGAGGGATTGTTCCCATATGTTGAAGATTATATATTATTTTATTCATTAATTCATAATAAAATGTTTTAATGGAGAAGAGTGTCGTGCCTCCACCACTTTTTATGGATCATGTAATATCATAGAATGTAAAAAGTGAACAGCCCGCTACACAAGCATTTAGATAGGTATTACTGTTGGAGCTAGAAACACAAGCATTTAGGTAGGTATTACAGTACTGTTGGAGCAAGAAACACAAGCATTTAGCTAGGTATTACAGCACTGTTGGAGCAAGAAACACAAGCATTTAGCTAGGTATTACTGTTGGAGCTAGAAACACAAGCATTTAGCTAGGTATTACTGTTGGAGCTAGAAACACAAGAATTTAGCTAGGTATTACTGTTGGAGGTAGAAACACAAGCATTTAGCTAGGTATTACTGTTGGAGCTAGAAACACAAGCATTTAGCTAGGTATTACAGTACTGTTGGAGCTAGAAACAAGCATTTAGCTAGGTATTACAGTACTGTTGGAGCTCGAAACACAAGCATTTAGCTAGGTATTACAGTACTGTTATAGCTAGAAACACAAGCATTTAGCTAGGTATTACAGTACTGTTGGAGCTAGAAACAAGCATTTAGCTAGGTATTACAGTACTGTTATAGCTAGAAACACAAACATTTAGCTAGGTATTACTGCACTGTTGGAGCTAGAAACACAAGCATTTAGCTAGGTATTACTGCACTGTTGGAGCTAGAAACGCAAGCATTTAGCTAGGTATTACAGCACTGTTGGAGCTAGAAACGCAAGCATTTAGCTAGGTATTACAGCACTGTTGGAGCTAGAAACGCAAGCATTTAGCTAGGTATTACAGCACTGTTGGAGCTAGAAATGCAAGCATTTTGCTACACCCACGATAACATCTGCAAAATATGTGTGACCAACAAACTTTGATTTGAAACACAATTTCTAAGAAATCCTCTATAGGATGTGAGATAGAAAAACTCCATCTTGTCTTGGCCATGGAAGGGTCTAGAAAAACATAATCTTGTCTTGGCCATGGAAAGGTCTAGAAAAACATAATCTTGTCTTGGCCATGGAAGGGTCTAGAAAAACATAATCTTGTCTTGGCCATGGAAAGGTCTAGAAAAACATAATCTTGTCTTGGCCATGGAAAGGTCTAGAAAAACATTGTCTTGGCCATGGAAAGGTCTAGAAAAACATTGTCTTGGCCATGGAAAGGTCTAGAAAAACATTGTCTTGGCCATGGAAAGGTCTAGAAAAACATTGTCTTGGCCATGGAAAGGTCTAGAAAAACATTGTCTTGGCCATGGAAAGGTCCTGCTCAGCTGGTGAACTGAGTTGAGTTCATAGTGATGGTGCGACCTCTATTGATCTATATGGTCAGTTTAGTCTGTGTGGAGGGGGGTTAAAGATCGTTCAGAAAGCCCCTATCTCCATGCCCCAGGGCCGGTAGGGCTGCTTCCCCAGGCTGGCCTGGCTGGCGGGGGTGTAGGCAGGGGAGCTGAGGGTGCTGGGGGACAGCAGGGGGAAGGCACTGAAGGGGAAGGGGAACGCCGACAGGGTGGAGAGAGAGGACAGAGAGAGGGGAGGGGAGAGCTTGGCGGTCACGGCGGCTGAGGAGGTCACGGTGAGGTTCAGTCCTGGGGGGAGGGGGGCAGCGCTGGGGGGGAGGGGGGCAGCGCTGGGGGGGACATGGCGAGGGCCCCCCTGGGCGTGGCTGTGCTCGGAGAGGGGGGTGGCACCGCTAAGCCTGCTGGGAGCATGGCCATGGGGCGAGGAACGTGGCGCTCTCTCAATTGGAGAGGAGGAGGATGAAGGAGTAGAAGAGGAGGATGACGGAGGGCTGTTGGAGGCGCTCTGTGGTAACTGTAACGTCGCCCCCTGCTGATGTTGATGGTGCTGCTGCCGGAGGAGGAGGTGGGCCAGGTGGGCGGAGGGGGGTGACCCGAAGGCCGAGCCCCAGGCCAGGTGCCCCAGCCCAGAGATGGAGAGGGCCTCTCTCTGGGAGGTGTAGCTGTTCAGGTGGGAGACCAGGCGGATCCTCAGGGGGTCAGCGCTGTCCAGCCCCTCGATGATGCTCAAGTAGCGGGCTGTCTCAGCCAGACACTCCCTGAAACCCAGACCTCGGTAGTCCGTGGCCAGAGCACGGGCATCAAAGTATCCTAGAAGGGAGAGGGAACAAGAACGGTTAATGAAGTGTTTTCAGCAAATAACACCAAACAAGTAGAGCCGGAATAACAGATGTCTAAGGAAGTGTACAGAACTCTACTAATAACAATCAATTGTCCCCAGGGTGTGTCAAGCCAGGGAGAGAGTTAAAGTAAGCCTGCCTGACCTGTTTTGACTATTGTAGACCTATTCAACATCTATTCAACATCTAAATCATTTATTAGATTTAATGAGATGCACATACAGTAGCTTGAGTTTCCAGAACAACTCAGTGAAGTGAAATATATTATCCATATCACTAACCTTATAGTCAATCAATATTATGGCACTTCAAAAACATGTTACAGTAATAATGAATTTATTATGGTTATTTATTCTAGTATTTAAAAAATCTAATGTACCTTTTCCTCCAGCAGCATGAAGCATCTTCAGATGTTCCACCGTCATCTGTAGAATCTCTGCTTTCTCCAGTTTAGCTGAACCCTGCAGGATTGCAGAACACAACGCACATGAATTAAACAAATGAAACCGCATCGAATATCTTTAAATCGTTGAATATATAAACTGGACATTTTTATTCGTAAGTTTCTGAAAAAGTGCGGAAAATGTATTAACTTTATTTTTCTCTATGAGTTCAAAGCACTAGATGGTATCCTGTCAAACATTTTTGATGGGGCGTTGGTTTTATGAAAGACCCGCGGATCGGATCGGATCGGATCTTACCTGCTTCTCAAACGCGCTGGGGACCAGTCTACGCAGCTCCGTGAGGCTGTTGTTGATTCTGTCGCGGCGCCGTTTTTCAATGATCTGTAAGAGAGATTGGAACATCTAGTCATTGCAGAAAGAGAACATTTAGCTCGTGTAAAAACGTGCGTATTACACACTTTTATGCACAACAATTCCAATGAGATATTGGGGAAATGGAGGTTACTCACTCCTCGGCGGCGCTTTCTCGCATTCACTTGAGTTTTTGTTGATGGAGACATCGGCCCAAGGGGTGAACTCACGTTCCTGAAAGAAAAACACATACAATTATTATATTAACGTGTATTATTTTTCAGTGGTTCCCAACCTTTTTCAATTACTGTACCACCAAATACATTTTGCTTTGTCTGGAGTACCCCTGAAGTACCCCCTCATGTGCATTTTAACAGTATGCCTATGGTCTCATGAGTCTTCAAGTACCCCCTGTTGATAGGCCAAGTACCCCAGGGGTCCTAGTACCCCAGGTTGGGAACCACTTAGATAAATGCCACGGAAATTACCAAATTGCGCAATTCAGTTTCTGCTTTGCACACGTCTTTTCTTAAACAGCACCAAAGCAAGGGGTAAGATACTTGGAACGGGATTCGGAACGTATAATAGTAACGCAGTAAAAACGCAAACCCAAATATTGGACACAAACGTACCCATTTTCATCGGCACTCTCCTTCTCAACCTCAATGTTCTCGTCCAGCTCGCTGTCCGATGAGCTAAAATCGTGATTCCTTTTCATTTTAATCCGCTGCTGTTTTTCCCTCGTTCAGAGTACAGTACAGTGTATATATATATATAAAGTCCAAGTCTTCCAATTCTCCGACTCTCTGTGCGTCTGTCAGGTACACCTCGAGTTCATCCGTTTGAAGAACCAAGCCCTCCCACCGTATCATTTCTACACAACTGCCACCCAGGAGGGGCGGGACATGGCACCATAATTTGCCAATTACGAGACAGCCATGAGTTTGAGTGACAGCACAGTTGCAAGCAAACTCTATGGCCTAGACACACCCCGGTCCTATGAATACGTTTGACAGGGGTCCAATAGACTTTCGGTTCGTGACACACTCGCCCCAGTGTCCGTCTGTCCATCCGCAAGCACTGTGGCTGTCTGTCCCGGTTGTGAGGAGTGGCTGGCCGGCTGTCAGCACGCGCTGGCCGTGGGAAAGTTTCTTAGCCCAAGGCTGATAACCAATCAGGGGCGACGCCGTCTCTGGCGTTTGGAATGAATGGCGCAATTGGTCGGGGCGACGGGCGGTCTAGAGGCTAGCGTGTGAACCTGTAATCCAATACTAACTCATCAAAAAGAGAGCCAGTGTACAAGAGAAAACTATGAGGTCTAATCCTACCCACCACGGAGCGGAGGGAGCGACGTAATGCGTAGTAAAGGCGCTTTAGAGACTGGAGAGGATGGGGACTGTGCCACAAAAAAGTTAGAATGCTTCTCCAGTTTGTCACCACCACACCACATCCCCTGTGGGTCCCAATAATGGCCACACTCCCAAATCAATTGACAGACATTGTTGTGCGTTTGTATATCCCCTCTCATCATGTGACAATCAGAGATAACTTACTGTTGAAGTGTTTTCATGTCACACACACTCATACTCACTCTCTCACACACATACGCCGTTCCTGTGCCGCTGGTGAGAGTTCTGTGTGAGGATCTTATTGTAGAGAAGGAAGCTTGGTTTATTGACCTGGTGTAAAAGAAGACAGGCAGGTCTGGAATCTCTCACTTGCAGACATCTTCAAAATCCTTCAAAAATATATTTGGAAACGATTATGTCTACATGCAGCTACTTGTTGATTCATTCAGGTATTAGACAAAGAAATCAGTTGAAATATGAATCAAAAAATGTGTCTGAAAATGTATTTCCATGTTTGAAGGCTTTCTATTACACTGCAATAAGAGGAAGCATGATGGTAATATGTTCTGCTGGTCTTGGCTGTTTCCCAGAGTGACAGCCTGGCACGTTTCTCTACCTCCTGCCACTGTGACCTGACCACACAAATATTATGATAAAAGGAGGAAATGTGAGAGGGTCATAGTGCCCCCTGACCCCTGTCCATATAATCTTAGTCATTATGACCTGAAAGGTAAAACTGATCCTAGACCAGCACTCCAACTCTGAGACTCTCTATTAATTGTTTATCCTTGTCGCTGTGAGTCATTGTACTAACCCCCAGGCGGCTGTACTAACCCCCAGGCGGCTGTACTAACCCCCAGGCGGCTGTACTAACCCCCAGGCGGCTGTACTAACCCCCAGGCGGCTGTACTAACCCCCAGGCAGCTGTACTAACCCCCAGGCGGCTGTACTAACCCCCAGCCAGCTATGCAAACCTCCAGGCGGCTGTACTAACCCCAGCCAGCTGTACTAACCCCAGCCAGCTGTACTAACCCCCAGCCAGCTGTACTAACCCCAGCCAGCTGTACTAACCCCCAGGCGGCTGTACTAACCCCCAGCCAGCTATACAAACCTCCAGGCGGCTGTACTAACCCCCAGCCAGCTGTACTAACCCCAGCCAGCTGTACTAACCCCCAGCCAGCTGTACTAACCCCCAGCCAGCTGTACTAACCCCAGCCAGCTGTACTAACCCCCAGCCAGCTGTACTAATCCCCAGGCGGCTGTACTAACCCCCAGCCAGCTGTACTAACCCCCAGGCGGCTGTACTAACCCCCAGGCAGCTGTACTAAACCCAGGCAGCTGTACTAATCCCCAGGCAGCTGTACTAATCCCCAGCCAGCTGTACTAACCCCAGCCAGCTGTACTAACCCCCAGGTGGCTGTACTAACCCCCAGCCAGCTGTACTAACCCCCAGGTGGCTGTACTAACCCCAAGTGGCTGTACTAACCCCCAGCCAGCTGTACTAACCCCAGCCAGCTGTACTAACCCCCAGGCTGCTGTACTAACCCCAGCCAGCTGTACTAACCCCCAGCCAGCTGTACTAACCCCAGCCAGCTGTACTAACCCCCAGGTGGCTTTACTAACACCCAGGCAGCTGTACTAACCCCCAGCCAGCTGTACTAACCCCCAGCCAGCTGTACTAACCCCAGCCAGCTGTACTAACCCCCAGGTGGCTGTACTAACCCCCAGCCAGCTGTACTAACCCCCAGCCAGCTGTACTAACCCCCAGCCAGCTGTACTAACCCCAGGCAGCTGTACTAACCCCCAGGTGGCTGTACTAACCCCCAGGCAGCTTTACTAACCCCCAGGCAGCTGTACTAACCCCAGGCAGCTGTACTAACCCCCAGGCAGCTGTACTAATCCCCAGGCAGCTGTATGCATAATAGTCATCAGGCTGGGAGAGGAGAGGAGCTGCCTTGTTTAGAAACATGAATGAGAGGAAGCTCTTAGGGCTATTTTCATGTTGTTATTGCTGCCTGCTACCAGCTAGTCTCAGGTTCAGACATGACACAGGCACTCCCACAAACTCCTATATTCTGCTGCCTGCCGATTGTTAGTGGCTTGGCGGGCTGCGAGTCGGATGCTGGGTTCCCACGCTGCTGTTATTTTCTGCTCTGTTGTCTCTGTACTCCAGGCTCATCACATGTTGTGATTTCAGAGTGCTGCCTTTGAAGGTGACCGAGAAACACACACACGAACTCACTGGTACACGCACGCCCACACATCCAAATCAAATCAAATGTTATTGGTCACATACACGTGATTAGCAGATGTTATTGCGGGTGTAGTGAAATGCTTGTGTTTCTAGCTCTGGCAGTGCAGTAATATCTAACAAGTAATATCTAACAAATTACACAACATACACCCAATACACACAAATCTAAGTAGGAATGAATTAAGACTATATACACTACCGTTCAAAAGTTCGGGGTCACTTAGAAAAGTCCTTGTTTTTGAAAGAAAAGCAAAAAAAAAATGTTGCCATTAAAATAACATCAAAGGTATCAGAAATACAGTGTAGACATTTTTTATGTTGTAAATGACTATTGTAACTGGAAATGGCTGTTTTTTTATGGAATAGCTACATAGGCATACAGAGGTTCATTATCAGCAACCATCACTCCTCTGTTCCAATGGCACGTTGTGTTAGCTAAGTTTATAATTTTAAAAGGCTAATTGATCATTAGAAAACCATTTTGCAATGATGTTAGCACAGCTGAAAACTGTTGTTCTGATTAAAGAAGAAATAAAACTGGCCTTCTTTAGACTAGATAAGTGTCTGGTGCATCAGCATTTGTCGGTTCGATTACAGGCTCAAAATGTCCAGAAACAAAGGACTTTCTTCTGAAACTCGTCAGATGCTGGCCTTCTAGGCAAAGTTGCAAAGAAAAAAAACATATCTCACACTGGCCAATAAAAATAAAAGATTAACATGGGCAAAATAATACAGACACTGGACAGAGGAACTCTGACTAGATGGCCAGCATCCGGGAGTCGCCTCTTCACTGTTGACGTTGAGGCTGGTGTTTAATGAAGCTGCCATTTGAGGACTTGTGAGGCGTCTGTTTCTGAAACTAGACACTCTAATGCACTTGTCCTCTTTCTCAGTTGTGCACCGGGGCCTCCCACTCCTCTTTCTATTCTGGTTAGAGACAGTTTGCGCTGTTCTGTGAAGGGAGTAGTGCACAGCATTGTACGAGATATTACGTTTCTTGGCAATTTCTCACATGGAATAGCCTTCATTTCTCAGAACAAGAATAGACTGACGAGTTTCAGAAGAAAGTTCTTTGTTTCTGACCATTTTGAGCCTGTAATCAAACCCACAAATGCTGATGCACCAAATATTCAACTAGTCTAAAGAAGGCCAGTTTTATTGCTTCTTTAATCAGGACAACAGTTTTCAGCTGTGCTAACATAATTGCAAAAGGGTTTCTAATGATCAATTACCCTTTTAAAATGAAAACTTAGATTAGCTAACATAACGTGCCATTGGAACAGAGGAGTGATGGTTGTTGATAATGGGCCTCTGTAAGCCTAAGTCATTTACAACATTAACAATGTCTACACGGTATTTCTGATCAACTTGATGTTATTTTAATGGACAAAAAATGTGCTTTTCTTTCAAAAACAAGGACATTTCTAAATGACCCCAAACTTTTGAACGGTAGTGTACATATGGACGAGCGATGTCAGAGCAGAACGGACAGCCAAGGTCCTGGCTGTCCGTTCATAACCCCCCCCCCCCCACTAGCCAATCAGACTGAAGCTCAGACAGTCATATCTCATGGTTGGCTTGGGGTTTTGGGTCCTGTGACTGTGACTGTCTGCAACACATAGGCCCTGTGTAGTCTACTGCAGAAGTTCATTACTCAAATGTTGTTATGCCAAACCCTCTTTTCCCTGCCAAGCAAAGGGGGGAATACTCTGTCTACTGATTGATTGATGAAGTAAAGGATCAGTTGAAAGGGAAAGAGTTTGGGAAACCTTGCTCTAACTAACATGGGATAAGTTGGCGACTAACTGCGTGAGCCTTGTCCCCGTCCATGCCTTGTAGACAAAGGAAAGGCTAGCTTTGTCTCCACTCACTTGGAGAGGAAAGGCTAGCTTTGTCTCCACTCACTTGGAGAGGAAAGGCTAGCTTTGTCTCCACTCACTTGGAGAGGAAAAGCTAGCTTTGTCTCCACTCACTTGGAGAGGAAGCACTGGCAATTTCTCCCTGAGACGTGTGTGACACCCGCTCATTGTGGGGGGGGGGTGAGGGGGGTGCCATTGTTTGTTTGGCCGTGTTCGGTGGTCTGCACACACACACACACACACACACACACACACACACACACACACACACACACACACACACACACACACACACACACACACACACACTGTCCGTCCATCATCCTCCTGGGTTTGTTTCTGGCGGTCTCTCTCTCTCTCTCTCTCACCGTGCTTGACTCCATTCTTCACCCCTGTCCCAAGTGATTACACACAGTGTGTGTGCGTGTGCGTGCACGTGTGTGTGTGTGTGTATGGAGGATGTGTTTAAGTGGTAACCCACTGACCTCCATGCCTATTGTTACTTTGTCCCATCCCCTAAGGGAAGTGCTTAGGGCCCCTCTGTCTCTCACGGTCAATCTACCACAGCCGTCTTAGGGCCCCTCTGTCTCTCACGGTCAATCTACCACAGCCGTCTTAGGGCCCCTCTGTCTCTCACGGTCAATCTACCACAGCCGTCTTAGGGCCCCTCTGTCTCTCACGGTCAATCTACCACAGCCGTCTTAGGGCCCCTCTGTCTCTCACGGTCCGTCTTCATGTCAGTCCCAGGTTTGACTGACTGAAGTCAGGAGGGTCACTTCCCATTGCCATGTATATTCAATGCAGAATCATAATACCCACATGTTGAATCCACTTGTTGGATGGAACTATGTTAGAAATTATAAGACATTTAACATGGCCAAAAATGGTGCCAAAGTTCATCCTACGAGAACACACTAGTGTACTTTTTACATCTTCATTATTTCCCAGCAATATTGGACTGTGCTTGTTGATTGTAGAATGGCGCCCTCGTAAATATGCAACTGCAGTAGCTATATGTGTTGTGCTGGAGGGAGTTTCTAGATAAGGAAATGGGCCGACAGGTTTAGCTTGAGTAAATTTTTACTCCCGGTGGGTAGCATTGACACCTAGAGACCACAGACATCCCTGGGGAGGCAAGGGGGGGTACATTCATCTAAATTCGGGTTTGGGGGACCGGGTGTGTGCTTAAGGGCAATGAGCTAAAGATTGGATTGTCCGTGTTCATTTTAGCACTTTGACTGGTATGTTGATGCCAGTCAAAGTGTGATGTACTGCTGGTGAAATAATTTGAGGCAAATGCATATTCAGAATACAGTGTAAAATGTATACTGAACAAAAATATAAACCAACATGTAAAGTGTTGGTACCATGTTTCATGAGCTGAAATAAAACATACCCGAAATTTTCCATACTCTCACATTTGTTTACATCCCTGTTAGTGAGCATTTCTCATTTGTCAAGATAGTTCATCCACCTAACAGGTGTTGCATATCAAGAAGCTGATTAAATCCTAGTTTGAACTGTACTGGGCAGATGGCAGACAGCATGAATGTCTTGTGGGCAAACGGTTTGCTGATGTCAACGTTGTGAACAGAGTGCCCCATGGTGGCGGTGGGGTTATGGTATGGGTAGGCATAGGCTATGAACAATGAACACAATTGCATTTTATCAATGGCAATTTGAATGCACAGAGATACCATGACGAGATCCTGAGGCCCATTATCGTGCCATTCATCCGCTGGAATCACCTCATGTTTCAGCATGATAATGCACAGCCCCATGTCGCAAGGACTTGTACACAATCCCTGGAAGCTGAAAATGTCCCAGTTCTTCCATGGCCTGCATACCAGACATGTCACCCATTGAGCATGTGTGGGATGCTCTGGATCGACATGTACGACAGCATGTTCTGTTCTGGCCAATATCCAGAAACTTTGCACAGCCATTAAAGAGGAGTGGGACAACATTCCTCAGGCCACAATCAACAGCCTGATTGACTCTATGCAAAGGAGATGTGGCGCGCTGCATGAGACAAACGGTGGTCACACCAGATAGTGACAGATAGTGACTGGTTTTCTGATCCACACCTCTACTCCACACCTCTGATCCACACCCCTAGGTTTCTGTGACCAACAGATGCATATCTGTATTCCCAGTCATGTGAAATCCATAGATTAGGGCCTAATATACTGCTCAAAAAAATAAAGGGAACACTTAAACAACACAATGTAACTCCAAGTCAATCCCACTTCTGTGAAATCAAACTGTCCACTTAGGAAGCAACACTGATTGACAATAAATTTCACATGCTGTTGTGCAAATGGAATAGACAACAGGTGGAAATTATAGGCAATTAGCAAGACACCCCCAATAAAGGAGTGGTTCTGCAGGTGGTGACCACAGACCACTTCTCAGTTCCTACGCTTCCTGGCTGATGTTTTGGTCACTTTTGAATGCTGGCGGTGCTTTCACTCTAGTGGTAGCATGAGACGGAGTCTACAACCCACACAAGTGGCTCAGGTAGTGCAGCTCATCCAGGATGGCACATCAATGCGAGCTGTGGCAAGAAGGTTTGCTGTGTCTGTCAGCGTAGTGTCCAGAGCATGGAGGCGCTACCAGGAGACAGGCCAGTACATCAGGAGACGTGGAGGAGGCCGTAGGAGGGCAACAACCCAGCAGCAGGACCGTTACCTCCGCCTTTGTGCAAGGAGGAGCAGGAGGAGCACTGCCAGAGCCCTGCAAAATGACCTCCAGCAGGCCACAAATGTGCATGTGTCTGCTCAAACGGTCAGAAACAGACTCCATGAGGGTGGTATGAGGGCCCGACGTCCACAGGTGGGGTTTGTGCTTACAGCCCAACACCGTGCAGGACGTTTGGCATTTGCCAGAGAACACCAAGATTGGCAAATTCGCCACTGGCGCCCTGTGCTCTTCACAGATGAAAGCAGGTTCACACTGAGCACATGTGACAGACGTGACAGAGTCTGGAGACGCCGTGGAGAACGTTCTGCTGCCTGCAACATCCTCCAGCATGACCGGTTTGGCGGTGGGTCAGTCATGGTGTGGGGTGGCATTTCTTTGGGGGGCCGCACAGCCCTCCATGTGCTCGCCAGAGGTAGCCTGACTGCCATTAGGTACCGAGATGAGATCCTCAGACCCCTTGTGAGACCATATGCTGGTGCGGTTGGCCCTGGGTTCCTCCTAATGCAAGACAATGCTAGACCTCATGTGGCTGGAGTGTGTCAGCAGTTCCTGCAAGAGGAAGGCATTGATGCTATGGACTGGCCCGCCCGTTCCTCAGACCTGAATCCAATTGAGCACATCTGGGACATCATGTCTCGCTCCATCCACCAACGCCACGTTGCACCACAGACTGTCCAGGAGTTGGCGGATGCATTAGTCCAGGTCTGGGAGGAGATCCCTCAGGAGACCATCCGCCACCTCATCAGGAGCATGCCCAGGCGTTGTAGGGAGGTCATTCAGGCACGTGGAGGCCACACACACTACTGAGCCTCATTTTGACTTGTTTTAAGGACATTACATCAAAGTTGGATCAGCCTGTAGTGTGGTTTTCCACTTTAATTTTGAGTGTGACTCCAAATCCAGACCTCCATGGGTTGATAAATTGGATTTCCATTGATTATTTTTGTGTGATTTTGTTGTCAGCACATTCAACTATGTAAAGAAAAAAGTATTTAATAAGATTATTTCATTCATTCAGATCTAGGATGTGTTATTTTAGTGTTCCCTTTATTTTTTTGAGCAGTGTATATTTATTTCAAGTGACTGATTTCCTTATATGAACTGTAACTCAGTAAAATCTTTGCAATTGTTTATATTTTTGTTCTGAATTGAATGAGTTGCTTAAATGTTTGACTACCTTCATTGTGTTATTTTTTACTGCACTTTTACAATTACATTTCCTGAAACATTGCTGATGTTACCAGTTCTGTATTCAGGTGTTTCAGGTTTAGTGTCTGGGTGTCTGAGTTCATTGTTACCCCCTCTGACAACACACACACACGCACACACACACACACACACACACATACTTCCAGGCAACCACACACACACGTCAGAGAGCTGCCCCCCTGAAGCCCCTTGATCCTGGCAATGACGGGAGGTCAGAAGCCCAGCTGTGTGAAAGCCCCTCCACATCCTCCAAGTATTTCCACATTCTCCCCATCCTCCAAGTCTCTCCACATCCTCCACATCCTCCACATCCTCCAAGCCCTTCCACATCCTCCAAGCCCTTCCACATCCTCTAAGTCTCTCCTCATCCTCAACATCCTCAAAGCCCCTGCACATCCTCAAAGCTCCTCCACATTCTCCAAGCCCCTACACATCCTACACATCCTACACATTCTCTAAGCCCCTACACATCCTACACATCCTACACATTCTCCAAGCCCCTTCACATCCTACACATCCTACACATTCTCCAAGCCCCTACACATCCTACACATCCTACACATTCTCTAAGCCCCTACACATCCTACACATTCTCTAAGCCCCTACACATCCTACACATTCTCTAAGCCCCTTAACATCCTACACATCCTACACATTCTCCAAGCCCCTACATATCCAACACACCCTACACATTCTCCAAGCCCCTACACATCCTACACATCCTACACATTCTCTAAGCCCCTACACATCCTACACATTCTCTAAGCCCCTACACATCCAACACATCCTACACATTCTCCAAGCCCCTACACATCCTCCACATCCTCCACATCCTCCAAGCCCTTCCACATCCTCCAAGCCCTTCCACATCCTCTAAGTCTCTCCACATCCTCAACATCCTCAAAGCCCCTGCACATCCTCAAAGCTCCTCCACATTCTCCAAGCCCCTACACATCCTACACATTCTCTAAGCCCCTACACATCCTACACATCCTACACATCCTACACATTCTCTAAGCCCCTTCACATCCTACACATTCTCCAAGCCCCTTCACATCCTACACATCCTACACATTCTCTAAGCCCCTACACATCCTACACATCCTACACATTCTCCAAGCCCCTTCACATCCTACACATCCTACACATTCTCCAAGCCCCTACACATCCTACACATCCTACACATTCTCCAAGCCCCTACACATCCTACACATCATACACATTCTCTAAGCCCCTACACATCCTCCACATCCTCCACATCCTCCAAGCCCTTCCACATCCTCCAAGCCCTTCCACATCCTCTAAGTCTCTCCACATCCTCAACATCCTCAAAGCCCCTGCACATCCTCAAAGCTCCTCCACATTCTCCAAGCCCCTACACATCCTACACATCCTACACATTCTCTAAGCCCCTTCACATCCTACACATCCTACACATTCTCCAAGCCCCTACACATCCAACACATCCTACACATTCTCCAAGCCCCTACACATCCTACACATTCTCCAAGCCCCTACACATCCAACACATCCTACACATTCTCCAAGCCCCTACACATCCTCCACATCCTCCACATTCTCCAAGCCCCTACACATCCAACACATCCTACACATTCTCCAAGCCCCTACACATCCTACACATCCTACACATTCTCTAAGCCCCTACACATCCTACACATCCTACATATTCTCTAAGCCCCTTCACATCCTACACATCCTACACATTCTCCAAGCCCCTACACATCCAACACATCCTACACATTCTCCAAGCCCCTACACATCCTACACATCCTACACATTCTCCAAGCCCCTACACATCCAACACATCCTACACATTCTCCAAGCCCCTTCACATCCTACACATCCTACACATTCTCTAAGCCCCTACACATCCTACACATTCTCCAAGCCCCTACACATCCTACACATCCTACACATTCTCCAAGCCCCTTCACATCCTACACATCCTACACATTCTCCAAGCCCCTTCACATCCTACACATCCTACACATTCTCTAAGCCCCTACACATCCTACACATCCTACACATTCTCTAAGCCCCTACACATCCTACACGTCTCTCGCGCAGCTGAGAACCAACACTGCTTGTGAGATCCCGTGAAATTGATCCCTTCAGGGGGAAGGACAGGGGCAGGACTGGGGCAGGACTGGGGCATGGTCGGCTTAGGACTGGGGCAGGACTGGGGCAGGACTGGGGCATGGTTGGCTTAGGACTGGGGCAGGACTGGGGCAGGACTGGGGCAGGACTGTGGCATGGTCGGCTTAGGACTGGGGCAGGACTGGGGCATGGTCGGCTTAGGACTGGGGCAGGACTGGGGCATGGTCGGCTTAGGACTGGGGCAGGACTGGGGCATGGTCGGCTTAGGACTGGGGCAGGACTGGGGCATGGTCGGCTTAGGACTGGGGAAGGACTGGGGCATGGTCGGCTTAGGACTGGGGAAGGACTGGGTCATGCTGTGGGCCGCCGCCGTGAGAGGACTGTCTGTCTGTCTGGAGGAGACACTGACGGAGGGGAGGAAGCAGCGACGAGGAGAGAGAGAATCAGAGAGAGAGCGAGACATAGAGAGAAAGAGAGAGAGACATAGAGAGCCTGAAGGGAAGGCATTGTTCTTTCATCTTGTTCTGTCTGTCTGGTGCTCTCCTGGTGCTCCCGTCTATAAACCATGACTGTCTGCTAGGCTTGTTAGGATACAACCACATCAATGTTACTATCCTGACCCTAATTACAGTAGCTTCAGACCAGAACGTCTAGTCAATCACTCTGGAATCTATTCTACGCTTCTTTGTCTGCCTCCCCCTCTAAGACTGTTTATAGGAACATTCTGGAACAATCATCATTCATGTACATTTGTTTTGTAGTTAATCGAATGCTTGTTGGCCTCATAGAGAACTGCACTGTATATTAAAGCACTGCTTTTGGCATAATAAAGTGTCCTTATTGTCTAATGTAAAGTGCATAATACTTCAACCTGGACTCAGGGGTATAGGTGAAGGGTTAGCTACTATGTGGTTGCAAAGTAGCTAAAAAGTAGTAAGTAGTTGTAAAGTTGCTAATTAGCTAAAATGCTAAAGTTGTCCATGATAAGAATCGTACACGCAACCTTTGGGTTGCTAGATGTTCACGTTATATGCCTACCCATCCATCCACCCAACCATCCACCCTACTTTAGTTTTTGCCTTAAGTAACTGTCTGTCTTATGTAACAATACCAAACGTAACATATTATACTGATTTCTGTGTCACGGATTTACCTTTAGTATGTTATGTCTAGTCTATGAGACCAGGCTGAAGTCTTATATACTTAGCTAAACTCAGCAAAAAAAAGAAATGTCCTCTCACTGTCAACTGCATATATTTTCAGCAAACTTAACATGTGTAAATATTTGTATGAACATAACAAGATTCAACAACTGAGACATAAACTGAACAAGTTCCACAGACATGTGACTAACAGAAATGGAATAATGTGTCCCTGAACAAAGGGGGGGTCAAAATCAAAAGTAGCAGTCAGTATCTGGTGTGGCCACCAGCTGCATTAAGTACTGCAGTGCATCTCCTCCTCATGGACGGCACCAGATTTGCCAGTTCTTGCTGTGAGATGTTACCCCACTCTTCCACCAAGGCACCTGCCAGTTCCTGGACATTTCTGGGGGGGAATGGCCCTAGCCCTCACCCTCCGATTGAACAGGTCCCAGACGTGCTCAATGGGATTGGGATCCGGGCTCTTCACTGGCCATGGCAGAACACTGACATTCCTGTCTTGCAGGAAATCACACACAGAACGAACAGTATGGCTGGTGGCATTGTCATGCTGGAGGGTCATGTCAGGATGAGCCTGCAGGAAGGGTACCACATGAGGGAGGAGGATGTCTTCCCTGTAACGCGCAGCGTTGAGATTGCCTGCAATGACAACAAGCTCAGTCCGATGATGCTGTGACACACCCCCCAGATCATGATGGACCCTCCACCTCCAAATCGATCCCGCTCCAGAGTACAGGCCTCGGTGTAACGCTCATTCCTTCGACGATAAACGCGAGTCCGACCATCCCCCCGGTGAGACAAAACCACAACTCGTCAGTGAAGAGCACTTTTTGCCAGTCCTGTCTGGTCCAGCGACGGTGGGTTTGTGCCCATAGGCAACGTTGTTGCCGGTGATGTCCGGTGAGGACCTGCCTTACAACAAGCCCTCAGTCCACCCTCTCTCAGCCTATTGCGGACAGTCTGAGCACTGATGTCGGGATTGTGAGTTCCAGGTGTAACTCTGGCAGTTGTTCTTGCCATCCTGTACCTGTCCCGCAGGTGGGATGTTCGGATGTACCGATCCTGTGCAGGTGTTATTACATGTGGTCTGCCACTGTCTCCCTGTAGCGCTGTCTTAGGCGTCTCACAGTACGGACATTGCAATTTATTGCCCTGGCCACATCTGCAGTCCTCATGCCTCCTTGCAGCATGCCTAAGGCACATTCACGCAGATGAGCTGGGACCCTGGGCATCTTTCTTTTGGTGTTTTTCAGTCAGTAGAAAGGCCTCTTTAGTGTCCTAAGTTTACATAACTGGTGACCTTAATTGCCTACCATCTGTAAGCTGTTAGTGTCAACGACAGTTCCACAGGTGCATGTTCATTAATTGTTTATGGTTCATTGAACAAACATGGGAAACAGTGGTTAAACCCTTAACAATGAAGGACATTTCTTTTTTTGCTGAGTTTATGAATGACAACTGTAGCTCCCTGCCTGCTGGCTGTTAGGTTCCTCTGGTTAACCTGCTGCTCTGCAGTAGAGTAAAGAAACATGCAGCAATGGGGGTTTGATCACACTGAGCAACTGCACGTCCCCCTTCAGCTCTGCATGTCACAGGGCTGTCTACAGTTTACTAGACAAAAGTACCAGAGACCTCCTAAACCCAGGCCCCATCCACCAAATACCCCATATCACAACCTGTGCAGTCTGCATTGTAAAACAGCCCCCCCTCCACCCTCCTCTACCCATGGTAAAACAGCCCCCCCTCCACCCTCCTCTACCCATGGTAAAACAGCCCCCTCTCCACCCTCCTCTACCCATGGTAAAACAGCCCCCCCTCCACCCTTCTCTACCCATGGTAAAACAGCCCCCTCTCCACCCATGGTAAAACAGCCCCCCCTCCACCCTCCTCTACCCATGGTAAAACAGCCCCCTCTCCACCCATGGTAAAACAACCCCCTCTCCACCCATGGTAAAATAGCCCCCCTTCACCCTCCTCTACCCATGGTAAAACAGCCCCCCTCCACCCTCCTCTGCCCATGGTAAACAGCCCCCCTCCACCCTCCTCTACCCATGGTAAAACATCCCCTCCTCTACCCATGGTAAAACAGCCCCCCCTCCACCCTTCTCTACCCATGGTAAAACAGCCCCCCTCCACCCTCCTCTGCCCATGGTAAACAGCCCCCCTCCACCCTCCTCTGCCCATGGTAAACAGCCCCCCTCCACCCTCCTCTACCCATGGTAAACAGCCCCCCTCCACCCTCCTCTACCCATGGTAAACAGCCCCCCTCCACCCTCCATGGTAAAACAACCCCCCCACCCTCCTCTACCCATGGTAAAACAGCCCCCCCCCCCCCACCCTTCTCTACCCATGGTAAAACAGCCCCCCTCCACCCTCCTCTGCCCATGGTAAACAGCCCCCCTCCACCCTCCTCTACCCATGGTAAAACATCCCCTCCTCTACCCATGGTAAAACAGCCCCCCTCCACCCTCCTCTGCCCATGGTAAACAGCCCCCCTCCACCCTCCTCTACCCATGGTAAAACAGCCCCCCCTCCACCCTCCTCTACCCATGGTAAACAGCCCCCCTCCACCCTCCTCTACCCATGGTAAAACAGCCCCCCCACCCTCCTCTACCCATGGTAAAACAGCCCCCCCCACCCCACCCTTCTCTACCTATGGTAAAACAGCCCCCCTCCACCCTCCTCTACCCATGGTAAAACAGCCCCCCTCCACCCTCCTCTACCCATGGTAAAACAGCCCCCCCTCCACCCTTCTCCACCCATGGTAAAACAGCCCCCCCTCCACCCTTCTCCACCCATGGTAAAACAGCCCCCCTCCACCCTTCTCCACCCATGGTAAAACAGCCCCCCCTCCACCATTCTCTACCCATAGTAGACATGCACATGCAACATGCACATGCAACATGTGTAAAATGAGGATTGGGGCCCAGTGGCTCGGTCATCTGCTCTCTGTAATTGCTTTTCCATGCTTGACTCTCGTTAGGCACATTTACAGGGTGCTGTCTGCTCGCTGGTTGAGGAGCATTGAAACGCACTGGACCTGCTAAAGCAATAAACTGAACAGTTCTAAAGAACCAGAAAACACCAGACAGAACCAGAAAACACTAGATTCTAAAAGAACCAGAAAATACTACATTCTAAAATCACCAGAACAAGAAAACACTAGATTCTAAAAGAACCAGAAAGCATTAGATTCTAAAAGAACCAGAAAGCACTAGATTCTAAAATCACCAGAAAGCACTAGATTCTAAAAGCACCAGAACCAGAAAGCACTAGATTCTAAAATCACCAGGAAACACTAGATTCTAAAAGAACCAGAAAGCACTAGATTCTAAAAGAACCAGAAAGCACTAGATTCTAAAAGAACCAGAAAGCACTAGATTCTAAAAGCACCAGAACCAGAAAGCACTAGATTCTAAAATCACCAGGAAACACTAGATTCTAAAAGAACCAGAAAGCACTAGATTCTAAAATCACCAGAAAGCACTAGATTCTAAAAGAACCAGAAAGCACTAGATTCTAAAAGAACCAGAAAGCACTAGATTCTAAAAGAACCAGAAAGCACTAGATTCTAAAAGAACCAGAAAGCACTAGATTCTAAAAGAACCAGAAAGCACTAGATTCTAAAAGAACCAGAAAGCACTAGATTCTAAAAGAACCAGAAAGCACTAGATTCTAAAAGAACCAGAAAGCACTAGATTCTAAAATAACCAGAAAGCACTAGATTCTAAAATAACCAGAAAGCACTAGATTCTAAAATCACCAGGAAACACTAGATTCTAAAATAACCAGAAAGCACTAGATTCTAAAATCACCAGAAAGCACTAGATTCTAAAAGAACCAGAAAGCACTAGATTCTAAAAGAACCAGAAAGCACTAGATTCTAAAAGCACCAGAACCAGAAAGCACTAGATTCTAAAATCACCAGGAAACACTAGATTCTAAAAGAACCAGAAAGCACTAGATTCTAAAATCACCAGAAAGCACTAGATTCTAAAAGAACCAGAAAGCACTAGATTCTAAAATAACCAGAAAGCACTAGATTCTAAAAGCACCAGAACCAGAAAGCACTAGATTCTAAAAGCACCAGAACCAGAAAGCACTAGATTCTAAAAGCACCAGAACCAGAAAGCACTAGATTCTAAAAGCACCAGAACCAGAAAGCACTAGATTCTAAAAGCACCAGAACCAGAAAGCACTAGATTCTAAAAGCACCAGAACCAGAAAGCACTAGATTCTAAAACCACCAGAAACAGAAAGCACTAGATTCTAAAAGCACCAGGAAACACTAGATTCTAAAAGAACCAGAAAGCACTAGATTCTAAAAGCACCAGGAAACACTAGATTCTAAAAGAACCAGAAAGCACTAGATTCTAAAAGCACCAGGAAACACTAGATTCTAAAAGAACCAGAAAGCACTAGATTCTAAAAGCACCAGGAAACACTAGATTCTAAAAGAACCAGAAAGCACTAGATTCTAAAAGAACCAGAAAGCACTAGATTCTAAAAGAACCAGAAAGCACTAGATTCTAAAAGAACCAGAAAGCACTAGATTCTAAAAGCACCAGGAAACACTAGATTCTAAAAGCACCAGAACCAGAAAGCACTAGATTCTAAAATCACCAGAAAGCACTAGATTCTAAAAGCACCAGGAAACACTAGATTCTAAAAGAACCAGAAAGCACTAGATTCTAAAAGCACCAGGAAACACTAGATTCTAAAAGAACCAGAAAGCACTAGATTCTAAAAGCACCAGGAAACACTAGATTCTAAAAGAACCAGAAAGCACTAGATTCTAAAAGAACCAGAAAGCACTAGATTCTAAAATAACCAGAAAGCACTAGATTCTAAAAGCACCAGAACCAGAAAGCACTAGATTCTAAAAGCACCAGAACCAGAAAGCACTAGATTCTAAAAGCACCAGGAAACACTAGATTCTAAAAGAACCAGAAAGCACTAGATTCTAAAAGCACCAGAACCAGAAAGCACTAGATTCTAAAACCACCAGAAACAGAAAGCTCTAGATTCTAAAAGCACCAGAACCAGAAAGCACTAGATTCTAAAAGCACCAGAACCAGAAAGCACTAGATTCTAAAACCACCAGAAACAGAAAGCACTAGATTCTAAAAGCACCAGGAAACACTAGATTCTAAAAGAACCAGAAAGCACTAGATTCTAAAAGAACCAGAAAGCACTAGATTCTAAAAGAACCAGAAAGCACTAGATTCTAAAAGCACCAGGAAACACTAGATTCTAAAATCACCAGAAAGCACTAGATTCTAAAAGCACCAGAACCAGAAAGCACTAGATTCTAAAAGCACCAGAAACAGAAAGCACTAGATTCTAAAAGCACCAGGAAACACTAGATTCTAAAAGAACCAGAAAGCACTAGATTCTAAAAGAACCAGAAAGCACTAGATTCTAAAAGAACCAGAAAGCACTAGATTCTAAAAGCACCAGGAAACACTAGATTCTAAAAGAACCAGAAAGCACTAGATTCTAAAAGCACCAGGAAACACTAGATTCTAAAAGAACCAGAAAGCACTAGATTCTAAAAGCACCAGGAAACACTAGATTCTAAAAGAACCAGAAAGCACTAGATTCTAAAAGCACCAGGAAACACTAGATTCTAAAAGAACCAGAAAGCACTAGATTCTAAAAGAACCAGAAAGCACTAGATTCTAAAATAACCAGAAAGCACTAGATTCTAAAAGCACCAGAACCAGAAAGCACTAGATTCTAAAAGCACCAGAACCAGAAAGCACTAGATTCTAAAAGCACCAGGAAACACTAGATTCTAAAAGAACCAGAAAGCACTAGATTCTAAAAGCACCAGAACCAGAAAGCACTAGATTCTAAAACCACCAGAAACAGAAAGCTCTAGATTCTAAAAGCACCAGAACCAGAAAGCACTAGATTCTAAAAGCACCAGAACCAGAAAGCACTAGATTCTAAAACCACCAGAAACAGAAAGCACTAGATTCTAAAAGCACCAGGAAACACTAGATTCTAAAAGAACCAGAAAGCACTAGATTCTAAAAGAACCAGAAAGCACTAGATTCTAAAAGAACCAGAAAGCACTAGATTCTAAAAGCACCAGGAAACACTAGATTCTAAAATCACCAGAAAGCACTAGATTCTAAAAGCACCAGGAAACACTAGATTCTAAAAGAACCAGAAAGCACTAGATTCTAAAAGCACCAGGAAACACTAGATTCTAAAAGAACCAGAAAGCACTAGATTCTAAAAGCACCAGGAAACACTAGATTCTAAAAGAACCAGAAAGCACTAGATTCTAAAAGCACCAGAACCAGAAAGCACTAGATTCTAAAAGCACCAGAACCAGAAAGCTCTAGAATCTGCCTGTAAAATGGACCAAGGTACATTGAAGCCCACATGCATGAATTGTCTGCTAGTTCAGGCTGTTTTATTTCTGTGACATTGTGGCCTTCACAGTTTATGATCTAATAACTGATCAAAGTAAACAAGGCTTGAGCCATGTGGGAAACCCCAGTAACAGTCGACAGGCAGGTTAACGCTGATATTTCACATAGAACCAGTTTTACAAGCTCTATCAGGACTGTGTAATTATGTCAGTCAGTCAGAAGGGCTGGTGACTAAACATCCATTACATCAGTGTTTGTTTCAGGGCCCAAGGGCTCAGATGGGCCTGGAGTGGCTGGTGAGTGATCTGAGAGAGTATGGATAGCCTCACTGTGCTGTTTCTGTTAGCCTGATTACTGTTTATTTGGCTGTTAGTCTGACAGGGTACTCAGTGGTCAAACACAAACGCACACACACACAGCACTGACAGGCTGTTTTCAGAAGGTCCCGTGGCAACACAAGAACACTGGGGTCACACCCTCACCCCTCCCACTGGAACCCTGAGACTAAAACTACAAATGTTCCCGCCCGACCAGCCCTACTTAATAACTGCATAACCACATGCAGTATGAACACTTATAAATCTTTGTTGTGTCTTCCGTGGCTCCAGATGCATTCTATACATGAGGGAACTTTCCCTACTCTTTTCCAGAGAAATAACTGTGGTGTAATTGTTTCTATTTTTAAAACATTTGTTTTTGATGTAGACTTTTTATAATAAGGTCTTCCCACAGATGCACATGTCATGCAGAGCCTTGAAAACATCACATGCTGTCCCACTACACATACAAACACAAACACACTCACACACACACACACACACTAACACACTGACTTGCTCAAGATGGTAGACTATGCACACAATGGTGGAAAAAGCACCCAATTGTCATACTTGAGTAAAAGTAAAGATACCTTAATTGAAAATGACTGGAGTAGAAGTTAAAGTCAGTCAGTAAAATACTACTTGACAGTAAAAGTCTAAAAGTATTTGGGTTTAAATAAACTTAAGTATCAAAAGTAAATGTAGTTGCTAAAATATGAAGTATGAATCATTTCAAATTCCTTATATTAAGCAAACCAGATGGTGCCATTTTCTTGTTTTTTAATTTACGGAAAGCCAGGGGGAACACTAACACTCAGACGTAATTTATAAAAAAAGAATGTGTGTTTAGTGAGTCCGCCATATCAGAGGCAGTAGGGATGACAAGGGATGTTCTCTTGATAAGGGTGTGAATTGGACCCTTTTCTGTCCATCTAATCATTCAAAATGTAACGAGTACTTTTGGGTGTCAGGGAAAATATAAGAAGTAAAAAGCAAATTGTTTTCTTCAGGAATGTAGTGAAGTAAAGTAAAAATTGTCCAAAATATAAATAGTAAAGTACAGATACCCAAAAAAAACGACTTAAGTAGTACTTTAAAGTATGTTTAATTAAGTACTTTAAAATTATTGACTTTTTTCACATTTTTGTTGCAGCCTGAATTTAAAATTAATTAAATGTAGATGTTTTTTGTCTCTGGCCTACACACAATACCCCATAATGTCAAAGTGGAATTATGAATTTTTGAATTTTTACAAATTTATTAAAAAAAAATGAAAAGCTGTAATGTCTTAAGTCAATAATTATTCAACCCCTTTCATATGGCAAGCCTAAATAAGTTTAGGAGTAAAAATGTGCTTAACAAGTCATATAATAAGTTGCATGGACTCACTTTGTGTGCAATAATAGTGTCAAACCTGATTTCTGAATGAGTACCTCATCTCCCCACACATACAGGTAATTGTAAGGTCCCTCTGTTGAGCAGTGAATTTAACACACAGGTTCAGACACAAGGATCAGGTAGGTTTTTTAAAGTCTAGTACAGAAGGACTCCTATTGGTAGATAAAATAACATTAAAAAAAGCAGATATTGAATATCCGTATGAGCATGGTGAAGTTATTAATTACACTCTGGATGGTGTATCAATACACCCAGTCACTACAAAGATACAGGCATCCTTCCGAACTCCGTTGCCGGAGAGGAAGGAAAGTGCTCAGGGATTTCACCATGAGACCAATGGTGACTTTAAAACAGTTACAGAGTTTAATGGCTATAATAGGAGAAAACTGAGGATGGATAAACAACATTGCAGTTACTCCACAATACTAACCTAATTGACAGAGTAAAAAGAAGACAGCCTTTACATTATAAAATATTCCAAAACATGCATCCTGTTTGCAACAAATCACTAAAGTAATACTGTACAAAATGTGGCAAACAATTCACTTTTTGTCCAGAATACAAAGTGTTATGTTTGGGGCACATCCAATACAGCACATTACTGAGTACCACTCTTTATATTTTCAAGCATAGTGGTGGCTGCATCATGTTATGGGTATGCTTGTAATCGTTAAGGACTGGGGATTATTTCAGGATAAAAAATAAACGGAATAGAGATAAGTACAGGCAAAATCCTGGAGGAAAACCTGGTTCAGTCTGCTTTCCACCAGACACTGGGAGATGAAATCACCTTTCAGCAGGACAATAACCTAAAACACAAGGCCAAATATACACTGGAATTGCTTACCAAGAAGACAGAGAATGTTCCTGAGTGGCCGAGTTACAGTTTTGACTTAAATCTACTTAAATCTATGGCAAGACCTGAAAATGGTTTTCTAGCAATGATCAACAACCAATTTGACAGAGCTTGAAGACATTTGAAAGAATAATGGGCAAATGTTGTACAATCCAGGTGTGGAAATCTCCTAGAGACTTACCAAGAAAGACTCACAGCTGTAATCACTGTCAAAGGTGTGTAACGATCGTTGTTGTAATGATGGTCGGACCAAGATGCAGCGTGGGGTAGGTTAATCATTTTTTATTTATGATAACCGGCAACAAAATAATAAAGAGTAACCAACGAAATGTACAGCTTTGTAGGGCTAAAAGCTACAATACAAAATCAAGATCCCACAAACAACAGGTGGGAAAGGGCTGCCTAAATATGATCCCCAATCAGAGACAACGATAGACAGCTGCCTCTGATTGGGAACCATACCAGGCCAACATAGAAATACAAACAACTAGAGTACCCACCCTAGTCACACCCTGACCTAACCAAAATAGAGAATAAAAAGCCTCTCTAAGGTCAGGGCGTGACAAGGTGCAACTACAAAGTATTGACTTGGGGGTGTGAATACTAAATATTTCGGTATTTCATTTTCAAATCAACTGGAAACATCTCTAAAAACATGTTTTCACTTTGTGATGATGGGGTATTGTGTGTAGGTGGGTGAGAAGTAATATCAATTTAGTCCACTTTTAATTCAGGCTGTAACACAACAAAATGTGGAATAAGTCAAGGGGTATGAATACTTTCTGAAAGTACTGTATCCTACGACCCTCGTGTAAATGCAGACACTTGCACACTCACAACTTCCTTACCTTCCATGTCCTCACAGACAAATAACCATACATAAATGTATTCAGGCACACATACAAAATTTCCTATGACATTCTGATTTGTGCCATTTGCAGGTCATGCTCTCTCTCTCTCTCTCTCTCTCACACACACACACACACACACACACACACAAACACACACACACACACACACACACACACACACACACACACACACACACACACACACACACACACACACACACACACACACACACACACACACACACTAACACACTGACTTGCTCAAGATGGTAGACTACTCTCTACCCCTCCTCTTACCCCCCCACCATGTCCTACTCTCTACCCCTAACCCCCCACCATGTCCTACTCTCTACCCCTAACCCCCCACCATGTCCTACTCTCTACCCCTAACCCCCCAATATGTCCTACTCTCTACCCCTAACCCCCCACCATGTCCTACTCTCTACCCCTCCTCTTACCCCCCCACCATGTCCTACTCTCTACCCCTAACCCCCCACCATGTCCTACTCTCTACCCCTAACCCCCCACCATGTCCTACTCTCTACCCCTAACCCCCCACCATGTCCTACTCTCTACCCCTAACCCCCCACCATGTCCTACTCTCTACCCCTCCTCTTACCCCCCCACCATGTCCTACTCTCTACCCCTCCTCTTACCCCCCCACCATGTCCTACTCTCTACCCCTAACCCCCCACCATGTCCTACTCTCTACCCCTAACCCCCCACCATGTCCTACTCTCTACCCCTAACCCCCCACCATGTCCTACTCTCTACCCCTCCTCTTACCCCCCACCATGTCCTACTCTCTACCCCTCCTCTTACCCCCCACCATGTCCTACTCTCTACCCCTAACCCCCCACCATGTCCTACTCTCTACCCCTCCTCTTACCCCCCCACCATGTCCTACTCTCTACCCCTCCTCTTACCCCCCCACCATGTCCTACTCTCTACCCCTAACCCCCCACCATGTCCTACTCTCTACCCCTAACCCCCCACCATGTCCTACTCTCTACCCCTCCTCTTACCCCCCCACCATGTCCTACTCTCTACCCCTCCTCTTACCCCCCCACCATGTCCTACTCTCTACCCCTAACCCCCCACCATGTCCTACACTCTACCCCTAATCCCCCACCATGTCCTACTCTCTACCCCTCCTCTTACCCCCCCACCATGTCCTACTCTCTACCCCTAACCCCCCACCATGTCCTACACTCTACCCCTAACCCCCCACCATGTCCTACTCTCTACCCCTCCTCTTACCCCCCCACCATGTCCTACTCTCTACCCCTAACCCCCCACCATGTCCTACTCTCTACCCCTAACCCCCCACCATGTCCTACTCTCTACCCCTCCTCTTACCCCCCCACCATGTCCTACTCTCTACCCCTAACCCCCCACCATGTCCTACACTCTACCCCTAACCCCCCCCCATGTCCTACTCTCTACCCCTCCTCTTACCCCCCACCATGTTCTACTCTCTACCCCTCCTCTTACCCCCCACCATGTCCTACTCTCTACCCCTCCTCTTACCCCCCCACCATGTCCTACTCTCTACCCCTAACCCCCCACCATGTCCTACTCTCTACCCCTAACCCCCCACCATGTCCTACTCTCTACCCCTCCTCTTACCCCCCCACCATGTCCTACTCTCTACCCCTAACCCCCCACCATGTCCTACTCTCTACTCCTAACCCCCCACCATGTCCTACTCTCTACCCCTCCTCTTACCCCCCTACCATGTCCTACTCTCTACCCCTAACCCCCTACCATGTCCTACTCTCTACCCCTAACCCCCCACCATGTCCTACTCTCTACCCCTAACCCCCCACCACGTCCTACTCTCTACCGCTAACCCCCCACCTGAGGCCTCCTGTCTGTCAGACAGCTTGTTGGGCTCACCAGCAGGCAGTGTGGCGACTGACAGGGCAGGGGCCTGTGTGTGTGTGTGGGGCAGGGGCCTGACGGGCCCTGCAGTAACGGCTGCTCACTGCTGGACCCACAGCTGTCTGTCTATGTTAGTTAGCCCGGCCGGGCCTGGGACCCCCCCCCCCCCCCCACACTGCTTCCCAGGCCTGGAGAGGACAGAGGAGGGGCGAGGGGAGAGACAGGACAGGGGAGAGGATTACGACTGAGAACATGTCACCACCACCACCAGCCTCTCCCCATGTCCCACTCTCTACCCCTCCTCTTACCCCCCACCATGTTCTACTCTCTAACCCTAACCCCCCACCATGTCCTACTCTCTACCCCTCCTCTTACCCCCCCACCATGTCCTACTCTCTACCCCTAACCCCCCACCATGTCCTACTCTCTACCCCTAACCCCCCACCATGTCCTACTCTCTACCCCTCCTCTTACCCCCCCACCATGTCCTACTCTCTACCCCTAACCCCCCACCATGTCCTACTCTCTACCCCTAACCCCCCACCATGTCCTACTCTCTACCCCTAACCCCCCACCATGTCCTACTCTCTACTCCTAACCCCCACCATGTCCTACTCTCTACCCCTCCTCTTACCCCCCTACCATGTCCTACTCTCTACCCCTAACCCCCTACCATGTCCTACTCTCTACCCCTAACCCCCCACCATGTCCTACTCTCTACCCCTCCTCTTACCCCCCCACCATGTTCTACTCTCTACCCCTAACCCCCCACCATGTCCTACTCTCTACTCCTAACCCCCACCATGTCCTACTCTCTACCCCTCCTCTTACCCCCCTACCATGTCCTACTCTCTACCCCTAACCCCCCACCATGTCCTACTCTCTACCCCTAACCCCCCACCACGTCCTACTCTCTACCCCTAACCCCCCACCACGTCCTACTCTCTACCGCTAACCCCCCACCATGTCCTACTCTCTACCCCTAACCCCCCACCATGTCCTACTCTCTACCCCTAACCCCCCACCACGTCCTACTCTCTACCGCTAACCCCCCACCATGTCCTACTCTCTACCCCTAACCCCCCACCATGTCCTACTCTCTACCCCTCCTCTTACCCCCCCACCATGTCTCTACTCTCTACCCCTAACCCCCCACCATGTCCTACTCTCTACCCCTAACCCCCCACCATGTCCTACTCTCTACCCCTAACCCCCCACCATGTCCTACTCTCTACCCCTCCTCTTACCCCCCCACCATGTCCTACTCTCTACCCCTCCTCTTACCCCCCACCATGTCCTACTCTCTACCCCTAACCCCCCACCATGTCCTACTCTCTACCCCTAACCCCCCACCATGTCCTACTCTCTACCACTAACCCCCCACCATGTCCTACTCTCTACCCCTAACCCCCCACCATGTCCTACTCTCTACCCCTCCTCTTACCCCCCCACCATGTCCTACTCTCTACCCCTAACCCCCCACCAAGTCCTACTCTCTCCCCCTCCTCTTACCCCCCCACCATGTCCTACTCTCTACCCCTCCTCTTACCCCCCCACCATGTCCTACTCTCTCCCCCTCCTCTTACCCCCCACCATGTCCTACACTCTACCCCTCCTCTTACCCCCCCACCATGTCCCACTCTCTACCCCTCCTCTTACCCCCCACCATGTTCTACTCTCTACCCCTAACCCCCCACCATGTCCTACTCTCTACCCCTCCTCTTACCCCCCCACCATGTCCTACTCTCTACCCCTAACCCCCCACCATGTCCTACTCTCTACCCCTCCTCTTACCCCCCCACCATGTCCTACTCTCTACCCCTAACCCCCCACCATGTCCTACTCTCTACTCCTAACCCCCCACCATGTCCTACTCTCTACCCCTCCTCTTACCCCCCCACCATGTCCTACTCTCTACCCCTAACCCCCTACCATGTCCTACTCTCTACCCCTAACCCCCCACCATGTCCTACTCTCTACCCCTAACCCCCCACCATGTCCTACTCTCTACCGCTAACACCCCACCATGTCCTACTCTCTACCACTAACCCCCCACCATGTCCTACGCTCTACCCCTAACCCCCCACCATGTCCTACTCTCTACCCCTAACCCCCCACCATGTCCTACTCTCTACCCCTCCTCTTACCCCCCCACCATGTCCTACTCTCTACCCCTAACCCCCCACCATGTCCTACTCTCTACCCCTAACCCCCCACCATGTCCTACTCTCTACCCCTAACCCCCCACCATGTCCTACTCTCTACCCCTAACCCCCCACCATGTCCTACTCTCTACCCCTAACCCCCCACCATGTTCTACTCTCTACCCCTAACCCCCCACCATGTCCTACTTTCTACCCCTCCTCTTACCCCCCACCATGTCCTACTCTCTACCCCTCCTCTTACCCCCCCACCATGTCCTACTCTCTACCCCTCCTCTTACCCCCCCACCATGTCCTACTCTCTACCCCTCCTCTTACCCCCCACCATGTCCTACTCTCTACCCCTCCTCTTACCCCCCCACCATTTCCTACTCTCTACCCCTCCTCTTACCCCCCCACCATGTTCTACTCTCTACCCCTAACCCCCCACCATGTCCTACTCTCTACCCCTAACCCCCCACCATGTCCTACTCTCTACCCCTAACCCCCCACCATGTCCTACTCTCTACCCCTCCTCTTACCCCCCACCATGTCCTACTCTCTACCCCTCCTCTTACCCCCCACCATGTCCTACTCTCTACCCCTAACCCCCCACCATGTCCTACTCTCTACCCCTAACCCCCCACCATGTCCTACTCTCTACCCCTCCTCTTACCCCCCACCATGTCCTACTCTCTACCCCTCCTCTTACCCCCCCACCATGTCCTACTCTCTACCCCTCCTCTTACCCCCCCACCATGTCCTACTCTCTACCCCTAACCCCCCACCATGTCCTACTCTCTACCCCTCATCTTAACCCCCCACCATGTCCTACTCTCTACCCCTAACCCCCCACCATGTCCTACCTCTACCCCTAACCCCCCACCATGTCCTACTCTCTACCCCTAACCCCCCACCATGTCCTACTCTCTACCCCTAACCCCCCACCATGTCCTACTCTCTACCCCTCCTCTTACCCCCCCACCATGTCCTACTCTCTACCCCTAACCCCCCACCATGTCCTACTCTCTACCCCTAACCCCCCACCATGTCCTACTCTCTACCCCTAACCCCCCACCATGTCCTACTCTCTACCCCTAACCCCCCACCATGTCCTACTCTCTACCCCTAACCCCCCACCATGTCCTACTCTCTACCCCTAACCCCCCACCATGTTCTACTCTCTACCCCTCCTCTTACCCCCCACCATGTCCTACTCTCTACCCCTCCTCTTACCCCCCACCATGTTCTACTCTCTACCCCTAACCCCCTACCATGTTCTACTCTCTACCCCTCCTCTTACCCCCCACCATGTTCTACTCTCTACCCCTAACCCCCCACCATGTTCTACTCTCTACCCCTAACCCCCCTGACCTCCTGAGGCCTCCTGTCTGTCAGACAGCTTGTTGGGCTCACCAGCAGGCAGTGTGGCGACTGACAGGGCAGGGGCCTGTGTGTGTGTGTGGGGCAGGGGCCTGACGGGCCCTGCAGTAACGGCTGCTCACTGCTGGACCCACAGCTGTCTGTCTATGTTAGTTAGCCCGGCCGGGCCTGGGACCCCCCCCCCCCCCCCACACTGCTTCCCAGGCCTGGAGAGGACAGAGGAGGGGCGAGGGGAGAGACAGGACAGGGGAGAGGATTACGACTGAGAACATGTCACCACCACCACCAGCCTCTCCCTACTTAACCCCCTCACTCCTTACTTCTACACACACAGCCTACGACCCCCCCCCCCCCCCCCCCCCCCCCCAACCGGCTGCTGAGACTGTCCCCTGGTCAAACTAATGTACAGTGTGACAGTGTATGTGCTTGTGGGGCGAGGTGGGCGGTAATCAATGGGTGTGTGTCTAGACCTGGCTAGCTACATCAGTGCCTCCACATTTCTAAGTCAGAGTTTTATCCCCAGACTAAATTCAGGGGGAATGTTTTTCACAGCCATAACACTTCAGAGTGAGCGCTGTCAAAACCTCTGTCACCAGGAACCTGTTAGGTTTGCAGCTTCAGACCTGTTTGTGCTGTCTTGCCTATGGTCATTGTCACTCCAAAGTGGGCAAAACAGCACAAGCAGATCTGAAACCAGGCTAGGCCTGTCTCGACAGGATATAATAGGTAGCCAGAGTGGTGGCCGTGGTCGTGGTCCCTCTGTATGGTGTGAAACTCAGTCTTCGGTAGGTTTGTTTTGCTCTTGTTTTCTATGCAATTAATAAATATCATAAAATAACTTGGAAACGGTATTTTTTTTTAGAGCTGAGTCTGATCCTCTACACTGACTGAATGTGACAAGAGAGGGCCGCTATTCTCTCAGATGGGGCCGGTGTGAGTTGATGTAAAAAAAATATTTTAAAAAGAAAAAGAAAGTTTAGCAAATGTTTTAATTCGACAAAACAATGTTTTCACTTTTTTTCACTGCCGATTATTTGTGAAAGCTGGGACCTTTTTTGGTAACGCCATGAAAAACAGAAGAGCCTCCATTTTCTGTTTTTATTGAATCTCCTTTGCTCAGTATTTATTTCCACTCTCTGTGAAAGAAGGCAGAGGCCAGAGAGTGTCAGAGAGGTTCACAGACACAGAAAATAATTTTTTTGGGCAATAGCGTTACCAAAACCACTGTTGTAATCCCTGGTGTTCAGAAACCACTGTTGTAATCCCTGGTGTTCAGAAACCACTGTTGTAATCCCTGGTGTTCAGAAACCACTGTTGTAATCCCTGGTGTTCACCACACATAATTGCTTTGTTGTTTGTACCCTGGAGAAAAAATTCCCTTGCCATTTTGGGCGGTGGGTTACTCTCGCTGTGACTGTTGTGTGATGGTAGATTGTTTTTCAAAGAAGCTGTGAATAGGGTGGTGGGTGTGTGTGTTAGGGCTGGGTGATATATCAAATTATATCAATTCATTCAAATGTATGTAATAGTGTGATGTTCCAAATGCCTGTATTTCCAAAATCTAGTTTTTTTTATGAGTGTTGTGTGTGTTTTTGGTCTCGTCTCCATCGCTCCTTCTGTGCACTGTGTACCTTCTCACTCTCACACAGACACCAAGCCCCTCGCCCAGACACCAAGCCCCTCGTCCTTCTGTGCTGTGCTGTGTGCACTGTGTACCTTCTCACTCTCACACAGACACCAAGCCCCTCGCCCAGACACCAAGCCCCTCGTCCTTCTGTGCTGTGCTGTGTGCACTGTGTACCTTCTCACTCTCGCCCAGACACCAAGCCCCTCGCCCAGACACCAAGCCCCTCGTCCTTCTGTGCTGTGTACCTTCTCACTCTCGCCCAGACACCAAGCCCCTCGCCCAGACACCAAGCCCCTCGCCCAGACACCAAGCCCCTCGCCCTTCTGTGCTGTGTACCTTCCCACTCTCACACAGACACCAAGCCCCTCCCCCTGCCACTCACAACAACAAAAACGAAGAGAGATAACTTATTCTTCTTGCACAACGAGCAGTTTAAACTGGTTTCCACTGGTTACCACAGACACAGAGTCCAAATTGGCTATATTGTCAAAATTAATGTTAACAACAATGTGCTTTTTCGTCTTAATTTAAAGCTGCAATATCTAACTTTTTTGGGTGAACCAACCAAATTCAGATAGAAATGTGAGTTATAGATCTGTCATTCTCATTGAAAGCCAGTCTAAGAGGCGGAAGATCTGTTCTATGTGCGCTATTTCTATGCTTCCCGGTATTAAGTTTTGTTTTTGAGTCTTGTACTTTCAGTTTTGTACAACAGCTTCAAACTGCTGAAAATACTATATTTTTGGTTATGGAAAATATATTTCACAGCGGTTTAGATGGTACAATGATTCTCTACACTATACTTGTGTCCCGAATTGCTAGGAGTGGTGGTAGGAGTCAAGCGCAGAGAGCAAAGGTAAGGAAAAATTTAATTTATTTTTTCCCGGTACAGAAAACGGTCAACGCCTACACAACAGGCGCGTGAACAAAATGACCAACCCAGAAACAACGGGCACACAGTCCGGAAAGATAAATTACGGCGAATAGCCAGCACATCCAAAACAAGCACACTGACAGAAAATAATCCCGCACAAACCTGGGCGGGCTAAGCAGGTTTAAATAAACACAAATCAAGACACTCAATAAGGAACAGGTGCAACCAATAAGACATTACAAACAGAAAAGGAAAAAGGGATCAGCGGCGGCTAGTAGGACGGCGACGACGACCGCCGAGCACCGCCGAGCACCGCCCAAGCAGGCAGGGGAGCCACCTTCGGTGGGATTCGTGACAACTTGCTTGTATTGTCACATAAACTGAAATTAGGCGAACAATTTGAATTTTAGCAGCCAGGAAATGGCAGAGTGATTTCTGCATAAGGCATCTTTAAGGTTAGGGTTAAGCATAAGGTTAGCAGTGTGGTGTTAGGTTGTAATTACCAGAGTAAGAACTCGACGGACTCTATGAAAGATTAACCAAGTTTATTATTCCCAAAGGATCGAACAGCTGAATCGACAAAACATGTTTGCAATAGTGGCGGTATGTGTAGCCCACTTTGGGTGGAGTCTCCTCCTCCTCACTAAACATTGCATCTTTATTGCTAGGCAGGAAACTAAGTGATGCGGGCAATAAACGGTTCCATTTCCCTTAACGTGACCTGACCTGACCTCAACCCCCTTATCCACGGCTCTCTCCCCTTATCAGTACTGCCACATGTGACCATTTTCCCTGCACTCAGAAACCCTCCCAAGCTTAATTGCACCCACCATAACCCTTCCTCTACATACTCCTTGTTTAGACCCTGGGCTATGGCACCGCTCAGGTCTCTACTAACTAATGATTAATAACATTTAAAGTTCACAAATCCAAACCCATCAGTGGTTAAGGTCAGGGTTAAGGTTAGGGTTAGGTTAAAAATCACATTTTAAGAAGAGAAATTGTAGAAATAGGTGGGCTTTATGACTTTGTGGCTGTGGTAACTAGTGACGAACGTTTAAAATTGCTATTTGCATTTTAGGTTTGGTCCAACAGAATCGGTCATCTGGACACCGAAATGTTCAGAGACATTATTTTACTGTAATAGATGACAACTTAACTTTTCTAACTATAACCTTTATAGAGCTCAACTCCCAAAAATGTAGAACAGAGCAGACCCCTACTAAAACGAGAATATCAATGAACATGTGTAAGGGTTGCGGAACTGGTGGCAGTGAAGTCAGACGCAGGAGAGCAGAGATAGGTAATAACAGGAGCAGTTTAATTACAAAACCCAGTGCAATACAAAAAGAACCTACATGGGTACAAAACCCGACACGCACCAGTAACATTGCGTACAAGCACTTACAACAAACAATTCCACGCAAGGACATGGGGGGAACAGAGGGTTAAATACACAACAATTAATGATGGAAATGGAAACCAGGTGTGTCAGAAAACAAGACAAAACAAATGGAAAATGAAAAGTGGATCGACGATGGCTAGAAGACCGGCGACGCCGAACACCGCGCGAACAAGGAGAGGAAACGACTTGGATGGAAGTAGTGACAACATGATTGTGGAAAATGTATTAATGCTACAGTTTCTGTCGCGCGAGGCATTAACGGTACCATGTACCGCTAGCAGAATTTTAGCCACATTCTATCTAGTCTGTGTTTTATAAATGTACAATGACCATAAAATTACACATTTATGTAAGGTATTGTAAACTTGTTCTCATTCTGAGCAATGAGCATCTTCTTATCCAGGTAGACAACTTGATTTCAATATCTTAAAGAGAACAGGCTATGTTGTTTAAACAGTTGGAGATGGACAGGAGGGTGTATTCATAACAGTTCAACTGTTCTAACTTGTTAGCAAACAAAATACTGTAGATCCAAGTTGGCAAGACTTTAAATATGAAGATTAGCTGGCTACTCACTAGCACATGGGCTTGTTGTTGAGAGATTGTTTATCAGACCTGTGTTCATGTTCTAGAATGCCTGTTACAACAAGTTGGTCATTATCAGTGGAAATGTATTGTGAAGTGTTCTGGTTAAATTTGTAACAAAAATTGTATTTTCATAGACAGACTTGAAAGCCAGATCAGTGATTATTGCAACAACAAAAAAAGCAGGTTAAACTATTTTGATGAAATAATTAAATGATTAGTGGGTCTGACGAAATAATTAAATTGTTAGTGTGTCTTATGGTTGTGGAAGGCTTATATGTAGTCCTATGTACAATTTTACATGCAGTGTTTTGTCCTTTAATTGTGCAACAAAGCTTATTTAGAGAAAACGTACCCCAAAAAATTGATATATATAGTGAATTTCCCATAATTTTGAAAAAGTAAATCGAGATATGATTTTTAGGCCATATCGCCAAGCCCTAGATGTCTGTGTGTGCTGAGAGACAGAGAGAAAGAGAGAAAAGACAGAGAAAGAGAGAGAGCAAGCAAGAGAGAGCAAGAGAGAGATCTCGGGCCTGTGAAGGAAGGGTCTGAATGGAGTTTTGTCTAGGCGGTGTGCGACTGTGTGCTGTGGTGGCAATCTGATCCGCTGGGAACCCTGTGAGACTGTGTGTGTGTGTGTGTGTGTGGGGGTGCTTGAATGACATGACTACACAGCATATGTGTGTGTGGGAACTCTGCAAGACTACCATGGAGCAGTAAACACAACAACAGGAACTAGTGTAACCAAGACTTAAAAATAACGGATGTTGGCACAGGACGGAGGGAAAGTTGGAGCTT
This sequence comes from Salmo salar, assembly GCF_965601325.2. Lineage (NCBI taxonomy): Eukaryota > Metazoa > Chordata > Actinopteri > Salmoniformes > Salmonidae > Salmo > Salmo salar. The sequence goes on from NC_138304.1 coordinate 97,522,703, forward strand.
CACTAACCAAATTACAGTTTACGAAAATGTATGCTTAATCCAGGATAATCTAATGTATATAATGTATTACAGAAAATTCACAAATTCTGCAGCACAATGGCAGAGTCATGTCTTAAGTGTAAAACTAACAATGACTCAATAATCCATGCTTTCTGGGAACGCTATGGAGACCAAAAGTTATGGGCTGAGCTAGCAAGTTGTCTGTCAGAAGGATTACAATGTAAATCTGTCTGTCTGAGATACACAACGGGCTGGATGATTGTCTTTGTCACGGCCGTCGTATAAAGTGGACCAAAATGCAGCGGGTACGTGAATGCTCATTTTCCTCTTTATTAAATAAAATGAACACTGAACAAAAAGAACGACGAAAACAGTCCTGTCAGGCACACAGCTAAACAAGAAAAAACTACCCACAAAAACCCCATGAAAATCACCCCTACTAAATAGAACCTTCAATTAGAGGCAACGAGGAACAGCTGCCTCCAATTGAAGGTCAAAACAATAAACTAAACATAGAAATAGAATAACTAGAAAATAGAACACAGAAATACAAAACATAGAACACTACCCAAAAACCCCGACAACACAAAGCAAACACACCCCTGCCACGTCCTGACCAAACTACAATAACAAAAGAACCCCTTATACTGGTCAGGATGTGACAGTACCCCCCCCCCCCCCCCCCAAAAAGGTGCAGACCCCAGATGCACCTAAACATAAAAAACACAAAAATAAACCCAAACTAAAGGGAGGGAAGGGAGGGTGGCCACCGTCACCGATGGTTCTTGTGCTACACCCCCCCTCCCCAACCTCCTACTATGGAGGTAGCTCAGGCTCCGGCCTTACTCCCCAACCTAACCTGTCCACCCCCGCTAACTGCTTATTATTTTTTACCCCTCCCGAAGTCTCTGGACTAAGGCGCATCGCTGAAGACCTCGGGCTGAGGCGCGTCGCTGGAGACCTCGGGCTGATGCGCGTCGCTGGAGACCTCGGACTGGAGGGCGACCCTGGGAGCGCCGGACTGGAGGGCGACCCTGGGAGCGCCGGACTGGAGGGCGACTCTGGGAGCGCCGGTTCCGGACTGTAGGGCGACTCTGGCTGCGCCGGTTCCGGACTGTAGGGCGACTCTGGCTGCGCCGGTTCCGGACTGTAGGGCGACTCTGGCTGCGCCGGTTCCGGACTGTAGGGCGACTCTGGCTGCGCCGGTTCCGGACTGTAGGGCGACTCTGGCTGCGCCGGTTCCGGATTGTAGGGCGACTCTGGCTGCGCCGGTTCCGGACTGTAGGGCGACTCTGGCTGCGCCGGTTCCGGACTGTAGGCCGTCTCTCGGTTCCGGACTGTAGGACGTCTCTCTCGGTTCCGGACTGTAGGCAGTCTCTGTCGGTTCCGGACTGTAGGCCGTCTCTGTCGGTTCCGGACTGTAGGCCGTCTCTGTCGGTTCCGGACTGTAGGCCGTCTCTGTCGGTTCCGGACTGTAGCCCGTCTCTGTCGGTTCCGGACTGTAGCCCGTCTCTGTCGGTTCCGGACTGTAGGCCGTCTCTCTCGGTTCCGGACTGTAGGACGTCTCTGTCGGTTCCGGACTGTAGGACGTCTCTGTTGGTTCCGGACTGTAGGACGTAGCCGGAAGCACTGGACGGGGAACTGTCGCCGGAAGTTCTGGACTGGGTACTGTCGCCGGAAGCTCTGGACAAGGTACTGTCACCGGAAGCTCTGGATGGGGTACTGTCGTCGGAAGCTCTGGACGGGGTACTGTCGTCGGAAGCTCTGGACGGGGACTGCGCACTGAAAGCCTGATGCATGGAGCTGGTACTGGAGGTACCAGACTGGGGACACGCACCCCAAGGCTAGTGCGAGGAGCGGGAACAGGACGTACTGGACTGGGCTGACACACTGGAGGCCTGGTGCGTGGTGCTGGCTTTGGAGACGCCAGACTAGGGACACGCACCTTGAGGCTAGTACGAGGAGCAGGAACTGGATACACCGGGCCATGAACCAGCACTGGAGGTCTGGAGCGCACAGCCTGGACCACTCTTCCTGGCTGGGTAGTCACAGTAGCCCTGCACGGGTGGAGTGCTGGCACAGGGCGAACTGGACTGTGCAGAGGCCTGATGGCTGTCTGGGCCCAGGAGACGCACTGGTGGCCAGATGTATTGTGCCGGCGCACTTCTCCCAGGCTGGATGCCCACTCTAGCACAGCACTTACGGGAGGCTAGGATCGCTTGCACCGGACTGTGCGTGCGCATGGGCGAAATCGTGCGCACTTCCGCATAGACCGGCGCTCTCACTGCCAAACGCTCCCCATAAAAACCACGGGGAGTTGGCTTAGGGCTCACCCTTGGCCCAGCCAAACTACCCATGTGCCCCCCCAAAAACATTTTTTTGGGGGGTGCCTCTCGGGTTTCCTTGCCAGCCGTGTCCCAGCATAGCGTTCTCTCCCATCTCCAGCCTTCCTGGCTGCCTCCACCTGTTCCCATGGGAGGCGATCCCTTCCAGCCTGGATCTCCTCCCATGTGTAGGATCCTTTTCCTTCCAATATCTCCTCCCATGTCCATGAATCCACAGAGCTCCTCTCCTGGTGCTGCTCCTTCCTCTGCTGCTTGGTCCGTTGTTGTTGGTGGGTAGTTCTGTCACGGCCGTCGTATAAAGTGGACCAAAATGCAGCGGGTACGTGAATGCTCATTTTCCTCTTTATTAAATAAAATGAACACTGAACAAAAAGAACGACGAAAACAGTCCTGTCAGGCACACAGCTAAACAAGAAACAACTACCCACAAAAACCGCATGAAAAACACCCCTACTAAATAGGACCTTCAATTAGAGGCAACGAGGAGCAGCTGCCTCCAATTGAAGGTCAAAACAATAAACTAAACATAGAAATAGAATAACTAGAAAATAGAACATAGAAATACAAAACATAGAACACTACCCAAAAACCCTGACAACACAAAACAAACACACCCCTGCCACGTCCTGACCAAACTACAATAACAAAATAACCCCTTACACTGGTCAGGACGTGACAATCTTCTAATCCTTCAGCTTGAAAAACAACACTAAAAACGTGGAAATCAATCAATCTGCCATCATTAACACTATGGAAAAAACGAATGATTTATTATTGAAATATTAATATAGTATGGGCGACCAAGAAAAACAAGTTGGTACAATTTAAGGCCATGTGGCAAACAGTAATGCAGGCACTAGGAATGGAGGTGTGAGCATGCGGGTCTGAGCAGATGAGATGTAGTCGTTGTTTGCGTCCGTAAGTTGTTGTTCTTATGTATAAGTTTGTATCTGGAGTGGGAAAATGTTTTTTCAAAAAATGACAATAAAATAATATATATACAGTACCAGTCAAAAGTGTGGACACACCTACTCATTGAAGGGTTTTTCTTTATTTGTACTGTTTTCTACATTGTAGAATAATAGTGAAGACATCAAAACTGGGAAATAACACATATGGAATCATGTAGTAACCAAAAAAGTGTTCATCATTTTCATTTATATTCATATTTATATTTGAGATTCTTCAAAGTAGCCTTCCTTGATGACAGCTTTGCACACTCTTGGCATTCTTCCAGTCACCTGGAATGCATTTCAATTAACAGGTGTGACTTGTTAAAAGTTCATTTGTGGAATATCTTTCTTTCTTAATGTGTTTAAGCCAATCAGTTGTGTTGTGACAAGGTAGGACAGCTCAAATAAGCAAAGAGAAACGACAGTCCATCATTACTTTAAGACATCAAGGTCAGTCAATCTGGAACATTTCAAGAACTTTGAAAGTTTCTTCAAGTGCAGTCGCAAAAAAACAATCAAGCACTATGATGAAACTGGCTCTCATGAGGACCGCCAAAGGAAAGGAAGACTGGTGAGGAAAATCTCAGTCTGGCCACTGTACTATCCTCGCTAGTAAAGACAGAGCCAAGCGGTCACACGCATCACACAGTCACAGCACAAAATTCTGAGTTAATGCCTTAACTTAACCTTAAACACTTAGAAATTTGACGTTTGTAAAAACTTCTAAATTTGATATTTGCGTAACATGGATGAACGTCTAATTGTGACGTGAGACTGGGAGAGCTGGTTGCTGCCTGCTGGGGGACCAAACTTGACACTATAACCTGTTGAATCAAAATCTACACTACAAGCAGCCAGATACTGTAAACATCATAGCATCCCTTTGTTTGGGTGTTTTCTCCCAGGCTCAGCTGGTGACAGAACGCTATAGCCGTCCACACATGCAGCTGTGTCCCGCTGTGGCCGACACCCACGCACCCCCATCACATGAAGTGACATCGTCCACTCGTGACAAGAATACAGGAAGTATGACGGCGGTGAGTGAAGAACATAGGGGACACATCAGATAACATAATCCAGCAGCTGTGGCGGAGAGAGGATCTTCCCTACAGAGATTAAGTCAGGGATTGAGCACAGGCCAGAACCCTGGGACTGGTAATACGTTTTAGAGGCGATGTGGTAATATTGACTGGAAGGATATGAACAAAAGGCATTCATAATTAGGGTTCCAAAACTACCAGTAATTTACTGAAGTTACTGGAATCTTCAGTAATTTTGGTAATTAAGAGAAAGTCTTTGGCAATCTATTGTAGCTTTGGTAATTTATACTTTAATATAATATATATATATAATATATTCATATATAGTATTAATTTATCATATCTGTGTTGATATTGTCCATGAGTTTCTAGTAGATAGACCATATGGTTCAAGAGAAAATTGCCTAATTATTGAAGAAAGCATCTAATCAACAATGGCATTATTTTAAATTAGCTCTGCAACTCTTCCAACTATTGACTTTTACAGACTGGACCTTCTCACCACTCCCACCAGTAGGGTTCATCACAACATCAGCATCTCTCACACTAACCAGTTTCATGGGACCAAGAAGCTTCCCATTCATTCATGTCTTGACCCTGTTCTCAGTACTGTTGGCAGCACCATCCTCACCCACATTAATAGTGCCCCCCCCCCCTCTCTCCTCACAGTGTTTTGAGAGTTCCACAGATGTTGGACTTGGCACCTTCCTAAGGGCCGGTGGCTCTGGGGCCCCCAGTGCCTCCATGAGAGCTTCCTTTGTGGGACACAAAGCATTGTCTGTTTGTTCTGGGAATGGCAGTGGTGATGGGAACGTGGTTCAGAGCTAGAGAATCTCTCTCTCTGTTTTTCTGTGTGTGTCTCACGGCAAGCCCAGGCTCTCTCAGCCTTTCAGAGGACATTGTGGCGCTAACCTACCTGAAGGTCCTGCTACCTTACTAACCCTGACCTGCAGGTCCTCCTACCTTACTAACCCTGACCTGCAGGTCCTCCTACCTTACTAACCCTGACCTGCAGGTCCTCCTACCTTACTAACCCTGACCTGCCGGTCCTGCTACCTTACTAACCCTGACCTGCAGGTCCTCCTACCTTACTAACCCTGACCTGCAGGTCCTCCTACCTTACTAACCCTGACCTGCCGGTCCTCCTACCTTACTAACCCTGACCTGCAGGTCCTCCTACCTTACTAACCCTGACCTGCCGGTCCTGCTACCTTACTAACCCTGACCTGCAGGTCCTCCTACCTTACTAACCCTGACCTGCAGGTCCTCCTACCTTACTAACCCTGACCTGCCGGTCCTCCTACCTTACTAACCCTGACCTGCCGGTCCTGCTACCTTACTAACCCTGACCTGCAGGTCCTCCTACCTTACTAACCCTGACCTGCAGGTCCTCCTACCTTACTAACCCTGACCTGCAGGTCCTCCTACCTTACTAACCCTGGTGCTGGCCCAGCCTGAAGGTCTTGCTAACCTCCCTCACTCTTCATGGGGTGGCAGGTAGCCTAGGGGTTAGAGCGTTGGACTAGTAACTGAAAGATTGCAAGATCGAATCCCTGAGCTGACAAGGTAAAAATCTGTTGTTCTGCCCCTGAACAAGGCAGTTAACCCACTGTTCCTAGGCCGTCATTGTAAATAACAATTTGTTCTTAACTGACTTGCCTAGTAAAATAAAAAATGAACACTCAGTAGATCTCATGCGGCCATATTCAACACTGAGAGAACATAGTGTTTATTTTAGCAATGGATCTCATGTCTACCCCCACGTAGTTTTCAGGCTCTGCAGCCTAGCTCCATCTCTGGTGATGGTGTAGCTCCTGTAGTTTTCAGGCTCTGCAGCCTAGCTCCATCTCTGGTGATGGTATACCTCCTGTAGTTTTCAGGCTCTGCAGCCTAGCTCCATCTCTGGTGATGGTGTAGCTCCTGTAGTTTTCAGGCTCTGCAGCCTAGCTCCATCTCTGGTGATAGTGTAGCTCCTGTAGTTTTCAGGCTCTGCAGCCTAGCTCCATCTCTGGTGATGGTGTAGCTCCTGTAGTTTTCAGGCTCTGCAGCCTAGCTCCATCTCTAGTGATGGTGTAGCGTTTCAGATTAAGGCTGTCTAACCCTGGGCAGGTTCCTGCCTGTCTCTTTGTTCCTCCCTGTTGCGACTGACTCATCCACTCATCCTTCCCCCAGTGGGAAGCAGCTAGCTAGGCGATGAACACATCAATGTCACAACACACACACTGGCTTTCTGGCTATATCCTCTCTGTAAACCTTTTTCCTTGCAACTCCCTCCCCTCCCCACCCCTCCTCTCTCCTCACCTCACCTCTCCTCTCCTTCCCTCCCCTCTACTCTCTCCTCAGCTCTCCTCCTCACCTCCCCTCACCTCCCCTCTCTCTTAACTTCACCTCCTCTACCCCCTCCCCTCCCCACCTCTCCTTTCCCTGTATGAATCTCATGGCATTATCAACCCCCGCCTGGTTGGTCCCTGACACCTCGCGGGGAGGCTCCCACCTAAAGCCTGGGGATCACACACACACACACACACACACACACACACACACACACACACACACACACACACACACACACACACACACACACACACACACACACACACACTTAAAGCCTAGGTATCACCTGGGGATCAGTGGCCAGACGCTGATGGATTACAGCAGGGTGTTAACACTGACACAATGGCTTCAACACCTCCCAGTACCCCTATAGACAAGATGGACTAGGGAGGGACTAGGGAGGGACTAGGGATGGACTAGGGAGGGACTAGGGAGGGACTAGGGAGGGACTAGGGATGGACTAGGGAGGGACTAGGGATGGACTAGGGATGGACTAGGGAGGGACTAGGGATGGACTAGGGATGGACTAGGGAGGGACTAGGGAGGGACTAGGGAGGGACTAGGGAGGGACTAGGGATGGACTAGGGAGGGACTAGGGATGGACTAGGGATGGACTAGGGAGGGACTAGGGAGGGACTAGGGAGGGACTAGGGATGGACTAGGGAGGGACTAGGGAGGGACTAGGGAGGGACTAGGGATGGACTAGGGAGGGACTAGGGATGGACTAGGGATGGACTAGGGAGGGACTAGGGAGGGACTAGGGATGGACTAGGGAGGGACTAGGGAGGGACTAGGGATGGACTAGGGATGGACTAGGGAGGGACTAGGGATGGACTAGGGAGGGACTAGGGATGGAGCCAAGAGTCTATAGACAAGAGCCTTGTCAAGATCCTATAGACAAGAGCCTTGTCAAGATCCTATAGACAAGAGCCTAGCCAAGATCCTATAGACAAGAGCCTTGCCAAGATCCTATAGACAAGAGCCTAGCCAAGTCTTCTTCAAAGACACAACTGACTGATCTGAAGGTTTAATGAATGGGAAGAAGGACACACTGTCAGAGACTTGACGTGGTTTGGAAGAAGTTAGGAACCTGAAGGAATTCAGCCTCAGGGGTAGATTTGGTCGTCCAATAGAAGCCTTCCTCTTCCCTCTAACCAGGTTGGTGAAGATAACTTGGATCAATGTCATCATGTTTTGATCTTTAGGAAGGGAAAGGCTTGTTAATCCTGACATCACAATGTGGATGTTGTCATGGAGACTATGTAATGACACCGCTGGTGTTAGGGTGTGGAGGTATGCTGTATTCTTGTTCCAATGGAATGAAAGAGAGGTGTTAAGGGTTCAAATACAGGAGAACAGTAAAACTAACACTGGACGGAGGGAGGGAGGGAGGGAGGGAGGGAGGGAGGGAGGGAGGGAGGGAGGGAGGGAGGGAGGGAGACAGAGAGCGCGAGGGAGGGAGGGAGAGAGAGAGCAAGGGAGGGAGGGAGAGAGAGAGAGCAAGGGAGGGAGAGAGAGAGAGCAAGGGGGGGAGGGAGAGATAGAGCAAGGGAGAGCGAGGGAGGGTAGGAGAGATAGAGCGAGGGAAGGAGAGAGAGAGCGAGTGAAGGAGAGAGAGAGCGAGGGGAGGAGAGAGAGAGCGGGGGAGAGGAGGAGAGAGGGAGGGAGGGAGGGAGGGAGGGAGGGAGGGAGGGAGGGAGGGAGGGAGGGAGGGAGGGAGGGAGGGAGGGAGGGAGACCGCGAGGGAGGGAGAGAGAGAGAGAGAGTGACAGACAGATGAGTTGGGTGAATCAGGAGAGACATCAATTTGTCTTCAATGTGATTCTTGGAGCAGCAGAATCCAACAATAATTTTCAACTTCCACTCCAGTTCTCCTTTCTACAACCCACACACACATTCACACACACAAACTCCCAAACATACACACACACATGGTCCAGCCCACTCACCCACACTCTGCTGTCTTTCTCCTAACTGGGTCGAGCGCAGGGGGCCCAGGGTCCCTTCATAGCCTGTCTAGGGGTGCACACACACACTGTACAGGGTGTGAGGGGTGTCCCTCTGTCAACTCCTCTCCTCTTTCAGCTCCTCTCCCAGCTATGCAACCCTGGCTGGACAGGAGGATCCTTGTGCTGAGAGGGAAAACAACTGTGGTATAGCCTGAGCCTGCACCGTGACCTTATGACCCCTGGTGGCATGGAAAAGTGCACCGCTCTGCTCAGCTGTCGTTCACCCGGCTGGCCGGTGGCCTCCGCTCCCACTCGGCGGCGGTGAATCGACCTGCAGGCTGGTTGCTGTCTCTAGTTGTTTGCTCCATGTTAGCCTAGCGGGCTAGCGTACTCAGGTCTGCTGTCTCTAGTTGTTTGCTCCATGTTAGCCTAGCGGCCTAGCGGGCTAGCGTACTCAGGTCTGCTGTCTCTAGTTGGTGGCTCCATGTTAGCCTAGCGGCCTAGCGGCCTAGCATACTCAGGTCTGCTGTCTCTAGTTGGTGGCTCCATATTAGCCTAGCGGCCTAGCGGCCTAGCGTACTCAGGTCTGCTGTCTCTAGTTGGTGGCTCCATGTTAGCCTAGCGGCCTAGCGGCCTAGCATACTCAGGTCTGCTGTCTCTAGTTGGTGGCTCCATGTTAGCCTAGCGGCCTAGCGGGCTAGCGTACTCAGGTCTGCTGTCTCTAGTTGGTGGCTCCATGTTAGCCTAGCGGCCTAGCGGCCTAGCGGCCTAGCATACTCAGGTCTGCTGTCTCTAGTTGGTGGCTCCATGTTAGCCTAGCGGCCTAGCGGGCTAGCGTACTCAGGTCTGCTGTCTCTAGTTGGTGGCTCCATGTTAGCCTAGCGGCCTAGCGGCCTAGCATACTCAGGTCTGCTGTCTCTAGTTGGTGGCTCCATATTAGCCTAGCGGCCTAGCGGCCTAGCGTACTCAGGTCTGCTGTCTCTAGTTGGTGGCTCCATGTTAGCCTAGCGGCCTAGCGGCCTAGCATACTCAGGTCTGCTGTCTCTAGTTGGTAGCTCCATGTTAGCCTAGCGGCCTAGCGGGCTAGCGTACTCAGGTCTGCTGTCTCTAGTTGGTGGCTCCATGTTAGCCTAGCGGCCTAGCGGCCTAGCATACTCAGGTCTGCTGTCTCTAGTTGGTGGCTCCATGTTAGCCTAGCGGCCTAGCGGGCTAGCGTACTCAGGTCTGCTGTCTCTAGTTGGTGGCTCCATGTTAGCCTAGCGGCCTAGCGGCCTAGCATACTCAGGTCTGCTGTCTCTAGTTGGTGGCTCCATGTTAGCCTAGCGGCCTAGCGGCCTAGCATACTCAGGTCTGCTGTCTCTAGTTGGTGGCTCCATGTTAGCCTAGCGGCCTAGCGCACTCAGGTCCTCAAATCACTCATCCATACCGTCATTAACTCAGCACAGTGTGGGGCAACGTTGTACGGAGAGGGGAGAGGGACCCCCGAGGGACCCCCGAGGGACCGCCGTGGGAGATGTAGAGGGACTAGGGATGGACTAGGGATGGACTAGGGAGGGACTAGGGATGGACTAGGGAGGGACTAGGGAGGGACTAGGGAGGGACTAGGGATGGACTAGGGAGGGACTAGGGAGGGACTAGGGATGGACTAGGGAGGGACTAGGGAGGGACTAGGGATGGACTAGGGAGGGACTAGGGAGGGACTAGGGAGGGACTAGGGATGGACTAGGGAGGGACTAGGGATGGACTAGGGAGGGACTAGGGATGGACTAGGGATGGACTAGGGAGGGACTAGGGATGGACTAGGGAGGGACTAGGGAGGGACTAGGGATGGACTAGGGATGGACTAGGGAGGGACTAGGGAGGGACTAGGGATGGACTAGGGAGGGACTAGGGAGGGACTAGGGAGGGACATCAAATCCACTGCGGGAACAAACGTAGTAGTCCCTTATGGATCTGTGTGTGTGTGTGTGTGTGTGTGTGTGTGTGTGTGTGTGTGTGTGTGTGTGTGTGTGTGTGTGTGTGTGTGTGTGTGTGTGTGTGTGTGTGTGTGTGTGTGTGTGTATCCACTATCAGCCTCTCGCCCTACTCAACAACAGGCTCACACACTCGCATCCCTCTGGAAACGGATACAGAATATTTCTGCCCTTCATTTGGTTCTCACAGTAAGCAGCACGGCAGGAATGTGAGCTATGTGGAACCCTGAGATTGAAGGAGTGGCTAGAGTGGTGATTTAGAGCAGGTCTTGTTGTTCCCATGTCACAAGCTGACAGGGGGTATGTGGAGGTATGCTGCAGCCAGCGTGCTGCAGCCAGCGTGCTCCATCTACGGTCAGTTACGCTCCTGTTGGGGTCCTCTGTGGTTAGAACCTGGTCATGTGTGATTGTATACGTGGTCCAGAAAGAAGGGATGGATTGACAGTTGTTTAACAGACCCCCAGCTGAGACCTATATAATATATATTATACCACAATAACATCATCCATTACCTACATCATTTTGCAACCAGTGACACATTATTGAGTATGAATGTCTTCACTTAAATATTTGCATCAAACAAACACAACATTCATAACATTTAGAGTTAGATCTGAGGTTCATGTTGACCTTACGACTCCTTAGTGACCCATATACTGTAGTAAATCCCATGTCCTCCTCCTACTCCCATTCTACCCTCCTCTCCTCCCTCATACCCCCAGGCTTCCATCATCCTCACCTCCTCCTCCGTACCCCCAGGCTCCTATCCTCTACCCTTCCTCCCCCGTAACCCAGGCTCTCATCCTCCCCTCCCCCCTTACCCCCAGGCTCTCATCCTCCTCTCCTACTCTCCTCCCCCATTACCCCCAGGCTCCCATCCTTCTCTCCTCCCCCATACACCCAGGCAGATTATGAGAGCGTGAGAGAGAATGAAGGAGAAAGAGATTACGAGAGAGAGAATGAAGGAGAAAGAGAAAGAATGAAGGAGAAAGGGATTACGAGAGAGAGAATGAGAGAATGAAGGAGAAAGAGATTATGAGAGAAAGATAATGAATGAGAAATAGATTACGAGAGAGAGAGAGAGAGAGAGAGAGGGAGAATGAAGGAGCAAGAAATTACGAGAGAGAGAGAATGAAGAAGAAAGAGATTACGAGAGAGAGAGAGAGAATGAAGGAAGGAGAAAGAGATTACAAGAGAGAGAGAGAGAGAATGAAGGAGAAAGAGATTACGAGAGAGAGAGAGAATGAAGGAGAAAGAGATTAAGAGAGAGAATGAAGGAGAAAGAGATTAAGAGATAGCAAGTAAAAGGGACCTGTTACAGGCATTAATTGGACAAAGGGGGGCGAGCACTTACCTTTCATCAGACATGGGGCGGACCATGGAGTTGAGGGATGGGGGGGCACTTACCTTTCATCAGACATGGGGCGGACCATGGAGTTGAGGGATGGGGGGGCACTTACCTTTCATCAGACATGGGGCGGACCATGGAGTTGAGGGATGGGGCACTTACCTTTCATCAGACATGGGGCGGACCATGGAGTTGAGGGATGGGGCACTTACCTTTCATCAGACATGGGGCGGACCATGGAGTTGAGGGATGGGGGGGCACTTACCTTTCATCAGACATGGGGCGGACCATGGAGTTGAGGGATGGGGGGGCACTTACCTTTCATCAGACATGGGGCGGACCATGGAGTTGAGGGATGGGGGGGCACTTACCTTTCATCAGACATGGGGCGGACCATGGAGTTGAGGGATGGGGCACTTACCTTTCATCAGACATGGGGCGGACCATGGAGTTGAGGGATGGGGGGGCACTTACCTTTCATCAGACATGGGGCGGACCATGGAGTTGAGGGATGGGGGGGACACTTACCTTTGATCAGACATGGGGCGGACCATGGAGTTGAGGGATGGGGCACTTACCTTTCATCAGACATGGAGCGGACCATGGAGTTGAGGGATGGGGGGGACACTTACCTTTCATCAGACATGGGGCGGACCATGGAGTTGAGGGATGGGGGACACTTACCGTTCATCAGACATGGGGCGGACCATGGAGTTGAGGGATGGGGGGGGCACTTACCTTTCATCAGACATGGGGCGGACCATGGAGTTGAGGGATGGGGACACTTACCTTTCATCAGACATGGGGCGGACCATGGAGTTGAGGGATGGGGGGGGGGGCACTTACCTTTCATCAGACATGGGGCGGACCATGGAGTTGAGGGATGGGGGGCACTTACCTTTCATCAGACATGGGGCGGACCATGGAGTTGAGGGATGGGGGGGACACTTACCTTTGATCAGACATGGGGCGGACCATGGAGTTGAGGGATGGGGCACTTACCTTTCATCAGACATGGAGCGGACCATGGAGTTGATGGATGGGGGGACACTTACCTTTCATCAGACATGGGGCGGACCATGGAGTTGAGGGATGGGGGGACACTTACCTTTCATCAGACATGGGGCGGACCATGGAGTTGAGGGATGGGGGGAGGGGCACTTACCTTTCATCAGACATGGGGCGGACCATGGAGTTGAGGGATGGGGGGGCACTCTCATGTCAGCAGCTGACTGCAGTTAATATTTAATTACCAACAAACAAATGGGGGGAACCGTCACCCTGTTGAAGTGTGTGTGTGTGTGTGTGTGTGTGTGTGTGTGTGTGTGTGTGTGTGTGTGTGTGTGTGTGTGTGTGTGTGTGTGTGTGTGTGTGTGTGTGTGTGTGTGTGTGTGTGTGTGTGTGTGTGTGTGAAAGAGGGGGTTATGGTGTAAACTGGGGCAAATACATGTATGTCAATTGGTCTGTTGTCAGTGGTGGGTTAGATACACATGGCACTCCACAGACCAGCAGGCTGGCACTCCACAGACCAGCAGGCTGGCACTCCACAGACCAGCAGGCTGGCACTACACAGACCAGCAGGCTGGCACTACACAGACCAGCAGGCTGGCACTCCACAGACCAGCAGGCTGGCACTCCACAGACCAGCAGGCTGGCACTCCACAGACCAGCAGGCTGGCACTCCACAGACCAGCAGGCTGGCACTACACAGACCAGCAGGCTGGCACTACACAGACCAGCAGGCTGGCACTCCACAGACCAGCAGGCTGGCACTCCACAGACCAGCAGGCTGGCACTCCACAGACCAGCAGGCTGGCACTCCACAGACCAGCAGGCACATGGCTAGGTCACCTTCAGTCTGCTTCAGTCAGCACACCTGATGGATGTATATTCAAGGTCCAAATAGAGACAGATCTAGCTTGATCACAAAAACACTGGCTATGTCACAACATGTAAGTTACAGGTCATTGAGAAACAGTGTGGCCTCTCTCTCTCAGTTACGTAGCTGTATGATCAAAATGATCACATTTCCAAATATCTTTCTAATGTAACAAAAAGATTTAGGATTCGTAGCTTGTGTCACAGTAAGAATAATAACATGACAGTTTATTGGCATGTGATCTGAACGGAAATGCCCTGAGAGTTCTCTTTGATCTCAATGAAAGAAAGTAATGAGGTTGATAATGAGGATAATGAGAAGGATGATAACGAGGATGATGATCATGTTGGTAATAATGTGGATGATAGTTATGTTGATAATGAGGTTGATAATGAGGTTGATGGTAATGAGGATGATGATAATGAGAAGGGTGATAATGAGGCTGAGGACAATAAGGATGATGATAATGAGGATGATGATAATGTTGTTGATGATGACTTCGATAATGAGGTTGACGATGAGGTCGATGATGAGGTCGATGATGAGGTTGATGATGAGGTCGATGATGAGGTTGATGATGAGGTCGATGATGAGGTCGATGATGAGGTCGATAATGAGGCTGATAATGATGTTAATGATGAGGTTGACAGTGATGATGATGAGGTTGATGATGAGGTCGATAATGAGGTTGATAATAAGGTTTATGATGAGGTGGATGATAATGAGGATGATGATAGTGAGGAGGATGGTGATGAGGCTGATGATAATGATGCTGAGAATAATGAGGATGATGGTGATGGGGAGGTAAGGGGTTAATTGTATGGGTCAGAATGGGAGCCACATTTAGTGCTGAAGAGAAAAGGGCGTGGTGGGGTCGCAGATAAGGGTGGTTATTACAGTGTAGTGTGTGTGTGTGTGTGTGTGTGTGTGTGTGTGTGTGTGTGTGTGTGTGTGTGTGTGTGTGTGTGTGTGTGTGTGTGTGTGTGTGTGTGTGTGTGTGTGTGTGTGTGTGTGTGCGCACAACATCTCTCACGGTCTCACTGCAGAATCCGACTTGATCCATAAACATCTATTTTGAAGGTTAAGTTTAGGCATGAATTCCAAATGTTTTAGTTCAGGTTTGTGTTGTGATGTGTTTGTGAAAGTTTGCTCAAAAATGTATTGGTTGTGCCTGGCGTGTGATTAGTTTAATTGGCTACATTTGAACATTTGTAGCATTATGATTGGTTATTATTTGTAAACGATGTATCAGCCTGTCTTGTTTAAGAAGTGAAGAGGACCCACTGGGCAACGACTGGTTGAATCAACGTTGTTTTCCACATCATTTCAATGAAATTACGTTGAACCAATTTGGAATATATGTCCCATCTGTGCCCAGTGGGAAGAGTGTTGCGGCAAAATATTGTTACCTTTTGAGTTTTCTATTGGATTATTTTATGTGTTGCATGTGCAACCAACCTGGTCACACTTTAGAGCCCTGGTTGTGGACTAATGGAGAGGGCAAGAGAGAGGGCAAGAGAGAGGGCGAGAGAGAGAGAGGGCGAGAGAGAGGGCGAGACAGAGGGTGGGAGAGAGAGAGAGAGAGAGAGAGAGAGAGAGAAAGAGAGGGCGAGAGGGCGAGGAATGGCGAAAGAAAGGAGGTGCAGAGAGAGAGAGAGAGAGAGAAAATGAGGTGGAAACTGAGCTGCACTTCCTAACCTCCTGCCAAATGCATGACCATATTAGAGACACATATTTCCCTCAGATTACACAGATCCAGAAAGAATTCGAAAACAATCCAATTTTGATAAACTCCCATATCTACTGGGTGAAATACCACTGTGTGCAATCACAGCAGCAAGATATGTGACCTGTAGCCACAAGAAAAGGGCAACCAGTGAAGAACAAACACCATTTTAAATACAATATATATTTATATTTATTTATTTTCCCTTTTGTACTTTAACTATTTGCACATCGTTACAACACTGTATAGAGGCATAATATGACATTCTTTTGGAAATAGTGTGTAATGTTTGCTGTTCATTTTTATTGTTTATTTCGCTTTTGTTTATTATCTATTTCACTTGCTTTGGCAATATAAACATATGTTTCCCATGCCAATAAAGCCCCTGAAATTGAAATTGAAATTGAAATTGAGAGAGAGAGAGAGAAAGAATGAGAGAGAGAAAGGGGAGGGGTGGGTCCGTTTGACTGTGCTGTGGACTAATGGAGCTGGCAGGGCGGAATCAATTACTAGGCAGGGAGGATTTTCCCACAGGATAGAGCTTGGGAACACAGGAGCGCTCCCTTCCTCAGGCCAAGACAGCTGGCATAGCCACTGCCACCACACAGCCACCACCACTGAGAAAGGAGCCTGACAGACAGACAGACAGACAGACAGACAGACAGACAGACAGACAGACAGACAGACAGACAGACAGACAGACAGACAGACAGACAGACAGACAGACAGACAGACAGACAGACAGACAGACTGACTGACCACCTCCCCTTGTTACTTTACTTTACAGTACCACCTCCCTTTGTTACTTTACTTTACAGTACCACCTCCCTTTGTTACTTTACTTTACAGTACTCCTCCCCTTGTTACTTTACTTTACAGTACCCCCTCCCCTTGTTACTTTACAGTACCTCCCTTGTTGAAAAACACCACTTGTTACTTTTACCTTTTAGCACAGAATGCCCGGATGACTGTGCAATCACACTCTCCGTTGCTGATGTGAGCAAGACCTTAACTTCATTAGCATACTGGTTATTGTTCGGAATTTTGGATGACTGATGTGCCCAAAGTAAACTGCCTGTTACTCAGGCCCAGAAGTTAGGATATGCATATACTGGTAGCATTGGATAGAAAACACTCTGAAGTTTCTAAAACAGTTAAAACCTCTTACACCTAGATGTTCTGCTAGCGGAATGCCTCACCAATATCCAATGGTAGAGCGTGGCGCGAATTACAAACACCTCAAAAATGCAAAAACTTCAATTTTTCAAACATATGACTATTTTACACCATTTTAAAGACAAGACTCTCCTTTATCTAACCACATTGTCCGATTTCAAAAAGGCTTTACAACGAAAGCAAAACATTAGATTATGTCAGGAGAGTACCCAGCCAGAAATAATCACACACCCATTTTTCAAGCTAGCATATAATGTCACAAAAACCAAAACCACAGTGAAATGCAGCACTAACCTTTGATGACCTTCATCAGATGACACTCCTAGGACATTATGTTATACAATACATTCATGTTTTGTTCAATCAAGTTCATATTTATATCAAAAAACAGCTTTTTACATTAGCATGTTTTGTTCAGAACTAGCATACCCACCAAAAACTTCCGGTGAATTTACTAAATTATTCACGATAAACGTTCACAAAAAACATAACAATTATTTTAAGAATTATAGATACAGAACTCCTTTATGCAATCGCGGTGTCCGATTTTAAAATAGCTTTTCGGTGAAAGCACATTTTGCAATATTCTGAGTAGATAGCCCGGCCATCATGGCTAGCTATTTTGACACCCACCAAGTTTGGCACTAACCAAACTCAGATTTACTATAAGAAAAATTGGATTACCTTTGCTGTTCTTCGTTAGAATGCACTCCCAGGACTTCTACTTCAACACCCAATGTTGTTTTGGTTCCAAATAATCCATAGTTATATCCAAATAGCGGTGTTTTGTTCTTGCGTTCAAGACACTTTCCGAAGGGTGGCGCGCTGGCGCGTATCGTGACAAAAAAAAAGCCAAATATTCCATTACCGTACTTCGAAGCATGTCAAACGCTGTTTAAACGAAAAAATTTTATGCGATTTTTCTCGTAAAATAGCGATAATATTCCAACCGGGAGACGTTGTTTTCGTTCAAACACTGAAAATAGAAAATGGAGTCTTCACATGCATGCGCGCACCAGTGTCATTGTTCTCAGAATGACCACTTTCCAAAAGCCCTACTGTTTTTCGCCCAGGGACTGCAGAGTTATCATTCCACGTTCTGGCGCCTTCTGCGAGCCTATGGGAGCCTTAGAAAATGTCACGTTACAGCAGAGATCCTCTATTTTCGATAAAGAGGCTACAGAAGGCCAAGAAATGGTCAGACAGGGCACTTCCCATATAGAATCATCTCAGGTTTTGGCCTGCCATATGAGTTCTGTTATACTCACAGACACCATTCAAAGAGTTTTAGAAACTTTAGGGTGTTTTCTATCCAAATCAAATAATTATATGCATATTCTAGTTTCTGGGCAGGAGTAATAACCAGATTAAATCGGGTACGTTTTTTATCCGGACGTGAAAATACTGCCCCCTATCCCAAAAAGGTTAAAATAATGTCTGTGAGTATAAGAGAACAGATATGGCAGGTGAAAACCTGAGGAAAATCCATCCAGAATGTTTTTTTTAGGTCACAGGCCATTTCAATGCTAGCCTATGGGTAATACAAAGAGATAGGACCCAGATTGCAGTTCCTATGGCTTCCACTAGATGTCAACAGTCTTTAGAAAGGCTTTCAGGCAGTTTTTTTTTTTTAAATTAGCAAGTATTTTGTAATTTTTCCAAGCTGTCTCTCATTAGAAAAGTAGTCTTGTTGGGGTGAGAATGAGGTGCGCGCTCTTGTCACGCCCTGACCAGGTGAACTCTTCTATTTTGGTCAGGGTGTGGCATTTCTATAGTTTATTTTCTATGTTTTTGGTATAGCCTTGCTTTGGGGCGTATTTCTATGTTGGGTTCTGTCGATTCCCAATCAGAGACAGCTGTCACTAGTTGCCTCTGATTGGGGAATCATATTTAAGTTCCTTTTCCCCCCACGATGTTTGTGGGTTGTTGTCTCTTTTTGTTGGAGCAGTAGCGATACGTTTATTCTCTGTTATGACCGTGTTATTTCAGTCTGTAATAAATAACATGAGTTCGCTCCCAGCTGCGCCTTGGTCCACTTCTTCCTTCCTGCACGACGATCGTTACAGAACAACCCACCAAACCAGGACCAAGCAGCGGGAGGAAAAGGAGCGCGAGAGATGGGCTCGCGAGGGAAAGGAGTTCTGGACCTGGGAGGAGATCATGTCGGGGAAAGGACCCTGGCGGAAGGATTCCCAGGTCGAGGAGGTGATGCCAGCCGGTGGAAGGAGTCGCAGGCGGCGGTCGAGGAGGCCCGGAAGACACCCCCAAGAAATTTTTTTGGGGGGGCTAATGGGGTGGTCCGGAAGGGCAGAGGAAGAGCCCAGACCACTGCTCTCGTGGGGGATAACGGCGAAGGAGGAGGCAGAGATGTGGCAGGTCCTGGAGGACCTGCGTAGGGACAGCGTGGAGGAAGAGCCTTGGGTGGCAGAGGTGCGCACGGTATCGCCAGTGCGCCTGCACAGCCCAGTGCGCTCTGTGCCAGCGCCCCACATTTGCCGGGCTAGGGGGAGTGTTCAGCGAGGACGTGTTGTGCCGGCTCAGCGCTCCTGGCCTCCGGTGCCCCTTCTCGGTCTGATGTATCCTGCGCCGAGGACGCGCACTGTGTCTCCGGTACGGCTACACAGCCCAGTGCGTTCTGTGCCAGCGCTCCACACTTGCCAGGCTAAGGTGGGTGTTGAGCCAGAACGGGTGATGTCAGCTGTGCACTCCAGACCTCCAGTGCGCCTCCTCGGTCCAGGATATCCGGCGCCGCTTATGCGCACTGTGTCGCCGGTGTGCGGCCCCAGTCCAGTCCGGCCCGTCCCTGCTCCCCGCACCAGGTTAGTGGTGCGTGTCCCCAGTCCTGTTTGGCCCGTCCCTGCTCCCCGCACCAGGTTAGTGGTGCGTGTCCACAGTCCTGTCCGGCCCTTCCCTGCTCCCCGCACCAAGCCAGTGGTGCGTGTCACCAGTCCTGTTCGGCCCATCCCTGCTCCCCGCACCAGGTTAGTGGTGCACGTCCCCAGTCCAGTCCGGCCCGTCCCTGCTCCCCGCACCAAGCCAGTGGTGCGTGTCCCCAGTCCAGTCCGGCCCGTCCCTGCTCCCCGCACCAGGTTGGTGGTGCGTGTCCCCGGTCCTGTCCGGCCCGTCCCTGTTCCCCGCACCAGGCCCACGGCGCGTGTCCACAGTCTGGCACGGCCTGTGTCCGGTCCACCGGTGACCAGTCCTGTTCCGGTCGGCGGCTCCGCTCCGGAGCCTGAGCATGCCGCTCCACCGTGGTCCAGTCCGGGCCAGAGGGGTAGGGCTAGGGTGGAGGCAGGGGGAGAAACACGCCCGGGGCCAGAGCCTCCACCGAGGGTGAGGCGCCCACCCGGGTCCCCCCCCCCCCCTAATAGACTTTAGGTTGGTGCGCCGGGAGTACGCACCATTGGAGGGGGGGTACTGTCACGCCCTGACCAGGTGAACTCTTCTATTTTGGTCAGGGTGTGGCATTTCTATAGTTTATTTTCTATGTTTTTGGTATAGCCTTGCTTTGGGGCGTATTTCTATGTTGGGTTCTGTCGATTCCCAATCAGAGACAGCTGTCACTAGTTGCCTCTGATTGGGGAATCATATTTAAGTTCCTTTTCCCCCCACGATGTTTGTGGGTTGTTGTCTCTTTTTGTTGGAGCAGTAGCGATACGTTTATTCTCTGTTTTGACCGTGTTATTTCAGTCTGTAATAAATAACATGAGTTCGCTCCCAGCTGCGCCTTGGTCCACTTCTTCCTTCCTGCACGACGATCGTTACAGCTCTTCATTATTTATCTTCCCTATTGAACATACTATTCTCCATCTTAAATATGATTGTTTATTTAGATATTAGAGCACCTGAGGATTAATTAGAAACATTGTTTGACTTGTTTGGACGAACTTTACCGGTAACTTTTTGGATTCGTTTGTATGCATGTTGAACGAGTGGATTAGTGAGATCATTGGCGCCAACTAAACAGACTTTTTTGGATATAAAGAAGGATTTTATTGAACAAAACGACCATTCATTATGTAGCTGGGACCCTTGGGATTGCAAACAGAGGAAGATCTTCAAAGGTAAGTGACTTATTTAATCGCTATTTGTGATTTTGTGACGCCTGTGCTGGTTGAAAAAGTATTTTGATGTGGGGCGCTGTCGTCAGATTATCGCTGTAAATCCTCTTT
>NC_138304.1:97548597-97711097 GCF_965601325.2 Salmo salar
AGCTATGGGGAAATGTGCACTGCAGTGAGAAGAAGCATTCAAAGGCCGGTGCGATCGGTGGAAGCTCCTCAGTGGCCAGGCTACATTGAACACTCAGCCAGGAAGGGTTGTGCAGGCTGTGCGCTCCAGACCTCCAGTGCTTACCCATAGTCGAGTTCGTCCTGCTCCCGCTCCTCGCACTAGCCCTGAGGTGCGTGTTTCCAGTCTGGCGCCTCCAAAGCCAGCACCATGCACCAGGCCTCCAGTGCGTCAGCCCAGTCCAGCTCGTCCTGCTCCTGCTCCTCGCACTAGCCTTGGGGTGCGTGTCTCCAGTCTGGGACCTCCAGTATCAGCCCCACGCACTAGGCTTCCAGTGCGCATTCCCTGTCCAGGACTTCCGGCATCAGTGCCCCGTCCAGAGTGTCCGACAACAGTGCCCCGTCCAGAGTGTCCGGCAACAGTGCCCCATCCAGAGTGTCCGGCAACAGTGCCCCTTCCAGAGTGTCCGGCAACAGTGCCCCGTCCAGAGCTTCCGGCGACAGTACCCCGTCTAGAGACGGCCCACAGTCCGGAGACGGCAGAGACGGCCCACAGTCCGGAGCCGGCAGAGACGGCCCACAGTCCAGAACTGACAGAGACGGCCCACAGTCCGGATCCGACAGAGACGGCCCACAGTCCGGAACTGACAGAGTCGCCCTCCAGTCTGGAACCGGCGCAGCCAGAGTCGCCCTCCAGTCCGGAACCGGCGCAACCAGAGTCACCCTCCAGTCCGGAACCGGCGCAGCCAGAGTCGCCCTCCAGTCCGGCGCTCCCAGAGTCGCCCTCCAGTCTGGAACCGGCGCAGCCAGAGTCGCCCTCCAGTCCGGAACCGGCGCAACCAGAGTCACCCTCCAGTCCGGAACCGGCGCAGCCAGAGTCGCCCTCCAGTCCGGCGCTCCCAGAGTCGCCCTCCAGTCCGGCGCTCCCAGAGTCGCCCTCCAGTCCGGCGCTCCCAGAGTCGCCCTCCAGTCCGGCGCTCCCAGAGTCGCCCTCCAGTCCGGCGCTCCCAGAGTCGCCCTCCAGTCCGGCGCTCCCAGAGTCGCCCTCCAGGCCGGCACTCCCAGAGTCGCCCTCCAGTCCGGCGCTCCCAGAGTCGCCCTCCAGTCCGGCGCTCCCAGAGTCGCCCTCCAGCCCGAGGTCTCCAGCGACGCGCTTCAGCCCGAGGTCTCCAGCGGGGGTGGACAGGTTAGGTTGGGGACTAAGGCCAGAGCCTGAGCCACCTCCATAGGAGGATGATTGGGGAGTGGGGGGTGTAGCACGGGAGCCGTCGGTGACAGTAGCCACCCTCCCTTCCCTCCCTTTAGTTTAGGATTATTTTTTGTTTTGGGGTTTATTTTTTGTGTTTATTTTTTTGTGTGAGGTGCATCTGGGGTCTGCACCTTTGTCACGTCCTGACCAGTAAAAGAGGTTGTTTGTTATTGTAGTTTGGTCAGGGCGTGGCAGGGGGTGTTTGTTTTATGTGTTTAGGGGGTTTGGTATATGTTCTATGTTAGTATATTTCTATGTCCGTGTCTAGTTTTCTATTTCTATCTTTAGGGTTTTTGTTTGACCTTCATTTGGAGGCAGATGTTTCTTGTTGCCTCTTATTGGAGGTCCTATTTAGTAGAGGTTTTTCAGCTTGTGTTTGTGGGTGGTTGTTTTCAGTCTAGTGTTTTGTACCTGACGGAACTGTTAAGCTGTCGTTCATTTCTTGTTTTGTTTACGTGTTCAATTAAAGTTAAGAATGAGCACTGGTCTACTGCGCCTTGGTCTACTCCTTTCGACGGCCGTTACATAACACTAGTCACAGTACTATATTATGATGGTGTAAATAAGTAACACTTGTCACAGTGCTATATTATGATGGTGTAAATAAGTAACACTAGTCACAGTGCTATATTATGATGGTGTTAATAAGTAACACTAGTCACAGTCTTATATTATGATGGTGTAAATAAGTAACACTAGTCACAGTCTTATATTATGATGGTGTAAATAAGTAACACTAGTCACAGTGCTATATTATGATGGTGTAAATAAGTAACACTAGTCACAGTCTTATATTATGATGGTGTAAATAAGTAACACTAGTCACAGTACTATATTATGATGGTGTAAATAAGTAACACTAGTCACAGTCTTATATTATGATGGTGTAAATAAGGTCTCAGTTCTTGGACAGAAAAAAGCCACAGACACTTAACTGAGTAGAAACCAAAACCATGAGGGTTCTAGAAGATAACTGGGAGAGTGGCCAGAAGAGGAAGAGGTAGGAGCTTGTTTGACTCCTGCTCCCACAGTGTGTTGTATTTTATAATAATGATCCAGGCAGAGGGGATCTACTAACACACACACACACACACACACACACACACACACACACACACACACACACACACACACACACACACACACACACACACACACCTCCCTATCTCACTCTCTCTGGTTTATTTTTACAAACACACAAACACAGACACAGTCGCAGCACAGCTCTCCCACACTTCTTCACATCTGTTTTGACTTATTTTTCGTCTGACCCACCCCCCAACTCCTCTCTCCCCCTACTTCCCCCACCCCCCAACTCCTCTCTCCCCCTACATCCCCCAACTCCTCTCTCCCCCTACATCCCCCACCCCCCAACTCCTCTCTCCCCCTACTTCCCCCACCCCCCAACTCCTCTCTCCCCCTACATCCCCCAACTCCTCTCTCCCCCTACCTCCCCACCCCCAACTCCTCTCTCCCCCTACTTCCCCCACCCCCCAACTCCTCTCTCCCCCTACTTCCCCCACCCCCCAACTCCTCTCTCCCCCTACTTCCCCCACCCCCCAACTCCTCTCTCCCCCTACTTCCCCCACCCCCCAACTCCTCTCTCCCCCTACTTCCCCCACCCCCCAACTCCTCTCTCCCCCTACTTCCCCCACCCCCCAACTCCTCTCTCCCCCTACTTCCCCCACCCCCCAACTCCTCTCTCCCCCTACTTCCCCCACCCCCCAACTCCTCTCTCCCCCTACTTCCCCCACCCCCCAACTCCTCTCTCCCCCTACTTCCCCCACCCCCCAACTCCTCTCTCCCCCTACTTCCCCCACCCCCCAACTCCTCTCTCCCCCTACTTCCCCCACCCCCCCAACTCCTCTCTCCCCCTACCTCCCCCACCCCCCCCCCCAACTCCTCTCTCCCCCTACCTCCCCCACCCCCCAACTCCTCTCTCCCCCTACACCCCCAACTCCTCTCTCCCCTACCTCCCCACCCCCAACTCCTCTCTCCCCCTACTTCCCCCACCCCCCAACTCCTCTCTCCCCCCTCCCCACCCCCCACCCTCTCCCCCACTCCCCCCCCCAACTCCTCTCTCCCCCTACCTCCCCCACCCCCCAACTCCTCTCTCCCCCTACTTCCCCCACCCCCCAACTCCTCTCTCCCCCTACTTCCCCCACCCCCCAACTCCTCTCTCCCCCTACTTCCCCCACTCCCCAACTCCTCTCTCCCCCTACCTCCCCCACCCCCCAACTCCTCTCTCCCCCTACTACCCCCACCCCCCAACTCCTCTCTCCCCCTACCACCCCCACCCCCCAACTCCTCTCTCCCCCTACTACCCCCACCCCCCAACTCCTCTCTCCCCCTACCTCCCCCACCCCCCAACTCCTCTCTCCCCCTACATCCCCCACCCCCCAACTCCTCTCTCCCCCTACCTCCCCCACCCCCCAACTCCTCTCTCCCCCTACATCCCCCACCCCCCAACTCCTCTCTCCCCCTACCTCCCCCATCTCCCAACTCCTCTTTCCCCTTCTCTTCCCCTCCCTCATCCTATTCTTCCTCCTCACTACAGGCAAAATGTCCCCCTCTTCCTCATTCCCCCTCCAGTTGTCTGAAAGTCTGAATGGCAGGTATATGGTGACAGGATGCAGCGGGGCATGTGAGCGTTGACAAAGTAAACCGATCCGGGGGGGCCTACTGTGGACGACTGACAGGGGAAATGTCTGACACACACACACACACACACTCCGGCGGGAGGGAGAGTGCTGGTGAAGCCCTGCTCACACAGAGATTAAGTTACAGCTGAGTTGGATCTGAGCTGTGGGAACCAGCACCTTTTCCCAGCCACACACACAAGCGCTTGCTTACATATACACATTCTCACACACGCATGCTCACACACACACGCATGCTCACAGATGCACATAGACACACACACACTTCAACAGATGCCAACAGCCGTGCACACACACACACACACACACACACACACACACACACACACACACACACACACACACACACACACACACACACACACACATACACACACACACACACACACACACACACACACACACACATACACTCACACACCTACACGCACCTACACACACATGAACACATTATACACTAGTAGAGCCAAGCGTGTAGAGACATAGCAGTACACAAACACACACACACACACACACACAGACATAAGATACCTGGGGTGACAGGTAGCCTAGTGGGTAGAGTGCTGGGTCAGTAACAGAAAGGTTGCTGGATCAAATCCCAGAGCTGACAAGGTAAAAATCTGTCATTTTGCCCCTGAACAAGGCAGTTAACCCACTGTTCCCTGGTAGGCCGTCATTGTAAATAAGAATTTGTTCTTAACTGACTTGCCTAGTTAAATAAAGTTTAAATTAAAAAATACACACACAGCGACACATAAACATGACTCAAATTGAAAACACACAGTATATACACACACATACAGACACACTGGCTTTTCCTGAAGTTTCCAAATGTATGTGTGAGTGGGAGATGTTAGAGGAAGGCAGCTCCTTGGCACTGGCTGACATAGCTACTGGGCACAACAGGAGGGGGTGAGGGGTGGAGGGGGCAAGTCCTCAGGAGTGTGTGTTGTGTTGGTTGTCTGGTGGGTTGCTTGACTTTAAGAGAAAAGAAGAGCTGAAAGAAACCAACAAAACAAGCAGGACATCTTAATTGCCTTCAGTTTTCTCATGCTAATGCACTCTCTATTCTGAGGAGCAGTGAGCCCAGGACTCAGGACCCTTTGCCAGGTTCACAGCCCAACAGCCCACCCACCAGTCAGTGAGTCTCTCCCCCAGCCAGACCCACTCCAGCCTGCTCCAGCCCAGCCTCCTCCCACAGCCCAGTTTCCTCCCCAGCCCAGCCCAGCCTTCTTCCCAGACCAGCCTCCTCCCCAGCCCAGCCTTCTTCCCAGACCAGTCTGCTCCAGCCCAGCCTCCTCCCACAGCCCAGTTTCCTCCCCAGCCCAGCCCAGCCTTCTTCCCAGACCAGCCTCCTCCCCAGCCCAGTCTGCTCCAGACCAGCCTCCTCCCCAGCCCAGTCTGCTCCAGACCAGCCTCCTCCCCAGCCCAGTTTCCTCCCCAGCCCAGTCTGCTCCAGCCCAGCCTCCTCCCCAGCCAGCCTGCTCTAGCCTGCTACAGCCCAGCCTCCTCCCCAGCCCAGCCCAGCCTCCTCCCCCAGCCCAGCCTTCTTCCCAGACCAGCTTCCCCAGACCAGCCTCCTCCCCAACCCAGCCTGCTCCAGACCAGCCTGCTCCCCAGTCCAGCCTCACTGGCCACCCCTCATAGCCTGGTTCCTCTCTAGGTTTCTTCCTAGGTTTTTGGCCTTTCTAGGGAGTTTTTCCTAGGGAGTTTTTCCTAGCCACCGTGCTTCTTTCACATGCTTTGCTTGCTGTTTGGGGTTTTAGGCTGGGTTTCTGTACAGCACTTTGAGATATCAGCTGATGTACGAAGGGCTATATAAATAAATTTGATTTGATTTTGATTTGATTCCCCAGCCCAGCCTGCTCCAATCTGTATGGACCCAGCCTAACAAAACCCTTGTATCATTACATCAACCACTGTTTCCAACGGACCACTGCTCCAATCTGGATGGAGCGTTCCCACCATTTGTAAAGATAGATCCTTTTCACTCCCTTGTTTCTTCCTTTCCTCTCTGTCTCTCTGTCTCTCTGGTTCTCCGGCAGCATTCAATATTCCTCGTCCCCTGCCCAGCCTCGTCCCCTGCCCAGCCTCGTCCCCTGCCCAGCCTCATCCCCTGCCCAGCCTCATCCCCTGCCTAATTTAAGAAAATATTTTAAATGTCTATGTCCTTTCCAGACATAGACAGGATCTTCTCTCATTGGCTGGTGGAGGAACTGCAGCTGTAATCGCGTGATTACCTGAGTCCCTTTGATGTAAACACCACAGTTTGGATTGAAATACAAGGGCCAGGCTGAAGGCCATTAGACAATGTGTTGACGAGAGAAAACAAAGTTTCACCATCCTCCAAAGGATCCAGTTTCAGCTATTAACGGGCACACACACACACACACACACACACACACACACACACACACACACACACACACACACACACACACACACACACACACACACACACACACACACACACACACACACACACGAGCAGCCACACACTGGCCCATTCTTTAGTGTGTGAGAATGGTGGGGGAGTCCGTTCAGGCTCCTTTGTGTGGGTGTCTGTCAGCGGTGTTGTCTAAGTCAGGCCCCATTGTGGCCCACCACTGTTCCTTATTGACACAGGACCCTCTCTCTGCATGTTCCCAGGCTCCAACCCACCGCCCTGGCTGTGTGCGCTTGTGTGGACGACAGACATGGATGGAGACATGCACTCACGCACACCCACCCACACACACACACCGAACATATAAACAAACACACATACTTACAAAAGCAGCATAGACACGTACTAAGATAAAGTAACTTACAGTTTTTTACGATTGCTTACACACTAAAATTGAACTTTTCCTACAATTAGCAAAACCATACACTCAAGGAGCAAAACACAAGGCTAGATTTGCACAACTGTAAGCACATTGTCAGCTTCACACTATTTACAAAACATTACACACAGTGATTTGCAAAACACTAAACACACTTGTATACATTAGACACAGAAGTATATCATGATGTCACTTCCTTGCAATTCCAAAGCACTGACTGTCAAATGACCACACCTATGAGCCAATCTGTTAAACACAGCCATCAGCTGCACAAACACATGATTGCTAAATTGTAGACACACCAATCAGGTTTAAGCACTATAAAAATGCAGCAGGTAGGTTCACCTGCCTTCAACCAAAATGGAAGGAGTCAGAAGAAGAGTGAGGGTGAGAGGAGGAGTACACAGAGGAGGAGGAGGAGGTAGAGGAAGAGGTAGAGGCTGAGCCAGAGGTCGAGGAAGACCTGAAGCAGGAGGAGAACGTGCACAAAGAAGAAGAGGACCAAACTTATCAAATGACATTTGTGCAACACTAGTGGACCATGTTGGGAACCACGGATTGACGCTGAGGGAGGCTGGACTGAGAGTTCAGCCAAATCTTAGCAGATATACAGTGGCATCTGTCATAAGGACTTTTCGACAGGAAAACAGGTAGAAGATCTGTCTACAGTTACAATAATCAGCCGCTTATTGTATGCACCATATCAGCACTTGTGATACCCCTTCCTGTGACATTGAACAGTAAGTTACATGTATTATTCTCTACATAGGATTGAGGGTCGGGAACGACAAGGAGGAAGGGGGCCCATATTCACGCAAGAACAAGAGAGAGATAATAAACATGGTTTTGGCCAATAATGCTATCAGGTTCAGAGAACTACAAGCCAACATTATCGGTGACCATGCCATTTTCAATAATGTCCATCAGGTCTCTCAGTCAACACTGGCACGCATCCTGAAAAGACATCAGGTTCAAATGAAACAACTTTATCGAGTGCCTTTTGAGCGGAATTCAGAGAGGGTCAAATGGCTGCGGCATGAGTATGTGGAGGTTTGTATTGTTCACTTTAGCACTGTGATGTTGCATACGGCACACATTACTTTTTTACATTGACTGTATACTAGACCTATCCTGAACTACACAATCTTGTCTTTCACTGTATTTCAGGGAGTTTTGCAGATGGATGCTGAGGAAATCCTGCATGAATTAATATATATTGATGAGGCAGGGTTCAACCTCACAAAAGCAAGAAGGAGAGGCAGAAATATCATTGGCCACAGGGCTATAATCAATGTCCCAGGGCAACGTGGGGGTAACATCACCCTTTGCGCTGGCATTTCACAGCATGGGGTTCTCCTCCATCATGCCAAAATGGGCCCTTACAACACACCTCACATTCTCGCATTTTTGTACCGATTGCACCACATCGTCACAGCAGGTAATGAAATGCACCAGATGCAATACACTGTCACCTGGGACAATGTGTCATTCCACCGCTCTGCTTTGGTCCAGAACTGGTTTCAACACCATCCACAGTTGACAGGACTATACCTTCCACCATACTCTCCGTTTCTAAACCCTATGGAAGAGTTTTTCTCTGCATGGCGGTGGAAGGTTTACGATCTCCAGCCCCAGGCTCAGGTACCCCTCATTCAGGCCATGGAGGACGCCTGTGACCAAGTCGACGCCGCAGCTGTGCAAGGATGGATTCCACATTCAAGACGGTTCTTCCCGCGTTGTCTTGCTAATGAGGATATTGCTTGTGATGTTGATGAAATTCTCTGGCCAGATCCAGCTAGGCGAAGAGATAATGTATAGTATGTTTACTGTAGTATTTTCTGTACAATATTGTCCGTTTTTTTTCAGATAATTTTTTATGTTTGTTGTTATTTACTGTAATTGTAACCTGTACTGGATACAGTATTTTATGTTTGTCTGTTTGCTGAGCTAACAGTGTTATGCACACTACTGTAGTAGCATGAAAACTGGGACATGTTTTGTTGTGATTCTCCATGTTGACTGATTTGGGTGTATGGAGAGAAATAAATTATATTTTCCTCAGTCTGCGCATTGGTCTTGTGTAGTGTTTGTATAGTTGCACTTTCTCTGTGTACTTCATTTACAGTACTCTAATCACTGACAATTAGACTTGCTAAAAGTGTTTTAGGTTAGCAACAGCAGTGTAACTGGTTCAAAAAGACTGAAGTCATATGAAATGTGTGTGTTTCGTATGGTAACAAAATATTGTTTTTATGAAGTCGTGTATAGTTTTGACAAGTGTTCCATTTTGCAAATGATCTGAAGTGTTGTGCTAATTGTGTGTAGTGTTTTGACAAACCGGGCCCAGTTTTCAAAATTGTGCTTAAACAATTGAAAAAAAACGAACGTACTAATGTAAAGTAATTTACAGTAGGCCTAACATACAAATGTAAAGTAACTTACAGTAGGCCTGAAGTATTAATGCAATGTAACTTACAGTAGGCCTAACATACTAATGTAAAGTAACTTACAGTAGGCCTGAAGTATTAATGCAATGTAACTTACAGTAGGCCTGAAGTATTAATGCAATATAACTTACAGTAGGCCTAACATACTAATGTAAAGTAACTTACAGTAGGCCTGAAGTATTAATGCAATGTAACTTACAGTAGGCCTGAAGTATTAATGCAATGTAACTTACAGTAGGCCTAACATACTAATGTAAAGTAACTTACAGTAGGCCTGAAGTAGTAATGCAATGTAACTTACAGTAGGCCTGAAGTATTAATGCAATGTAACTTACAGTAGGCCTGAAGTATTAATGCAATGTAACTTACAGTAGGCCTAACATACTAATGTAAAGTAACTTACAGTAGGCCTGAAGTATGCTGACCTGTAGCCTGTCTGTGAGACGTCTATCTGAGGATACATAATAAACTCCCTTTAACGTCATGCTGACCTGTAGCCTGTCTGTGAGACATCTATCTGAGGATACATAATAAACTCCCTTTCACGTCATGCTGACCTGTAGCATGTCTGTGAGACATCTATCTGAGGATACATAATAAACTCCCTTTCACGTCATGCTGACCTGTAGCCTGTCTGTGTGACATCTATCTGAGGATACATAATAAACTCCCTTTCACGTCATGCTGACCTGTAGCCTGTCTGTGTGACATCTATCGGAGGATACATAATAAACTCCCTTTAACGTCATGCTGACCTGTAGCCTGTCTGTGAGACATCTATCTGAGGATACATAATAAACTCCCTTTCACGTCATGCTGACCTGTAGCCTGTCTGTGAGACATCTATCTGAGGATACATAATAAACTCCCTTTCACGTCATGCTGACCTGTAGCCTGTCTGTGAGACATCTATCTGAGGATACATAATAAACTCCCTTTCACGTCATGCTGACCTGTAGCCTGTCTGTGTGACATCTATCTGAGGATACATAATAAACTCCCTTTAACGTCATGCTGACCTGTACCTGTGTCTGTGAGTGTTAGCGGTGCTGAGTTGATGGAGCCAGAGATGTGTTGACTTACAGTACTGTAACCATGGCAATCTAGCTGGGCTATCTCTGCTGTATGTCTATGGCTGTAACACAGGATGAGGTGAAGTGCTCCCACCTTGTGGCGAGAATAAGAATCTCATCACTGAATGTTTTATAGCCAAACTCAACCACTAGATGACAGCATTGAGTCGTATTAGATGACAGGGCAGTACCCTTATTATAGGTTAGTGGGCTGTAGCTTTATTTACACTGACTACAACACATTTGGAACACCTTCCTAATATTGAGTTGCACCCCCCTTTTCCCTCAGAACAGACTCAATTCGTTGAGGCATGGACTCTACAAGGTTTCTAAAGCGTTCCACAGGGATGCTGGCCCATGTTGACTCCAATGCTTCCCACTGTTGTGTCAAGTTGGCTGGATGCCCTTTGGGTGGTGGACCATTCTTGATATATACAGGAAACTGTTGAGCGTGAAAAACCCAGCAGCATTGCAGTTCTTGACACACTCAAACCGGTGCGCCTGGCACCTACTACCATACCCCCTTCAACGGCATTTAAATATTGTCTTGCCCATTTACTCTCTTAATGGCACACACACAATCCAAGTCTCAATTGTCTCAAGGCTTCAAAATTCTTCCTTAACCCGTCTCCTCCCCTTCATCTACACTGATTGAAGTGGATTTAACAAGTGACGTCAATAAGAGACTATAGCTTTCACCTGGATTCAACTTGTCAGTCCATGTCATGGAAAAAAAAACGGAGTGTTTTGTACATTCAGTGTATAGGTTGATGGGCTGTACAAAAAAGACAGTGATCTATAATGATGCAGCATCTCTAAGTGTATTAGGGTAGACTGTCTATGATAAACTTCTCTTTTATCATTTACAGACCACACAACAGTAGTAGGCCTGATTACCAACAATGACGAGACGGCCTACAGGGAGGAGGTGAGGACCCTCGGAGTGTGATGCCAGGAAAATAACCTCACACTCAACGTCAACAAAACAAAGGAGATGATCGTGGACTTCAGGAAACAGCAGAGGGAGCAGCCCCCCATCCACATCGACGGGACAGTAGTGGAGAGGGTGGAGAGTTTTAAGTTCCTCGGCGTACACATCACGGACAAATTGAAATGGTCCACCCACACAGACAGTGTGGTGAAGAAGGCACAGCAGTGCCTCTTCAACCTCAGGAGCCTGAAGAAATTTGGCTTGTCAACTAAAACCCTCACAAACTTCTACAGATGCAGAATTGAGAGCATCCTGTCGGCTGTATCACCGCCTGGTACGGCAACTGCACCACCCGCAACCGCAGGGCTCTCCAGAGGGTGGTGAGGTCTGCACAACGCATCACCGGGGGCAAACTACCTGCCCTCCAGGACACCTACACCACCCAATGTCACAGGAAGGCCATAAAGATCATCAAGGACAACAACCACCCGAGCCACTGCCTGTTCACCCTGCTGTCATCCAGAAGGCGAGGTCAGTACAGGTGCATCAAAGATGAGAACGAGAGACTGAAAAACAGCTTCTATCTCAAGGCCATCAGACTGTTAAACAGACATCACTAGAACATAGAGGCTGGCCACTTTAATAATGGAACACTAGTCACTTTAATAATGGAACACTAGTCACTTTAATAATGTTTACATATTTTGCATTACTCATCTCAAATGTACATACTGTATTATATTCTACTGTATTTCAGTCTATGCCGCTCCGACATTGCTTGTCCAAATATTTATATATTCTTAATATCATTATTTTACTTTAGGTTTGTGTGTATTGTGTGTATTGTGTGTATTGTTAGATATTACTGCACTGTTGGAGCTAGAAACACAAGCATTTCGCTACTCCCGCAATAACATCTGCTGAACATGTGTATGTGACCAATACAATTTGATTTGATGTATAAACAAAAATATGAACGCAGAATGAGTTACAGTTCATATAAGGAAATCAGTCAATTTAAATAAATTCATTACACCCTAATCTATGGATTTCACATGACTGGGAATACAGATATGCATCTGTTGGTCACAGAAACCTTTAAAAAAAAGTAGGGGTGTGGATCAGAAAACCACCATTTGTCTCATGCAGCGCGACACATCTCCTTCGCATAGAGTTGATCAGGCTGTTGGTTGTGGCCTGTGGAATGTTGTCCCACTCCTCTTCAATGGCTGTGCGATGTTGGATATTGGCTGATTATTGGCGGCAACTGGAACACGCTGTCATACACGTCGATCCAGAGCATCCCAAACAGGCTCAATACGTGACATGTCTGGTGAGTATGCAGACCATGGAGGAACTTGTACATTTTCAGCTTCCAGGAATTGTGTACAGAACTGTGTTATCATGCTGAAACATGAGGTGATGGTGGCGGATGAATGGCACCACAACGGGCCTCAGGATCTCATCACGGTATCCCTGTGAATTCAAATTGCCATTGCTAAATGCAGTTGTGTTCATTGTCTGTAGCTTATGCCTGCCCATACCATAACCCCACCGCCACCATGGGTCACTCTGCTCACAACGTTGACATCAGCAAACCGCTTGCCCACAAGACGCCATACACATAGCCTGCAGTTGAGGCCGGTTGGACGTACTACAAAATTCTCTAAAACAACATTGGAGGTGGCTTATGGTAGAGAAATTAACAATTGGCATGCTGCAGTCAGCATGCCAATTGTACCCTCCCTCAAAACTTGAGACATCTGTGGCATTGTGTTGTGTGACAAAACCTCACATTTTAGAGTGGCCTTTTATTGTCCCCAGCACGAGGTGTACATGTGTAATGATCATGCTGTTTAATCAGCTTGTTTGTGTATATATATTCAATATTAAAGTGCAAGTAATCTCTTGAGGACAGACTATGTAAATCTAAATGGTACTGCCCAAATTATGTGAGATTTTAAGAGAAGGAGAAATGAAGGAGAAATGCTCATTAACAGGGATGTAAACAAATTTGTGCACAAAATTTGAGAGAAATCAGCTTTTTGTGCATAGGGAACATTTGTGGGATCTTTTATTTCAGCTCATGAAACATGGTACCAACACATGTTGCATTTATATTTTTGGTCAGTGTATCATGACTGTAGGTTATAGTGAACCATAGCTGTTCTTTCCCCATGTAAACACAGCATCGATAAGGACTGAGTAATAGCTGTTCTTTCCCCATGTAAACACAGCATCGATAAGGACTGAGTAATAGCTGTTCTTTCCCCATGTAAACACAGCATCGATAAGGACTGAGTAATAGCTGTTCTTTCCCCATGTAAACACACAGCATCGATAAGGACTGAGTAATAGCTGTTCTTTCCCCATGTAAACACAGCATCGATAAGGACTGAGTAATAGCAGTTCTTTCCCCATGTAAACACAGCATCGATAAGGACTGAGTAATAGCTGTTCTTTCCCCATGTAAACACAGCATCGATAAGGACTGAGTAATGGCCTGTTCTTTCCCCATGTAAACACAGCATCGATAAGGACTGAGTAATAGCTGTTCTTTCCCCATGTAAACACAGCATCGATAAGGACTGAGTAATAGCTGTTCTATTCCCCATGTAAACACAGCATCGATAAGGACTGAGTAATAGCTGTTCTTTCCCCATGTAAACAAAGCATAGATAAGGACTGAGTAATAGCTGTTCTTTCCCCATGTAAACACAGCATCGATAAGGACTGAGTAATAGCTGTTCTTTCCCCATGTAAACACAGCATCGATAAGGACTGAGTAATAGCTGTTCTTTTCCCCATGTAAACACAGCATCGATAAGGACTGAGTAATGGCTGTTCTTTCCCCATGTAAACACAGCATCGATAAGGACTGAGTAATCAGAAATGGGTAAAGAATAGAACGTGAAGTGATTAAAAATAATCCAAAATAAATTAACCACAGATCAAGTTTAAGAGTTTTATTTTGAATATGTATTATAGAGGAACAGTAGTACAATTGAAACAGAAAAAGGAGAATGTAATTCATTTTTGAAAACCTTGGAGAAAAACAAAAATGTAAAAAGAGTAACCTGACGTGTTTTGTGTTCAGGGTTGAGCCACAGGAAAGGCCCATTGGTTTTTGCATCGCCTGTAGTTTGAAAAGAGTTGAAAAAATACACAATTTAAAACATCTTTAAAAAAATACAGCCGAAAAAAAACGAAGAAAAAAATAAACACTGTTTCTGTAGTAGTGTTTTACTTGATTTGTCCATTACAGTACAGCATAATAAAATCTAAAACAAGTCATCTTGAGATCATCCGTTGTACAGTAAAAGAGAAACAGGATAGTTCGATGGACGAGCACAGGTGTGAACAGATAGAGTGGAAGGTTAGGGACGTGTTCATTAGGGCACACCGTAACAACACATTTTACCATGGAAAACTAAAAACAGGTTTTTTATTGGACAAGTACAGTGCCTTCTGAAGGCAACCCAGTATGACACAACACAAGGCCAAGATTTTAAACAAGCCAACTGCAGCTGAGCGTGTTCCATTAACTAAAATAAACTAGCTAAAATCTTTTTTTTTTTTCATATATAAAATCCCTCCCAGTGATTTGAAGGTAAATCATATTTTACGAACATGAATGAGGATTTCTCTATAGGAGCTTTCTTTAAAATACATTTGCATTTGGAGTACAGGGAGGTCAAACATTTCTGTATAATTATAGCACTTCAATATATCCACTGCATTTGGACAAACTGCTGTTCCTAGGTTTTAACCTGCAAACAATCCATATTTCTTATCAAATATGTGCTTAATTAAATTAAATAAAAAAGGAAAAGAAAATACATTATAAAAGGACAAATAAAACTATATATGCATTTAAGGTAAAGTGAATGATTTTTTTTTTTTATCTGACAATTACATACACAAGCAGATCACTACATACTGTAGAGATTACCTGGCTATCTCAACAATAATTAATAAACAATTTGGTTGGACAAATAGATAGAAATTAACAGTCTTGATTGCATTTCGGAGCCAATATAATAATATTAAATAACAAAACATCTAAGAAAAAGAAAATAGTTCCATTCAGACCCACTTTGGGGAAGCAAGAAAAGACATTGAAAAACAAAATGATTTTCATGAACGCAAAATAGTAGTAAGTGCATGTCTGTTACGCATCATAGATCTGTAGTTTATATCGAACAAAGTGTTTTCCTACCTGGCAGACAAAATAAAAATACTTCTATCAAATTAAATAAACTGATTGTAAAAATTATAACTTTTCAAAATGGAGTTTCTCTTTCAGACTTCATATATCTGCACTCTTTAAAATACTACCTTACACCCAACATTCAAGTGATTCAAAGTATATATATATATATATATAGAGAGCTATAATATATCACTACCTGATATAAACCACGTGTATATATATATATATATATATATATATATATATATATATATATATATATATATAATAGGTATATTTTTAACTTAGGTCCCTACATCATGTTTACAAGTACTGCCGGTAGTTCTACAAAATGGTATGTGAGCGTGTGTGTTCATTAAATACAAAAAGACAATGGCAAAGCATACCTGATAGGCTCCGTAGCACAACAGTGTTCTATAGAGAGCTGATTAATATATATATTTATAACTGAGTCATTTCAGGCTTTATGATTATAAACATCATATACAGCTGTAGGTCCAGTATTTCGCGACATAAACATTACAGCACCAAACATTTCCGTCATTTGGCAAAATTCAAGCTTTAAGTGAATGTCAAAATGCTTTATAAAGTGTTACTGTGTGGTGCTGTGATTTGTATAAAGCTAGCAAATAACATTTCCCCTTGTACTTTCGCTTCTTTTTTTTCTAAATCTTTTTCTATTTTTCTCTGCTTGATTTTTTTTTTTTTTCTCTCAGTAGTTTTTTGTTTCCTGGTAAATCTTGGTGTGCTTTCTGCTTGGCACAATAGCACAGCCCACTTAACTTAAACTCATAAATATGGCTGTGATAAAATAGTCACAAAACAGATTTTTTGGTTCCAAGATTTGTGCAGGGAAAAGATAGAATAGTAATCATAATGTTCAGGTCATCAAAACATCAAAAATCTTCCTGTCGGCAAATAATGCCCTTTCTTTGACATCCCTCCTTCTAAAAACACGCACCGAGCAATATAGTTACAGATTTGACAGAAAGTACAGTCAAAAACTGAAACTGAACCTCATTGATAGCAGTTTACAACAAAACAGGAAAAAAAATTATATAATTGAACAAGACCATAATAACTTCTTTCATAAATTAAATAATATTTCTTAAGATGATTGGTCTATTGCAACTAAAAACGCTGTACATCCCCCCCCCCAAAACAAAATCACCATGAACCTGATTTCAATATTTCATTTTTCTCTTTCTCTAGTGAGCACTAGGCCCAGAGTCTGACACATATCTGTACATCTTGGAGTCCCGCTCTACCAAAGCTTCTCTCTTTGTCTCATACACTAAACCGTGTAAGTAACCTCGAGGTTTTGATAGCACTTTGGAGTTGTTGATTGTTTACCAGCTTAATTTAATTTTTTTTAAATCGTTAACTATTTTTTGTTTGTTTCTATCTGAGCTAGTCATCTTCTGGGGCGGCACCAGTGTCGCCCTCCAAGTTGGATTGGTCGTTGTCGTTAGGCTCCTCCCCCTCCTCAGCCATGTCCTCGTCAGGCTCCTCCCCCTCAAAGTCATCACCCTCGCGGACGAACACCTCCAGGGATTCCAGGCCCTCCTGCGTGGCCGGGTGGGATTCAGCACAGTCCATACACACGCCGTAGCGCCGTGAGCCGTGCCGGATCCCCACGCTGGCCGCCAGCATGAAGATCTTCTTGCACACCATGCACTTGTACTTTTTGTCCTTCTTGTGCACCTGTAGGGATGGGGACGAGAGAGATGGACAAGGGTTAATGGTGCGTTCATGTGCTGTCAGAATTATTGGAAACTTGGAACTGAGAAACTCCTGGAAAAATCCTGGAATCATAAATACAAAAGTTGAAAACCATAAATGAAGGCTGAAATATGAATGGGAAACTGACACTTCCCCAGTCCAGCTAAAGTCATGGGAGAGACTTCTACAGAGAGGGAGGGTAGCACAGTGAATTGGCAGGTATGTTAGGTTTGGCTAACTAGGGGTGGGATAATGTTAGGTTTGGCTAACTAGGGGTGGGATAATGTTAGGTTTGGCTAACTAGGGGTGGGATAATGTTAGGTTTGGCTAACTAGGGGTGGGATAATGTTAGGTTTGGCTAACTAGGGGTGGGATAATGTTAGGTTTGGCTAACTAGGGGTGGGATAATGTTAGGTTTGGCTAACTAGGGGTGGGATAATGTTAGGTTTGGCTAACTAGGGGTGGGATAATGTTAGGTTTGGCTAACTAGGGGTGGGATAATGTTAGGTTTGGCTAACTAGGGGTGGGATAATGTTAGGTTTGGCTAACTAGTGGTGGGATAATGTTAGGTTTGGCTAACTAGGGGTGGGATAATGTCGATGTGGATTTGATATCAGCCGGGAGCTTAATTATTTTTTATTGAACTTTTATTTAACTCGTCAAGTCAGTTAAGAACAAATTGTTATTTACAAATGATGGCCTACCGCGGCCAAACCTGGAAAACGCTGGCCCAATTGTGCTGCCGCCTATAGGACTCCCAATCACGGCCGGATGTGATTCAGCCTGGATTTGAACCAGGGAATGAACAGTTAGGGTAGGGTCTAACCAGGGAATGAACAGTTAGGGTAGGATCTAACCAGGGAATGAACAGTTAGGGTAGGGTCTAACCAGGGAATGAACAGTTAGGGTAGGGTCTAACCAGGGAATGAACAGTTAGGGTAGGGTCTAACCAGGGAATGAACAGTTAGGGTAGGGTCTAACCAGGGAATGAACAGTTAGGGTAGGGTCTAACCAGGGAATGAACAGTTAGGGTAGGGTCTAACCAGGGAATGAACAGTTAGGGTAGGGTCTAACCAGGGAATGAACAGTTAGGGTAGGGTCTAACCAGGGAATGAACAGTTAGGGTAGGGTCTAACCAGGGAATGAACAGTTAGGGTAGGGTCTAACCAGGGAATGAACAGTTAGGAGTAGGGTCTAACCAGGGAATGAACAGTTAGGGTAGGGTCTAACCAGGGAATGAAGAGTTAGGGTAGGGTCTAACCAGGGAATGAAGAGTTAGGGTAGGGTCTAACCAGGGAATGAAGAGTTAGGGTAGGGTCTAACCAGGGAATGAAGAGTTAGGGTAGGGTCTAACCAGGGAATGAACAGTTAGGGTAGGGTCTGGAATGAACAGTTAGGGTAGGGTCTGGAATGAACAGTTAGGGTAGGGTCTGGAATGAACAGTTAGGGTAGGGTCTAACCAGGGAATGAACAGTTAGGGTAGGATCTAACCAGGGAATGAACAGTTAGGGTAGGGACTAACCAGGGAATGAACAGTTAGGGTAGGGTCTAACCAGGGAATGAACAGTTAGGGTAGGGTCATACCAGGGAATGAACAGTTAGGGTAGGGTCGATACCAGGGAATGAACAGTTAGGGTAGGGTGATACCAGGGAATGAACAGTTAGGGTAGGGTCTAACCAGGGAATGAACAGTTAGGGTAGGGTCTAACCAGGGAATGAACAGTTAGGGTAGGGTCTAACCAGGGAATGAACAGTTAGGGTAGGGTGATACCAGGGAATGAACAGTTAGGGTAGGGTGATACCAGGGAATGAACAGTTAGGGTAGGGTCTAACCAGGGAATGAACAGTTAGGGTAGGGTCTAACCAGGGAATGAACAGTTAGGGTAGGGTCTAACCAGGGAATGAACAGTTAGGGTAGGGTCTAACCAGGGAATGAACAGTTAGGGTAGGGTCTAACCAGGGAATGAACAGTTAGGGTAGGGTCTAACCAGGGAATGAACAGTTAGGGTAGGGTATAACCAGGGAATGAACAGTTAGGGTATTTTTACATTTTACATTTTAGTAATTTAGCAGACACTCTTATCCAGAGCGACTTACAGTAGAGTGCATACATTTTATTACATTTTTTTTTAAATACTGGCCCCCCGTGGGAATTGAACCCACAACCCTGGCGTTGCAAGCGCCATGCTCTACCAACTGAGCTACCGTGGGGCTAGAGGGTGTAGGGTCTAACCAGGGAACTAACAGTTAGGGTAGGGTCTAACCAGGGAACTAACAGTTAGGGTAGGGTCTAACCAGGGAATGAACAGTTAGGGTAGGGTCTAACCAGGGAATGAACAGTTAGGGTAGGGTCTAACCAGGGAATGAACAGTTAGGGTAGGGTCTAACCAGGGAATGAACAGTTAGGGTAGGGTCTAACCAGGGAATGAACAGTTAGGGTAGGGTCTAACCAGGGAATGAACAGTTAGGGTAGGGTGATACCAGGGAATGAACAGTTAGGGTAGGGTGATACCAGGGAATGAACAGTTAGGGTAGGGTGATACCAGGGAATGAACAGTTAGGGTAGGGTCTAACCAGGGAATGAACAGTTAGGGTAGGGTCTAACCAGG
The DNA here is from genome assembly GCF_965601325.2 of Salmo salar. NCBI lineage: Eukaryota > Metazoa > Chordata > Actinopteri > Salmoniformes > Salmonidae > Salmo > Salmo salar. The sequence goes on from NC_138304.1 coordinate 97,568,344, forward strand.
GAATGAACAGTTAGGGTAGGGTCTAACCAGGGAATGAACAGTTAGGGTAGGGTCTAACCAGGGAATGAACAGTTAGGGTAGGGTCTAACCAGGGAATGAACAGTTAGGGTAGGGTCTAACCAGGGAATGAACAGTTAGGGTAGGGTGATACCAGGGAATGAACAGTTAGGGTAGGGTCTAACCAGGGAATGAACAGTTAGGGTAGGGTCTAACCAGGGAATGAACAGTTAGGGTAGGGTCTAACCAGGGAATGAACAGTTAGGGTAGGATCTAACCAGGGAATGAACAGTTAGGGTAGGGTCTAACCAGGGAATGAACAGTTAGGGTAGGGTCTAACCAGGGAATGAACAGTTAGGGTAGGGTCTAAGCAGGGAATGAACAGTTAGGGTAGGGTCTAACCAGGGAATGAACAGTTAGGGTAGGAACAGTTAGGGTAGGGTCTAACCAGGGAATGAACAGTTAGGGTAGGGTCTAACCAGGGAATGAACAGTTAGGGTAGGGTCTAACCAGGGAATGAACAGTTAGGGTAGGATCTAACCAGGGAATGAACAGTTAGGGTAGGGTCTAACCAGGGAATGAACAGTTAGGGTAGGGTCTAACCAGGGAATGAACAGTTAGGGTAGGGTCTAAGCAGGGAATGAACAGTTAGGGTAGGGTCTAACCAGGGAATGAACAGTTAGGGTAGGGTATAACCAGGGAATGAACAGTTAGGGTAGGGTATAACCAGGGAATGAACAGTTAGGGTAGGGTATAACCAGGGAATGAACAGTTAGGGTAGGATCTAACCAGGGAATGAACAGTTAGGGTAGGGTCTAACCAGGGAATGAACAGTTAGGGTAGGGTCTAACCAGGGAATGAACAGTTAGGGTAGGGTCTAACCAGGGAATGAACAGTTAGGGTAGGGTCTAACCAGGGAATGAACAGTTAGGGTAGGGTCTAACCAGGGAATGAACAGTTAGGGTAGGGTGATAGCAGGGAATGAACAGCTAGGGTAGGGTGTAGGGTCTTACCAGGGAATGTCTCTTGACGTGCTCTCTGCGGGTGAACAGCTTGCCACAGATGTCGCAGCTGAAGGAGCGGACGCCGGAGTGAATGATGAGGTGCCTCTTTAGTGTTCTCCGGTGCTTGGCGATGTAGTTACAGTGGGGACACTTGAGCTTATTCAGGGCTATGTTGGACGACTCGCCTGAGAGAAACACACCATGTATCAGGCACGAGGTTGCTTTCTAAACAGTGGCTCAAACCCACATTGACACAGATAATGGAAGAGCAGAATTGGGGGCAGTCATTTGTAGAGCTGCCCCAGTCTCTGGCGGTAGAACCCATTGGTTCTTCACTTCCCAATAAAAAAGAGGAGTTGTGGGACGAGGGGTCGTTGTGTGTGGTGGTGGGATGAGGGGTCGTTGGGTTTGGTGGTGGGATGAGGGGTCGTTGGGTGTGGTGGTGGGATGAGGGGTCGTTGGGTGTGGTGGTGGGATGAGGGGTCGTTGGGTGTGGTGGTGGGATGAGGGGTCGTTGGGTGTGGTGGTGGGATGAGGGGTCGTGGGATGAGGGGTCGTGTGTGTGTGGTGGTGGAATGAGGGGTCGTTGGGTGTGGTGGTGGGATGAGGGGTCGTTGGGTGTGGTGGTGGGATGAGGGGTCGTTGGGTGTGGTGGTGGGATGAGGGGTCGTTGGGTGTGATGGTGGGATGAGGGGTCGTTGGGTGTGGTGGTGGGATGAGGGGTCGTTGGGTGTGGTGGTGGGATGAGGGGTCGTGTGTGTTTGAATCCTCAGTGAAAGGATATCCTGTTTACTATGATGTTTATGGGAAGGAAAAACACTCAGAAACGGTTAAATACTAAACTGTCGTGTTGTCATGGCTACACTACTGCCTAGGGAGTAACAAAATAAGTATCATTTGATTTCTCTACCAAAAACGACTTTTACCATTAACACACTGACCTAAAATATTCCACGTGTAGTTAGGAAAGAATGTCTCAGAAAATGCTGTACCTCAGCTGCTATTAACAGAAGATCAACACAGGCTAAAGTCTTCAAATAGTACAGCCTCCATAACCAATTTACACAACTGTGAAGATATTTGACAAATCTAGTATGTGAGAAATGTGTAGTGACATCGTAACACCCTCCTAACCACCTAAGGGACAACTGTAGATGTGACTGTAGTCAAACTATAGATTTGGCTGGTTAGGTTCACATCACAGACAGCTGAATGATAGGGCCCTGCCTTTGTCTTTGTTTGAGCCAAGACGCCCTAAACAAAAGCGTTGTCAAGCAGGCCAGGTTGCCAGGGGGCTGAGGAAAAGCAGGTCACCTGTGTGCTGTGTTCAACTGGCTAACGTGCTATTCACACCACCATCTTGGGGGATATCTGCGTTAGTCATTTATCTCCTATCCAGAACAACCTACAATACCGGAAGTATTCACATCTTTGATCATCATCATTTTAACCAACCACTGAATTAGGTTCATGACATAAGGTGTGAAAACAAATCTGTCATAAGAATGTGTTTAGTAATATCGAATCAGGAAGTCTGAACATATATCTGACTCTGGGCCATCTACTACATGGTATAATTACAGGAGAACACAACCCTTACCATTCTCCCAGGACTCCCCTTGCTCGGACTCTTGTAGGAGGCTGTATTGGAACTGATTGGCCAGTTCTGTGAGAGGAGGAGAGGAGGAACAAAGACATGATTAGAGGGTCTGAAAGCTTTGGGTGGGGGGAGACAAACACCAGGCCCCACCTACCCCAGGGTCTTGTTCAGCTGGGCACACCTGTAGTACAACGGTTTAAAACTAAGTCAGAACAAACATTTTTGTTTCTTATTTGAAAAGTCGTTGAGGTAGACACTCCATGTTTCAGTCTGCTTTCGTTCTTTCCGTTTGGTGCCTAATCCCAGATGAACACGACCCTGGTGCCTAATCCAATTATGAACACGACCCTGGTGCCTAATCCCATTATGAACACGACCCTGGTGCCTAATCCCACATGAACGCGACCCTGGTGCCTAATCCCATTATGAACGCGACCCTGGTGCCTAATCCCATTATGAACGCGACCCTGGTGCCTAATCCCATTATGAACGCGACCCTGGTGCCTAATCCCATTATGAACACGACCCTGGTGCCTAATCCCATTATGAACACGACCCTGGTGCCTAAACCCATTATGAACATGACCCTAGTGCCTAATCCATTATGAACACGACTTTAGTGCCTAATCCATTATGAACACGATTTTAGTGCCTAATCCATTATGAACACGATTTTAGTGCCTAATCCCAGATGAACACGATTTTAGTGCCTAATCCCAGATGAACACGACCCTGGTGCCTAATCCCAGACGAACACGACCCTGGTGCCTAATCCCAGATGTACGCGACCCTGGTGCCTAATCCCAGATGTACGCGACCCTGGTGCCTAATCCCAGATGTACGCGACCCTGGTGCCTAATCCCAGATGTACGCGACCCTGGTGCCTAATCCCAGATGAACACGACCCTGGTGCCTAATCCCAGATGAACACGACCCTGGTGCCTAATCCCAGATGTACACGACCCTGGTGCTGCCCGTGCTCTGTCATCCATTCCCTAGCCTGCCTGTCTGCTACTGTATGTAGGTACACTTCTTCTAGCCAGGACAGCGTGTTCAGCAGCCTCTCCCACTGGGCTGTGGATTAATATGTGAATCACAGGATGGAGCCCTCAGCCCCTCACTTAGGATCATTGAACAGGCTTAATTAGCCCTAGCTCTGGGCCTGGCACTCAGAGCCCTCAGAACCTATTGTTAAGAACCTGACCACCAGTCTCATTCTCTATTCTGCCTGCAAGCCTGCCTGCCTGCCTGCCTGCCTGCCTGCCTGCCTGCCTGCCTGCCTGCCTGCCTGCCTGCCTGCCTGGGTCAATATTTGGAATGGCGAGGACAGCCCCAGTGCATTAGTGGGGGATTAGGGAGGGAGAGAGGGTCAGACCTTAAAAGTTTAGCATCTCATAGGGATTGAGGGGAGTTATTTATTGTGTGTGTGTAAAGAGGCAGAAACCAAGCAGCTCGCCCTTTTAAACAATCCAACAGCCTTGTTTGGAGAGGAACCAAGAATTTATTGCCATGAATCCAGCAGCTCTGCTATAGTAAAGCAGGGGGTGTGGGGGTGGCCCTGTGGTTCACCTAAAGCATAGCTCCTGTTTTTCTGACACCAAGCATAAGAGAACAGACTGGAACAGGGAGAGACTATCGAGACCTGTTCAATAGGAAATTATCATTTTCATTGCGTGTTACAAAATGTTTTAAAACGCTGTGCCCTAATGAACACGATTCCAGGCCTCTACAGTGCTCAGCCATGCTAAACAGCAGCTTCTCCTCATAGTAATCCATACTACTACAGAGCTCAGCCATGCTAAACAGCAGCTTCTCCTCATAGTAATCCATACTACTACAGAGCTCAGCCATGCTAAACAGCAGCTTCTCCTCATAGTAATCCATACTACTACAGAGCTCAGCCATGCTAAACAGCAGCTTCTCCTCATAGTAAATCCATACTACTACAGAGCTCAGCCATGCTAAACAGCAGCTTCTCCTCATAGTAATCCATACTACTACAGAGCTCAGCCATGCTAAACAGCAGCTTCTCCTCATAGTAATCCATACTACTACAGAGCTCAGCCATGCTAAACAGCAGCTTCTCCTCATAGTAATCCATACTACTACAGTTCACTACTACTTCAGAAGGAATTTTTCTCTGATTGGCTGAAGAGACGGAGAGAACGGGAGATGTCGAAGTGCCAAATTAGGGAATGATGTTGTTGCATTAATGATGAGACAGACGTTACTGGAACACCCCTCTCTAAATTAAAGTGGTTCAGGAACATGAGCTCAGATCAGTTGTGTTTAAAGAAGCCCAAAGGAAGAATGTTTCCCCTGCATTAGGAGTGAACCCCCTCCCACTTAATACATCATATCATTCCATACAGCACACTGCTTAATGGGGCAGAGCTGGGACTCTGTGTGTGTGTGTGTGTGTGTGTGTGTGTGTGTGTGTGTGTGTGTGTGTGTGTGTGTGTGTGTGTGTGTGTGTGACAGGCTCATAGACTTAGAGATTACCCAGGGTTTCTGTGGTATGGGGCGGCAGGGCGAGAAGAGAAGTGGACCGGCTTAAAAACGCTGTCCATAATCATATATGAATGCATTCACTTCGGATCAGACCTGGGTTCAAATACTATTTGAAATCTTTCAAACCCTTTGAACGTTATCTCAAGCCTGCCTGAAGTGCCAGATGGGCGGGTTTTGCAGTTTTAGGATTATTCTTTTGGTCCATTAAGCCAGGCAAGCTCAATTGAGCACAGATAAAGTATTTGAAATGATTTCAACTAGTTTCTGAACTGCTCTGGGTATTGTCACTCTCTCTAGTCACCCTCTCTGCCATCCATAGCTGAGAGAGAGGCTGGCTAGCCCTAGCTGGCTGCCAGGTCCAGTCAGTGTTGGACCAGGTAGCTAGATACTGTACTCTCTCTATGACTGTGGAACAGAGCTAAACTCTGAACTAACTCAGACTTCTACAAACTCTAAATGCCATGACTAGAGGTATGGTCGTCATACCATGTCAGTCTAGGAACTAGAGACAAAATACTAGGATGTACACATTCACTAAAACAGGCCCGCTGTTTTGTCATCTAAAGAACTGTTGGTTGTTTATGTGTTGTCTATGGGGCGATTGAGTGTAGTGCAGTTGAACAATAAAGTTGTATTGTGTCGAACTGTTGGTCTGACCATTGGCTACCTAAAGATCTGCAGGTGTGAGTGAGAGGAGGGTGAGGTGACGTACCGGCGTTCTCAGAGAGGAAGGAGAAGTCCTCCCTGGGGTAGGAGGCTGAGGGCTGGATGAACATCCCCTCGTCAAACCTTTCCTCCGACTCCGGTGGGATGTTGTAGACGAACCGCCGTGTGATCTGTTTTTTCCTCCGCCCGCTCCCCGGCTCCACCTTCTGATCTTCCCGCTTCACCACCACCGGCCCGCCCGCCGCTGCCCCGGGAGCCGGCTCGTTCCAGACGAACACCGGCCCCGGAACGCTCGGAGGCTCGTTCTCAGCCGAGTTCTCACAGCCCCAGCCGGAGCTCCCCAGGGCGCAGCCCTCCCCCGCAGATACCATCACATCACTGGGCTCCTCCTTCACGCTGCCTCCCCCTACCTGGTCCCCATTGTTGACATGACCACTGGCTTTTATCGACAGCTTGGACAGGATGCTGGTGGCCCAGAAGTTACATCCAGGCTTCTTGTTGGTGCTGCCGTCCGAGCCCACCTGTCCTGCTCCGTCTTTGGCCACCGTTCTCCTCTTGTTGTAGTCCACCACCACTGAGTCGGGGGCTTCCTGCTTGATGCTGATGTTGAGGGCTTCCTTGATGAACGCACGACACGATCCCACCACCTCCGTCATCTGGAGGAAAGAGGCCATGGACATCACCTCGATGGCGTTCTGACTGGTCAGTAGGAGGTTACCGCTATACAGGAAGTCCAGGATGACTGAGAACCCCGCCCCGGCCGCCACGTCGAGATGGGTGACGGTGACTGTGGTCGTCTGGTCAGATGGCGAGGATGAGGAAGTGGAGGAGGAGTTCTCGCTCTTGGTCAGGCAGTAGAGGGTCTTGAAGTAACGGCTCCCGGCCACGAGGATGTTCTTGTGCGCCCGGAACACCTCTCCACTCACAACGATGTTCACATCACACAGGATTCCTCCCTTGCGTTGTTTGTCCAGTTCCTGCAGCAGCTGGTAGCAGTACGAGTCCTGGTTAGGTTTGTTATTACTGTAGTAGTCTTCTGTCTCCATGTCTGTCCCCTGGGGGGGGTCCTCACAGCCAGGCCGCTCCAGCTCCTGGTAAACACACACACACACACACACACACACGATTATTGGCAAGGGACAAAGGACAGGGGTGCACCTGGCAGGGGTGAAACTGGTCTGACTGGCTCCATAATGGGGGAGGTGAGTTGAAGGTGTGGGGTTGCTTTACCTGGCGGAAACTGGAAATGTAGGAAAGCCTTCTACTACTGCTGCTGCTACTACTATTACTACTGCTACTACTACTACTCTAAAGTAGGTGAATACACTGTTGTCATGAGAGAGCAGCTTGGGTCACGGTTACTCCCAACTATCCAGATGACGGTGCAGGTCACCCAGATGACGGTGCAGGTCACCCAGATGACGGTGCAGGTCCCCCAGATGACGGTGCAGGTCCCCCAGATGACGGTGCAGGTCACCCAGATGACGGTGCAGGTCACCCAGATGACGGTGCAGGTCACCCAGATGACGGTGCAGGTCACCCAGATCCAGATGACGGTGCAGGTCACCCAGATGACGGTGCAGGTCACCCAGATGACGGTGCAGGTCACCCAGATGACGGTGCAGGTCACCCAGATCCAGATGACGGTGCAGGTCACCCAGATCCAGATGACGGTGCAGGTCCCCCAGATCCAGATGACGGTGCAGGTCCCCCAGATCCAGATGACGGTGCAGGTCACCCAGATCCAGATGACGGTGCAGGTCCCCCAGATCCAGATGACGGTGCAGGTCCCCCAGATGACGGTGCAGGTCACCCAGATGACGGTGCAGGTCACCCAGATGACGGTGCAGGTCACCCAGATGACGGTGCAGGTCACCCAGATGACGGTGCAGGTCCCCAGATCCAGATGACGGTGCAGGTCACCCAGATGACGGTGCAGGTCACCCAGATGACGGTGCAGGTCCCCAGATGACGGTGCAGGTCACCCAGATCCAGATGACGGTGCAGGTCACCCAGATCCAGATGACGGTGCAGGTCACCCAGATGACGGTGCAGGTCACCCAGATGACGGTGCAGGTCACCCAGATGACGGTGCAGGTCACCCAGATGACGGTGCAGGTCACCCAGATCCAGATGACGGTGCAGGTCACCCAGATGACGGTGCAGGTCACCCAGATGACGGTGCAGGTCACCCAGATGACGGTGCAGGTCCCCCAGATCCAGATGACGGTGCAGGTCACCCAGATGACGGTGCAGGTCACCCAGATGACGGTGCAGGTCACCCAGATGACGGTGCAGGTCACCCAGATCCAGATGACGGTGCAGGTCACCCAGATCCAGATGACGGTGCAGGTCACCCAGATGACGGTGCAGGTCACCCAGATGACGGTGCAGGTCACCCAGATGACGGTGCAGGTCACCCAGATCCAGATGACGGTGCAGGTCACCCAGATGACGGTGCAGGTCACCCAGATGACGGTGCAGGTCACCCAGATGACGGTGCAGGTCACCCAGATCCAGATGATCTATTTATTTCCTATCGAGTTCAGTACTCTTTCTATTGAGAAAGCATAAACATGTGTTTTAGTACAACAATAGGACTTCATCTGGATCTGTGAAAGCGGCCCATAGAGTCAACTAACAATCAACCATGACGGACAGAGACAGATCTAACTACCCTGCTACCTGTCACTGTGATGGCTGATGGGAGAGAAACCCCTCCTCCTTCTGCCTCCATCTCCCCTATCCTCCCTTCAACCTCATCCTCCATGGGAGTTTCTCCAACCAGGGCAGCAGACCAAGTTGGTACGAAGCAGAACACAGCACTGGCTGAACAGCTACTACACTAACACACTGGCTACATACATTTCTGCCTCGTAAGAAATTGCACAGCAGTTGTCCTAATCCTGAGTATTTGCATTGCTCGAGCCCTGCACCCCCCCACCCCAGCTGGGGTGACTAAATTCATCAGACTAAATTCATTACTCTGCCTTCGGAGGTCCCTACACCCCTACTCTGCCCTCGGAGGTGCTTACCCCCCTACTCTGACTGGATGCCCTTGTCCAAGCAGGCAGGATGACTCTCTCTTAATGCTAGCTAACGCAACGCAAGACCGCGGGGGGGAGAGAGACTGGTCACCCCATTTCTAATAACAGGCCCTCTCCTCCAGGCTCATTGTTCAGTACCTCACTGGGGCCTCTTTGTATGGCCCTGCACTCACTTATTACACACAGCAGCTAAAGCCTGGCTCCTCTGTGTCTCCTCTGCTCTAACTCTGCTCCCACTTAACCATAAAGGCCCTAATGTGAGTGTGTGCGTGTGCGCGTATGTGTTTGCATGCTTGGTAAGACAGGGTGCACGTGGCTCTCTAAGAGGGGCTAAGCCCTGAATAGGATAACAGGAAGGAAGGAAAAGGCAGAATGATTCCATCATCATCCACACCACCATACAATGGGCTCAATGCCAGAGAGTCGGTCACTTTATTTTTTTACCCCAACAGGATGGGTAGTATTTGGAGAGGTCATAGGTGTGTATAAGGAGGGAGGAGGATGAGCACGTAGATGAAGCATCTCTGGGGAAATCACCAACACATAGTCTTGTCCTACATAAACTAACCTTCAATCCAAACTGGTTCTCTAGCAGATTAGTCAGAATGTCTCGAGAATGTCCTTTTTCAGTGTTCAAGAATGTCCTTTTTCTCTTCATTGAGATTACACCCGCTCACTTTCAGTTATTTGAAAATGAAATCTCCAAAATATCACTATTTTTAAAACATGCCATAGAAAGCTGGTTGCAATTTCAGTTTAGTCCACCAGAAAAGAACAAACAAATATTAAAATTGTTCAACTTAAATATACTAATTGATAAAAACCCGTTATTATGGGGGGTTTTTCGGGGGGGGTGGGGGGGGGGGGGGGGGTTTAATCTTTGTAAATTATATCATAAATAGGACTGGTGGAGTTGTCACACATGCAGTTAACAGAAATATATGGAAATGTCAGCTCTATCCAAAATTACAAGCAACTGATTGCAGCATTAGTGCAAAGTGGAAGGTGAAGAACTTGTCTGCCGGCCCTGCGTAAAAGACAAAAATTGTGATAAATAAAAAAAGTAAACCAGTTTAATTTAAGGACCAAAAACATGACAGCTATGCCATAAAGGTTGCGAGGACATTTTCTATGTACCGATTCCATGGCACATGGTTTATGGGCTATACTCGGCCTTGTCTCAGGATGGTAAGTTGGTGGTTGAAGATATCCCTCTAGTGGTGTGGGGGCTGTGCTTGGCAAAGTGGGTGGCGTTATATCCTGCCTGTTTGGCCCTGTCCGGGGGTATCATCGGAGGGTGCCACAGTGTCTCCTGACCCATCCTGTCTCAGCCTCCAGTATTTATGCTGCAGTAGTTTGTGTGTCGGGGGGCTAGGGTCAGTCTCTTATATCTGGAGTATTTCTCCTGTCTTATCCGGTGTCCTGTGTGAATTTAAGTATGCTCTCTCTAATTCTCTCTTTCTCTCTCTCGGAGGACCTGAGCCCTAGGACCATGCCTCAGGACTACCTGGCATGATGACTCCTTGCTGTCCCCAGTCCACCTGGCCGTGCTGCTGCTCCAGTTTCAACTGTTCTGCCTGCGGCTATGGAACCCTGACCTGTTCACCGGACGTGCTACCTGTCCCAGACCTGCTGTTTTCAACTCTCTGGAGACAGCAGGAGCGGTAGAGATACTCTCAATGATCGGCTATGAAAAGCCAACTGACATTTACTCTTGAGGTGCTGACTTGTTGCACCCTCGACAACTACTGTGATTATTATTATTTCACCATGCTGGTCATTTATGAACATTTGAACATCTTGGCCATGTTCTGTTATAATCTCCACCCGGCACAGCCAGAAGAGGACTGGCCACCCCTCATAGCCTGGTTCCTCTCTAGGTTTCGGCCTTTCTAGGGAGTTTTTCCTAGCCACTGTGCTTCTACACCTGCATTACTTGCTGTTTGGGGTTTTAGGCTGGGTTTCTGTACAGCACTTTGAGATATCAGCTGATGTAAGAAGGGCTATATAAATAAATTAGATTTGATACAGGCCTGCAACAGTACTGCATGTAAGCTATGTTAGATAGGCTGCTGTACAGAGGTATGGAGTCCGGCTAGGACTCCCTCCTCTCTCCTGGTCCAAGATCAGCTCCAGCTCCACACTCGAGTTCATCCTTCATCCTTTCTCCAGATGTGCCAGGTGTTACAGTGTGTCAGTGCTGCTGGATGGCAGTGCTGCTGGATGTCCAGGTCTCTCACACTGCTCTGACTGGGTCCAAAAGAGAACATCATGGTGACGATATCCACCTCTGTGATGTGGCCATTTGTTGTAGCTCTAGAGATAGTTAGTGGTGGAATAATAATCCATCTGCGTCCTTATGCAGTACGAGGAAAAAAATGTATGAAATGCATGCATTCACTACTGTAAGTCGCTCTGGATAAGAGCGTCTGCTAAATGACTAAAATGTAAATGTAAGGTTCCTACTATCCATGTAGCCTTTATTAAAATAGTTGACTGAAACTACCTACCAATGGATATCCTGTGATGTACAATAATCACTTACCATAACGGAGTTTAAATACAAAACAGTTCCCTTTCGAGTAGAATTCTCAGAACGATATCTCACAACACCAAAACAAACCAAGGGCCGTGCGGGCAACGAGAGCCCTGGTTAATGTGGCCACACACACACACACACACACACACCTCCAACCCCACAATGAGCAGATGTGACGTAACATTGTTCTCAGAGACGACAGAGGACAGCGGAACACCACTAATTTCTGCTTACCCCCCAAATACACACAAACACCCCTGTTCCTCTACCATCGATCTACCAACCCTATCCTGAGGCCAGCTAGCTCCCCACCCTCTCTAACCCAGACATTAGAACACTACTACAGCGGTGTGAATGACCCTACGGTGTGTGGAGGGGAAGGGGGGCTCCAGGCCTCGCAACAATGCAAAGGGCTCCACATAGGGCTGAAGAATTCCTGGGAAGAATTCTCTCAATTCAATTTAAGGGCTTTATTGGCATGGGAAACATATGTTAACATTGTTTATTATCTACTTCACTTGCTTTGACAAAGGTGAAATAAAACAATAAAAATGAACAGTAAACATCACACTTACAGAAGTTCCAAAAGAAAAGACATTTCAAATGTCATATTATATCTCCCTCTCCCCTTCCCTGGCCGAACACTACCCCAACCCAACCCAACACTACCCCAACCCAACCCTACCCCAACCCAACACTACCCCAACCCAACACTACCCCAACCCAACCCTACCCCAACCCAACTCAACCCCAACCCAACACTACCCAACACTACCCCAACCCAACACTACCCCAACCCAACCCTACCCCAACCCAACCCTACCCCAACCCAACCCTACCCCAACCCAACCCCACCCCAACACTACCCCAACCCAACCCAGTGCTGTATAGAACCTCTGTACGAGGACTGTACAGCCCAGACCCAGGCTTGTACAAGATCCACACTCAGTCAGCCGCAGCTGCTTTGGTCTGTGTGCCTTCTCTATAGCAGAGCTAATTGAGTAATCGAGTTAGGTTAGCCACGCAGCTGGGCATGACTTTGATCGGGAATAAGGTGAAGAAAATAAGGATGCCATTTCATGTGCTGCAACAATGCAGTTCACACAGTCAATATTCAAACAGTATCAGGCTACTGTTATAATATATATATATGGGAAACACCACAGGGAAAATCTAATTTGCATATATTTAACTTTAACCTTAATTACATTTTTTAAATTTAAGAGATTTTAAAGACCATCTAAAACCATCTAAAAATATCCTACGACGTGAAATTAGGCTATAGCAAAGTGTTTAAATACACAATGGATAAGGCAGGTTGGTGTCTGTCGTGTCCCTCCCTGTCTTTAACTTGTAAACCTACGCCAGGGCCTTGTTACCAACCATCCAGGGTCGTCTTGTTTCCAGGGAGGACTACTGCTTCTTCTCTAATCTCTCCTCTCACTGGATTTCCTTCTTAATTAGTGACGTGTACAAGTTAGTGGATCGGACAGAAGGAACTAACCATGCAGTGTGATCCAATCCTTTTGCACTTCACTGACAAATTAAGAGTCAAAGTGTGGCTACATGCTCTTAATTCCCCTGACAGCTTGAATCAGAGTCAGGATAGGGAGTGATCGATATCAATTTGGTAACTGGTATCTGTAGTTCTTGTATATTTGGTAACTGGTATCTGTAGTTCTTGTATATTTGGTAACTGGGATCTGTAGTTATTTTGTGTAAAAATATATATGTGTGTGTAAATATAGAGCCCTGGGTTGGATCGGGGTAGTGTTCGGCACACACACACACACACACACACACACACACACACACACACACACACACACACACACACACACACACACACACACACACACACACACACACACACACACACACACACACACACACACACACACACACACACACACACACCAAATTGCTATTTATCACTTCCTATCCTGACTCTGATTCAAGCTGTCAGGGGAATTAAGAGCACTGTGATTACCCTTTAACCCTGTGTAAAAAAAAAAAACACTGTAGCCCAATTACAATTCACAACATTGTTGTTAGATTTGAGTAATTGTGTAGTAATTGTGTAGTAACAGAGTCTGTTTTTGTTCTAACACAAGTGGAATGTTTAATCTCGTCCAGAAGCAGTTTTATATGTCTTATGGTCAGGACTATTCCAGCTATGTGAATAATTTGCATCAATATATTAATCCTTTTCACATTGGTAATTTCACCAAGTAGGCTAATCAATGTTTGATATCAAGCTAACAGGGGAAATAACCCTTGGTGATGGTCTTTCAAGAAGGCATAATGGTTTCAGTTGTCCTCTACATACAATCCGACAATGTATGGCTATAGAAATCTATGATATGAAACAACCATACCATAATACCCCCCATTAATCCATACATTTATGGGGTGACAAGGTCAGATGTTGCTGTGACGATCCATGATGCTGCTGGCATACATATGAACCCATTAGAGTAAAATTGTACCAATTAGAGTCCCATTGTAAGCAACTGGGACTTTATTTACCTCTCCTCCTGTTCAACCTAGGCCATCACACACCATCTGTGGATTTTTGGGGGGTCATCTTGAACAATGCCTCTAATTTAACTGCCCCAAAGGGGAGGAAGGGAGAAATGCGGCAGAGGACATTCTGCTCTTTACTGTAAGCGAGCCATCAAAATGACATTTGAAGCAGAACAGAGGCTTGGTTGGGTAGGCAGGGGTTCAGTTCCCCAAACATGGCCTTTTTTGCCTTTACCTCCCTTAACTCACCTCATTTGCTCACATTGTATATAGACTTATTTTTCTACTGTATTATTGACTGTATGTTTGTTTTACTCCATGTGTAGCTCTGTGTTGTTATATGTGTCGAACTGCTTTTCTTTATCTTGAGGTTGCAATTGTAAATGAGAACTTGTTCTCAACTTGCCTACCTGGTTAAATAAAGGTGAAAAATAAATAAAAATATGGTCAAGCCTTTACCTTTGGCGACCTCTAGCTAGCAATCATCCAATGTAGTTGCTGGTAACTAGTATGTGTACTGTTGTTGTGGCTATGGAAATGTAAATTAAGCGAAGCTAGCTAACCACCTATTACTTTTAGAATAGTACTGTAAGCTAATGGGACTCACACGGTTACTGGCCTACAGGCTAACTCGAACTAGACAGATTTGTTTAGCTAGTAATTGGTTTCTATAGTAACGTCACCATTAAACACATTTTATTTACGTTAGCTGTAAGGTTAGGTACTTAGATTGACATGGGATCAGGCTAGCTCCCATTTACTATCAAGCATTAAAGTCAGTTTCAAACTAGAAAATTACATAGCCTCTTGCGGGGAAATGAAACTGCCAGCGAACTGTTAGCTCGAACTAGCCCGGCTAGCAAGCTACTCGAAGTCAACTGTGCCTAAAACAGAAACTAGCAAGCTAATTAGTTGGTTAGCTGTCTTGTCCATTTTCCTTCTCAGATAATATTGGCTAGTGTTAGGGTTAAACTGGCTATTTGTTTGCATTACTTATATAATATACCGGGGAAGCTATGCTACAATATTAAGTATATAAACTACTTGACGCAACTTTAACACTAGCTACAAATAACTAAAAATGAAAAAACTGAAATTAAGTGGATGACACTTTACCTGCTTCGTCGGGTCATTCCTCCCGTGCTCAGAAGACAGGTGATGTCTCAGCAGCAAGGCCCGCTTGTAATTTCGACTACCTCTGACCAGCTCGTCGTTGTTTTTAGTGGGAATGTTGTGACACCAGGAGCAGGACATAAGTCCCGTCTCCTGACAAAATGTGAGCCATGGAAACTCCTGTAGCCATGAAGCTTGGAATTGGGAGTGTTTCAGGAGTAGCGTCTGCGGTCTCATTTCTACCCAAGATTTCCCGGCAGCTTCGCCTCTGTTGTCCTCGGATCCCGTGCCCCCGCTGCCCAAGTCAGCGCCGTCTTCGCTGTTCAGGCAGTTACCCGCTGTCCGGCTACTCCCTTCCCTGGACTCGTCTTCTCCGACAGTTACTGCCACCCAACCGACACGATCCTCTCCTACCCCAGATGCCCAGTTGCCCCCTTCCGGGTCCTCTTCCTCCTCAGCCTCTGGTTCTGTGCTATCACTGACAGACCCCCCACCCTCCACTCTCCCTTGCGATGGTCCTTTTGCCCCCAGATCCCTATCCTCTTCTTGATCTGGCCTGTTCCCGTTCAAATGTCGGTCTTGACAGGCCTGGGCCTCCCAGCTGTTACTGTTGCCCCCACCGACACCACTGGAGCTGGTTACCGCTAATCCACCTCCTCGGAACGCCAGCGACCTGCGGTTTCTCTCTCCGGACATTTTCTTAATATATCAAAATTTACCACTTTCTTAACAATATTACTACCGACTAATTTCTATTTCTTTAAGTATGATATGTTACGGATCCGAATTAAATGGCTGATTGTCGTTTTTTCCGCTTTGGCCTCCTGGTGAGAGTATGTAGGTTATGCGGAAATAAATAAAGCTTTTAAACGCATAATGAATTTCAGGGTTCTAGCTGCGTCCGCGCAGGCTTGCAGAGGTCGAATGGCAACGACTTTCCCCATAATGCACCTCGATCAGAGAAAGGGGGGTAGTTGGGGGCTCATTTAAAGGAAGATGGGGGGTGCGGTTAACAGCATGGCGTCTTTTGTTTGAGTGGCTGCGCTCATTTTACGCGTGCTTTTCATCTTATGTTTACCTTCTCTTCAACCAATAAATCATTGTCCTCCTTTCATACCTCATGCCAAGCGGGTTGGCAGTCCCCTTGTATTAAATAACTGCGTCAAACAGATCTAGTGCGCTTATCGTGTTTGTTTTATACTAATTCCAATGGACAGGTACAGCAAGTGATCCAACGCACAAGGTGTAGTGGTGGTGGTGACAGAGCCTACCGGTTACCACAGGCACAAAGTCAACATTGGCTATATCGTAAACATTCCAGATTTTTTTGTGGTTGTTGCTTTAGGGCAGTGAAAAAGTACCCGAATGTCATTCTTGAGTAAAAGTAAAGATACCTTAATAGAAAATGACTTAAGTTAAAGTCAACCAGTAAAATACTACTTGAGTAAAAGTCTAAAAGTATTTGGTTTGAAATACACTCATCTATCAAAAGTAAATGTATAAATGATTCCTAATTCATTATATTAAGCAAACCAGATGGCACCATTTTCTTGTTTTTAATTTATTTGTGGATAGCCAGGGGGCACACTCCAACACTCAGACATAACTTACAAACAAAGCATTTGTGTTTAGCGAGTCCAACAGATCAGAGGCAGTAGGGTAAGCATGACCAGGGACGTTCTCTTGAGTGCGCGAATTTGGGCCATGTCCTGACGAGCATTCAAAATGTATCGAGTACTTTTGGGTGTCAGGGAAAATGTATGGAGTAAAACGTGCATTATTTTCTTTAGGAATGTAGTGAAGTAAATCTTTTCAATCAAACAAACAGCAAAGTAAAGTACAGATACCCCCAAAAAACGACTTAAGTAGTGGTTCAAGTATTTTTACTAAAGTATTTCACACCACTGGTTTTTGGTCTTAATTTAAGGTTAGGGTTAGGCATAAGGTTAGCAGTGTGTTAGGGTTGAGGCTAGGGTTAGGGAATGATTAACACTTTCATGGTTCTTTGCATACCAACTTTTCCCCCACTACTATTTCGATATTTTCAACAACAAAAAAATGTAATCCAATATCACCCCTTTTCTTTATTATATACTTATAATACAATTAACTCAAACTCATTTAGTCCAAATGTAGCCTATATATTTTATTAAAATACATTTTGTGAAAAACCACAGCTATATCAGAGATAATGTTATCATCAATCAATAACAATCAAAATAAGTAAATATGAATTGCTTGGAAATGTACACAGTCAAATGTGACTAAGTGGAATATTTAGCTATTCAAATTAGGTTTTATTGATGAATAGACCAAAACAAGTAGCCCTAATTCATTGGCTTAAACATGTATAATGATATAGTAATATATATATATATGTTTATATCAACATCATCAATAGTCTATAAAACATTTGTTTTGGCATAAACCATTAATTGTCAGGCCTGATTTTACATTGCTGTTGTTTTTTCCCCTCTAGATTATTGAAGTTAAAGATCCATACAAAATAGGGGAATTGATATTGATCTATTCTAGCCTATGAGAATGTAATCCCATTGAAACTTGCTCCTGCTATGCTGCTCCAGCAGGTGGAAGCCTTTCATGATTCACTGAGATGACAGCACAGTTAGAGTAATGAGTTGCATTGTTAGGACTAGTGTTCAGTGTCCTGTTTCAAAGTCAGTAAATTAAGGACTAAGCCAGGACACAGTGTTTGACTCTGCTTCTGGTAATGGCATGTGTTTTTAAAGCCTTGTCAGGTCTAAATCCAAACAGAGGGAGGGTAATAAAATGTGCATGCCCAAAACAATCAGTGTCTCTACATTTAAATGGCTCAAATGTGTGTTGTTGAACTACTGACACAATTGTGGTTGGAATGCATGTCTTTTTGTTGTTGTTTGAATGGAAATGAATAGATCAATAATGATGAATGGTGGCAGGTGTGTCAAGGCCACACCTCTTCTCTTTCACTAGTGCCTTCAGAAAGTATTCACACCCTTTGACTTGTTCAACATTTTGTTGTGTTACAGCCTGCATTTAAAATGGGATCAATTGATATGTTTTGTCTCTGACCTACACACAATACCCCACAATATCAAAGTGGAATAATGTTTTTTTAAAAAAATTCTCCAAATTAATTAAAAATTAAAAGCGGAAATGTCTTGAGTCAATAAGTAATCAACCCCTTTGTAATGGCAAGCCTAAATAAGTTCAGGAGAAAATTTTGATAAGTTTTATAATAAGGTGGATGGACTCACTCTGTGTGTAGTAATAGTGTTTAACATGATTTTTGAATGACTACCTCATCTCTGTACCCCATACATACAGTACAATTATCTGTAACGTCCCTCATTCGAGCACTACATTTCCAACACAGATTAAACCACAAAAACCAGGGAAGTTTTCTAATGGCTCGCAAAGAAGGGCACCTATTGGTAGATGGGTAAAAAAAAAAATGTAAGCAGACGTTGAATATCCCTTTGAGCCTGGTGAAGTTGTTCTTACACTTTCGATGGTGTATCACTTTTCAGGATAAAAAAATAAACGTAATGGAGCTAAGCACAGGCAAAATCCTAGAGGAAAACCTGCTTCAGTCTGCTTTCCATCAGACACTGGGAGATTAATTCAACTTTCAGTAGGACAATAACCTAAAACACAAGGCCAAATCTACACTGGAGTTGCTTACCAAGAAGACAGTGAGTGGCAGAGTTACTGTTGACTTAAATCTACTTGAAAATCTATGGCAAAACCTGAAAATGGTTGTCTAGCAATGATCAACAACAAATTTGGCAGAGCTTGAAGAATTGTGAAAAGAATAATGGGCACATGTTGCACAATCTAGGTGTGGAAAGCGCTTAGAGACTTACCCAGAAAGACTCACTGCTGTAATCGTTGCCAAAGTTGATTCTAACACGTATTGACTCAGGGGGTTGAATACTTATGTAAATTTGATATTTCTCTATTTCATTTTCAATAATTTTGCAAAAATGTCTTAAAACATGTTTTCACTTTGGCATTATGGGGTATTGTGTGTAGATGGGTGAGATAAAAAATATATTTAATCCATTTGGAATTCAGGCTGTAACACAACAAAATGTGGAATAAGTCAAGGGGTATGAATACTTTCTGAAGGAACTGTACTTAGATCTTTCTTAAAATATTAATATATGGATCTGGTCAAGGAAGTCTATGGTTATAGTCTGAATCAAGTCTCATATTGGGTGTCTTTCTATTAATTAGGTTACAGGTCAGATTGGAACTTAGTCTAGAAGATCCGTCTGCCACACATTAAATCCATGAATGTATGTTCAGACAGACCTCAATTAGGCTATCCTACATGCACATGAAGAAATATATCATAACAAAATGTGAAATATTAGTTTATCAGGCTTGGTGTTTATTTAGTATTTTTTTTAATTGAACCTTTATTTAACTAGGCAAACGGCCTACTCCGGCCAAACCCTAACGACGCTGGGCCAATTGTGCGCCGCCCTATGGGACTCCCAATCATGGCCGGTTGTGATACAGCCTGGAATCAAACCAGGGTCTGTAGTGACGCCTCTAGCACTGAGACACAGTGCCTTGGACCTCTGTGCCACTCTTGAGCCCAAATAGATAGTTTTGTGTGCTGAAATAAATCGTTTGATTAATGCAGTGAGCTCTCACTGGCCCTTGAAAATCCGGGGGAGAGGATGTAAATCTCGCGCCGGGCCGTACCCATATCCGCAGCAGGTCTCCAAGGTGAACAGCCTCTGGCATGTTAGAACAATGTAGGTAAGGGAAGTCGGCAAGTCAGATCCGTAACTTCGGGATAAGGATTGGCTCTAAGGGCTGGGTCGGTTGGACTGGGGTGCGAAGCGGGGCTGGGCTCGAGCCGCGGCTGGGGAGCAGTGAGGGGTATACTATAAACCAGGGTCAATGAGTTAGCCAGCTAACTTTGATAAACAGACAGAAAAATAAATAACTGTTGCTTTTCTGGTTCATTTGGTGAGCTAAACTTCGATATGTGTTTGTGGCTGTTGACTCAATTAGACCATGCCCATCTCAAGCTTATCTTTCCCCCAAAACATGTTTTTCAGAATATTTAGGCAAGTTAGCTGGATAACTCCTTGACTCCGCTTTGTATTACACCACTGTGGAGTTTTTAACCACGTGCCTGGCTCTTGTTTACACTTCTACGTGCTCTTTCTACGGCTTGACGTCACAGAGGGCCCCACCCCTGCTGCCTAGCAGCATGCAAGTGCGCAATATTGCTGGAGCGAAGTGGGGAACCTGCAAGCTTTTTGACCAAAAACACAATAGCAGAAACAGCATACAGCGTAAAGATGGAGGAAGCAGATCAAGGTAATGTATTTGCTATAGCATACATTGCAAAATTACATTCATATTACTGACAAGGATTTTAGAACACTTTCGTTTGTTTTAAACCAAAGTTAGCTAGCTAGCTGTAAGCTAGCCCCGGGAAGCCTGTGGAAGTTCAATCACAGACATAAATATATTTATAAGTAACCAAGGTAGTTCATCTGTGTCGTTTTATAGTGGAGCAAATTAAGTATAGTGAGCAAAACAAGCAAGGAAGTGGGCAAGCACGAGCTAGCGAGATCCTATTGGCGCGTTGCAGCATCATTTACATATTTCCGTTAAGAAACGTGTGAAGTGCGCGTGTGCAGAAACGCAATTCTTTAAAACTTAGTGCGTTGTGTTCGTAACATATTTATGTTTTGGCAACAGACGAATCTATTGAAATAAAAATGTTTCATCTATGAGAAAATTAGCAAAATGTCTGCCCAGTTTCACCTAGTTCCGTCCTCTCCCACTACCATATGTGGTGGTGAGAAAGCAACGTTTATTAATTAACGGATGCTTCAACTTTATAGCCCCCAGTAGCGTGTCTGGGTTACCCCATCGGGGTTCGTTATCATTTTGGTTTAATTGCAGAAATCAGTTAAAGAGGGTTTTGAACCCGGTGTAAATCACAGACGCCTCACAACACGTCCAACGCCTTTACTCGGGCGGAGCTCCAACGGTGCTGTCCAGGTTAGTGTCGCTTTACTCGGGCGGAGCTCCAACGGTGCTGTCCAGGTTATCGTCGTGGGAGAGACCGCGTGTGACGACTAACGATGTCAACATAACACTGGTGACAAACATTTTTACAAAGTTTGCAGGTTTTCCCAGCTTTTATTTCGAGATGAGCTAAATCTGTGACAACAGGGGAGAAATGGTCTACAGTGGTGGTCATATCAATATTTGTGACGGTTCTGAAGTGATGTTTTACTGTAAAGGCTGGCATAAGGGACAACAAGAAGCTAGACACAGTGAGGTTCGTTTTGAGAAAAGCCAGAAATACCTTGGTAGCGTACAAGGTTAACTAACTTACTAGCTAGTTAATTTTCTCACACGATTATAAAGCCAACAAAATGTTTATTAAAACAGCATATTATTTACTTAAAAGGTTAGCTGTGTTAGCCCAGTCCCTAGTTTCTTCAGGGTCAGTGATACACAGACAGAACAACCATGTACTACTATCTATGGGAACGACTGCAATCATTTTGAAAGCAATATTGCTAAAATGAATGAAATTAAATGTAATGAACTTAAAATGATACCTGTAATGCTCATCTCCTGTAGCCTAATTGTCATCTCTTTATTTTCATAATGTACCTAAGTTACAAGGGTTGGATTTGCACTAAACTATTTTATATGTCAGAACTTTAAAGGCATGTACAAAATCTGGTATATGGTTTGCCTCATATACATTGTCTACTGGTAACATTTTAAATTGAGAACATACAGCTCAACATGTAAACAATGAGTTTAGCTATTCTCTGCTTCAGATGCCCATTAGGCCAGTAATGCCATCATACTGTAGGCCTATGGCAGCATTGGCGATGCATGCCATTTGACAGGGCTATTCAACTATATTCTTACAGGGGCCAGTTGTAAAAAAGGTTAATTGCAGGGGGGCCGGATGTTTTCCACATGCGATTATTCTTCGGAAGAACTGTATAAAAAAAACGCACACCCACCAATAAAGCACTTTTTCTTAAAAGGAAATGTTGCTGAAAGTAATTAGGAAAGAAGTGGAGGAGCTCAACCAACACGGGTCGAGGTGCAATGAAAACATGTTGATGATAATAATTGAAAATTAGATAATCATTGCTAATTATTTTATTTAAACAACTATTAAAATTGTCTTAAGTAATTAGGTAATTTTTTTAAATGATCTGAAAACTAAGTATCTCAATAAATACTACAAAGCTAGAGATAAATTCAAATGATGAAAAAATTATCATGGAAACCACACAATGGTGCTTGTCATTTTGGCACTGAATGTTGGATTTGTGTGGGATTTCTTTTAATGTTCAGAATTGATTAAAAGGCCAGTCTAAATTAAGAAACGGTCCGGATCTGGCCCGCGGGCCACCAGTTGAATAGTCCTGCCATATGATAAGCTGCAAAACAGATTTACATTGCTGATATACTGAGAGAGTGACAATCAAATAATACAGATTGGAGATCTTACAACTAGACCAAAAGGCAATGTTCATTTGAGAATACAACAGAGAGCCAGAACCCCTTCCCCTCTTTATTGCAGGATTGTGAAAAGGCTAAAGTCTACACAACTTAGTCTACTCTTACATGCTGACCAGACCGGATATGTCGCGTGAGCGAGCGTCACAAAATAAATGTAGAAATCCATGTTGTTCAATTATTGCACCCACACTGCTTGCGCGCGCCAACGAGCGTCTGCGATGCATTTTACATTTTAGTCATTTAGCAGACGCTCTTATCCAGAGTGACTTACAGTAGTGAATACATACATTTCATTTTAATATCATGCATTATTTTTTTTATTTGTACTGGCCCCCCGTGGGAATCGAACCCACCATGCTGGCGTTGCAAACACCATGCTCTACCAACTGAGCCACAGGGAACGCGATGCCAAGGGCTAAAATAGAACTCCTTTCTATTTCTGACACAGATCGCGCTGGTTATACCCACGTAGGTGATTGAAAGACAAACTGTTTTGTCGGCTGTGGTAATACTATGAAAGTGTAGATGCCGATCACAATATAAGTTCAAAGATGAAAAAGCCTGGAAGGAGGAGAGATGACTAGAAATGATTTGGTTGGCTGTTTTATGTGTGGATTAATTGTCAGAGTAGAGGACCTTGTGTGTTTCAGATAAAATAACAACTCAATGTTTATATCCCAGGACAAATTAGCTAGCAACAGCAAGCTAGCTAAATAGGACAAATTAGCTAGCAAGTGCAAGCTAACTAGCTAATGCTTTTCGACCTGTCCCCAAATTAATGTCATTGGTTCAGAGTTTGTTTTGATATTTTAACCTGCGTGTCGTGATCGCGTTTGGTGTGGGGGGACAAAATAAATTTATACACGATGGCGCACGCGCGCAGCCGGTTTGGTGTTATCATAACCTTTTCTAGTTTCGGGAACAGAAAATTGTATTAAGATCAAATGTTTCATTGATGAGAAAATGTGCAGAATGTTGGCCAAAATCCATCTTCTCCCACTGCCCGCTAGTGGGCTTCCTCTTACTACATATTTGGTAGCATATGCTAGCTAACGCAAGTTCAGCCTTCTGCAGAAGCTTGTAAAAATGTTCGATATACCCCGAAGAAATAATATACCAGCCTTTCATCTCAATCAATACAAGTAAAACAAATACACTACATGGCCAAAAGTAGGTGGACACCCCTTTAAATGAGTGGATTCGGCTAAATCAGCCACGCACGTTGCTGACAGGTGTATAAAATGGAGCACACAGCCGCGCAATCTTTATAGACAAACATTGGCATTAGAATGGCCGTACTGAAGAGGCTGTTCACATCCGGCTGTGATTGGGAGACCCGTAGGGCAGCACACAATTGGCCCAGCGTCATCCGGGTTTGGCCGTGGTAGGACCGTCATTGTAAATAAGAATTTGTTCTTAACTGACTTGCCTAGTTGAATAAAGTTTTTTTTTTTTTAAAGAGCTCAGTGACTTTCAACGTGGCACCGTCATAGGATGCCAGCTTTCCAACTCGTCAGTGCTGCCCTGCTAGAGCTGCCCCGGTCATCTGTAAGTGCTGTTATTGTGAAGTGGAAACATATAGGAGGAACAACGGCTAGACCACACAAGCTCACAGAATGGGACCGGTTAGTGATGGAAATCTTTGTCTTTATTACTCAGACAATGACATAAGATATGGTTATTGAATGAATGCAACGTAGGGCCTAACACAACCAATATGTTATATACTATATATACAAAAGTATGTGACTATGCAACACTCACTACCGAGTTCCAAACTGCCTCTGGAAGCAACGTCAGCACAATAACGATTTGTCGGGAGCTTCGTGAAATGGGTTTCCATGGCCGAGCAGCCGCACACAAGCCTAAGATCACCATGCGCAATGCCAAGCGTCAGCTGGAGTGCTGTAATGCTCGCCGCTATTGGACTCTGGAGCATGGTTTGGGCTAGGCTACTTAGTTCCAGTGAAGGGAAATCTTAATGCTACAAAATACAATGACATTCTAGATGATTCTGTGCTTCCAAATTTGTGGCAACAGTTTGGTGTAGACCCTTTCCTGTTTCAGCATGACAGTGCCCCATGTACAAAGCAAGGTCCATACAGAAATGGTTTGTCGAGATCGGTGTGGAAGAACTTGACAGGCTTGCACAGAGTCCTGACCTCGAACTCCATCTAAAACCTTTCTGATGAATTGGAACGCTGACTGCGAGCCAGGCCTAATCGCCCAACATCAGTGCTCGGCCTCACTAATGCTCTTGTGGCTGAATGGAAGCAAGTCCACGCAACAACGTTCCAACATCTAATAGAAAGCCTTCCCAGAAGAGTGGAGGCTGTTATAGCAGCAAAGGGGGGGACCAAATCCATGTTAATGCACATGATTTTGGAATGAGATGTTGAAAGAGCAGGTGTCCACATACTTTTGGCCATGTAGTGTAGTTCAATATTGTACAGTGCTCATGTCTTGTTTTTTTACTCCAAAATTCAAAGAACAAGGAAGTCTCTGTCTGGTCCTCAACTTCAAAACCCAACCTCAACCTCAAGTTAACTGTTACTTTGTTGCACGCTTTTGAAAACATTTAAGAAAGAAAACCAATATTATGACTGGTTATCAACATTTAGCCAGTATTTTACAGAAATATATTTATGCTTTGTTGCTTTGCAGTTATTTTCACTAAAGTGGGTTGAAAATAAGCCTTAGCATATGTTTGCTTCTGGAACGCCGACACACCACACCTTTAGATGTGTCACACCTACTTTACTGTGTACGCAATACAGATTGTTCTGGGCTTGAATCAATAACCTATTGATTACCGTTTACTGTATCTCTTTCGTCCTTTTAAAGGTTTGTGATAGTCATTTTTAGCTTTATGTAGGAGTCATAATTCAATTGTCACACTTTGGATGACAATTGACATTGTAATGTTAGTTGATAAGCGACACTGAAGTGTACTGTTACCACTGTTCTTGTGGTTCATTTGGTTCATTTGTTTACAGGATGTTGGCTAGTAGTCTACCAGCACTCTTCCGTTTTCCTGCTATCTCTGAAACGTTGTAAACAAATCATGTCTCTACATGTCTAGCCTAGTATTTTACGCCCAGAACTAGGCTACACATTGCACAAGAGCAATTCAGGTAGTAGCCTATGCCTCTTGAGCGTGTTGAGCAGCAGCAACACTCTACTTCTGCTTCCTCTCTCCAGTCCTCTATGACCCCTCTGACCACTTCCCTGTTCTCCTCCCTCCTTCCCCTCCTCCCTCCTTCCCCACGGTTTTCCATTCCTTCCAACATTCCTCTTGGAAGGTGGTTCGATGCAGGGTCAGACAGGTAGCAGCTGAATGCATCCTTCCTGGCTTTGACTCCTTCCCCCCGCCCCCTCTATCTCTCTCTCTCCCCTCTCACCCTTTCCTCTCCCCTTCCTCTTCTCCTCTCCTGCTGGGCAGCCATCTGCCTCGTGGCTCCCTCTCCTTCCACCTCTCCCTTCATGTCTGCCTGGTCACGTCTCGCTGCAGCAGGTATACAGGCCAGGGAGCCACGTGTTGTTTAAACAGCAGATTAACAGATTGATGCCAGAGACAGTCTGGTTTGTGTACTCTGCAGGAGGGGCTGCCAGGTAGGAAGACCTCTGTGACCTGCTTTTCTTTCAGCGGAAATTTGAGTCATCTGCTATGCAGGATCGCAATCCTTGGGCATCTTAAAGGTGATGGATGCTGTTTCCTGCAGTCAATCTGCTCATTTTGTAATATGTCTTGAGGTTCAGAAACGTGGAGCCTGTATTTTTTTGATAACATGGCATCTTTTTATGATGCTATTGTATCTAAGTAGTTTTTATCAAAAGCAGACCTGGCATTTAATAGCCTGCAAAAGGCAGCGTTCTTGACATGCCACTGGAAATATGAAAAATAGCAATCCTTTTTATTACCTTCCTCCATTTTCAACTCTGAACAGTTTGTCACAGTGAACGCTGTGTATGGATATGAATTGGCTCCGTTGCCAAGGCTTTCATCAGGGTGTCGTGACCACTAGTCCACGGTTTTTCTTCTTAGGCAGCTGTCATGGCAACAGAGGGAGAGGTTCAGTTGGCTGTCAGAGCTTCAGGTAAAAGCAACAGGAGTGCTGATCTGGATCTGGAGCCAAATGACTATTATCAGCCACAGGGCCTAGGTTTCAAACATGAAGCCTAAATTCAGATGAAAGAGTACATTTATGGCTATTTAAGACACCTTTTTGAGGCATTCCCCTGGTATAAATATAGAGTGCTATCTCTTTTGCAGGCACTGCATCTCAGTTGTTAGCTGTGCCACTAGAGATCCCGGTTCGAGTCCAGGCTCTGTCGCAGTCGGCCGCGACTGGGAGACCCATGGGGCGGCGCACAATTGGCCCAGCGTCATCCTGGTTAGGGGAGGGCTTGGCCGGCAGGGATGTTCTTGTCCCATAGCGTTCTAGCAACTCCTGTGGCGGGCCGGGCGCATGCACGCTGACACGGTCGCCAGGTGTACGGTGTTTCCTTCGACACATTGGTGCGGCTGGCTTCTGGGTTAAGCGGGCATTATGTCAAGAAGCAGTACGGCTTGGTTGGGTCGTGTTTCGGAGGACGCATGGCTCTCGACCTTCGTCTCTCCCAAGTCCGTATGGGAGTTGCAGCGACGAGACAAGACTGTAACTACCAATTGGATACCACGGAATTGGGGAGAAAAAGGGGTAAAAAAAACAAAAAAAATACATTTAAATATGTTTCAGCTACCCTATACGACAAAGGCCTGAAAAGGAACTGTTTTACCAGGAGGCAGGGAAGGGCTTCATTGTACTGTTTACTGGTGTAACTGAGAAGAGTTACCCAAGGAATGGCTCCAGTTCAGTTGTCCTATACTTCTCCGCCTGTGCTTGTTTAGATGACCTGAGTTGATAACAAACACCCTGTTCTTCCCCTTCTCAGTTCCATAGTTTCCATCGGTTACTTAACTAGTTAAATAAAGGTATAAAAAAAATGTAACTACAGTGTCCTCTCACAGGCTGACTACACTTCTCGTGTTGCAAAATAAATTTAGACATACATGTTATTCAATTATTGCACCCACACTGCTCACGCGCGCCAACGACTGTCAGCGTTGCCAAGGGCTAAAATAGAAGTCAGTTCTATTTCTAAGTCCTGCCTCTCCCATCTCCTCATTGGTTCATAGAAGCAGGTACCCACATGCAATCTCCTCATTGGTTATACCCACGTGGGTGACTGAAAGACGAACGAGGCCGGTGGCGTTAATGCACCTAATTTATGAAAGTTGCCAATCGCAATATAAAGTCAAGAGAAGAAAAGGCCTGGGAGGAGAGATGACTAGAAACGATTCGGTTGACCGTTTTATGTGTGGATTAATTGGCCGGAGTAGAGGACCTTGTGCATTTCAGGTAAAATAACAACTCAATGTGTATATCCCAGGACAAATTAGCTAGCAACAGCAAGCTAGCTAAATAGGACAAATTAGCTAGCATGTGCAAGCTAGCTAGATAAATTGCCATAAATGTTTAATGCTTTTTGACCTGTCCCCAAATTAATGTAATTGGTTCAGAGTTTGTTTTGATATTTTAACCTGCATGTCGTGATCGTGTTTGGTGTGGGGGGACAAAATGCATTTATGCACGATGGCGCACGCACGCAGCCGGTTTGGGTTGGTTCTGTGTCAGGGGTCACGGGAAATGTCTCTCCCTCCCTGGGAATGTCTGACGGTTAAATAGGATGTATTTATTTTGACTTTATCTAGCCCTTTGCTATGATGTACTGGATGTGGAGACATTGTACTCAAATGTGTGAGCTGCAATTGACCTCAAAAGTGGGCCAAAGGGATATTTTATTTTAACGGTTTGACTGAAAGTGTGAATGTGGACCAAAAGTAAGAAGAATGATGAAAGCACAGGCCTAGAAGCCTGGGCCTATATGATGGAAGCACAGGCCTAGAAGCCTGGGCCTATATGATGGAAGCACAGGCCTAGAAGCCTGGGCCTATATGATGAAAGCACAGGCCTAGAAGCCTGGGCCTATATGATGGAAGCACAGGCCTAGAAGCCTGGGCCTATATGATGGAAGCACAGGCCTAGAAGCCTGGGCCTATATGATGGAAGCACAGGCCTAGAAGCCTGGGCCTATATGATGGAAGCACAGGCCTAGAAGCCTGGGCCTATATGATGGAAGCACAGGCCTAGAAGCCTGGGCCTATATGATGGAAGCACAGGCCTAGAAGCCTGGGCCTATATGATGGAAGCACAGACCTAGCAGTTTCGTAGTTATCTCAATGGTCATACCCAAAGACCTACATTTACATTTAAGTCATTTAGCAGATGCTCTTATCCAGAGCGACTTACAAATTGGTGCATTCACCTTATGATATCCAGTGGAACAACCACTTTACAATAGTGCATCTAAATCTTTTAAGGGGGGGGAGGGGGGGTTAGAAGGATTACTTTATGCTATCCCAGGTATTACTTGAAGAGGTGGGGTTTCAGGTGTCTCCGGAAGGTGGTGATTGACTCCGCTGTCCTGGCGTCGTGAGGGAGCTTGTTCCACCATTGGGGTGCCAGAGCAGCGAACAGTTTTGACTGGGCTGAGCGGGAACTGTGCTTCCTCAGAGGTAGGGAGGCGAGCAGGCCAGAGGTGGATGAACGCAGTGCCCTTGTTTGGGTGTAGGGCCTGATCAGAGCCTGAAGGTACGGAGGTGCCGTTCCCCTCACAGCTCTGTAGGCAAGCACCATGGTCTTGTAGCGGATGCGAGCTTCAACTGGAAGCCAGTGGAGAGAGCGGAGGAGCGGGGTGACGTGAGAGAACTTGGGAAGGTTGAACACCAGACGGGCTGCGGCTTTCTGGATGAGTTGTAGGGGTTTAATGGCAGAGGCAGGGAGCCCAGCCAACAGCGAGTTGCAGTAATCCAGACAGGAGATGACAAGTGCCTGGATTAGGACCTGCGCCGCTTCCTGTGTGAGGCAGGGTCGTACTCAGCGAATGTTGTAGAGCATGAACCTACAGGATCGGGTCACCGCCTTGATGTTAGTGGAGAACGACAGGGTGTTGTCCAGGGTCACGCCAAGGTTCTTAGCACTCTGGGAGGAGGACACAATGGAGTTGTCAACCGTGATGGCGAGATCATGGAACGGGCAGTCCTTCCCCAGGAGGAAGAGCAGCTCCGTCTTGCTGAGGTTCAGCTTGAGATGGTGATCCGTCATCCACACTGATATGTCGGCCAGACATGCAGAGATGCGATTCGCCACCTGGTTATCAGAAGGGGGAAAGGAGAAGATTAATTGTGTGTCGTCTGCATAGCAATGATAGGAGAGACCATGTGAGGATATGACAGAGCCAAGTGACTTGGTGTATAGCGAGGATAGGAGAGGGCCTAGAACAGCTCCCTGGGGGACACCAGTGGTGAGAGCACGTGGTGCGGAGACAGATTCTCGCCACGCCACCTGGTAGGAGCGACCTGTCAGGTAGGACGCAATGCAAGCGTGGGCCGCGCCGGAGATGCCCAACTCGGAGAGGGTGGAGAGGAGGATCTGATGGTTCACAGTATCAAAGGCAGCAGATAGGTCTAGAAGGATGAGAGCAGAGGAGAGAGAGTTAGCTTTAGCAGTGCGGAGAGCCTCCGTGACGCAGAGAAGAGCAGTCTCAGTTGAATGACCAGTCTTGAAACCTGACTGGTTTGGATCAAGAAGGTCATTCTGAGAGAGATAGCAGGAGAGCTGGCCAAGGACAGCACGTTCAAGAGTTTTGGAGAGAAAAGAAAGAAGGGATACTGGTCTGTAGTTGTTGACATCGGAGGGATCGAGTGTAGGTTTTTTCAGAAGGGGTGCAACTCTCGCTCTCTTGAAGACGGAAGGGACGTAGCCAGCGGTCAAGGATGAGTTGATGAGCGAGGTGAGGTAAGGGAGAAGGTCTCCGGAAATGGTCTGGAGAAGAGAGGAGGGGATAGGGTCAAGCGGGCAGGTTGTTGGGCGGTCGGCCGTCACAAGACGCGAGATTTCATCTGGGGAGAGAGGGGAGAAAGAGATCAAAGCACAGGGTAGGGCAGTGTGAGCAGGACCAGCGGTGTCGTTTGACTTAGCAAACGAGGATCGGATGTCGTCGACCTTCTTTTCAAAATGGTTGACGAAGTCATCCGCAGAGAGGGGGAGGGGGAGGAGGATTCAGGAGGGAGGAGAAGGTGGCAAAGAGCTTCCTAGGGTTAGAGGCAGATGCTTGGAATTTAGAGTGGTAGAAAGTGGCTTTAGCAGTAGAGACGGAAGAGGAAAATGTAGAGAGGAGCGAGTGAAAGAATGCCAGGTCCGCAGGGAGGCGAGTTTTCCTCCATTTCCGCTCGGTTGCCCGGAGCCGAGCGGAAACCGATCTATTTTATGTAGTTTAAGTTTAAGGCTGGCAATCTGTCTTTATTTCTCAGACAATTAAATAAGATATGGTTATTGAATGAATGGCAACGTAGAGCCTAACACAACCGATATGTTATATACTATATATGCAAAAGTATGTGACTATGCAACACTCACTACGAGTTCCAAACAGCCTCTGGAAGCAATGACAACACAAGAACTGTTTGTCGGGAGCTTCATGAAATGGGTTTCCATGGCCGAGCAGCCGCACACAAGCCTAAGATCACCATGCGCAATGCCAAGCGTCAGCTGGAGTGGCGTAAAGCTCTTCGCCATTGGACTCTGGAGCAGTGGAAACGCCTTCTCTGGCGGGATGAATCACGGTTGACCATCTGGCAGTCTGACGGACGAATCTGGGTTTGGCGGATGCCAGGAGAACGCTACCTGTCCGACTGCATAGTGCCAACTGTAAAGTTTGGAGGAGGAATAATGGTTGGGGCTGTTTTTTGTGGTTCGGGCCCCTTAGTTCCAGTAAAGGGAAATCTTAACACTACAGCATACAATAACATTCTAGATGATTTTGTGCTTCTAACTGTGTGGCAACAGTTTGGGGAAGGCCCTTTCCTGTTTCAGCATGACAGTGCCCCCATGCACAAAGCGAGGTACATACAGAAATGGTTTGTCAAGATCTGTGTGGAAGAACTTGACTGGCCTTCACAGAACCCTGACCTCAACCCCATCGAACACCTTTGGGATGAATTGGAACACTGACTGCGAGCCAGGCCTAATTGCCCAACATCAGTGCCCGGCCTCACTAATGCTCTTGCGGCTGAATGGAAGCAAGTCCACGCAACAACGTTCCAGCATCTAGTGGAAAGCCTTCCCAGAAGAGTGGAGGCTTTTATAGCAGCAAAGGGGGACCAAATCCATGTTAATGCCCATGATTTTGGAATGACATGTTCGACAAGCAGGTGTCCACATACCTTTGGTCCTGTAGTGTAGCTTATGACAACGTTATCATTTATCTATGACCCTTAGTAACGCAACCCAGATAATCCACTTAAATACATTATTCAGAACTTTTCTTCACAAGAAATGATTTCCAAATGATCTCCTTTAATAATGTAGCAGGTCTGACTCTTGTAGGAAGTCTTTCAGAATCTGAGGCGACAGAATCCGCCCCCTCCAGCCACGACTGAGCCGACACTGGCACATCCCTACCTGCAAGGCCTGGTTAAAACTTCAAGGAGCGTCAGAGGGAACTGAAGATTTCTGTCTTCGTCAGAAGTAGCCTAACCTATTCCTACATCCATTTTTTGGTTGTTGTTGATTTCCCTTAGTGATGTGGATCAGCCCATATGCAGCTTTCTATGAGTGAAGGATATAAGTGGCCTTATGAAACTTAAACCTATTCAAAACACTTTCACACCCTTCCACCACATGTCTCTTGTGTACAAGTATGCGGATATAAATTATAGCTGAATGACAGAAATTGCCATCAGAGATGTTTGTAATTGAAACAAGAAGCTCGAATTGACATTAGATTTATTGACATTTGGCCTATCCTGTACTCTTGAAAAATCATCATTCACTTCCTGAATCTGTGAGTAAAAGCAGGGGATTGGTTGAAGTCCCAGTGTGTTGATGTGTCATGATGAATGACTCATGATGTGTCCATATGTCATTTGCTCTGCCTCTTAGTGTCTGTCACCAACATTTTCTCTCTAAGCTTCTACTACTGCAGCTTACCCAATGCTCCAGTGAGGGGGACCTGCCATGCAGCCTCCCATGTAAATACTATATAACAGGGATCGTCAACTAGATTCAATTTGTTTTCTTGAGCAGATGGTCAGGGGAACGGAACATAATTAAGCAATAAGGCCCGAGGGGGTGTGGTATATGGCCAATAAACATTGGCTAAGGGCTGTTCTTATGCACGATTCAACGCGGAGTGCCTGGACACATCCCTAGGTCATGGTATATTGGCCATATACCACAAACCCCCCGAGGTGCCTTATTGCAATTCTAAACTGGTTACCAATGTAATTATAGCAGTAAAAATAAATGTTTTTTTCATACCTGTGGTGGTATATGGTCTGATACCACGGCTGTCTGTGAATCAGCATTTAGGGATCGAACCACCCAGTTTATAATTACAAATCATTTGTAATAATTTCAAATTGACTGCAAGTAGCCCAAATGGATATGTTTGACTAAAACAATCATTTCAAACCTTGTTTACATTTGTATACAATCACGTGTCTCTCTATTATACTTGGGAAAATATTTCTTAAATTAAAATCACTTGGAGCAACATTTCCTGGTGTTTTTGCAGTCTTTTATGTCAAACAATAAAAAATAAATAAAACATTTGCTCAGAACTTGGGGGGCCAAATAAAACCGGGTTGCCAGTTGTGGAATCCTGCAGTATAACTTGGCCTGGGCTATACCTGCTGCTGTTGACCTAAGATATACGCACAGGATCAATCAGACTAACTTTACATTTAGACCTAACTTGTTTTAGGTCTAAAACTGCTATTGGCGTGAATTAGGTTTAGGAAACTTTAGGTTATGCTAACTGTTGTTGCAACTCAAAATGTTTCTGTAACAAATAGGCTACAGAGGTGCATTATGGTAATACCAAGCGGAAGATGGTGATATAGCAGACCAGATAGTGGTTTATTTTCAGGGAAATCTCCAGCAGAACATTATCCTAATCATAACAGGATAGGACTTGTCAGATTCCTTGTCATGTCAGCTGTAATGGAATGTCCATTCCATACTTCTATCCCTGAAGGGTCTGCTCATCTCTGTTGATATTACTTGACATAACTTCCTCCTAGTCAGTTTCCTGATCAAAGACTAGGCCTGTATGAGAAGGATCACAGAAGAAAGGCCTGTAAGTCTCCCATCTTTGATCTTATTCAGTTGTTAACTTTGTTATTATTCTCGAGGCAAGACCCCTTGATAGCCCCACTTCCTTACTGTACAGGGTTCCATGGACAGGATTACTGTACAGGATTCCAACAACACCGTGCTGTAAACTCTTGCCATTGAATTCATTACAGGATCTATTTCTTTGTGAATTTTCCATCAGAGCGTGAGATTTGTCCGGGCTGTCGACTGGCTGTAAGTTAAAGGGGGGCCCAGTGGGCCTGGGATGGCTGGGGGAACACTAACATTACAGTCAGCTGTAGAGGGGCCCAGTGGGCCTGGGATGGCTGGGGGAACACTAACATTACAGTCAGCTGTAGAGGGGCCCAGAGGGCCTGGGATGGCTGGGGGAACACTAACATTACAGTCAGCTGTAGAGGGGCCCAGAGGGCCTGGGATGGCTGGGGGAACACTAACATTACAGTCAGCTGTAGAGGGGCCCAGAGGGCCTGGGATGGCTGGGGGAACACTAACATTACAGTCAGCTGTAGAGGGGCCCAGAGGGCCTGGGATGGCTGGGGGAACACTAACATTACAGTCAGCTGTAGAGGGGCCCAGTGGGCCTGGGATGGCTGGGGGAACACTAACATTACAGTCAGCTGTAGAGGGGCCCAGAGGGCCTGGGATGGCTGGGGGAACACTAACATTACAGTCAGCTGTAGAGGGGCCCAGTGGGCCTGGGATGGTTGGGGGAACACTAACATTACAGTCAGCTGTAGAGGGGCCCAGTGGGCCTGGGATGGCTGGGGGAACACTAACATTACAGTCAGCTGTAGAGGGGCCCAGAGGGCCTGGGATGGCTGGGGGAACACTAACATTACAGTCAGCTGTAGAGGGGCCCAGAGGGCCTGGGATGGCTGGGGGAACACTAACATTACAGTCAGCTGTAGAGGGGACCAGTGGGCCTGGGATGGCTGGGGGAACACTAACATTACAGTCAGCTGTAGGGGGGCCCGGGATGGCTGGGGGAACACTAACATTACAGTCAGCTGTAGGGGGGACCAGTGGGCCTGGGATGGTTGGGGGAACACTAACATTACAGTCAGCTGTAGAGGGGACCAGTGGGCCTGGGATGGCTGGGGGAACACTAACATTACAGTCAGCTGTAGAGGGGACCAGTGGGCCTGGGATGGTTGGGGGAACACTAACATTACAGTCAGCTGTAGAGGGGCCCAGAGGGCCTGGGATGGCTGGGGGAACACTAACATTACAGTCAGCTGTAGAGGGGCCCAGAGGGCCTGGGATGGCTGGGGGAACACTAACATTACAGTCAGCTGTAGAGGGGCCCAGAGGGCCTGGGATGGCTGGGGGAACACTAACATTACAGTCAGCTGTAGAGGGGACCAGTGGGCCTGGGAGGCTGGGGGAATACTAACATTACAGTCAGCTGTAGAGGGGACCAGTGGGCCTGGGATGGCTGGGGGAACACTAACATTACAGTCAGCTGTAGAGGGGACCAGTGGGCCTGGGATGGCTGGGGGAACACTAACATTACAGTCAGCTGTAGAGGGGCCCAGAGGGCCTGGGATGGCTGGGGGAACACTAACATTACAGTCAGCTGTAGAGGGGCCCAGAGGGCCTGGGATGGTTGGGGGAACACTAACATTACAGTCAGCTGTAGAGGGGACCAGTGGGCCTGGGAGGCTGGGGGAATACTAACATTACAGTCAGCTGTAGAGGGGACCAGAGGGCCTGGGATGGTTGGGGGAACACTAACATTACAGTCAGCTGTAGAGGGGCCCAGAGGGCCTGGGATGGCTGGGGGAACACTAACATTACAGTCAGCTGTAGAGGGGACCAGTGGGCCTGGGATGGCTGGGGGAACACTAACATTACAGTCAGCTGTAGAGGGGCCCAGAGGGCCTGGGATGGCTGGGGGAACACTAACATTACAGTCAGCTGTAGGGGGGACCAGTGGGCCTGGGATGGCTGGGGGAACACTAACATTACAGTGAGGGGGGCCCAGGGGGCCCAGAATGGCTGGGGGAACACCAACATTACAGTGAGGGGGGAAACCAGGGGGCCCGGAGTGGCTGGGGGAACACCAACATTACAGTGAGGGGGGGAAACCAGGGGGCCCAGAATGGCTGGGGTAACACCAACATTACAGTGAGGGGGGGAAACCAGGGGTCCCAGAATGGCTGGGGGAACACCAACATTACAGTGAGGGGGGAAACCAGGGGGCCCGGAATGGCTGGGGGAACACCAACATTACAGTGAGGGGGGAAACCAGGGGGCCCGGAGTGGCTGGGGGAACACCAACATTACAGTGAGGGGGGAAACCAGGGGGCCCGGAGTGGCTGGGGTAACACCAACATTACAGTGAGGGGGGGAAACCAGGGGGCCCGGAGTGGCTGGGGGAACACCAACATTACAGTGAGGGGGGGAAACCAGGGGGCCCAGAGTGGCTGGGGGAACACCAACATTACAGTGAGGGGGGGAAACCAGGGGGCCCAGAGTGGCTGGGGGAACACCAACATTACAGTGAGGGGGGAAACCAGGGGGCCCAGAGTGGCTGGGGGAACACCAACATTACAGTGAGGGGGGGAAACCAGGGGGCCCGGAGTGGCTGGGGGAACACCAACATTACAGTGAGGGGGGGAAACCAGAAACCTGTTAAAAAAAAAAAAGTAATGTAGAGCAGGAAGATCCCCAAGGAGAAGGGCCTGAAAAGGAAGCTACAACAGAATTCTCAGAAGGGCCTGAAAAGGAAGCTACAACAGAATTCTCAGAAGGGCCTGAAAAGGAAGCTGCAACAGAATTCTCAGAAGGGCCTGAAAAGGAAGCTACAACAGAATTCTCAGAAGGGCCTGAAAAGGAAGCTACAACAGAATTCTCAGAAGGGCCTGAAAAGGAAGCTACAACAGAATTCTCAGAAGGGCCTGAAAAGGAAGCTACAACAGAATTCTCAGAAGGGCCTGAAAAGGAAGCTACAACAGAATTCTCAGAAGGGCCTGAAAAGGAAGCTACAACAGAATTCTCAGAAGGGCCTGAAAAGGAAGCTGCAACAGAATTCTCAGAAGGGCCTGAAAAGGAAGCTACAACAGAATTCTCAGAAGGGCCTGAAAAGGAAGCTGCAACAGAATTCTAGCTCATAGATTACGCCACCAAAATATATATTAAGCCCAATGAAAGTTCCCCTCTTATCCTTGAAGTTCTTCAGTATAACCTCTCTAGTAAGGTTACCATGGGGTGATGAGCCCCCATCATCAAATTTGAAATCGCAGGGCTCACCACTCTGCAGTGTCACATGGTCCCCCTGGCTGTGTCCAGTGTCCCATGGTCATGGGTTGATGTCCCCCTTTGGTGTGGAGAAATCCCTGGCCTCTTTGTCTCCACACTGTCTGGCTTCCCTCCTGCCAATGACTGACTGTGCTGGGTCTGGGCTAGAGAGTCGTCTTCCAGCCAGCCAATGTCCCATGATTCCTGTTTTGGCCCCACCACCATGTGACACTGATGATTCCTGTTTGGGCCTCACCACCATCATGTGACACGGATGATTCCTGTTTGGGCCCCTCCACCACCATGTGACACGGATGATTCCTGTTTGGGCCCCTCCACCACCATGTGACACGGATGATTCCTGTTTGGGCCTCACCACCATCATGTGACACTGATGATTCCTGTTTGGGCCTCACCACCATCATGTGACACGGATGATTCCTGTTTGGGCCCCTCCACCATCATGTAACACGGATGATTCCTGT
Source organism: Salmo salar (assembly GCF_965601325.2). NCBI lineage: Eukaryota > Metazoa > Chordata > Actinopteri > Salmoniformes > Salmonidae > Salmo > Salmo salar. Next base: position 97,605,866 of record NC_138304.1, read on the forward strand.
TTTGGCCTCACCACCATCATGTGACACGGATGATTCCTGTTTGGGCCTCACGACCATCATGTGACAATGATGATTCCTTTTTGGGCCTCACCACCATCATGTGACGCTGTGCGTCTGTAATAATCAACTAATGGATTAGAGACTGTGGTGTATTAAACACTTAAAGAACGTCTTTGTTCCAGTCTGACCATGATGGCTGCTGTTTTGTGGGGGTGGGGGGGTTGTGGAGGGGAAACCACAACTTGGGTTGAATCAAGAAGATAACCTATGCCTAAATGGAGAAGCTGCATGGATTCAAAAACAGTTAGTCTATTACTCAATTTCCTCTAATGGTAAAACAAGTGTACAGTTATACTAGTTGGGAAGGAAGTGTGTCTATTCAGCGTGCTTTCCCTGTAAGATGACCCGTGACTGAATTTTGCTGTGTATTTTCATGTAGGCTTGTTTACGTGCGTGTCTCTAGGCTGTTCTGTAATGTCATCTTATTGAGTGATGCATGCTTTGGCAGCCCGCCAACAAGGACCAGTCAGGAAAGCAAACATCCGGGACCTATAAAATGATTCTCACTGACTGCAGAGAGAATGAAGAGACCAGCTTAACCTGTCCTTGATTTTTATATTTGTGTGTGTGTGTGCGTGTGTGTGTGTGTGCCTGCCTGCCTGCCTGCCTGCCTGCCTGCCTGTGAGGAACTTGCTGATTGGAAGCAGTGTAAGGTTTCATTGTTACCAAACTCGATCACAGCCTTGCGATACTGTAACAGACTCTCTGCTTCATATATCCCACTGGTCCCTATTCTCCACAGAGGAAGCCGTACAGGCTAGTTTATATAGTTCAACACCCATGGTTGCTAGGACATATGTCCCTTACCAAGACAAAGTCAGCCTCATTGGTCTACTGGTTGTATGAATGTGGGATCTATCATCCCATAACTGTCCCAGAGTTTATTTGGAATAGGCTATTTCTTTCTCGCACAGAACGACAAGCTGACCGATAGACTAAGTAAACTTGTCTACTATGTGGGATAGTAGATTGACAAAGGCTAGTGCTTTTGCTGTTTGTTACTCGTCTTGTTGGCTGACAGAAAAGTTAAAAAAGAAATCTTCAAATGCGCATGGGAATTCGGTAAGAAGGACGTACACTGTTGCATCCTCGAGTTGCATGTTCTTTTAATATAAATTAGCATAATCTAAATGTGATTCCTGTCATTCTGAGCACCTTGGGTGGACGCCCTTATCAGGTTATGCACCCAATGCATATGAGTCTGGTAAATTTCTCAAATGTCGAGTACATTTTAAATGCTGCTGGTCAAATGTCCAGCGCCACATTTTCTTAACGGAAACCCTGGCCTGTACTGTACACCAGCTCAGGTGTCGTATAGGCTATCAGTATCACGGACACATACAGTGAGCTCAGTATTGGGACACTGACAATTTTTGTTATGTTTTGGCTCTCTACTGAAATTATACAATGATTATGAGGTTAAAGTGCAGCCTGTCAGCTTTCATTTTAGGGTATTTTCATCCGTATCGGGTGAACCATTTACAAATTACAGCACTTTTTGTACATCGTCCCCCCATTTTAGGGGACCAAAAGTTTTGGGACAAATTCACTTACAGTGCCTTCGGAAAGTGTTCAGACCCCTTGACTTTTTCCACATTTTGTTACGTTACAGCCTTGATCTAAAATGGATTAAATAAAAATAAGTCCTCAGCAATCTACACACAATACCCCATAAAGACAAAGCGAAAACAGGTTCTATGGAATGTTACACATTTATTAAAACTAAAAAACATATCTTATTTATATAAGAATTCAGACCCTTAGCTCTGAGACTCGAAATTGAGCTCAGGTGCATCCTGTTTCCATTGATCATCAGCATTGAAGGTCCCCAAGAACACAGTGGCCTCCATCATTCTTAAATGGAATGTTTGGAACCACCAAGACTCTTCCTAGGGCTGGCCGCCCGGCCAAGCTGAGAAATCAGTGGAGAAGGGCCTTGGTCAGGGATGTGACCAAGAACCCGATGGTCACTCTGACAGAGTTCCTCTGTGGAGATGGTTGTCCTTCTGGAAGGTTTTCCCCATCTCTGCAGTACTCCACCAATCATGAAAACCTGCTCCAGAGCTCTCAGGACCTCTTGGGCGAAGGTTCACCTTCCAACAGGACAACGATCCTAAGCACACAGCCAAGACAACGCAGGAGTGGCTTCGGGACAAGTCTCTGAATGTCCTTGACTGGCCCAGCCAGAGCCCGGACTTGAACCCGATCGAACATCTCTAGAGAGCTGAAAATAGCTGTGCAGCAACGCTCCCCTCCAACCTGACAGAGCTTGAGAGGATCTGCAGAGAAGAATGGGAGAAACTTCCCAAATACAGGTGTGCCAAGGTTGTAGCATCATACCCAACAAGACTCTAGGCTGTAATCACTGCCAAAGGTGCTTCAACAAAGTACTGAGTAAAGGGTCTGAATACTTATGTAAATGTCATATTTCCGTTTTATTTTTTTATTAGCAACATTTTTTTGGCTTTGTCATTATGGGGTATTGTGTGTAGATTGAGTACATTCAAAAAAACGTAAGGGGGCTGTAACGTAACAAAATGTGGGAAAAGTCAAGGGTTCTGAATACTTTCCGAAGGCACTGTATGTGTATGAAAGTAGTAAGTTAAGTATTTGGTCCCATATTCATAGCATGAGGTGACCATCAAGCTTGTGACTACAAATTTGTTGGATGCCTTTACTGTTTGTTTTGGTTGTATTTCAGATTATTTTGTGCCCAATAGAAATAAATGGTAAATAATGTACTTTTATTTTGTAGTCAATTTTATTGTAAATAAGAATAGAATACATTTCTAAACACTAATACGTTAATCTGGATGCTACCATGATTATGAATAATCCTGAATGAATTGTGAATAATGAGTGAGAAAGTTACAGATGAACGAATATCATACCACCTCCCCAAAAAATGTAACCTCCCCTGTTATTGTAATAGTGAGAGGTTAGCATGTCTTGGAGGTATGATGTAAAATGCTAACCTTCCCTGTTATTGTAATAGTGAGAGGTTAGCATGTCTTGGAGGTATGATATAAAATGCTAACCTCCCCTGTTATTGTAATAGTGAGATGTTAGCATTTTATATCATACCTCCCCTGTTATTGTAATAGTGAGATGTTAGCATGTCTTGGAGGTATGATATAAAATGTAACCTCCCCTGTTATTGTAATAGTGAGAGGTTAGCATGTCTTGGGGGTATGATATAAAATGCTAACCTCCCCTGTTATTGTAATAGTGAGATGTTAGCATTTTATATCATACCTCCCCTGTTATTGTAATAGTGAGATGTTAGCATGTCTTGGAGGTATGATATAAAATGCTAACCTCCCCTGTTATTGTAATAGTGAGAGGTTAGCATGTCTTGGGGGTATGATATATGAGCTTCTGTAACTTTCTCACTGCATTGGCAGGACATCAAGGCTACGGCTCTTTCCACACGCAGCTGTCTGTACAGTAACATTTTATTTAACCTTTATTTAACTAGGCATGTCAGTTAAGAACAAATTCTTCTTTACAATGACTGCCTACCCCGGCCTAACCCGGATTGGCGCTGGGCCAATTGTGCGCCGCCCTATGGATCTCCCAATCACGGCCGGTTGTGATACAGCCTGGAATTGAACCAGGGTCTGTAGTGACGCCTCTAGCACTGACATGCAGTACCTTAGACCGATGCGCCACTCGGGAGCCCAGTACAGCCTAGCTCCCTGGTCTCTCTGTTCAGTATCAGTACAGTCTAGCTCCCTGGTCTCTCTGTTCAGTATCAGTACAGCCTAGCTCCCTGGTCTCTCTGTTCAGTAACAGTACAGCCTAGCTCCCTGGTCTCTCTGTTCAGTAACAGTACAGCCTAGCTCCCTGGTCTCTCTGTTCAGTAACAGTAGAGCCTAGCTCCCTGGTCTCTCTGTTCAGTAACAGTACAGCCTAGCTCCCTGGTCTCTCTGTTCAGTAACAGTACAGCCTAGCTCCCTGGTCTCTCTGTTCAGTAACAGTACAGTGTAGCTCCAAGCTGGACAGTCTGAACTGGATTAGCAGCTCGCTATAATCTGGGACACTGCAGATTACGCCGGCTTCCATCTCACGGGCCTGCCCTATCCCGGGCCTGAGCTTGTCATGTGACCAACCAACAAATGGAACCTCGTATTTCCTTAGATGGCGGATGTGCAACGGATGGAGGGAGGGGGAGAGTGACCAGGGCTGGATACTGGAGCTGGAAGATTGGTGTAATTATCACAGAAGAGCTCCTGCATGCCATAAACTCTAGCTAGCCTTGCGGCTTTATGCTCTTTTACTTTAAAAACCTCCTGATTGTGCTGAATCAGAATCTGTGCATGGCAGCAATCCACCAGTGGCCTTTGCAATTATTTACAGCAGACAAGCCTAGTTACCGGGTGACTGACTGACTGATTTTGGTGATTGCAGCGTCGACAGAGAGCGAAGGGGAAAGGGAAGGTAACTCATTAACACAACAGAACGACTGTAGTGATGCCGCCTCAGCCTCCCTGTCAGGCTGCTTGTCTAATGAGCCTGCAGCAGAAAGACAGACCCAGAGACGGACAGACCCAGAGACGGACAGACAGACAGACCCAGAGACAGACGGACAGGCTAGGAGGCTAGCCTTGGCTGGAGCTGTGTGTGTGTGTGTGTGTCCGACCGCAACACACACATACTGACATATAACCCACACGACACACTGTCACAAAACACACACTGTCACGTAACACTGCTACACACACACAACAGAAGTGCCGTGCGCTACCAGACCAGGAGACAGGAGAGGACAATCAGAGCAGTGAGTGAGTTGTGGTCCAGTTGCATGCGCCCTATCACATGCAGACAATTAGTGGCAGCAGCAACAGGGTTCTATGAGGCGTGGTAGTGGGAGCCCGGCCAGCTAGCCGGCCAGCTAGCCAGCCACCTAACCCATCCAGGCAACAGCCATGGACCCTCTGGAGCAGGAATACAAGTCTCCGTTTGACTTTGAGCAGGGCGTGAATAGCAGCTACCTCTATCTGTCTCCCAGCTTCAATGTTACACCACCGGGCTCACCGCAAGTGACTGTCAGAGCCAGAGGTAACCAGAGCAGTGTGTGGGGGAGTGAGTGAGGAACTTTGTATTTGTTATAGGGTGTTTTGGAAAGGGAACGAGCGATGGAGAGGGTCATGTGAGAGAGGGGGATGGATCATTTGAGTTTCTTGATTTGTGAGAGTGTGGGTGGGGGGCATTTGTGTGTGTGTGTGTGTGTGTGTGTGTGTGTGTGAGACTGCGTACTTTTGCCATCACATCCTGACCTGTTGAGTAAGAGGGTCTGTTTGGAGCAGATGTCAAACAGACATAGTTCTGACAAGCCCACAATGAACACACTCCTAGAAAGAAACCTAGAATGGTTTCAAACCTAAAGTGGTTTAGTCAAACCTAGAGTGGTTTAATGGCATCGCAGGAGCTTAATCAAGCCATGAGAAATACTCTACAAAGATGGTATCATAGGCAAATCCCTTTAAACAAATATTAGTCAAAGAATGAATAACAAAGCGTTTAAGTGACTCTTAACTATGCTGGCAGTCGTGTGTGCGTGTGGCCTTAGGTGATTCAGCAGTCAACACAGTTCAGGGATAAAGGCTAGAAAAATCATGCATTGAAGAAGAAAAAAAAAAAGTTTTTATAATATACTTTTAAATTGATTCCATTTCAGTGAATTTCCTGGTTTGAGAGAGTTTAAATAGGAAGTGAGCCTGTTGTCAGTACAGAAACCAAGGACTCTAGGCCATGTAAGGTAGAAACCCCCATGATCTGGGATGATGGTGTAGGTTACACAGATCTGTCACTGTCAGCAGTATGGAGACCTGGACCGCTGACACCTGAGTGGCACTGCCTTGTCATCAAGAGGAGGGAGGAGAGACAATAGAAAGGGAAAGGTCAGGAAGAGGTGAGAGTGTAAAATGTCTTGAGCATTTGATCTCATTTGATTAAGCATAGATCTGCACAATTTTCTCTCTCATGGAAATGTGATTTATGATTGTGATATTCCAAACTGGGTACATTTCTGTTAGATTGAGACTATTTTGAGCAACATTGATGAGCATGCGTCTACTTGTTAATACTTCTTCTTGAGACCAGCCAGTCTGTTCTGTAGCCTATAAGTGAGAAAGTCACTCTTCACTCTGTTGTTCGTCTTACTTCCTGTCCCTTACCCTGGAACTAACTGTTCAAGTCAAAAAGGACGGATTGATGGAATAGTACATCCTGTTTACTCCTGATCCTGAACAGCCCTCCAGACAGTAGCTAACAAACACCATCTGGTAACACTTTGAAACCTACATAGGGCCTACACAATAACTGCATAACAACATCATATGACACATACATAAACAGTAGCCTACATAAGAATTTTCATAAATGCTTATTTCAACAACCATAAGTTTATACTTCCGTTGTCACAATAATTTCACTTGGGTTATGTATGGGTTATGAATGGGTTATGAGTGTGTTATGTATGGGTTATGAAGTCCTTATGTAGGTATCATTCAAATAAAGTGTTACCACTCAGGATATCCTTTTTGATTTGGGGTGTCAATGTAAATAGTCCGGGTGGCCATTTGATTAATTGTTCAGAAGTCTTATGGCTTGGGGGTAGAAGATGTTAAGGAGCCTTTTGGTCCTAGACTTGGAGCTCCGGTACTGCTTGCCGTGCGATAGTAGAGAGAACAGTCTATGATTTGTCATCTATCAAGTCTGGAAATATGTTGGGAATGTGAGGAGGAGATGCTAGTGTCTGGCTGTAGGAATGTAGGGGGAGGTGATAGTGTGGTCGACCACACTAAGGAAAATAAGGTAATTCCATCTTTTTTAAGTCAGATTCATCACTGGTTTAGTATCAAGTAGCTCCAACCACATTTCTTCATGCTTTCATGAATGGCAATCGAAACCATAAGGTACTGGGACAATCAACCATCATCCAAACGGGTACCAACCACAGACCCATGCCAGCTGTGATTCTGTATGTGAACTTATGTAACCATAGCAACAGTTTGTTTATATATATATATATACATACTGCTCAAAAAAATAAAGGGAACACTTAAACAACACATCCTAGATCTGAATGAAAGAAATAATCTTATTAAATACTTTTTTCTTTACATAGTTGAATGTGCTGACAACAAAATCACACAAAAATAATCAATGGAAATCCAATTTATCAACCCATGGAGGTCTGGATTTGGAGTCACACTCAAAATTAAAGTGGAAACCCACACTACAGGCTGATCCAACTTTGATGTAATGTCCTTAAAACAAGTCAAAATGAGGCTCAGTAGTGTATGTGGCCTCCACGTGCCTGTATGACCTCCCTACAACGCCTGGGCATGCTTCTGATGAGGTGGCGGATGGTCTCCTGAGGAATCTCGTCCCAGACCTGGACTAAAACATCCGCCAACTCCTGGACAGTCTGTGGTGCAACGTGGCGTTGGTGGATGGAGCGAGACATGATGTCCCAGATGTGCTCAATTGGATTCAGGTCTGGGGAACGGGCGGGCCAGTCCATAGCATCAATGCCTTCCTCTTGCAGGAACTGCTGACACACTCCAGCCACATGAGGTCTAGCATTGTCTTGCATTAGGAGGAACCCAGGGCCAACCGCACCAGCATATGGTCTCACAAGGGGTCTGAGGATCTCATCTCGGTACCTAATGGCAGTCAGGCTACCTCTGGCGAGCACATGGAGGGCTGTGCGGCCCCCCAAAGAAATGCCACCCCACACCATGACTGACCCACCGCCAAACCGGTCATGCTGGAGGATGTTGCAGGCAGCAGAACGTTCTCCACAGCGTCTCCAGACTCTGTCACGTCTGTCACATGTGCTCAGTGTGAACCTGCTTTCATCTGTAAAGAGCACAGGGCGCCAGTGGCGAATTTGCCAATCTTGGTGTTCTCTGGCAAATGCCAAACGTCCTGCACGGTGTTGGGCTGTAAGCACAACCCCCACCTGTGGACGTCGGGCCCTCATACCACCCTCATGGAGTCTGTTTCTGACCGTTTGAGCAGACACATTTGTGGCCTGCTGGAGGTCATTTTGCAGGGCTCTGGCAGTGCTCCTCCTGCTCCTCCTTGCACAAAGGCGGAGGTAGCGGTCCGGCTGCTGGGTTGTTGCCCTCCTACGGCCTCCTCCACGTCTCCTGATGTACTGGCCTGTCTCCTGGTAGCGCCTCCATGCTCTGGACACTACGCTGACAGACACAGCAAAGCTTCTTGCCACAGCTCGCATTGATGTGCCATCCTGGATGAGCTGCACTACCTGAGCCACTTGTGTGGGTTGTAGACTCAGTCTCATGCTACCACTAGAGTGAAAGCACCGCCAGCATTCAAAAGTGACCAAAACATCAGCCAGGAAGCATTGGAACTGAGAAGTGGTCTGTGGTCCCCACCTGCAGAACCACTCCTTTATTGGGGGTGTCTTGCTTATTGCCTATAATTTCCACCTGTTGTCTATTCCATTTGCAAAACAGCATGTGAAATTTATTGTCAATCAGTGTTGCTTCCTAAGTGGACAGTTTGATTTCACAGAAGTGTGATTGACTTGGAGTTACATTGTGTTGTTTAAGTGTTCCCTTTATTTTTTTGAGCTATATATATATATATCAATATAATCAATTATAGGAAACTACTGTAACCATAACAAAAGTTGTCTAACCCTAATCAATTATTGGGAACCTCTGTAACCATAACAACAGTTAATCCTAATCAACTATAGGATCAGAGGTCCTAATACACTATATATACAAAAGTATGTGGACACCCCTTCAAATTACTGGATTCTGCTATTTCAGCCAAACCCGTTGCTGACAGTTGTATAAATTCGAGCTCACAACCATGCAATCTCCCTAGACAAACATTGGCAGTAGAATGGCCTTACTGAAGAGCTCAGTGACTTTCAACGTGGCACTGTCATAGAAGGACACCTTTCCAACAAGTCAGTTTGTCAAATTTCTACCCTGCTAGAGTTGCCTCGGTCAACTGTAAGCGCTGTTATTGTGAAGTGGAAACATCTAGGAGCATCAATGGCTCAGCCGAGAAGTGGTAGGCCACACAAGCTCACAGAACGGGACCGCTGAGTGCTGAAGCTGAATCATCCGTCTTCTGCAACACTCACTACCGAGTTCCAGACTGCCTCTGGAAGCAACATCAGCTGTTGCTGAGGTTCATGAAATGGGTTTCCATGGCCGAGCAGCCACACACAAGCCTAAGATCACCAAGCGCAATGCCAAGCGTTGGCTGGACTGGTGTAAAGCTCGCCGCCATTGGACTCTGGAGCAGTGGAAACGCATTCTCTGGAGTGATCACGGAATCACGCTTCACCATCTGGTAGTCCGAAGGACAAATCTGGGCTTGGCAGATGCCAGGAGACATCTATCTGCATGAATGCATAGTGCCAACAAAAGTTTTGTGGAGGAGGAATAATGGTATGGGGCAGTTTTTTTCCACGGTTCGGGCTTAGTTCCAGTGAAGGGAAATCTTAACACTACAGCATACAATGACATTCTAGACGATTTTGTGCTTCCAACTTTGTGGCAACAGTTCGGGGAAGGCCCTTTCCTGTTTCAGCATGACAATGTCCCCGTGCACAAAGCAAGGTACATACAGAAATGGTTTGTCAGTGATCGGTGTGGAAGAACTTGACTGGCCTGCACAGAGCCCTGACCTCAACCCCATCGAACACCTTTGGGATGAATTAGAACGCCGACTGCGAGCCAGGCCTAATCACCCAACATTAGTTCCCGACCTCACTAATGCTCTTGTGGCTGAATGGAAGCAAGTCCCTGCAGCAATGTTCCAACATCTAGTTGAAAGCCTTCCCAGAAGAGTGGAGGCTTTTATAGCAGCAAAGGGGGGGACCAACTCCATATTAATGCGGCAGGTAGCATAGTGGTTAGAGCGTTGGGCTAGTAACCGAAAGGTTGCTGGATCGAATCCCCAAGCTGACAAGGTAAAAATCTGTCCTTCTGCCCCTGAACAAGGCAGTTAACCCACTGTTCCTAGGCTGTCATTGTAAATAACAATTTGTTCTTAACTGACTTGCCTAGTTAAATAAAATAAATAATAATAATAATAATAATTTTAAAAAATTTAAAATTATTTCGACGAGCAGGTGTCCACATATTTTTGGTCATGTAGTCTATCATTTCCATGATTCACACTGCACAGGCCAACACGAGATTTCGCCAATCAGAGGAAGTTAGGGACAGTGGCTCCCGATTGGCGCAGCGGTCTAAGGCATCGCTACAGACCCTGGTTCGATCCCGGGTTGTCTCACAACCGGCCGTGATCGGGAGTCCCATAAGGCGGAGCACAATTGTCCCAGCATCGTCTGGGTTAGGGCAGGGTTTGGCTGGGGTAGGTCGTCATTGTAAATAAGAATTTGTTCTTAACTGACTTAACTAGTTAAATAAAGGTTAAATAAAGGTTAAATAAAAAAATCAGCAGAATGTGATATTGACAGTAGTATATTAGTTACCTAGTAATTACATAGTTATTTGAGTTGTTATTCCACTTGGCAGTGTGTCTTGTTGATTGACAGCTCTGTTCTGAACTTCCTCTGTTTCTCTCTCCTGCTTTCTCAGAATGTCTCCGTCCAGAAAGGTTATTCATGTGCTGTCTTTCCTACAGCGTACAGCCCTGACTGGCTGCTCAAAGCTCAGTGTCAGACATCCAAGTAGATTTGGGTATATGTGTGTGTCCCCCTGGGCTAGTGTCCATCTTCAGAGGCTATGTCTTAATCTAGCTGGTCCTCCAACTCCCATCCTCCACCCCCTGTGGACTATCTTTTCTTTATGTCTTCATCATCTTCCTCCTCTTCAGAAGGAGAGATACTACTCAGGTTGACAGCTAATGTTGCCATGGTCCTACTATGCCTGTGAGGACAGGAAACCCTTTGAGTGTGAGGATGTCTCTCTTAACTCTTTATTTCTCTCTCTCTATCTCTCTGCCCTCTCTCTCTCTACCCCCTCTCTCTCTCTACCCCCTCTCTCTCTCTACCCCCTCTCTCTCTCTCTCTACCCCCCCTCTCTCTCTCTCTACCCCCCCTCTCTCTCTCTCTACCCCCCCTCTCTCTCTCTCTACCCCCTCCCTCTCTCTCTCTCTACCCCCTCCCTCTCTCTCTCTCTACCCCCTCTCTCTCTCTCTCTCTCTCTACCCCCTCTCTATCTCTCTGCCCTCTCTCTCTCTACCCCCTCTCTCTCTCTCTCTCTACCCCCCCTCTCTCTCTCTACCCCCTCTCTCTCTCTCTCTACCCCCCCCCTCTCTCTCTCTACCCCCTCTCTCTCTCTCTACCCCCTCTCTCTCTCTCTACCCCCCCTCTCTCTCTCTACCCCCCCCCCTCTCTCTCTCTCTACCCCCTCCCTCTCTCTCTCTCTACCCCCTCCCTCTCTCTCTCTACCCCCTCCTTCTCTCTCTCTACCCCCTCCTTCTCTCTCTCTACCCCCCTCTCTCTCTCTCTACCCCCCCTCTCTCTCTCTCTACCCCCTCCCTCTCTCTCTCTCTACCCCCTCCCTCTCTCTCTCTACCCCCTCCCTCTCTCTCTCTCTACCCCCTCCCTCTTCTCTCTCTCTACCCCCTCCCTCTTCTCTCTCTCTCTCCCCCCTCTTTCTCGCTCTCTCTGCGCTCTCGCTCTCTCCCCTCCCTCTTTCTCTCTCCCCTCCCTCTCTTTCTCTCCTCTCTCTCCCCTCCCTCTCTCTCTCTACCCCCTCCCGCTCTCTCTCTACCCCCTCCCTCTTCTCTCTCTCTACCCCCTCCCTCTTCTCTCTCTCTCTCCCCCCTCTTTCTCGCTCTCTCTGCGCTCTCGCTCTCTCCCCTCCCTCTTTCTCTCTCCCCTCCCTCTCTTTCTCTCCTCTCTCTCCCCTCCCTCTCTTTCTCTCCTCTCTTTCTCTCTCCCCTCCCCCTCCTTTTCTCTCCTATTCTCTCTCCCCCTCCCTCTCTCCCTCCAGGTGCTGTGAGACCAGACTCTATCCCAGAGTTAGGGGAGGATGCAATGACGTCAGTGACCGTGTCCCCTTCCATTCCCACCCTGACAGAGGAGGAGCAGGAGGAGCTACGAGGGGAGCTGCTCAGGGTAACCTTTCCTTAGACCTAAAGAGTTTCTTTAGTCTTTTCTCCCACCACGTCTCATCAGGTCTCCCTGTCTTTCTCCATATCTCTCGAAGGTGGAGGATGAGATCTTGACTCTGTCTCAGGTGCTGGCAACTAAGGAGAACCAGTTGGCAGACATCAAGAGGAAGCTGGGCATCACTCCTCTCAACGAGCTCAAACAGAACCTCAGCAAGAGCTGGCAAGAGGTCACCACCTCTACAGCGTACGTGGCTGTACAAACACACACACACACACACACACACACACTGTTCTGCAGAATCGGTTCTTACATGCTGACTAGTCAGAGGGAATTAATGTGTACATACACTTTCTTTTCTCGCTCTCTCTCTGTCGCTCTCTGTCGCTCTCTCGCTCTCTCTCTCGCTCTCTCTCTCGCTCTCGCTCTCCCCTCTCGCTCTCCCCTCTCGCTCTCCCCTCTCTCTCTCTCCCTCCCCCAACCCCCTTTCTCTCTCTCTTCTGCTCTCACTCATACAGCTATAAGAAGACGTCAGAGGGCCTGTCCGTGGCCAGTCAGAAGACCACAGCTGCCTTGAACATAATGGGCTCAGCCATCAGCAGGAAGTTTGAGGACGTCAGGTGAGGCACACACATTACATGGCACCCTATTCCTTTTATAGTGCACTACTTTTGACTAGTACCCAATGGGGTTATGGTAAAAAAATAGTGCACTATATAGGGGCCTGGTCAACAGTAGTGTACTATATAGTGAATAGGGTTCCATTTCAGATGCACCCAAAGACAGGCTCTTTTATACCACAGAGAAGCCCTCCAACCTACCACAGCCACCTTTACCCTCTACCCCAGTCACCTCTACCCTCGACCCCAGTCACCTCTACCCTCGACCCCAGTCACCTCTACCCTCGACCCCAGTCACCTCTACCCTCGACCCCAGTCACCTCTACCCTCGACCCCAGTCACCTCTACCCTCGACCACAGCCACCTTTACCCTCTACCCCAGTCACCTCTACCCTCGACCCCAGTCACCTCTACCCTCGACCCCAGTCACCTCTACCCTCGACCCCAGTCACCTCTACCCTCGACCCCAGTCACCTCTACCCTCGACCCCAGTCACCTCTACCCTCGACCACAGCCACCTTTACCCTCTACCCCAGTCACCTCTACCCTCGACCCCAGTCACCTCTACCCTCGACCCCAGTCACCTCTACCCTCGACCCCAGTCACCTCTACCCTCGACCCCAGTCACCTCTACCCTCGACCCCAGTCACCTCTACCCTCGACCCCAGTCACCTCTACCCTCGACCCCAGTCACCTCTACCCTCTACCCCAGCCACCTCTACCCCAGCCACCTCTACCCTCTACCCCAGCCACCTCTACCCTCTACCCCAGCCACCTCTACCCTCTACCCCAGCCACCTTTACCCTCTACCCCAGCCACCTCTACCCCAGCCACCTTTACCCTCTACCCCAGTCACCTCTACCCTCGACCCCAGTCACCTCTACCCTCGACCCCAGTCACCTCTACCCTCGACCCCAGTCACCTCTACCCTCGACCCCAGTCACCTCTACCCTCGACCCCAGTCACCTCTACCCTCTACCCCAGCCACCTCTACCCCAGCCACCTCTACCCCAGCCACCTCTACCCCAGCCACCTCTACCCTCTACCCCAGCCACCTCTACCCTCTACCCCAGCCACCTCTACCCTCTACCCCAGCCACCTTTACCCTCTACCCCAGCCACCTCTACCCCAGCCACCTTTACCCTCTACCCCAGCCACCTCTACCCTCTACCCCAGCCACCTCTACCCTCTACCCCAGCCACCTCTACCCTCTATCCCAGTCACCTTTACCCTCTACCCCAGTCACCTTTACCCTCTACCCCAGCCACCTCTACCCCAGCCACCTCTACCCCAGCCACCTCTACCCCAGCCACCTCTACCCCAGCCACCTCTACCCCAGCCACCTCTACCCCAGCCACCTCTACCCCAGCCACCTCTACCCCAGCCACCTTTACCCTCTACCCCAGCCACCTCTACCCTCTACCCCAGCCACCTCTACCCTCTACCCCAGTCACCTTTACCCTCGACCCCAGTCACCTTTACCCTCGACCCCAGTCACCTCTACCCTCGACCCCAGTCACCTCTACCCTCGACCCCAGTCACCTCTACCCTCGACCCCAGTCACCTTTACCCTCGACCCCAGCCAACTCTACCCCAGCCACCTTTACCCTCGACCCCAGTCACCTCTACCCTCTACCCCAGCCACCTCTACCCCAGCCACCTCTACCCCAGTCACCTCTACCCCAGTCACCTCTACCCCAGTCACCTCTATCCCAGTCACCTCTACCCCAGCCACCTCTACCCCAGTCACCTTTACCCTCTACCCCAGTCATCTCTATCCCAGCCACCTCTACCCTCTACCCAGCCACCTCTACCCTCTACCCAGCCACCTCTACCCCAGCCACCTCTACCCCAGCCACTTCAACCCTCTACCCCAGCCACCTCAACCCTCTACCCCAGCCACCTCTACCCTCTACCCCAGCCACCTCTACCCTCTACCCCAGCCACCTCTACCCTCTACCCCAGCCACCTCTACCCTCTACCCCAGCCACCTCTACCCTCTACCCCAGCCACCTTTACCCTCTACCCCAGCCACCTCTACCCTCTACCCCAGCCACCTCTACCCTCTACCCCAGCCACCTCTACCCTCTACCCCAGCCACCTCTACCCTCTACCCCAGCCACCTTTACCCTCGACCCCAGCCACCTCTACCCTCTACCCCAGCCACCTCTACCCCAGCCACCTCTACCCCAGCCACCTCTACCCCAGCCACCTCTACCCCAGCCACCTCTACCCCAGCCACCTCTACCCCAGCCACCTCTACCCCAGCCACCTTTACCCTCTACCCCAGCCACCTCTACCCTCTACCCCAGCCACCTTTACCCTCGACCCCAGTCACCTTTACCCTCGACCCCAGTCACCTTTACCCTCGACCCCAGTCACCTTTACCCTCGACCCCAGTCATCTCTACCCCAGCCACCTTTACCCTCTACCCCAGTCACCTCTACCCCAGTCACCTCTACCCCAGTCACCTCTACCCCAGCCACCTCTACCCCAGCCACCTCTACCCCAGCCACCTCTACCCCAGCCACCTCTACCCCAGCCACCTCTACCCCAGCCACCTTTACCCCAGCCACCTCTACCCCAGCCACCTCTACCCTCTACCCCAGCCACCTCTACCCTCTACCCCAGCCATCTCTACCCTCTACCCCAGCCACCTCTACCCTCGACCCCAGTCACCTTTACCCTCTACCCCAGCCACCTCTACCCTCTACCCCAGCCACCTTTACCCCAGCCACCTCTACCCCAGCCACCTCTACCCCAGCCACCTCTACCCCAGCCACCTCTACCCCAGCCACCTCTACCCCAGCCACCTCTACCCCAGCCACCTCTACCCCAGCCACCTCTACCCCAGCCACCTTTACCCCAGCCACCTTTACCCCAGCCACCTTTACCCCAGCCACCTCTACCCCAGCCACCTCTACCCCAGCCACCTCTACCCCAGCCACCTCTACCCCAGCCACCTCTACCCCAGCCACCTCTACCCCAGCCACCTCTACCCCAGCCACCTCTACCCTCTACCCCAGCCACCTCTACCCTCTACCCCAGCCACCTCTACCCTCTACCCCAGCCACCTTTACCCCAGCCACCTTTACCCTCTACCCCAGCCACCTCTACCCCAGCCACCTTTACCCTCTACCCCAGCCACCTCTACCCTCTATCCCAGTCACCTCTACCCTCTACCCCAGCCACCTCTACCCTCTATCCCAGTCACCTTTACCCTCTACCCCAGTCACCTTTACCCTCTACCCCAGTCACCTCTACCCCAGCCACCTCTACCCCAGCCACCTCTACCCCAGCCACCTCTACCCCAGCCACCTTTACCCTCTGCCCCAGCCACCTCTACCCTCTACCCCAGCCACCTCTACCCTCTACCCCAGCCACCTCTACCCTCTACCCCAGCCACCTCTACCCTCTACCCCAGTCACCTTTACCCTCGACCCCAGTCACCTCTACCCTCGACCCCAGTCACCTCTACCCTCGACCCCAGTCACCTCTACCCTCGACCCCAGTCACCTCTACCCCAGCCACCTTTACCCTCTACCCCAGCCACCTCTACCCTCTACCCCAGCCACCTCTACCCTCGACCCCAGTCACCTCTACCCTCGACCCCAGTCACCTCTACCCTCGACCCCAGTCACCTCTACCCTCGACCCCAGTCACCTCGACCCCAGTCACCTTTACCCTCGACCCCAGTCACCTCTACCCTCGACCCCAGTCACCTCTACCCTCGACCCCAGTCACCTCTACCCTCGACCCCAGTCACCTCTACCCTCGACCCCAGTCACCTCTACCCTCTACCCCAGCCACCTTTACCCTCTACCCCAGCCACCTCTACCCTCTACCCCAGCCACCTCTACCCTCTACCCCAGCCACCTTTACCCTCTACCCCAGCCACCTCTACCCTCGACCCCAGTCACCTTTACCCTCGACCCCAGCCACCTTTACCCTCGACCCCAGCCACCTTTACCCTCGACCCCAGTCACCTTTACCCTCGACCCCAGTCACCTCTACCCTCGACCCCAGTCACCTTTACCCTCGACCCCAGTCACCTTTACCCTCGACCCCAGTCACCTCTACCCTCGACCCCAGTCACCTCTACCCTCGACCCCAGTCACCTCGACCCCAGTCACCTCTACCCTCGACCCCAGTCACCTTTACCCTCTACCCCAGCCACCTCTACCCCAGCCACCTCTACCCCAGCCACCTTTACCCTCGACCCCAGCCACCTCTACCCCAGCCACCTTTACCTTCGACCCCAGTCACCTTTACCCTCGACCCCAGTCATCTCTACCCCAGCCACCTTTACCCTCGACCCCAGCCACCTCGACCCCAGCCACCTTTACCCTCGACCCCAGTCACCTTTACCCTCGACCCCAGTCACCTTTACCCTCTACCCCAGCCACCTTTACCCCAGCCACCTCTACCCCAGCCACCTCTACCCCAGCCACCTCTACCCCAGCCACCTCTACCCCAGCCACCTCTACCCCAGCCACCTCTACCCTCTACCCCAGTCATCTCTAACCCAGTCACCTTTACCCTCTACCCCAGTCACCTCTACCCTCTACCCAGACACCTCTACCCCAGCCACCTCAACCCTCTACCCCAGCCACCTCTACCCTCTACCCCAGCCACCTCTACCCTCTACCCCAGCCACCTCTACCCTCTACCCCAGCCACCTCTACCCTCTACCCCAGCCACCTTTACCCTCTACCCCAGTCACCTTTACCCTCTACCCCAGTCACCTTTACCCTCTACCCCAGTCACCTTTACCCTCTACCCCAGCCACCTCTACCCTCTACCCCAGCCACCTCTACCCTCTACCCCAGCCACCTCTACCCTCTACCCCAGTCACCTCTACCCTCTACCCCAGCCACCTCTACCCTCTACCCCAGCCACCTCTACCCTCGACCCCAGCCACCTCTACCCTCGACCCCAGCCACCTCTACCCTCGACCCCAGCCACCTCTACCCTCGACCCCAGCCACCTCTACCCTCGACCCCAGCCACCTCTACCCTCGACCCCAGTCACCTTTACCCTCGACCCCAGTCACCTCTACCCCAGTCACCTTTACCCTCTACCCCAGTCACCTTTACCCTCTACCCCAGCCACCTCTACCCCAGCCACCTCTACCCCAGCCACCTTTACCCTCTACCCCAGCCACCTCTACCCCAGCGACCTCTACCCCAGCGACCTCTACCCCAGCCACCTCTACCCCAGCCACCTTTACCCTCTACCCCAGCCACCTCTACCCTCGACCCCAGTCACCTTTACCCTCGACCCCAGTCACCTCTACCCCAGTCACCTTTACCCTCGACCCCAGTCATCTCTACCCCAGCCACCTTTACCCTCTACCCCAGCCACCTCTACCCCAGCCACCTCTACCCCAGCCACCTTTACCCTCTACCCCAGCCACCTCTACCCCAGCCACCTCTACCCCAGCCACCTTTACCCCAGTCACCTTTACCCTCTACCCCAGCCACCTCTACCCCAGCCACCTTTACCCCAGTCACCTTTACCCTCTACCCCAGCCACCTCTACCCCAGCCACCTTTACCCTCTACCCCAGCCACCTCTACCCCAGCCACCTCTACCCCAGCCACCTCTACCCCAGCCACCTCTACCCCAGCCACCTCTACCCTCGACCCCAGCCACCTCTACCCTCGACCCCAGCCACCTCTACCCTCGACCCCAGTCACCTTTACCCTCGACCCCAGCCACCTCGACCCCAGCCACCTCTACCCCAGCCACCTCTACCCCAGCCACCTCTACCCCAGCCACCTCTACCCCAGCCACCTTTACCCCAGCCACCTTTACCCCAGCCACCTCTACCCCAGCCACCTTTACCCCAGCCACCTCTACCCCAGCCACCTCTACCCCAGCCACCTCTACCCCAGCCACCTCTACCCCAGCCACCTCTACCCCAGCCACCTCTACCCCAGCCACCTCTACCCCAGCCACCTCTACCCCAGCCACCTCTACCCCAGCCACCTCTACCCCAGCCACCTTTACCCTCTTCCCCAGCCACCTCTACCCTCTACCCCAGCCACCTCTACCCTCTACCCCAGCCACCTCTACCCCAGCCACCTCTACCCCAGCCACCTCTACCCCAGCCACCTCTACCCCAGCCACCTCTACCCCAGCCACCTCTACCCCAGCCACCTCTACCCCAGCCACCTTTACCCTCTTCCCCAGCCACCTCTACCCTCTACCCCAGCCATCTCTACCCTCTACCCCAGCCACCTCTACCCTCTACCCCAGCCACCTCTACCCTCTACCCCAGCCACCTCTACCCCAGCCACCTCTACCCCAGCCACCTCTACCCTCTACCCCAGCCACCTTTACCCTCTACCCCAGCCACCTCTACCCTCTACCCCAGTCACCTTTACCCTCGACCCCAGTCACCTCTACCCCAGTCATCTCTATCCCAGTCACCTTTACCCTCTACCCCAGTCACCTTTACCCTCTACCCCAGTCACCTCTACCCCAGCCACCTCTACCCCAGCCACCTCTACCCCAGCCACCTCTACCCCAGCCACCTCTACCCCAGCCACCTCTACCCCAGCCACCTCTACCCCAGCCACCTCTACCCCAGCCACCTTTACCCTCTACCCCAGCCACCTCTACCCCAGCCACCTTTACCCTCTGCCCCAGCCACCTCTACCCTCTACCCCAGCCACCTCTACCCTCTACCCCAGCCACCTCTACCCTCTACCCCAGCCACCTCTACCCTCTACCCCAGTCACCTTTACCCTCGACCCCAGTCACCTCTACCCTCGACCCCAGTCACCTCTACCCTCGACCCCAGTCACCTCTACCCTCGACCCCAGTCACCTCTACCCCAGCCACCTTTACCCTCTACCCCAGCCACCTCTACCCTCTACCCCAGCCACCTCTACTCTCTACCCCAGTCACCTCTACCCTCGACCCCAGTCACCTCTACCCTCGACCCCAGTCACCTCTACCCTCGACCCCAGTCACCTCTACCCTCGACCCCAGTCACCTTTACCCTCGACCCCAGTCACCTTTACCCTCGACCCCAGTCACCTCTACCCTCGACCCCAGTCACCTCTACCCTCGACCCCAGTCACCTCTACCCTCGACCCCAGTCACCTCTACCCTCTACCCCAGCCACCTTTACCCTCTACCCCAGCCACCTCTACCCCAGCCACCTTTACCCTCTACCCCAGCCACCTCTACCCCAGCCACCTCTACCCCAGCCACCTCTACCCCAGCCACCTCTACCCCAGCCACCTCTACCCTCTACCCCAGCCACCTCTACCCTCTACCCCAGCCACCTCTACCCTCTACCCCAGCCATCTCTACCCTCTACCCCAGCCACCTCTACCCTCTACCCCAGCCACCTCTACCCTCTACCCCAGCCACCTTTACCCTCTACCCCAGCCACCTCTACCCTCTACCCCAGCCACCTCTACCCCAGCCACCTCTACCCTCTACCCCAGCCACCTCTACCCCAGCCTGGCCCATCCCTTGGTCATTAGCACCAATGAGACACATTGGAATAAAATGTGATATGTCTACTACTAACATCCTGAACCAATAATACTAGCTACTACTGCTGATTTACAGAGCATTCGGAAAGTATTCAGACCCCTTCAATTTTTACACATTTTGATAGGTTTCAGCCTTATTCTAAAATGGATCAAATACCAATCTTTATAAATGTTTGAAAAGAAAAGTATTCAAACCCTTTGCTATGAGACATGAAATTGAGCTCCGGTGCATCCTGTTTCCATTGATCATCCTTGATGTTTCTACAACTTGATTGGAGTCCACCTGTGGTAAATTTAATTGATTGGACATGATTTGGAAAGGCACACACCTGTCTATATAAAAGGTCCCACAGTTGACAGTGGCTGTCAGAGCAAAAACCAAGCCATGAGGTCGAAGGAATTGTCCGTAGAGCTCTGAGACAGGATTGTGTTGAGGCACAGATCTGGGGAAGGGTACCAAAACATTTCTGCAGCATTGAAGGTCCCCAAGAACACAGTGGCCTCCATCATTCTTAAATGGAAGAAGCTTGAAACCACCAAGACTCTTCCTAGAGCTGGACACCTGGCAAAACTGAGCAATCGGGGGAGAAGAGCCTTCGTCAGGGAGGTGACCAAGAAACTGATGGTCACTCTGACAGAGCTCAAGAGTTGCTCTGTGCAGATGGTAGAACCTTCCAGAAGGACAACCATCTCTGCAGCACTCCACCAATCAGGCGTTTATGGTAGAGTAGCCAGATGGAAGCCACTCCTCAGTAAAAGGTACATGACAGCCCGCTTGGAGTTTACCAAAAGGCAACTAAAGGACTCTCAGACCATGAGAAACAAGATTCTCTGGTCTGATGAAACCATGATTGAACTCTTTGGCCTGAATTGCGTTACTTCTAGAGGAAACCTGGCACCATTCCTATGGTGAAGCATGGTGGTGGCAGCATCATGCTGTGGGGATGTTTTTCAGCGGCAGGGACTGGGAGACTAGTCAGGGTCAAGGGAAAGATGAACGGAGCAAAGTACAGAGAGCTCCTTGATGAAAACCTGCTCCAGAGCATTCATGGCCTCAAAACTGGGGTGAAGGTTCACCTTCCAACAGGACAACAACCCTAAAAACACAGCCAAGACAACGCAGAAGTGGCTTCGGGACAAGTGTCTGAATGTCCTTGAGTGGCCCAGCCAGAGCCCGGACTTGAACCCGATCGAACATCTCTGGAGAAACCTGAAAATAGCTATGCAGCGACGCTCCCCATCCAACCTGACAGAGCTTGAGAGGATCTGCAGAGAAGAATGGGAGAAACTCCCCAAATACAGGTGTGCCAAGCTTGTAGAGTCATACCCAACAAGACTCGAGGCTGTAATCGCTGTCAAAGGTGATTCAACAAAGTACTGAGTAAAGGGGTTGAATACTTCTGTAAATGTAAGATTTCAGTTTTCTATTATGGGGTATTGATGTGGGAGGGGGGGAAACAATTTAATCCATTTTAGAATAAGGTTGTAGCGTAACAAAATGTGGTAAAAGTCAAGAGGTCTGAATACTTTCAGAATGTACTGTATGGAGCCCGTATCCAAATAATGGTGAATTTGCAGCAAGATGGATTGATAAATGTAAGCTAAGCTTCTCCCTGAAGTTTGCTACTGATTTCTATAAAGCATCGAGTGGAGACTGAATTGTCAGGCAGGGAGAATACACGTACTAATCTATCTTATCTTCATTGTTCATTGTCTCTACATGTCTTTAATACAATTCTTGGCCTTTACAGATTGCAGTCTATTTCCAGTTCCTTTGGGTAAGGCTGTCCCCGGTAGTGCCGTTAGTCAGTCAATTCATACGACGTCATTTTGGATGCTGCTGAGATCATTACTCTCCAGGCAGTCTTCTGAAGTGTATTAATCCATGGCTACTCTCTGTAGTGTTTATGACTATTCTCTCTCTCTCTCGCTCTCTCGCTCTCTCGCACTCTCTCCCGCATGGGGTAACTTGTGCTGGGGTGATTTTGAGGTTGTGTGAGGATTCATTCAAGTGCTTCATTTGATTGAATGGTTGTCTATGTAAGCCTACATTTCCATACAGGACTATGGTAACTGATCCATGTTGTCATGTCTGTCACCTCAACATGCTCTTTACAGTCAATCATCAATAATAGATTGATCACTGGGATAATAGACACATTGATTGAATGAATGAATGAATGAACGAATGAACGAATGGAATAAAGGATGAATGGATGAATGAATGGATGAATGAATGGATGAATGAATGGATGAATGGATGAATGAATGGATGGATTAATTAATGAATGAATGAACGAACGAACGAACGAACAAATGGAATAAAGGATGAATGGATGTGTCTGTACCTCTCCATACTAACAGCAGTGCACTCTCATTCTTCACTAATCTCTCTCTCTCTCTTCTTTCATGCTGTCGGATAGCATACGCTCCCTACAGCATTCTGCTAGTATGCCTGTAATGAGGTAAGGGAACACACACACACACACACACAACCAAACCGCGGCTTGCTGGAACCCTCTACTCCCCAGTGGCACCTTTTACAACAACGTTTTGTAGCATTGCGGACTTGAAAAACTGGCAGAAGTTCAGGATGGTAGAACTGTGAAGGTGTTTTATGGAAACTGCTGAGTTGTATCTTTCGGTCAAGGTGCCACTGCCAACACCCCTCTAGTCTATAGGGATTGAGGTGCTTTGCTGCCATAAAAATGTATGGTTATTTCCTTGTCCTTGTATTTGTACTGTTTTACCCTCTGGACAATAGACTAAATGATCTGTGAATAGAAGAGGATGGAATGTAGCCACTCTGGAATCATCAGTAGTTAACTAACCAGTCTGGATGGGCTGTCGGGTTAACGTTTGAAAACAATGATGATAAATGTGTGTCCTTTGTGTGTCATGTCCCTGACCTTCGACCTCCCATCTCTGCTTTCTCAGAGTCCTCTAGGTGTGGTGTTCATGTAAGAGCGCGGTGTCTGTTAGTCCGTGTCCAAAATGGCTCCCTATTCCCTACGTAGTGCACTAATATGGGCCCTGATCAAAAGTAATGCACTACATAGGGAATAGGGTACCATTTCAGACACTGCACTCCTGTCTCTGGGCGATATCACTCCTCCTCGTACCTCTCTACTCACGTCAGGTGTCACTGTCTTCACAGGAACACACCCACCTTCAAGTCGTTTGAGGAGAAAGTAGAGAATTTAAAGGTAATGGATGAGAGAAGTGACGAAGAATTTCTCAGTACATTTGGAGGAGCCATAAAATATTTCTCTTTCAATATTTGGGGAGAACTTTATCGAAACAAAACAGACAATTAAAAAGTAAATAATTCATCCGTTCAGTCCATTTGTTAATTTATACATTCATTCATACATTTGTTGGTTCCTTCATCAATTCACTCATTCAACACCTGTATCTCTTTCTCCTGCAGGTCAAGATGAGTCCAACGGTGTCTCAGGGTGACTTTGGCGACGTGTTGACCTCTACAGCAACCTCTGACCCGTCTGTTGTCGTGGAGAAACAGCCAGAGGCCACGCCCATCGCCATCCAGGAAGAACATCCCCAGTGAGACCAGCCTGACCTTTCACCCCTGACCCCCAGCCAGATTGACATCTGCTGGAACTATACCCGCTTTACCCTTCTGTTTCCCCCCTCTCTCTCGCTCTCACCTCCTCTCTCCTCTTCCCTTCTGTCTCCCTTCTCTCTCTCACTTCCTCCCTTCTGTTTCCCCTCTCTCCCTCGCTCTCACCTCCTCTCTCCTCTTCCCTTCTGTCTCCCTTCTCTCTCTCACTTCCTCCCTTCTGTTTCCCCCCTCTCTCTCGCTCTCTCCTCTTCCCTTCTGTCTCCCTTCTCTCTCTCACTTCCTCCCTTCTGTTTCCCCTTTCTCCCTCGCTCTCACCTCCTCTCTCCTCTTCCCTTCTGTCTCCCTTCTCTCTCTCACTTCCTCCCTTCTGTTTCCCCTCTCTCTCTCGCTCTCACCTCCTCTCTCCTCTTCCCTTCTGTTTCCCCTCTCTCCCTCGCTCTCACCTCCTCTCTTCCCTTCTGTCTCCCCTCTCTCTCTCACCTCCTCCCTTCTTCACCTCCTCTCGCTACAAACCCCCACAGCACAACGCAACAGATCCAGCAACCAAAGAATACAAATAAAATGCTGAAAATATTGTTGTGAAATCATAACACTTAAGTTTGTATGACTGTGTGTTTTGTATTAGAATGGCTGTGGTTTAGGAACCTGCACATGTAGAAGACAATATATGTCACACAAAGGATAGAATGTGACATAGCGAGGGAGGATTTATTCTGTTTATTAATAGCACAGAGCCCTTATATTTGCATGTCTTTTGAGTTGGAACAGGTATTTTGGAGTGTATTTTGGAGTGTACCATTTTATTCTGAATCACTGTACTACTTTAAGATTTGATTTCTAGAGAACGCGTGGTCCTCTAACACATGAAGTGATGGTCTCCGTCTCGTACCATTTCTTTGGTTAAAGACATTTGTTACTCTCACCGATATCTTCAAACCGTGTCCATCTCTGTCTGAATAGCACTAGTAATGTGGTGTAGAGCACAGCTGAGCAGAGTTAATCCCAGATCAGTGTTGCTCACACTCCTCTCAAACCTTAATCATAGGGGGGTGGTCTAAATCTGACCTCCAAGCAGTTCATAGTGCTCAACTCTGCCATTCGAGAGGGTGGGCCAATGCATTCAGATCTGTGTGAAATGGTGGTCACAGCAGTAGATGCATGGTTTCTTATTATGGTGTCAGCTGGCCTTACCTCTCCGTTCAGTCCAATCTATATCACTCACTGCCTCACGCATGGTGGGGCCAAAGTCAATATTGGACCACTTGTCTCATTGGTTTCTGTGAGGGACTTGGCTATTTTCTCTCTGCTTGGAATGCTGAAACAGGATAGTCACTGGATGCTGTGTACTTCTCTACTGTTGAATGATATTTAAAAAAAAATTATACTCTCAAAGTATATCCATATAAAGTGTGATAATACATTTTTTACATTATGTGAGGGGATGGCTTCTGATTTAAACAAATCTGTAACCAATTTTTTTTTATTACAAACCACATTGGTGATGATACATACAGCCTTGGACACTAGTGAATATTTGGTGTAAATACATGCCTGATGCAAGTCCTTCCCTACTGGAAGACGACTGGCCACATCATGGCATGGATTTATTGAGGAAGTGAAAACTTTTGTGAGAAAAGCCTTGGTTCCACCATTAAGAATGAATTATGGCTAATAAAATCTCTTGTCCTCATTTAACCCAACTGCTAGGGTAGTAGGCCAGACTGTAGGGCAGTAGGACAGGCTGTAGGGTAGTAGGCCAGACTGTAGGGCAGTAGGACAGGCTGTAGGGTAGTAGGCCAGACTGTAGGGCAGTAGGACAGGCTGTAGGGCAGTAGGACAGGCTGTGGGGTAGTAGGACAGGCTGTGGGGTAGTAGGACAGACTGTAGGGCAGAAGGACAGACTGTAGGACAGGCTGTGGGGTAGTAGGACAGACTGTAGGACAGGCTGTAGGGCAGTAGGACAGACTGTAGGACAGGCTGTAGGGCAGTAGGACAGGCTGTGGGGTAGTAGGACAGACTGTAGGACAGGCTGTAGGGCAGTAGGCCAGACTAGGGCAGTAGGACAGGCTGTAGGACAGGCTGTAGGGCAGTAGGACAGGCTGTAGGGCAGTAGGACAGGCTGTAGGGCAGTAGGAAAGTAAGGTTGTAGGACAGTAGGGCAGGCTGTAGGACAGGCTGTAGGGCAGTAGGCCAGGTTGTAGGGCAGTAGGACAGGCTATAGCGTAGAAGGACATGCAGTAGGACAGGTTGTAGGGCAGTAAGGTAGTAGGATAGGCTGTAGGACAGGCTGTCTGGCAGTAGGGCAGTAAGGCTGTGGGACAATAGGGCAGTAGGACAGGCTGTCTGGCAGTAGAGCAGTAAGGCTGTGGGACAATAGGGCAGTAGGACAGGCTGTCTGGCAGTAAGGCTGTGGGACAATAGGGCAGTAGGACAGGCTGTCTGGCAGTAGGGCAGTAAGGCTGTGGGACAATAGGGCAGTAGGACAGGCTGTCTGGCAGTAGGGCAGTAAGGCTGTGGGACAATAGGGCAGTAGGACAGGAAAGTAAGGCGGTTGGACGGTAAGTCAGTAAGGGGGTAGGAGAGTAGTAAAGCAGTAGGATATTAAGGCAGTAGGACAATAGGGCAGTAGTAAAGTAGTAGAGCAGTAAGGCAGTAGTAAAGCTGTAGGGTTGTATGGCAGTAGGACAATAAGGCAGTACGACAGTACATGCTGTTCATTTGTGTGTTTAATCATAACTTTTTTCACAGATATATCTCTCAGGAAAGGGGGTTTCCCACCTCGTTGTGGCCACAAATAGTTTCTGTCAGATGATCTGTATGATAAAACAGTATTTGGTAGAGACTGCCAGATAGGCCTTCAACAGCCCCCTGATAGACTGCCAGATAGGCCTTCAACAGCCCCCTGATAGACTGCCAGATAGGACTTCAACAGACCCCTGGTAGAGACTGCCAGATAGGACTTCAACAGCCCCCTGGTAGAGACTGCCAGATAGGACTTCAACAGCCCCCTGGTAGAGACTGCCAGATAGGCCTTCAACAGCCCCCTGATAGAGACTGCCAGATAGGACTTCAACAGCCCCCTGGTAGAGACTGCCAGATAGGCCTTCAACAGCCCCCTGATAGAGACTGCCAGATAGGCCTTCAACAGCCCCCTGATCTGGTCTGTAACTGGAATGCTGACGTCCCTTATTTTCTCATTAGGAAGGTTGTGAGAGATGCTGAAGGAGACACACAAAGACAGGGCAATGTTCAACTAAACTCTTGTAAAGAGAACACACATTGGGGATTTTTTTGTTGTAAATGTTGTTTCTCCCTTTTAGGAGGCATGAGAGGAGAATTCATTTCTCATCCATTTTTTTTCTTCTTCACCTTTTATCTGTACCAAAGCATGATCACGAGGAATCCTTAGATCCACTCTGGTGTCACACTGTCAGAGACAATAGTAATGCCACTGTTTCATAAAGGATATTTGGAGGGCAGGACAGGCTTCAGGAGGTGGATAAGAAGCTCAGACGTTGTCAGGAGGACATGTGTGCCAATGGCCACATAGATATACAGTACTATAGATATATGAATAATAGATATCTCCTTTCCTTGGTTCATTTTGAAACATACATTTTTTTTTGTTGTAATGTCTGTAGAAGTTTAAAGATGCCTATGATACTGAGGACTAACATGACTAATAGTGAATAGAGCAGGGTAACACCTGCCAGTATAGTTCAGAAGTTGTAGATGATACAGTACATTCAATATTTTTTGGAGCGGCTGTTGTTTCATTTTGGAGCTACACTCTTTGTCTGGGGTTACTGAACCTGCATGGGATTCTAGAACCTTCTAGAACCAACTTGATTCGTGGGAGTTCTGTTCTGAAACTTCAGAGTCTACACTGGGCACTTGACACCACTCAGTGTGTTGCTAAATGTGGCAAATCTTAAATATGGCTGCCTTGAGGAATGTGGGACATTACCATTAACAAAGCAGCCTGCCCTTGATTTGAGTCTTAATGGTTAATTGGATTTGTGATAACATTTCAGTCTGGCCTGGTTATATTTAGGAAAGCATTTACACTGTTAATCTATGAGAACGTTTGAACTGCTTTTGTTTTGTAAAGTGCCATATTTACTGAATTTATTACATGTGTTGACTGTAGAGCTGGATACAAGGTTGACTCAGCAAAATGACATTTCCAGCAGCAGCACCACAGATATTAATCTGAGTGAGATGCAACACCTCTCTCACACAGTCACGCTGTATCTGTGCATGTGCACGGGTTGGCTTCACGCTGTTACAGCATGGTAGGTACGGGATCACAACAGAGGGGGAAGTTGATCCTCGCGGCTTCAACACTTTTTTAGTTGTTGAGGAAATTGACCCACAATGCCATTTACTTTCTGCGCTCTACTAGTCAACCTATACATTTTCACGCCTATATTTTATCATTCAAGCTCAGGTGCTTCTGAATGCATTGTGTATGTTTGCAGAACACGGTCAATATTATGGGTTGAGTGAGGGTCACTTAGATGAATGTGTATATGATGAGTCATGAACGTGTATCTTCATGGTGGCTTTTTACAGAGCGTGAGTTGAATAATTGTGCACTTCACTTGTTTTGGGTTAGCTATAGTAATAAAACGGCCACACTTCACTCTAGTGGGTTGACGATGATGGTGATGCTTTGTCTGCACAAATTGCTTATCTACTTTATTTGTATGTCTGCTGCCAAATAAAACATAACAAATGACACCTCACTTGTGTGTGTTTGGCCCTGGAATATGCAGAGTGTACAAAATATTAGGAACACCTGCTCTTTCCATGATGATTTACTGTAATTTAGCAGTCGTTCTTATTCAGCGCGATTGCTATGTTTTAGCATTTTGTTGTTCTTGTACTGGTCCCCCATAAGAATTGAACCCACAATCCTAGCATTGTAAGGCAAAAGGGGGTGCAACTCAATATTAGGAAGGTGTTCCTAATATTTTGTCCACTCAGTGTACAATGACAGCGACATAGTGTATTACCACCCAAAACCACCAGATAGCAGTGTGGAACAAAAACCTCACAAATAGTTTCATCCCAGATTTGCTCCAAGCCATCTGCTGTTGTATTGACCTTCATGGTCAATAAGGAGGAACTAGTGGCTGTATCTAGAGCTATAGAACTATAGAAGTGAGACTAATGTGTATCAACAAGCTGCAGGACTGTTCTGTTCCAACAGTTTTTGAAAAGGGAATATGTTACATTTAAATTATTCAGAAGACCTTTATAATGATGGGATTAGAATGGTGTTTTAAGGGAGAGAGCGAATTTGTTTCTCTGTATGTATTTAATATCATCAGGCCACAGATCACACACACACCCTCTCTCACTCTTCTTTCTCGCTTACACACACACACACACACACACACACACACACACACACACACACACACACACACACACACACACACACAAGAAAAGCACATGCAGATGTCAGGTAGTAGTAAAACAGCTCCCAAAAAGTATCTTTGTTTATCAGTGTGAATGATCAACAGTAGCTTTTAGTTACACAGCCTGGGCCATGTTCATTAGGACATGCAACAAAAAGTGTTACAAAACATTTTGCAACGGAAAACTAAAATGACCATTTCTCTTTCAACAAGCCCATGTATTTCCCCCCTCTCTGTTTCAGTCCGTTTGGTATCTAATGAACACAACCCTGGAGAGTTCTTACACAGAGGACGACAACAACAGCTGAATGGACGAGAACCACTTCATGGACATGACCGTCACCGTCATTAAAATGGCTGTTTATATGTACACAGCTCAGTAACAACATTCTGAAGTGTAGTTTATATGTACACAGCTCAGTAACAACATTCTGAAGTGTAGTTTATATTTACACAGCTCAGTAACAACATTCTGAAGTGTAGTTTATAGTAACAACATTCTGAAGTGTCGTTTATATTTACACAGCTCAGTAACAACATTCTGAAGTGTAGTTTATAGTAACAACATTCTGAAGTGTAGTTTATATTTACACTGCTCAGTAACAACATTCGGAAGTAGAGTTTATATTTACACTGCGAGTAACAACATTCTGAAGTAGAGTTTATATTTACACTGCTCAGTAACAACATTCGGAAGTGTAGTTTTTATTTACACTGCGAGTAACAACATTCTGAAGTGTAGTTTATATTTTCACTGCTCAGTAACAACATTCTGAAGTGTAGTTTATATTTACACAGCTCAGTAACAACATTCGGAAGTGTAGTTTACATTTACACTGCTCAGTAACAACATTCTGAAGTGTAGTTTACATTTACACTGCTCAGTAACAACATTCTGAAGTGTAGTTTTTATTTACACTGCTCAGTAACAACGTTCTGAAGTAGAGTTTATATTTACACTGCTCAGTAACAACATTCTGAAGTGTAGTTTATAGTAACAACATTCTGAAGTGTAGTTTATATTTACACAGCTCAGTAACAACATTCTGAAGTGTAGTTTTTATTTACACTGCTCAGTCATTACATTTAAATCATTTAGCAGACGCTCTTATCCAGAGCGACTTACAAATTGACATTCTGAAGTGTAGTTTATATTTACACTGCCCAGTAACAACATTTGGAAGTGTAGTTTTTATTTACTCGGCAAGTAACAACATTCTGAAGTAGAGTTTATATTTACACAGCTCAGTATCAACATTCTGAAGTGTAGTTTATATTTACACTGCTCAGTAACAACATTCTAAAGTAGAGTTTATATTTACACTGCTCAGTAACAACATTCTGAAGTGTAGTTTATATTTACTCTGCTCAGTAACAACATTCGGAAGTGTAGTTTTTATTTACACTGCGAGTAACAACATTCTGAAGTGTAGTTTTTATTTACACTGCTCAGTAACAACATTCGGAAGTATAGTTTTTATTTACACTGCTCAGTAACAACATTCTGAAGTATAGTTTTTATTTACACTGCTCAGTAACAACATTCTGAAGTGTAGTTTTTATTTACACTGCTCAGTAACAACATTCGGAAGTATAGTTTTTATTTACACTGCTCAGTAACAACATTCTGAAGTAGAGTTTATATTTACACTGCTCAGTAACAACATTCTGAAGTGTAGTTTATATTTACACTGCTCAGTAACAACATTCTGAAGTGTAGTTTATATTTACACTGCGCAGTAACAACATTCTGAAGTGTAGTTTATATTTACACTGCTCAGTAACAACATTCTGAAGTGTAGTTTATATTTACACTGCTCAGTAATGACATTCTGAAGTAGAGATTTTATTTACACTGCTCAGTAACAACTTTCTGAAGTAGAGTTTTTATTTACACTGCGAGTAACAACATTCTGAAGTATACAGTCAGTATATGAAGAGGTAACAGTCACCATGTGTTGATTCTCCTAAAGAGAAATATAATCAACATTCAACTTATTTGTAGCTTCAATGGACAGTGCTGTACACGCAGAAAGGAAACATCGTGGTGCAGTAGGGTACAATGTGTGAGATATACACAGCCTAAACACAGGCTGATGGGTCGCAATAATATGTAGAATGCCCAGATATAACGATAATGGCATCTAGTACACTGTCAACTCTGCCACTGTCTATTCTATTGTCTTAGCTACAGCCGTGTGCTTGTGTGTGTGACCAAGTGTGATCGTGGTGCATAATCAAATCAAATCTCTGTGTGTAGCCTAAATGGTGTCTGCATCTCAATGTGCAGTCGTAAACAATCATTCAACATTCAAACACGGGTGCTTGTGGAGAGAGACACGGTGGTTAAATGGTGTCTAATGTGCCAAGCCCTAAAAATGTTATCAACATTGAAATATGGATATTTGTGGCCAAGACACTAATGGAGTTTCCATGATAAAAACATGATGAGAATATGGAGATGTGGACACTGTAATGGAAAACAGGCTTGATACAGACACGATGAGGACCATAACAACAACTCTGATGTCACCCCCTGCCTCCCCTACGTCTGTCTGTCTGTCTGTCTGTCTGTCTGTCTGTCTGTCTGTCTGTCTGTCTGTCTGTCTGTCTGTCTGTCTGTCTGTCTGTCTGTCTGTCTGTCTGTCTGTCTGTCTGTCTGTCTCCCATCATTAAACAGAGAGAGAGAGAGAGAGAGAGAGGGGCTTTGTCCTCCTCTCATGTGGGGAAGCTGTTGATTTTATGGACCACAGTGATTCTTATCAACCATCAGCACAAAACAGAACAACCAGATGGCCCCTTTAAGCAAGCTTCTACTGTGTGTTAGTCAATCTTACAAAAAAGGGGCCGTGTGTGCGTGTGTGTGTGTGTGTGTGTGTGTGTGAGAGAGAGAGAGAGAGAGAGAGCATAAACATAGTCACTATATACACTGTGAAAGATATTGGGCTCCCTGTGTAAACAGCCTCTGTGTCTTCCTGCTTGAGTGCCTTAAACATATGCAGCCAGCAGCTCTTCTCCGCTCCTCAGGGACCAGCAGACGAGCCCACAGCGTGTGAGGAGCCCAGATAACCCCCTGCGACCACAAGGCTCGCTTTCTGTAGCCCCACACACACACTATAGCCACACCATGCCAAGTCATCCATACATCCTAACGCCTATGGCTTAAACTAGATATAAAATGCATCCACCAATTTGAGTCTAATCCATAGGTTTAACAGACTTAACGTACAGATGATACACCCTCCATGCCTTGAGCCCTGCTATATCATTAGGATAACAGAGAGGGATTGATGTTTGATTAGTTCTGGCTGCCTGTCTTTAATCATAATGGGGTCGTTGGCTTAGGCCTGTCACGCAGAGCAACAGGGATGGATGAAGGAGTATGGGCTATATGTCAATATGAGCTTCTGATACGTCAACGTGCAGCTTGGGATTCTGGTTGTGGACTTTGTTAGTGGAGGCTGAGGACTGGCTAGACACCCCCTCGATGGCTTCAGGTTCAGACTGCACCAACAACAGTGGCGCGTATTAAGGACACATCCTGAGGTTCCCTTCCCTCCACACACAGGCCTGGGTCAAATATGTATCTCTCCATATTCCCTAGACGTCCTCCCAGGTGTGCTTGATTTAGCTTTGAGTTTGAACGTTTGGGGACTATTCCATTGGTTCCATGGGTTCAGTGCAGCTCTTTTTAAATCATTTGACATACTATATTTAACCCAGGTTTGCTCTACACAAGATATATTTTAACTAATAGAACCATATTCATTCAGGTGGGTCACTAAAAACAAACAAAGTCTATTTTTCAAATATTCTACAATGTGGTAACTGTAATGTTAAGCATCCCCCTTCCTGTCTCCCACTGCTCACAACCAGGAATGTCAAAGGGAGACAGATGTATACCTCTTATCCAGAGAGACACTTCACAAACTAAACAACATATTTACATAGAAAGCTTTAAAACGACACATAAAAGCAGTAAATTGGGCCTAGAGCGGGCAGAGAGCAGGTACTGTAGTCACTTAGCTAGCGTCACTTAGCTAGCAGGTACTGTAGTCACTTAGCTAGCAGGTACTGTAGTCACTTAGCTAGCAGGTACCGTAGCCACTTAGCTAGCAAGTACTGTAGTCACTTAGCTAGCAGATACTGTAGTCACTTAGCTAGCAGGTACTGTAGTCACTTAGCTAGCAGGTACTGTAGCCACTTAGCTAGCAAGTACTGTAGTCACTTAGCTAGCAAGTACTGTAGTCACTTAGCTAGCATCACTTAGCTAGCAGGTACTGTAGTCACTTAGCTAGCAGGTACTGTAGTCACTTAGCTAGCAGGTACTGTAGTCACGTAGCTAGCAGGTACTGTAGTCACTTAGCTAGCAGGTACTGTAGCCACTTAGCTAGCAAGTACTGTAGTCACTTAGCTAGCGAGTACTGTAGTCACTTAGCTAGCAGGTACTGTAGTCACTTAGCTAGCAGGTACTGTAGCCACTTAGCTAGCAAGTACTGTAGTCACTTAGCTAGCAAGTACTGTAGTCACTTAGCTAGCATCACTTAGCTAGCAGGTACTGTAGTTACTTAGCTAGCAGGTACTGTAGTCACTTAGCTAGCAGGTACTGTAGTCACTTAGCTAGCAGGTACTGTAGTCACGTAGCTAGCAGGTACTGTAGTCACTTAGCTAGCAGGTACTGTAGCCACTTAGCTAGCAAGTACTGTAGTCACTTAGCTAGCGAGTACTGTAGTCACTTAGCTAGCAGGTACTGTAGTCACTTAGCTAGCAGGTACTGTAGTCACTTAGCTAGCAGGTACTGTAGCCACTTAGCTAGCAAGTACTGTAGTCACTTAGCTAGCAGATACTGTAGTCACTTAGCTAGCAGGTACTGTAGTCACTTAGCTAGCAGGTACTGTAGTCACTTAGCTAGCGTCACTTAGCTAGCAGGTACTGTAGTCACTTAGCTAGCAGGTACTGTAGTCACTTAGCTAGCAGGTACTGTAGTCACTTAGCTAGCAGGTACTGTAGTCACTTAGCTAGCAGATACTGTAGTCACTTAGCTAGCAGGTACTGTAGTCACTTAGCTAGCAGGTACTGTAGCCACTTAGCTAGCAAGTACTGTAGTCACTTAGCTAGCAAGTACTGTAGTCACTTAGCTAGCAGGTACTGTAGTCACTTAGCTAGCAGGTACTGTAGTCACTTAGCTAGCAAGTACTGTAGTCACTTAGCTAGCAAGTACTGTAGTCACTTAGCTAGCAGGTACTGTAGTCACTTAGCTAGCAGGTACTGTAGTCACTTAGCTAGCAGGTACTGTAGTCACTTAGCTAGCAGATACTGTAGTCACTTAGCTAGCAGGTACTGTAGTCACTTAGCTAGCAGGTACTGTAGTCACTTAGCTAGCAGGTACTGTAGTCACTTAGCTAGCAGGTACTGTAGCCACTTAGCTAGCAGGTACTGTAGTCACTTAGCTAGTGTTACTTAGCTAGCAGGTACTGTAGTCACTTAGCTAGCAGGTACTGTAGCCACTTAGCTAGCAAGTACTGTAGTCACTTAGCTAGCAAGTACTGTAGTCACTTAGCTAGCAGGTACTGTAGTCACTTAGCTAGCAGGTACTGTAGTCACTTAGCTAGCAAGTACTGTAGTCACTTAGCTAGCAAGTACTGTAGTCACTTAGCTAGCAGGTACTGTAGTCACTTAGCTAGCAGGTACTGTAGTCACTTAGCTAGCAGGTACTGTAGTCACTTAGCTAGCAGATACTGTAGTCACTTAGCTAGCAGATACTGTAGTCACTTAGCTAGCAGGTACTGTAGTCACTTAGCTAGCAGGTACTGTAGTCACTTAGCTAGCAGGTACTGTAGCCACTTAGCTAGCAGGTACTGTAGTCACTTAGCTAGTGTTACTTAGCTAGCAGGTACTGTAGTCACTTAGCTAGCAGGTACTGTAGTCACTTAGCTAGCAAGTACTGTAGTCACTTAGCTAGCAGGTACTGTAGTCACTTAGCTAGCAGATACTGTAGTCACTTAGCTAGCAGATACTGTAGTCACTTAGCTAGCAGGTACTGTAGTCACTTAGCTAGCAGGTACTGTAGTCACTTAGCTAGATCTGTGCCCTGCAGGCCAGGTGGTTATGTCCTCTTGGAAGAGTCTTAGAGTAAAATAATGGCCCATTTTATATCCTGGGCGTGTGCCAGCTTAGTTTAACCATCAGCATTGCATCAATCTGCCATTTTCTACTGTATCCATATTGGTTTTATCGGAGTAATTCAGCCATGTACTATAAAATATATGTACACATGCTGCTATTGTTAGGATGGGGCCAGAGGGAGAGAGACAGAGAAAGGGGGGAGGGAGAGAGAGGCAGAGAGAGAGAGAGACAGCAAGCGGGAGAGAGACAGAGGGAGAGAGGAGAGAGACAGAGATAGGAGAGAGAGGGACAGAGGGAGAGACAGAGAGAGGGGGAGGGAGAGAGAGGCAGAGAGGGAGAGAGAGAGAAAGACCGAGGGAGAGAGCGGGAGAGAGACAGACAGAGGGGGGAGGGAGAGAGAGGGACAGAGAGAGAGAGAGAGAGAGAGAGAGAGAGGACCAACAGAACTCTCTGGCTGGCTCTAAGCCCAGATCTGGTTGTCCTGGACAGCTGTAAAATGTAGCACACTACTTCTATTAATCTGACCTGCCAATCACATCCAACCAACAGGGTCTCAGAGGAGTAACCAACCCACTCTACACACGATAACACACACACAGAGAGAGAGAGAGACAGAGAGTGAAATAAAGAAGTGGGAGAGAGATATGAGAGAGAGAGAAAAAAAGTGGGAGCGAGCGAGAGAGAGAACAAAATAAAAACCTAGCGGTCAAACAGGGAAATGGTTCCAATTGTTTTTCCACCATTCATTTTTCCCATAGGGGATTTTAGATACACTTTAAATAAGGGCTGTGTTTCGTGTAGGCTTTACCCTGGGGTGACGTTTTGACAACCATGGAAATCTCTCACGGACAAGGAGACTTTGGAGGAATTTTGAATGGCAACCTGCTTGCCCTCTGCAAGGACACAACACAATAATGTGCACATTTAGAAATACATTTCTCTTAAAGTTTTGCATGCACATGCAGTATATAGAAATACAGGTAGATAATCATGGAGTATGTAGAAATACAGGTAGATAATCATGGAGTATGTAGAAATACAGGTAGATAATCATGGAGTTTGTAGAAATACAGGTAGATAATCATGGAGTATGTAGAAATACAGGTAGATAATCATGGAGTATGTAGAAATACAGGTAGATAATCATGGAGTATGTAGAAATACAGGTAGATAATCATGGAGTTTGTAGAAATACAGGTAGATAATCATGGAGTATGTAGAAATACAGGTAGATAATCATGGAGTATGTAGAAATACAGGTAGATAATCATGGAGTTTGTAGCCCTATTGGAAAATTGTCCACATCCAGTGTGACCGTCAATGAGTTGGTTGAGGTTAACATGGTTATAGCTGCAGGTGAAGGACAGGTGTAAGACAGGTAAAGGACAGGACAGTGAGATGATCCATTTACACTGAAGGAGATGCTCAGTCTCCATTTGGTCTCTCCTTTTCTGTGAAGTAAACAAGTATTTGTGCAACGACTAGAACGTGAGAGCCACTAATACATGCTGCTAGTTGGGAGGGCTGAGGTGTCTTATTCTGGATCACATTAGTTGGTCTGATCAAAATGCTGCTAGACTGTGCCTGGACTGTGCCGGTCACAGAGGAATGGTTTGGTGTAAGCATTTGGAAGATACAATGAACACCTGTACCTGCACAACTTCTTTTGGTGCAGTAGTTGTATTGTTGAGTCTGAATAGAACGGGTCATTTTACGGATTCAAAACATTTAAAAGAAGCGTTCCTGATTTCCTAAACATATCTATTATATAGTCAACCTTTTTTGCCATCATGATTGTGATTCTTCATGTTAGAAACAAGCCCTCATTCAAGGGGAAATACATGTTTGATAAGGCAGAATAAAAAAAAAAGATCACGGATCGAAAACCGTTTAATAAAGAACACGTGAAGATATGAAAAGTCCCTCCCTCCTTGCCCTTCTAAATGTCCTCGAACAAGAGCAAGGAGTCAGTCACTCTAGCCAAACGGCTCCCCTGAACTCACACGTTATCTTAATAGAAGGAATAGACAGAACTCAGACAAGCCGACACTGGAGACATTCCATCATAGCTGTGTTTCTACACACCCGGCGTCCACATCCATCCCAAACTCATCACAGTCACACTCCAGGTTCCCATGAAGAAGGCCATGCACGCATCCAACTCAATCATCAAGTTTGCAGACGACACTACAGTGGTAGGCTTGATTACCAACAACGACGAGACGGCCTACAGGGAGAAGGTGAGGGCCCTCGGAGTGTGGTGTCAGGAAAATAACCTCACACTCAACGTCAACAAAACAAAGGAGATGATCGTGGACTTCAGGAAACAGCAGAGGGAGCAGCCCCCCATCTACATCGACGGGACAGTAGTGGAGAGGGTGGAGAGTTTTAAGTTCCTCAGCGTACACATCACGGACAAACTGAAATGGTCCACCCACACAGACAGCGTGGTGAAGAAGGTGCAGCAGCGCCTCTTCAACCTCAGGAGGCTGAAGAAATTCAGCTTGTCACCAAAAACACTGACAAACTTTTACAGATGCACAATCGAGAGCATCCTGTCGGGCTGTATCACCGCCTGGTACGGCAACTGCACCACCCGCAACCGCAGGGCTCTCCAGAGGGTGGTGAGGTCTGCACAACGCATCACCGGGGGCAAACTACCTGCCCTCCAGGACACCTACACCACCCAATGTCACAGGAAGGCCATAAAGATCATCAAGGACAACAACCACCCGAGCCACTGCCTGTTCACCCTGCTGTCATCCAGAAGGCGAGGTCAGTACAGGTGCATCAAAGCTGAGAACGAGAGACTGAAAAACAGCTTCTATCTCAAGGCCATCAGACTGTTAAACAGCCATCACTAACATTGAGTGGCTGCTGCCAACATACTGACTCAACTCAAGCCACTTTATTAATGGTAAAATTGATGTAATCAATTTATCACTAGCCACTTTATATTATTTATATTAGATCATGTTTACATAACCTACATTATTCATCTCATATGTATATACTGTACGCCATACCATCTACTGCATCTTGCCATCTTGATGTAATTAGATGTATCACTAGCCACTTTAAACAATGCCACTTTGTATCACTAGCCACCTTAAACAATGCTGCTTTATATGTTTTCATACCCTACAATACTCATCTCATATGTATATACTGTACTCTATACCATCTACTGCATCTTGCCTATGCCGCTCGGCCATCACTCATTTCTATATTTTTATGTACATATTCGTATTCATTCCTTTCCACTTGTGTGTACAAGGTAGTTGTTGTGGAATTGGTAGATTACTTGTTAGATATTACTGCATGGTCGGAACTAGAAGCACAAGCATTTCGCTACACTTGCATTAACACCTGCTAACCATGTGTATGTGACAAATAAATTTGATTTGAAGAATCATCCTGTTTCACATGACTTAACATTCCTGAAAGCAGTCAGAGTGGCAGCCCCCACTCCCCAAACCCCAGAACACAACAATAGTGTCCAACCCCACTAACAGAGTGGGAGGGACCAGACAGACATAACCTGTTCGTCAAGTGCAGGCGCCATGGAAACGCTCTCATGGTTTGTTGGTGGAAGCCCTGTTAGCTGTTGGAATGCGTCGTTAGACCTTTTGTTGGGTTCGTACAATACAAACCACATTCCCATGACTATTCTCATAACTCTCTCTCAAATAACTTTTGTACTTTTGTGAAGGTTACAGGTGGTCATCTTGTGTTTTATTTATTTATTTAAATTCCTGAAAAATACATCAGCAACTTTTTAATTAATTTCTTTATTATAAAGGCCTGCTGTGTGTGCGTGTGGCTGATAAATCCTCTCCTCATTGCTTTGCGGTCCATTTAACCAAGACACATACACACAGTATTGTACCAGTGCAGTGGGTTTCTGTTCAGCCCAGCCCACCTGCCGTTAGCTTATTGTTGAGCGGTGCCTCTGAAGAGCACAATGAGACCACTGTCAGAGGAACAGAGGGGCAGAGGAGAGAGGGATGGAGCTGGGGGCAGAGGAGAGAGGGATGGAGCTGGGGGCAGAGGAGAGGGATGGAGGAGAGAGGGACGGAGCTGGGGGCAGAGGAGAGGGATGGAGGAGAGAGGGATGGAGCTGGGGGCAGAGGAGAGGGATGGAGGAGAGAGGGACGGAGCTGGGGGCAGAGGAGAGGGATGGAGGAGAGAGGGACGGAGCTGGGGGCAGAGGAGAGGGATGGAGCTGGGGGCAGAGGAGAGGGATGGAGGAGAGAGGGACGGAGCTGGGGGCAGAGGAGAGGGATGGAGGAGAGAGGGACGGAGCTGGGGGCAGAGGAGAGGGATGGAGGAGATAGGGACGGAGCTGGGGGCAGAGGAGAGGGATGGAGGAGAGAGGGACGGAGCTGGGGGCAGAGGAGAGGGATGGAGGAGATAGGGACGGAGCTGGGGGCAGAGGAGAGGGATGGAGGAGAGAGGGACGGAGCTGGGGGCAGAGGAGAGGGATGGAGCTGGGGGCAGAGGAGAGGGATGGAGGAGAGAGGGACGGAGCTGGGGGCAGAGGATAGGGATGGAGGAGAGAGGGACGGAGCTGGGGGCAGAGGAGAGGGATGGAGGAGAGAGGGACAGAGCTGGGGGCAGAGGAGAGGGATGGAGGAGAGAGGGACGGAGCTGGGGGCAGAGGAGAGGGATGGAGGAGAGAGGGATGGAGCTGGGGGCAGAGGAGAGAGGGATGGAGCTAGGAACAGAGGAGAGAGGGATGGAGGACAGAGGGACGGAGCTGGGGGCAGAGGAGTGGGATGGAAGAGAGAGGGATGGAGCTAAGAACAGAGAAGAGAGGGATGGTGCTAGGGACAGAAAGGAGAGAGGGATGGAAGAGAGAGGGATGGAGGAAAGAGTCCTCCTCCTCATTATATGTATTCTTATCACCCATTTAGCCACTACAGGGACCTCGTTTTGAGCCGCTGTAATGCAGACATTTCCTCCTGACTTCTCTAGTGGGAAGCCATTAGAGGGCATACTGAATAAAGCAAACAAGTCATTCTATTATGACTGTTATTCCCCAAGGATCCATTCATCCAGCTCTGTTCTGTTATTCCCCCAGGATCCATTCATCCATCTCTGTTCTGTTCTGTTCTTCCCCCAGGATCCATTCATCCAGCTCTGTTCTGTTCTGTTATTCCCCCAGGATCCATTCATCCAGCTCTGTTCTGTTCTGTTATTCCCCCAGGATCCATTCATCCAGCTCTGTTCTGTTATTCCCCCAGGATCCATTCATCCAGCTCTGTTCTGTTATTCCCCCAGGTTCCATTCATCCAGCTCTGTTCTGTTATTCCCCCAGGATCCATTCATCCAGCTCTGTTCTGTTATTCCCCCAGGATCCATTCATCCAGCTCTGTTCTGTTATTCCCCCAGGTTCCATTCATCCAGCTCTGTTCTGTTATTCCCCCAGGATCCATTCATCCAGCTCTGTTCTGTTATTCCCCCAGGATCCATTCATCCAGCTCTGTTCTGTTATTCCCCCAGGTTCCATTCATCCAGCTCTGTTCTGTTATTCCCCCAGGTTCCATTCATCCATCTCTGTTCTGTTCTGTTATTCCCCCAGGTTCCATTCATCCAGCTCTGTTCTGTTATTCCCCCAGGATCCATTCATCCAGCTCTGTTCTGTTCTGTTATTCCCCCAGGTTCCATTCATCCAGCTCTGTTCTGTTATTCCCCAGGTTCCATTCATCCAGCTCTATTCTGTTCTGTTCTTCCCCCAGGATCCATTCATCCAGCTCTGTTCTGTTATTCCCCCAGGTTCCATTCATCCATCTCTGTTCTGTTCTGTTATTCCCCCAGGTTCCATTCATCCAGCTCTGTTCTGTTATTCCCCCAGGATCCATTCATCCAGCTCTGTTCTGTTCTGTTATTCCCCCAGGATCC
The DNA here is from genome assembly GCF_965601325.2 of Salmo salar. NCBI lineage: Eukaryota > Metazoa > Chordata > Actinopteri > Salmoniformes > Salmonidae > Salmo > Salmo salar. The sequence continues at coordinate 97,647,183 of NC_138304.1, forward strand.
ATTCATCCAGCTCTGTTCTGTTATTCCCCCAGGATCCATTCATCCAGCTCTGTTCTGTTATTCCCCCAGGATCCATTCATCCAGCTCTGTTCTGTTATTCCCCCAGGATCCATTCATCCAGCTCTATTCTGTTCTGTTCTTCCCCCAGGATCCATTCATCCAGCTGTGTTCTGTTATTCTCCCAGGATCCATTCATCCAGCTCTGTTCTGTTATTCCCCCAGGTTCCATTCATCCAGCTCTGTTCTGTTATTCCCCCAGGATCCATTCATCCAGCTCTATTCTGTTCTGTTATTCCCCCAGGATCCATTCATCCAGCTCTGTTCTGTTATTCCCCCAGGATCCATTCATCCAGCTCTGTTCTGTTATTCCCCCAGGTTCCATTCATCCAGCTCTGTTCTGTTATTCTCCCAGGTTCCATTCATCCAGCTCTGTTCTGTTATTCCCCCAGGTTCCATTCATCCAGCTCTGTTCTGTTATTCCCCCAGGTTCCATTCATCCAGCTCTGTTCTGTTATTCCCCCAGGTTCCATTCATCCAGCTCTGTTCTGTTCTGTTATTCCCCCAGGATCCATTCATCCAGCTCTGTTCTGTTCTGTTATTCCCCCAGGTTCCATTCATCCAGCTCTGTTCTGTTATTCCCCCAGGATCCATTCATCCAGCTCTGTTCTGTTATTCCCCCAGGTTCCATTCATCCAGCTCTGTTCTGTTATTCTCCCAGGATCCATTCATCCAGCTCTGTTCTGTTATTCCCCCAGGATCCATTCATCCAGCTCTGTTCTGTTCTGTTATTCCCCCAGGTTCCATTCATCCAGCTCTGTTCTGTTATTCCCCCAGGATCCATTCATCCAGCTCTGTTCTGTTATTCCCCCAGGTTCCATTCATCCAGCTCTGTTCTGTTATTCCCCCAGGTTCCATTCATCCAGCTCTGTTCTGTTCTGTTATTCTCCCAGGTTCCATTCATCCAGCTCTGTTCTGTTCTGTTATTCTCCCAGGTTCCATTCATCCAGCTCTGTTCTGTTATTCCCCCAGGTTCCATTCATCCAGCTCTGTTCTGTTATTCCCCCAGGTTCCATTCATCCAGCTCTGTTCTGTTATTCCCCCAGGATCCATTCATCCAGCTCTGTTCTGTTATTCCCCCAGGTTCCATTCATCCAGCTCTGTTCTGTTATTCCCCCAGGATCCATTCATCCAGCTCTGTTCTGTTCTGTTATTCCCCCAGGATCCATTCATCCAGCTCTGTTCTGTTATTCCCCCAGGATCCATTCATCCAGCTCTGTTCTGTTCTGTTATTCCCCCAGGTTCCATTCATCCAGCTCTGTTCTGTTATTCCCCCAGGATCCATTCATCCAGCTCTGTTCTGTTATTCCCCCAGGTTCCATTCATCCAGCTCTGTTCTGTTATTCCCCCAGGATCCATCCATCCAGCTCTGTTCTGTTATTCCCCCAGGATCCATTCATCCAGCTCTGTTCTGTTATTCCCCCAGGATCCATTCATCCAGCTCTGTTCTGTTCTGTTATTCCCCCAGGTTCCATTCATCCAGCTCTGTTCTGTTATTCCCCCAGGATCCATTCATCCAGCTCTGTTCTGTTCTGTTATTCTCCCAGGTTCCATTCATCTAGCTCTGTTCTGTTATTCCCCCAGGATCCATTCATCCAGCTCTGTTCTGTTATTCCCCCAGGTTCCATTCATCCAGCTCTGTTCTGTTATTCCCCCAGGATCCATCCATCCAGCTCTGTTCTGTTATTCCCTCAGGATCCATTCATCCAGCTCTGTTCTGTTATTCCCCCAGGATCCATTCATCCAGCTCTGTTCTGTTCTGTTATTCCCCCAGGTTCCATTCATCCAGCTCTGTTCTGTTATTCCCCCAGGATCCATTCATCCAGCTCTATTCTGTTATTCCCCCAGGATCCATTCATCCAGCTCTGTTCTGTTATTCCCCCAGGATCCATTCATCCAGCTCTGTTCTGTTATTCCCCCAGGATCCATTCATCCAGCTCTGTTCTGTTATTCCCCCAGGATCCATTCATCCAGCTCTGTTCTGTTATTCCCCCAGGATCCATTCATCCAGCTCTGTTCTGTTATTCCCCCAGGTTCCATTCATCCAGCTCTGTTCTGTTATTCCCCCAGGATCCATTCATCCAGCTCTGTTCTGTTATTCCCCCAGGTTCCATTCATCCAGCTCTGTTCTGTTATTCCCCCAGGATCCATTCATCCAGCTCTGTTCTGTTATTCCCCCAGGTTCCATTCATCCAGCTCTGTTCTGTTCTGTTATTCTCCCAGGTTCCATTCATCCAGCTCTGTTCTGTTATTCCCCCAGGATCCATTCATCCAGCTCTGTTCTGTTATTCCCCCAGGATCCATTCATCCAGCTCTGTTCTGTTATTCCCCCAGGATCCATTCATCCAGCTCTATTCTGTTATTCCCCCAGGATCCATTCATCCAGCTCTGTTCTGTTATTCCCCCAGGATCCATTCATCCAGCTCTGTTCTGTTATTCCCCCAGGATCCATTCATCCAGCTCTGTTCTGTTATTCCCCCAGGATCCATTCATCCAGCTCTGTTCTGTTATTCCCCCAGGATCCATTCATCCAGCTCTGTTCTGTTATTCCCCCAGGATCCATTCATCCAGCTCTGTTCTGTTATTCCCCCAGGTTCCATTCATCCAGCTCTATTATGTTATTCCCCCAGGTTCCATTCATCCAGCTCTGTTCTGTTATTCCCCCAGGATCCATTCATCCAGCTCTGTTCTGTTATTCCCCCAGGTTCCATTCATCCAGCTCTGTTCTGTTCTGTTATTCCCCCAGGTTCCATTCATCCAGCTCTGTTCTGTTCTGTTATTCCCCCAGGTTCCATTCATCCAGCTCTGTTCTGTTCTGTTATTCCCCCAGGATCCATTCATCCAGCTCTGTTCTGTTATTCCCCCAGGTTCCATTCATCCAGCTCTGTTCTGTTATTCCCCCAGGTTCCATTCATCCAGCTCTGTTCTGTTCTGTTATTCCCCCAGGATCCATTCATCCAGCTCTGTTCTGTTATTCCCCCAGGATCCATTCATCCAGCTCTGTTCTGTTATTCCCCCAGGATCCATTCATCCAGCTCTGTTCTGTTCTGTTATTCCCCCAGGATCCATTCATCCAGCTCTGTTCTGTTATTCCCCCAGGTTCCATTCATCCAGCTCTGTTCTGTTCTGTTATTCCCCCAGGATCCATTCATCCAGCTCTGTTCTGTTATTCCCCCAGGTTCCATTCATCCAGCTCTGTTCTGTTATTCCCCCAGGTTCCATTCATCCAGCTCTGTTCTGTTATTCCCCCAGGATCCATTCATCCAGCTCTGTTCTGTTATTCCCCCAGGATCCATTCATCCAGCTCTGTTCTGTTCTGTTATTCCCCCAGGATCCATTCATCCAGCTCTGTTCTGTTATTCCCCCAGGTTCCATTCATCCAGCTCTGTTCTGTTATTCCCCCAGGATCCATTCATCCAGCTCTGTTCTGTTCTGTTATTCCCCCAGGATCCATTCATCCAGCTCTGTTCTGTTCTGTTATTCCCCCAGGATCCATTCATCCAGCTCTGTTCTGTTCTGTTATTCCCCCAGGTTCCATTCATCCAGCTCTGTTCTGTTATTCCCCCAGGATCCATTCATCCAGCTCTGTTCTGTTATTCCCCCAGGATCCATTCATCCAGCTCTGTTCTGTTATTCCCCCAGGATCCATTCATCCAGCTCTGTTCTGTTCTGTTATTCCCCCAGGATCCATTCATCCAGCTCTGTTCTGTTATTCCCCCAGGATCCATTCATCCAGCTCTGTTCTGTTCTGTTATTCCCCCAGGATCCATTCATCCAGCTCTGTTCTGTTCTGTTATTCCCCCAGGATCCATTCATCCAGCTCTGTTCTGTTATTCCCCCAGGATCCATTCATCCAGCTCTGTTCTGTTATTCCCCCAGGATCCATTCATCCAGCTCTGTTCTGTTCTGTTATTCCCCCAGGATCCATTCATCCAGCTCTGTTCTGTTCTGTTATTCCCCCAGGATCCATTCATCCAGCTCTGTTCTGTTATTCCCCCAGGATCCATTCATCCAGCTCTGTTCTGTTATTCCCCCAGGTTCCATTCATCCAGCTCTGTTCTGTTATTCCCCCAGGATCCATTCATCCAGCTCTGTTCTGTTATTCCCCCAGGATCCATTCATCCAGCTCTGTTCTGTTATTCCCCCAGGTTCCATTCATCCAGCTCTGTTCTGTTATTCCCCCAGGTTCCATTCATCCAGCTCTGTTCTGTTATTCCCCCAGGATCCATTCATCCAGCTCTGTTCTGTTATTCCCCCAGGTTCCATTCATCCAGCTCTGTTCTGTTCTGTTATTCCCCCAGGATCCATTCATCCAGCTCTGTTCTGTTATTCCCCCAGGATCCATTCATCCAGCTCTGTTCTGTTATTCCCCCAGGTTCCATTCATCCAGCTCTGTTCTGTTATTCCCCCAGGTTCCATTCATCCAGCTCTGTTCTGTTATTCCCCCAGGATCCATTCATCCAGCTCTGTTCTGTTCTGTTATTCCCCCAGGTTCCATTCATCCAGCTCTGTTCTGTTCTGTTATTCCCCCAGGATCCATTCATCCAGCTCTGTTCTGTTATTCCCCCAGGATCCATTCATCCAGCTCTGTTCTGTTCTGTTATTCCCCCAGGTTCCATTCATCCAGCTCTGTTCTGTTATTCCCCCAGGATCCATTCATCCAGCTCTGTTCTGTTATTCCCCCAGGATCCATTCATCCAGCTCTGTTCTGTTATTCCCCCAGGATCCATTCATCCAGCTCTGTTCTGTTATTCCCCCAGGATCCATTCATCCAGCTCTGTTCTGTTATTCCCCCAGGATCCATTCATCCAGCTCTGTTCTGTTATTCCCCCAGGATCCATTCATCCAGCTCTGTTCTGTTATTCCCCCAGGATCCATTCATCCAGCTCTGTTCTGTTATTCCCCCAGGATCCATTCATCCAGCTCTGTTCTGTTATTCCCCCAGGATCCATTCATCCAGCTCTGTTCTGTTCTGTTATTCCCCCAGGTTCCATTCATCCAGCTCTGTTCTGTTATTCCCCCAGGTTCCATTCATCCAGCTCTGTTCTGTTATTCCCCCAGGATCCATTCATCCAGCTCTGTTCTGTTATTCCCCCAGGATCCATTCATCCAGCTCTGTTCTGTTCTGTTATTCCCCCAGGATCCATTCATCCAGCTCTGTTCTGTTCTGTTATTCCCCCAGGATCCATTCATCCAGCTCTGTTCTGTTATTCCCCCAGGATCCATTCATCCAGCTCTGTTCTGTTCTGTTATTCCCCCAGGTTCCATTCATCCAGCTCTGTTCTGTTATTCCCCCAGGATCCATTCATCCAGCTCTGTTCTGTTATTCCCCCAGGATCCATTCATCCAGCTCTGTTCTGTTATTCCCCCAGGATCCATTCATCCAGCTCTGTTCTGTTATTCCCCCAGGATCCATTCATCCAGCTCTGTTCTGTTATTCCCCCAGGTTCCATTCATCCAGCTCTGTTCTGTTATTCCCCCAGGATCCATTCATCCAGCTCTGTTCTGTTCTGTTATTCCCCCAGGATCCATTCATCCAGCTCTGTTCTGTTATTCCCCCAGGATCCATTCATCCAGCTCTGTTCTGTTCTGTTATTCCCCCAGGATCCATTCATCCAGCTCTGTTCTGTTATTCCCCCAGGATCCATTCATCCAGCTCTGTTCTGTTCTGTTATTCCCCCAGGATCCATTCATCCAGCTCTGTTCTGTTATTCCCCCAGGATCCATTCATCCAGCTCTGTTCTGTTATTCCCCCAGGTTCCATTCATCCAGCTCTGTTCTGTTATTCCCCCAGGATCCATTCATCCAGCTCTGTTCTGTTATTCCCCCAGGATCCATTCATCCAGCTCTGTTCTGTTATTCCCCCAGGTTCCATTCATCCAGCTCTGTTCTGTTATTCCCCCAGGATCCATTCATCCAGCTCTGTTCTGTTCTGTTCTTCCCCCAGGATCCATTCATCCAGCTCTGTTCTGTTATTCCCCAGGTTCCATTCATCCAGCTCTATTCTGTTATTCCCCCAGGTTCCATTCATCCAGCTCTGTTCTGTTCTGTTCTTCCCCCAGGATCCATTCATCCATCTCTGTTCTGTTCTGTTATTCCCTCAGGATCCATTCATCCAGCTCTGTTCTGTTATTCCCCCAGGATCCATTCATCCAGCTCTGTTCTGTTCTGTTATTCCCCCAGGTTCCATTCATCCAGCTCTGTTCTGTTATTCCCTCAGGATCCATTCATCCAGCTCTGTTCTGTTATTCCCCCAGGATCCATTCATCCAGCTCTATTCTGTTATTCCCCCAGGATCCATTCATCCAGCTCTGTTCTGTTCTGTTATTCCCCCAGGATCCATTCATCCAGCTCTGTTCTGTTATTCCCCCAGGTTCCATTCATCCAGCTCTGTTCTGTTATTCCCCCAGGATCCATTCATCCAGCTCTGTTCTGTTCTGTTATTCCCCCAGGATCCATTCATCCAGCTCTGTTCTGTTTCACTGACCGATGTAAATAATGGATGATATATCATTGAACCTGACACCTGTAGGGAAATCAGGTGAACCATATACCCTAGTTTATTTAGTAGCATGATGGTTAAACACAGTTACTCAGAATTAGCTGAAAGGTATTTCCGTTTCAGAGAGACAAGGTGATGTAGGCTGATAGGGTGGATGTACACTTTATACAAGAACTGGATTCAAACCTGCCTTCGCTCAATAATACTGTAGCTAGATATATAATAGGTATAAAGACATTAACTGTTACATGTAAACAACATTTTAGCTTATATATTTCCCCTTTGTGTTCAGTACTATATCTGTCAGAATTGGAACGTGGTCGGTTGATATCCACTGAAATAACCTGGCTACAACGCACACAGTAAACCAGAGGACGAGGAAGACCACAGCTTTGGTGACGACACACCAAGTTCTCTGTTTTTTATTTTCATGTTCTTCTACAGTGTAACAGAGGGCATAGAAATATAAAAGGGCATTATAGTGAAACAGCATTGGACCAGAATAGAACCACCCCCTTCCACTGCGTTTCCTGCGAGCGGAGTGCACAGCACCTCTCAGGCTGACAATCTACACACAACAACGGCGACATAGAAAAAGACGAGAACGATATTTCTGTGAACGGGGATACCGAGTTTATTAAACAACATTTTTAAAAAGCACCACAGTGAGGTAAACAAGGCATCACCATTAGATACCAGACAGAGGGAACGTTGACAATAAACAAAACATCAGTCAACGTTAAAACAACAGAATCCCGTGAGGGTGGACTCCTGTAGCTTAAATGTTGCCCGTCCTGCCATTTCATAACAAATAATATGTGTTATTGTTTTTAACAGAAGGAGGCGAGGATGGAACAACCACGTTGGGGGGCATATAAACCCTGGATTGCTGATGCTATGTATTGACCAATGAGAGGCTTTGAAGCCAGTGGTCGGCCATATTGCCACTCCCCAGTAAGATCAGTCCTCCATAGGAATGAGTGGAATTCTACAGTAATTAAATGTAAAGGACTAAATGACATGTATTTAAGTATTTTTTGTTGTAGTGAGGACAGTAACATTAGTACTCTAAAAATGATACTTTAAGGACTTAAAAAAATACATTTTTACATATTAAATTGTCATGTTTAGCTCAAATAATCTAATTTCAAAGTTTGCATTAAGGTGTCTGTAACAGAATACACGTGTCAAAATGAATATAGACATTAATACATGCTTTTCTATAGCTTTCAACATGTCTTTTTTAACTTTTAATGTAATTTTTTTTTACAATGGAGGAATACTAAGATGGCTGGGTGGTGGCTTCAATACAGCGCCCCCTGTCAGTCATCCAGAGTTTATACACATCATTGGGCCAGACACTAGCCGAAGAGCTCACTCACTCACGCTCTCTCTCTCACACACACACACACACACACACACACACACACACACACACACACACACACACACACACACACACACACACACACACACACACACACACACACACACACACACACACACACACACACACACACACACACACACACACACACACACACACACACACACACACAGAGCGAGCTGTCAGGTTGGAGCTGCTAAACGACACTTCCAGATATTATAGAGGGTTACTGTGTGTGTGTGTGTGTGTGTGTGTGTGTGTGTGTGTGTGTGTGTGTGTGTGTGTGTGTGTGTGTGTGTGTGTGTGTGTGTGTGTGTGTGTGTGTGTGTGTGTGTGTGTGTGTGTGTGTGTGTGTGTGTGTATTTAGGCGACTATGGGGTTCACCTGCTGATGCTATGTAACAAAACAAGCTTTCCTTGGTTCCAGAATGAAAGAATTCTCCTCAGAATTACATTGTCCTCTTTCAGCTGAACTTAAAAACGAAATATAAGTCATTCATAAACGCAAAACAGTAGAAAAACAACAACAGCCAGATCCATCACTTTAGATTGAAACATGTCCTCTTCTTTAAGTATATATAGATTTCTCTCTAAACAACCATATGTCCACATAATAATACAATGGCAGTGAATTGTTTGATAATCTAAATATTGTTTTACTCTTAAAGAAACTTCAATGAAGAGATGACATAATATAAACACAATGACTTTGAATGAGCGACCCAGGTCATACCATGTTTACAACATAGGTTTAGCTTACAGGTGAATGAATGAGCGACCCAGGTCATACCATGTTTACAACATAGGTGTAGCTTACAGGTGAATGAATGAGCGACCCAGGTCATACCATGTTTACAACATAGGTGTAGCTTACAGGTGAATGAATGAGCGACCCAGGTCATACCATGTTTACAACATAGGTGTAGCTTACAGGTGAATGAATGAGCGACCCAGGTCATACCATGTTTACAATATAGGTTTAACCTACAGGTGAATGAATGAGCGACCCAGATCATACCATGTTTACTACATAGGTGTAGCTTACAGGTGAATGAATGAGCGACCCAGGTCATACCATGTTTACAATATAGGTGTAGCTTACAGGTGAATGAATGAGCGACCCAGGTCATACCATGTTTACAATATAGGTTTAACTTACAGGTGAATGAATGAGCGACCCAGGTCATACCATGTTTACAATATAGGTTTAACTTACAGGTGAATGAATGAGCGACCCAGGTCATACCATGTTTACAATATAGGTTTAACTTACAGGTGAATGAATGAGCGACCCAGGTCATACCATGTTTACAATATAGATTTAACTTACAGGTGAATGAATGAGCGACCCAGGTCATACCATGTTTACAACATAGGTGTAGCTTACAGGTGAATGAATGAGCGACCCAGGTCATACCATGTTTACAATATAGGTTTAACTTACAGGTGAATGAATGAGCGACCCAGGTCATACCATGTTTACAACATAGGTTTAGCCTACAGGTGAATGAATGATACAACACTTAAATAATTGTCACCCTTCTTCGCTTCCGACTGAACCTCTCTTGTTCATTGAGTGTTGGATAGATATTTTAGCTTTAAAGTGGAGAACATTTAGCTTAATAAACAATTGAATCAGAGCTCCATCTACATAAACATACTAATAGAAGACCAAAAATAGAAAAGTGTTGAGTAAAATAAAGGATAGTCCTATAGAGTATAATCGAGGTGAGGAGGAAGCTGGGTTGTGTACTGAGTGGGTACTGTATGATAGTGTGTTTATATAGCTGGTGCTGGACTGTGTGTGTGTACTTCTTTGACCTTTGACCTGTGTTATATTGACCTTCATATAAGAGTATTAGGCTACGTCCCGATTCTCCACACTTCTCCCGAAATGTGCACTTGCATACTCCTCAGCATGGATTTAAAAGCATAGGATCAGTGTAAACATTGGCTGGAGAGAGTTTGCACCATTGATCAATTTATGATCCGAAATGAGCAAGTGCTCACTTTGGCAGAAAGGTGGAGAATCGGGATGCGGTGCACAGCCTTAGATCAGCCAAGAGTGCCTTTTCTAACGGCCAGAGGGATGGCTAGCTCGGTGAAAACAGAGTGACTCCATCAGAGATCATCATCCACCACGTACAGTAACGGCACTTTCAAAGTGAGTATAAACCATGTGACTTAGCTTCCTGCGTCCCAGCCAACCAGGTGGCTGGTCTCATCAAGAGGAAGTGGGTGGAGTTAAACAAGTCAACAAAACCAATCAGCTAGCTGCACCAGTGGGTTGGCCTCTGCCACCTGTCAATCACACAGTTAAACCTATCACAGAGCTTCTGAATACTTTAGTCCAGAGAGAGAGAAAGATTGCTGTGCCTGCCCAGTTGGAGAGAGAGAGAGATGTAGAGAGAGCGAGAGAGAGGGAGAGAGATTCATGTAGAGGGAGAGAGAGATTAATGTAGAGGGAGAGAGATTAATGTAGAGGGAGAGAGACAGAGATTAATGTAGAGAGAGAGAGACAGAGATTAATGTAGAGGGAGAGAGAGAGAGATGTAGAGGGAGAGAGAGAGATTAATGTAGAGGGAGAAATGTAGAGGGAGAGAGAGGGGGAGAGGGAGGGAGAGATGTAGGTAAGTAGAGAGAGAGAGAGAGAGAGGGAGAGAGAGATGTAGAGGGAGAGAGAGAGAGATGTAGAGGGAGAGAGAGAGAGAGATGTAGAGGGAGAGAGAGAGAGAGATGTAGAGGGAGAAATGTAGAGGGAGAGAGAGGGGGAGAGGGAGGGAGAGATGTAGGTAAGTAGAGAGAGAGAGAGAGAGAGAGAGAGAGAGACGTAGAGGGAGAGAGAGAGAGATGTAGAGGGAGAGAGAGAGATGTAGAGGGAGAGAGAGAGAGAGAGATGTAGAGGGAGAAATGTAGAGGGAGAGAGAGGGGGAGAGGAAGAGAGAGAGAGAGGGGGAGAGGGAGGGAGAGATGTAGGTAAGTAGAGAGAGAGAGAGAGGGAGAGAGAGATGTAGAGGGAGAGAGAAAGAGAGATGTAGAGGGAGAGAGAGAGATGTAGAGGGAGAGAGAGAGAGAGATGTAGAGGGAGAAATGTAGAGGGAGAGAGAGGGGGAGAGGAAGAGAGAGAGAGGGGGGGGAGGGAGGGAGAGATGTAGAGGGAGAGGGAGAGAGATGTAGAGGGAGAGAGAAAGAGAGATGTAGAGGGAGAGATGTAGAGGGAGAGAGTGGAGATGTAGAGGGAGAGAGAGTGAGAGATGTAGAGGGAGAGAGAGTGAGAGATGTAGAGGGAGAGAAAGAGAGATGTAGAGGGAGAGAGAGAGAGATGTAGAGGGAGAGAGAGAGAGATGTAGAGGGAGAGAGAGAGAGATGTAGAGGGAGAGAGAGAAAGAGATGTAGAGGGAGAGAGAGAGAGATGTAGAGAGAGATGTAGAGGGAGAGAGATGTAGAGGGAGAGGGAGGGAGATGTAGAGGGAGATGTAGAGGGGGAGATGTAGAGGGAGAGAGATGTAGAGAGAGAGAGATGTAGAGGGAGAGAGAGAGATGTAGAGGGAGAGAGAGAAAGAGATGTAGAGGGAGAGAGAGAGAGATGTAGAGAGAGATGTAGAGGGAGAGAGATGTAGAGAGAGATGTAGAGGGAGAGGGAGGGAGATGTAGAGGGAGATGTAGAGGGGGAGATGTAGAGGGAGAGAGATGTAGAGAGAGAGAGATGTAGAGGGAGAGAGAGAGATGTAGAGGGAGAGAGAGTGAGTGCAGTCGTGCTAAAGGAAAGATATTGGAGTGCTATATATATTCCCACAGCCTTTTCCCAACTCTAGGTGTAACAGCACAGGGCCTAGTGGGCAGGTCTAGGCTGGCCCGGCCACAGCATGGTGTTTCTACCACTACTTTACCATTACTTCTCCCAGCGACCTGGAAGGTCAACACAGGACAGAGTAGCGTGAGAGAGATGTTAACCCCACCCCAACACAAGATCATCCTCTGAGACTGCCTTTACAAGTGCTCATTCACCTCACTCAATGTTGGTATTGAGCGGACCCTCCATCTTTTAGGTCACCTAGGGGCTTTGGTAAAGTATAGCGCCCGTAAACAAAACGTTAGTTCATATTCCTGATGGAAGATGGGGTGTAGAGGAGGGTCACCTGTATGTGGCCCCGCTTTACAGCTGGACTAGCTGTCGGCTGCTTGGTTGTTTCAGCCCAAAGCGTGTCGGAGAGCTGTAACATTGGAGTTGTTATTGGTTTCAAAACACCAAGAAGAATAGATACTGAGAAACAACAACATTAAAGAAAATGTAAAAAAAATAAAAACACTAACAAAAACTTTTTGGTTGCAAGTAAATATCATGTGACCAAAACCCTCATTGTAAATAACTATATTTAAATGTGAGCTGCTGGCTTTCTGTTGATCGATACTCCCTGAAAGAAGATGTCCCTTAATACCTTCAGTAAACTGGAGAGATAGACAGACAGATAGACAGACAGACAGACAGACAGACAGACAGACAGACAGACAGACGAGACAGACAGACAGACGAGACAGACAGACAGACAGACAGACGAGACAGACAGACGGGACAGACGGGACAGACGGGACAGATGGGACAGATAGATAGATAGATAGATGATAGATAGATAAAGATAGATAGGAAGGATATATAGATAAAGATAGATAGGAAGGATATATAGATAAAGATAGATAGGAAGGATAGATGGAGGGATAGACAGATAAAGATAGATAGGAAGGATAGATAGATAAAGATAGATAGATAGGAAGGATAGATGGAGGGATAGACAGATAAAGATAGATAGGAAGGATAGATGGAGGGATAGACAGATAAAGATAGATAGGAAGGATAGATGGAGGGATAGACAGATAAAGATAGATAGGAAGGATAGATGGAGGGATAGATAGATAAAGATAGATAGGAATGATAGATGGAGGGATAGATAGATAAAGATAGATAGGAAGGATAGATAGATAAAGATAGATAGGAAGGATAGATGGAGGGATAGATAGATAAAGATAGATAGGAAGGATAGATAGATAAAGATAGATAGGAAGGATAGATAGATAAAGATAGATAGGAAGGATAGATGGAGGGATAGATAGATAAAGATAGATAGGAAGGATAGATAGATAAAGATAGATAGGAAGGATAGATGGAGGGATAGACAGATAAAGATAGATAGGAAGGATAGATGGAGGGATAGACAGATAAAGATAGATAGGAAGGATAGATGGAGGGATAGATAGATATACATTACATTTGAGACAGAAAACTGTGTTGTCCTGTGTTGCTGTGTGTTGAATTGCTTGTTGTGGTGTGGGGCTTGTTGCTGCTGGCAATGTTAGTCTGTTCAGCACGCTGACTGGGTATTTGTATTTGTTTTGGAATTGATCCATTTTCCCCCAGCAGGGGGTGCTATCGACCCCTCCCGAGTCCAGACACAAGATCCATTCTCTGGGGTGAGGACAGGGGAGAGAGGGAGTGGAGATCCAGACTGTACAGGATAGAACAGAGAGAAAGGGAGTGAGGAAAGAAGGATATTTCCTCTCCTCTCTTTTCATTCTCCCAAAGATAAAACAAAATGGCCGGTCTTCTCTGAAAAAATAAGAAGTTGTTCATGGACAAAGGGAGCCTCTTTTCTGGTCCCTTCTGACCTGACGAACGTTCCTTTAAAAATAAATCTGAGCTGCTTTTTCAAAACATAGAAAGAAGAGAGACAACAAACTCAACATATAAAAAGCAGAGTTCTTTTGGTGTTGTTGTTGTCATCTTTAGAGCTGGAGCTGCGTGTTGGTTGTTGTTTCCGAGGTTGGAAGTGGGAGGGAGCTACAGTTAACTTGGGATTTACTCAGGACACTAGTAGGCTCCACCCTGTTGGTTCTGATAGGCGGTCGGGTTAGGGAGGGGTCGGTTTGGAATGGAGTAGACCGATAATTGGTTTTGGAGTGACGTTAACGCATGCATAGGAAGGGAACAGAAAGGAACAGCCCTGATTTCCATGGCGAAGGGCAGGCAGCAACCCTCAGCGGTTGGTCGGTTACTTGGTTGGTTCAGTCAGTAAATCAGTCAGTAAATCTCTGGCAGGCTTTCTTCCATCGGCAGGCGGTGCACCACATGTCCCTGTTCTCCATCCCGTACACTTTACGACACTTCTTACCCTCGCCACGGGACTTACGGCTGGAGAGGGGCGAGATGAGGATATGGTCAAATACGGTTGTTATCTTTGACTTGGTTTATAACAATAGACAAAACAACATCCAAAATTGTTGATTTAGTTTATGCAAGTGAAGAAAACATGAATAATGGTAATCTGATCATTTGCTTGATTCCTAAACAAGACATGGTTGCTCTCTCTAAATTTGAATACAACATTGGGCATCCTGAAGTCACAAGAAAACCTAAGTTCTGAGGTCATCAGTGAAAGGTCAGCCAGGAGAGGTCATCAGTACCTGAGTGAGCCAGTGGCTCTGGGAGGGGAGGAGAGGACTGCTATGGTGGGGGGCCGCTGCTCCCCAAAGCTCTGAGTCCGACTGTGAGTGGGAGAGACCTGGAGGAAGACAAACACAACAAGAACTATCAGAACACAAATATAGACAGAACTTTAATTTAGATACAGACACAAAAAAACCACTGTTATGCTTGAGAGGCTGTATTGTTGTGTGTGATGTGTGTAGGGGTACGAGGTAGGTAGTTAAGGTAATTGAGGTAATATGTACAGACCCAGTCAAAAGTTTGGACACACCTAATAATTCAAGGTTTTTTCATAATTTTTACTATTTTCTACATTGTAGCTTCATGAGGTAGTCACCTGGAATGCATTTCAATAAACAGGTGTGCCTTGTTAAAAGTTAATTTGGGGAATTTCTTTCCTCCTTAATGCATTTGAGCCAATCAGTTGTGTTGTGACAAGGTAGGGTGGTATACAGAAAATAGCCCTGGTAAAATACCAAGTCCATATTATGGCAAGAACAGCTCAAATAAGCAAAGAGAAACGACAGTCCATCATTACTTTAAGACATGAAGGTCAGTCAATCCGGAACATTTCAAGAGCTTTGAAAGTTTCTTCAAGTGCAGTCGCAAAAATCATCAAGCGCTATGATGAAACTGGCTCTCATGAGGACCGCCACAGGAAAGGAAGACCCAGAGTTACCTCTGCTACAGAGGATAAATTCATTAGAGTTACCAGCATCAGAAATTGTAGCCCAAATAAATGCTTCAAGTAACAGATACATCAACATCAACTGTTCAGAGGAGACTGTGTGAATCAGGCCTTCATGGTCAAATTGCTGCAAAGAAACCACTACTAAAGGACACCAATAATAAGAAGAGACTTGCTTGGGTCAAGAAACACGAGCAATGGACATTAGACCGGTGGAAATCTGTCCTGGTCTGGTCCAAATTTGACATTTTTGGTTCCAACCGCCGTGTCTTTGTGAGACACAGAGTAGCTGAATGGATTATCTCAGCATGTGTGGTTCCCACCGTGAAGCATGGAGGAGGAGGATGGTGTGGGGGTGATTTGCTGTTGATACAATCCCATCTGGTTTGCGCTTAGTGGGACTACAATGCCTTGCAAAAGTATTCATCCCACTTGGCGTTTTTTCTATTTTGTTGCATTACAACCTGTAATTTGTAATGGACATACACAAAATAGTCCAAATTGGTGAAGTGAAATGAAAAAATAACTTGTTTAAAAAAATAAAAAATACGGAAAAGTGGTGCGTGCATATGTATTCACCCCATTTGCTATGAAGCCCTAAATAAGATCTGGTGCAACCAATTACCTTCAGAAGTCACATAATTAGTTAAATAAAGTCCATCTGTGTGCAATCTAAGTGTCACATGATCTGCCACATGATCTCAATATATACTGCTCCAAAAAATAAAGGGAACACTTAAACAACACATCCTAGATCTGAATGAAAGAAATAATCTTATTAAATACTTTTTTCTTTACATAGTTGAATGTGCTGACAACAAAATCACACAAAAATAATCAATGGAAATCCAATTTATCAACCTATGGAGGTCTGGATTTGGAGTCACACTCAAAATTAAAGTGGAAAACCACACTACAGGCTGATCCAACTTTGATGTAATGTCCTTAAAACAAGTCAAAATGAGGCTCAGCAGTGTGTGTGGCCTCCACGTGCCTGTATGACCTCCCTACAACGCCTGGGCATGCTCCTGATGAGGTGGCGGATGGTCTCCTGAGGGATCTCCTCCCAGACCTGGACTAAAGCATCCGCCAACTCCTGGACAGTCTGTGGTGCAACGTGGCGTTGGTGGATGGAGCGAGACATGATGTCCCAGATGTGCTCAATTGGATTCAGGTCTGGGGAACGGGCGGGCCAGTCCATAGCATCAATGCCTTCCTCTTGCAGGAACTGTTGACACACTCCAGCCACATGAGATCTAGCATTGTCTTGCATTAGGAGGAACCCAGGGCCAACCGCACCAGCATATGGTCTCACAAGGGGTCTGACGATCTCATCTCGGTACCTAATGGCAGTCAGGCTACCTCTGGCGAGCACATGGAGGGCTGTGCAGCCCCCCAAAGAAATGCCACCCCACACCATGACTGACCCACCGCCAAACCGGTCATGCTGGAGGATGTTGCAGGCAGCAGAACGTTCTCCACGGCGTCTCCAGACTCTGTCACGTCTGTCACGTGCTCAGTGTGAACCTGCTTTCATCTGTGAAGAGCACAGGGCGCCAGTGGCGAATTTGACAATCTTGGTGTTCTCTGGCAAATGCCAAACGTCTGCACGGTGTTGGGCTGTAAGCACAACCCCCACGTGTGGACATCGGGCCCTCATACCACCCTCATGGAGTCTGTTTCTGACCGTTTGAGCAGACACATGCACATTTGTGGCCTGCTGGAGGTCATTTTGCAGGGCTCTGGCAGTGCTTCTCCTGCTCCTCCTTGCACAATGGATGGATGAGCTGCACTACCTGAGCCACTTGTGTGGGTTGTATACTCCGTCTCATGCTACCACTAGAGTGAAAGCACCGCCAGCATTCAAAACTGACCAAAACATCAGCCAGGAAGCGTAGGAACTGAGAAGTGGTCTGTGGTCCCCACCTGCAGAACCACTCCTTTATTGGGGGTGTCTTGCTAATTGCCTATAATTTCCACCTGTTGTCTATTCCATTTGCACAACAGCATGTGAAATTTATTGTCAATCAGTGTTGCTTCCTAAGTGGACAGTTTGATTTCACAGAAGTGTGATTGACTTGGAGTTACATTGTGTTGTTTAAGTGTTCCCTTTATTTTTTTGAGCAGTGTATATCCACCTGTTCTGAAAGGCCCCTGAGCCTGCAACACCACTAAGTAAGGGGCACCACCAAGCATAGGTGTTCCTTTTGTCCAGGTGGGAAAGGGCAGTGTGGAGGGCAATAGAGATTGCGTCATCTGTGGATCTGTTGGGGCGTTTATACTCACAGCGGTGCCAGTGAAGGTGACAGGAGGTGACTGCCAAGAGATGCTGAAGTTGGAGCTGCTGCTGGGGGTGAAGGAGGTGGAGGCAGCAGAGCCTGGGCCTGACCCAGTGGAGGGGATGGTGACTGGAGATGTGGCCTGGAAAGGGACAGCAACAAGTCACGAGGCAGTCACACCTTTAAAGACCAGTGTATAGCCACACACACCACACACACACGATAAATAAAGTCAGTCAATCAATTCATTAACCAACAAATCAAATCAACCAAACAATAAGAGTCAATCAAGCACTTAATCAATGAAAATGTATCTGTACAGTGTCTTTAGCAAATACTGGAAGCACTTTGACACCTCCTGCTTAAAACCCAAATACTGGAAGCACTTTGACACTTCCTGCTTAAAACCCAAATACTGGAAGCACTTTGACACTTCCTGCTTAAAACCCAAATACTGGAAGCACTTTGACACCTCCTGCTTAAAACCCAAATACTGGAAGCACTTTGACACCTGCTTAAAACCCAAATACCGGAAGCACTTTGACACCTCCTGCTTAAAACCCAAATACTGGAAGCACTTTGACACCTGCTTAAAATCCAAATACCGGAAGCACTTTGACACCTGCTTAAAACCCAAATACC
Organism: Salmo salar; assembly: GCF_965601325.2. Taxonomy (NCBI): domain Eukaryota; kingdom Metazoa; phylum Chordata; class Actinopteri; order Salmoniformes; family Salmonidae; genus Salmo; species Salmo salar. The sequence continues at coordinate 97,665,215 of NC_138304.1, forward strand.
GGAAGCACTTTGACACTTCCTGCTTAAAACCCAAATACTGGAAGCACTTTGACACCTCCTGCTTAAAACCCAAATACCGGAAGCACTTTGACACCTCCTGCTTAAAACCCAAATACCGGAAGCACTTTGACACCTGCTTAAAACCCAAATACCGGAAGCACTTTGACACCGGCTTAAAACCCAAATACCGGAAGCACTTTGACACCTGCTTAAAACCCAAATACCGGAAGCACTTTGACACCTGCTTAAAACCCAAATACCGGAAGCACTTTTCTACTTAAGCTATCAGTAGGCGTGGCCAGTAGTTTTGTGGGTGTCTCTCTGACCTGGTAGGCGTGGTCAGTGTGGATGAGGTAGAGGGCACTGGGGGCGGAGCGACTGAGGGGCGTGGTGTTTGAGTGGGCGTGGCTGTGGTTCTCCTTGTTCCCACTGGACCCGTTGCTGCCCTCTGCGGGGGGTCGTCTGTGGCGGTCATTGGAGGGAGGGACGGGGGAGAGCACGGAGGGGGAGATGGGGGACAGGCTGCTCAGACCGTCAGCCACTGAGTCTGTGTTGAGTTTGATCTCTGAGTAGTAGAAATCCTCCTCTCCGTCACTGCAGTCAGAGTCACAGTTCCGCCTGGGAGAGAGGGAGGGGTTACAATTAGGGCTTAATATCAGCATGGAGTTGGATTGGATGAGCCCTTCTCTTATCATTACAGAGAAATTAGGATTGGACCAGATCGCTGATCTATGTGATACCATTGTTCTGTTCCGTCCTCATTCATCCCTGGCCTGTCACGCTGAGCCAAAATGAGGAAATGTTACCGTGGTGATAATCCCACCGGATTTAATCTGCTGTTGTTCATTGACAATCTCAGTGAAAGGCCATCGAGAGGAGAGGCCTCTGTTATCTCTCGCTGGAGGGGGTCAAAAGTTGGATGGGTGTGTGTGTGTGTGTGTGTGTGTGTGTGTGTGTGTTACCCCAGGTGAACGGTCCGGATGTGTCTCTGTATCCCAGCAGCAGAGCTCAGAACCTTCCCACAGTTCTTCCACAGACACTTGAACATCACCTTCATGGAGTTCTGGACATTACACACAGGAGAGAGAGAGAACAACGTTGAACACCAGCCAAGTCATCCTTTTCTCACATCAAATATGCCACAAGCGCGTGTACTGCTCTGTACCATTTCTCACACAACCTGTCCTCTGTAATTACAGCATGGCCCTCTGAGGCCAATTCCGTCCGAGCAGCAACTTTCAGATAATAAAAAAATGTATAATAATAAATAACATTTAGCAGACGCTTTTATCCAAATGACTTAGTCAGTCAGTCATTTGTGCATATATTTTACATATGGGTGGTCCTGGGAATCGAACCCACTACAAAGGACTGAGCTACAAAGGAACACATGACCAGATGGGGTGTGTGTGTGTCCAGTTGAAAGCCTTCTGAGGACAGACGTGTCTTAATTCTCTGATCACTCGTCAGAGTTCGTTCCGTTTCAAGTTTTGTCACATGCACAAGTACAGTGAAATGGCTTTCTTGAAAGCGCTTTCCCAACAATGCAGTAATCAATATAAGTAGTACTTTTAAAAAGTGAAGTACAACAGAAACACCTTTATGATGGGGGTCATGTGGTCCCTGGTCAGTCCTTTATGATGGGGGTCATGTGGTCCCTGGTCAGTCCTTTATGATGGGGGTCATGTGGCCCCTGGTCAGTCCTTTATGATGGGGGTCATGTGGCCCCTGGTCAGTCCTTTATGATGGGGGTCATGTGGCCCCTGGTCAGTCCTTTATGATGGGGGTCATGTGGTCCCTGGTCAGTCCTTTATGATGGGGGTCATGTGGCCCCTGGTCAGTCCTTTATGATGGGGGTCATGTGGTCCCTGGTCAGTCCTTTATGATGGGGGGTCATGTGGTCCCTGGTCAGTCCTTTATGATGGGGGTCATGTGGTCCCTGGTCAGTCCTTTATGATGGGGGTCATGTGGCCCCTGGTCAGTCCTTTATGATGGGGGTCATGTGGTCCCTGGTCAGTCCTTTATGATGGGGGTCATGTGGTCCCTGGTCAGTCCTTTATGATGGGGGGTCATGTGGTCCCTGGTCAGTCCTTTATGATGGGGGTCATGTGGCCCCTGGTCAGTCCTTTATGATGGGGGTCATGTGGCCCCTGGTCAGTCCTTTATGATGGGGGTCCATGTGGCCCCTGGTCAGTCCTTTATGATGGGGGTCATGTGGTCCCTGGTCAGTCCTTTATGATGGGGGGTCATGTGGTCCCTGGTCAGTCCTTTATGATGGGGGGTCATGTGGTCCCTGGTCAGTCCTTTATGATGGGGGTCATGTGGTCCCTGGTCAGTCCTTTATGATGGGGGTCATGTGGTCCCTGGTCAGTCCTTTATGATGGGGGTCATGTGGCCCCTGGTCAGTCCTTTATGATGGGTCCATGTGGCCCCTGGTCAGTCCTTTATGATGGGTCCATGTGGTCCCTGGTCAGTCCTTTATGATGGGGGTCATGTGGTCCCTGGTCAGTCCTTTATGATGGGGGTCATGTGGTCCCTGGTCAGTCCTTTATGATGGGGGGTCATGTGGCCCCTGGTCAGTCCTTTATGATGGGGGTCATGTGGTCCCTGGTCAGTCCTTTATGATGGGGGTCATGTGGTCCCTGGTCAGTCCTTTATGATGGGGGTCATGTGGTCCCTGGTCAGTCCTTTATGATGGGTCCATGTGGCCCCTGGTCAGTCCTTTATGATGGGGGTCCATGTGGCCCCTGGTCAGTCCTTTATAATGGGGGTCATGTGGCCCCTGGTCAGTCCTTTATGATGGGTCCATGTGGCCCCTGGTCAGTCCTTTATGATGGGGGTCATGTGGTCCCTGGTCAGTCCTTTATGATGGGGGTCATGTGGTCCCTGGTCAGTCCTTTATGATGGGGGTCATGTGGCCCCTGGTCAGTCCTTTATGATGGGTCCATGTGGTCCCTGGTCAGTCCTTTATGATGGGTCCATGTGGTCCCTGGTCAGTCCTTTATGATGGGGGTCATGTGGTCCCTGGTCAGTCCTTTATGATGGGGGTCATGTGGTCCCTGGTCAGTCCTTTATGATGGGTCCATGTGGTCCCTGGTCAGTCCTTTATGATGGGGGTCATGTGGCCCCTGGTCAGTCCTTTATGATGGGGGTCATGTGGCCCCTGGTCAGTCCTTTATGATGGGGGTCATGTGGCCCCTGGTCAGTCCTTTATGATGGGGGTCATGTGGCCCCTGGTCAGTCCTTTATGATGGGTCCATGTGGTCCCTGGTCAGTCCTTTATGATGGGGGTCATGTGGTCCCTGGTCAGTCCTTTATGATGGGGGTCATGTGGCCCCTGGTCAGTCCTTTATGATGGGGGTCATGTGGCCCCTGGTCAGTCCTTTATGATGGGGGTCATGTGGTCCCTGGTCAGTCCTTTATGATGGGTCCATGTGGTCCCTGGTCAGTCCTTTATGATGGGGGTCATGTGGCCCCTGGTCAGTCCTTTATGATGGGGGTCATGTGGTCCCTGGTCAGTCCTTTATGATGGGGGTCATCTATTTGCCCATTGTTCAGGGCAGTCCTTTAAATTTACATTATTAGTCATTTAGCAAACGCTCTTATCCAGAGTGACTCACAGAAGCAATGAGGGTTAAGAGCCTTGCTCAAGGGCACATAGACAGATTGTTCACCTAGTCGGCTTAGGGATTACTGGCCCAACGCTCTGAACTGCTAGGCTACCTGCCACCCTACTTATAACAGATGATGTTTTGGTCCTTGGGTAACAAAGCCCTGTGAAGCCCCCATGCCAGCTGCACACAGTTCATTAAAAAAGTGTGGAGAACGAACAGCATTGTATTTTGGCTCAGAGGAGGAAGAGAAGAGCAACACTAGGCTCTGGTTGGCCTGGGAACCAGGAAGAGAAAAGCAGGACTCGCATCTGGTTGGCCTGGGAACCAGGAAGAGAAGAGCAGGACTCGGCTCTGGTTGGCCTGGGAACCAGGAAGAGAAGAGCAACACTAGGCTCTGGTTGGCCTCGGAACCAGGAAGAGAAGAGCAGCACTAGGCTCTGGTTGGCCTGGGAACCATGAACACTGGCAACTTCTTTTAGAAACCAATATGGGTCAGAGTCTCTGAAGTGATTTATTACCAACACTAGATTTGAAAAGTGGAACTTAAAAATCTATCAAACAATATTTTAGCAGCGTTTACACAGGCAGCATAATTCTGATATTTTTTTCTCTCAGTATCTCTCCCTCTCTACCATTCTCTCTCTCTTTGTCTGTCTCCATCTCTCCGTATATCCCACTTCAACCCCCCCCCCCCCCCCCCCAGAGATATCCTATTGATCTGATGGGAGAAAAGACCTGCTGCATAATCTTCATGTTTTCCAGTGAAGATATTAAAATAATTTATTTCAATTATACCAGGTGACCTTATGTGTGGCTGTAATTAAGCAGGATAAATGACTGGAAATGCATCTGGGGTGTGTGTGTGTGGGTTAGGGGTGGGGGGATTGACAGAATTGACAGTTACACAACAGACCAGAGCCCATGCTTCACAATCCAATCATTCTGCTCCCCTGATAAGAAAGAGGGACAACATGAATAAATAAATAAATGAATGAGCGTTCGGTTAATCTGAGTGGCCACGACATGTGTCCGCCCAACTTGTTTTCATGCCCTTCTTGTTTCTAAGCATGGTGTTTGTGCCATGTTGTGGTCCAGAGACGGCATCAGGCATCGCCACGTGTCAGGATCAGTCACTTTCACACTTTCACGCTGTGTCCCAAATTCTACCTCAGTCAGCATATGACTTGGAGTTCAGAAAAGAGAAGGTATTACATTAGCTAGCTAGCAACATGTATAAAACAAGTGCAGGACATGCCTTCTTTTGGGACATTCCACTTGTCTTGCCAAGATCATTGATACTACAGTACAACTACTTCTTAAATCAATCTACTGGTTAGAGTGTAGGGGCTGCAGGTAGCCTAGTGGTTAGAGTGTAGGGGCAGCAGGTAGGCTGGTGGTTAGAGTGTAGGGACGGCAGGTAGCCTGGTGGTTAGAGTGTAGGGTCGGCAGGTAGCCTAGTGGTTAGAGTGTAGGGACGGCAGGTAGCCTGGTGGTCAGAGTGTAGGGTCGGCAGGTAGCCTAGTGGTTAGAGTGTAGGGACGGCAGGTAGCCTGGTGGTTAGAGTGTAGGGACGGCAGGTAGACTAGTGGTTAGAGTTTAGGGACGGCAGGTAGCCTAGTGGTTAGAGTGTAGGGACGGCGGGTAGCCTAGTGGTTAGAGTGTAGGGGCGGCGGGTAGCCTAGTGGTTAGAGTGTAGGGACGGCAGGTAGCCTAGTGGTTAGAGTGAAGGGGCGGCGGGTAGCCTAGTGGTTAGAGTGTAGGGGCGGCAGGTAGCCTAGTGGTTAGAGTGAAGGGACGGCAGGTAGCCTGGTGGTTAGAGTGTAGGGACGGCAGGTAGCCTAGTGGTTAGAGTGTAGGGACGGCAGGTAGCCTGATGGTTAGAGTGTAGGGACGGCAGGTAACCTAGTGGTTAGAGTGTAGGGACGGCAGGTAGCCTGGTGGTTAGAGTGTAGGGGGGGGGCAGGTAGCCTAGTGCTTAGAGTGGAGGGGCAGCAGGTAGACTAGTGGTTAGAGTGTAGGGACGGCGGGTAGCCTAGTGGTTAGAGTGTAGGGACGGCAGGTAGCCTGGTGGTTAGAGTGTAGGGGAGGCAGGTAGCCTAGTGGTTAGAGTGTAGGGATGGCAGGTAGACTAGTGGTTAGAGTGTAGGGACGGCAGGTAGCCTAGTGGTTAGAGTGTAGGGACGGCAGGTAGCCTGGTGGTTAGAGTGTAGGGACGGCGGGTAGCCTAGTGGTTAGAGTGTAGGGACGGCGGGTAGCCTAGTGGTTAGAGTGTAGGGGCGGCAGGTAGCCTAGTGGTTAGAGTGTAGGGGCGGCAGGTAGCCTAGTGGTTAGAGTGTAGGGACGGCAGGTAGCCTGGTGGTTAGAGTGTAGGGACGGCAGGTAGCCTAGTGGTTAGAGTGTAGGGGGGCAGGTAGCCTAGTGGTTAGAGTGTAGGGACGGCAGGTAGCCTAGTGGTTAGAGTGTAGGGACGGCAGGTAGCCTGGTGGTTAGAGTGTAGGGACGGCAGGTAGCCTGGTGGTTAGAGTGTAGGGACGGCAGGTAGCCTAGTGGTTAGAGTGTAGGGGGGCAGGTAGCCTAGTGGTTAGAGTGTAGGGACGGCAGGTAGCCTAGTGGTTAGAGTGTAGGGACGGCAGGTAGCCTGGTGGTTAGAGTGTAGGGGAGGCAGGTAGCCTAGTGGTTAGAGTGTAGGGACGGCAGGTAGCCTGGTGGTTAGAGTGTAGGGGGGGCAGGTAGCCTAGTGGTTAGAGTGTAGGGACGGCAGGTAGCCTGGTGGTTAGAGTGTAGGGACGGCAGGTAGCCTAGTGGTTAGAGTGTAGGGACGGCAGGTAGCCTGGTGGTTAGAGTGTAGGGACGGCAGGTAGCCTAGTGGTTAGAGTGTAGGGACGGCGGGTAGCCTAGTGGTTAGAGTGTAGGGGCGGCGGGTAGCCTAGTGGTTAGAGTGTAGGGGCGGCAGGTAGCCTAGTGGTTAGAGTGAAGGGACGGCAGGTAGCCTGGTGGTTAGAGTGTAGGGACGGCAGGTAGCCTAGTGGTTAGAGTGTAGGGACGGCAGGTAGCCTGATGGTTAGAGTGTAGGGACGGCAGGTAACCTAGTGGTTAGAGTGTAGGGACGGCAGGTAGCCTAGTGGTTAGAGTGTAGGGGGGGCAGGTAGCCTAGTGGTTAGAGTGTAGGGACGGCAGGTAGCCTGGTGGTTAGAGTGTAGGGACGGCAGGTAGCCTAGTGGTTAGAGTGTAGGGGAGGCAGGTAGCCTGGTGGTTAGAGTGTAGGGGCGGCGGGTAGCCTAGTGGTTAGAGTGTAGGGGGGGCAGGTAGCCTAGTGGTTAGAGTGTAGGGACGGCAGGTAGCCTGGTGGTTAGAGTGTAGGGACGGCAGGTAGCCTAGTGGTTAGAGTGTAGGGGAGGCAGGTAGCCTGGTGGTTAGAGTGTAGGGGCGGCGGGTAGCCTAGTGGTTAGAGTGTAGGGGCGGCGGGTAGCCTAGTGGTTAGAGTGAAGGGACGGCAGGTAGCCTGGTGCTTAGAGTGTAGGGACGGCAGGTAGCCTAGTGGTTAGAGTGTAGGGACGGCAGGTAGCCTGATGGTTAGAGTGTAGGGACAGCAGGTAACCTAGTGGTTAGAGTGTAGGGACGGCAGGTAGCCTGGTGGTTAGAGTGTAGGGACGGCAGGTAGCCTGGTGGTTAGAGTGTAGGGACGGCAGGTAGCCTAGTGGTTAGAGTGTAGGGACGGCAGGTAGCCTAGTGGTTAGAGTGTAGGGACGGCAGGTAGCCTAGTGGTTAGAGTGTAGGGACGGCAGGTAGCCTAGTGGTTAGAGTGTAGGGACGGCAGGTAGCCTGGTGGTTAGAGTGTAGGGACGGCAGGTAGCCTAGTGGTTAGAGTGTAGGGGCGGCGGGTAGCCTAGTGGTTAGAGTGTAGGGGCGGCGGGTAGCCTAGTGGTTAGAGTGTAGGGACGGCAGGTAGCCTGGTGGTTAGAGTGTAGGGACGGCAGGTAGACTAGTGGTTAGAGTGTAGGGACGGCGGGTAGCCTAGTGGTTAGAGTGTAGGGGCGGCGGGTTGCCTAGTGGTTAGAGTGTAGGGGCGGCGGGTAGCCTAGTGGTTAGAGTGAAGGGACGGCAGGTAGCCTGGTGGTTAGAGTGTAGGGACGGCTGGTAGCCTAGTGGTTAGAGTGTAGGGACGGCAGGTAGCCTGATGGTTAGAGTGTAGGGACGGCAGGTAACCTAGTGGTTAGAGTGTAGGGACGGCAGGTAGCCTGGTGGTTAGAGTGTAGGGACGGCAGGTAGCCTGGTGGTTAGAGTGTAGGGACGGCAGGTAGCCTAGTGGTTAGAGTGTAGGGGGGGCAGGTAGCCTAGTGGTTAGAGTGTAGGGACGGCAGGTAGCCTGGTGGTTAGAGTGTAGGGGGGGCAGGTAGCCTAGTGGTTAGAGTGTAGGGACGGCAGGTAGCCTGGTGGTTAGAGTGTAGGGACGGCAGGTAGCCTGGTGGTTAGAGTGTAGGGACGGCAGGTAGCCTAGTGGTTAGAGTGTAGGGGGGGCAGGTAGCCTAGTGGTTAGAGTGTAGGGACGGCAGGTAGCCTGGTGGTTAGAGTGTAGGGACGGCAGGTAGCCTAGTGGTTAGAGTGTAGGGACGGCAGGTAGCCTGGTGGTTAGAGTGTAGGGACGGCAGGTAGCCTAGTGGTTAGAGTGTAGGGACGGCGGGTAGCCTAGTGGTTAGAGTGTAGGGGCGGCAGGTAGACTAGTGGTTAGAGTGTAGGGACGGCAGGTAGCCTAGTGGTTAGAGTGTAAAGGCAGCAGGTAGCCTAGTGGTTAGAGTGTAGGGATGGCAGGTAGCCTAGTGGTTAGAGTGTAGGGGAGGCAGGTAGCCTAGTGGTTAGAGTGTAGGGACGGCAGGTAGCCTAGTGGTTAGAGTGTAGGGACGGCAGGTAGCCTGGTGGTTAGAGTGTAGGGACGGCAGGTAGCCTAGTGGTTAGAGTGTAGGGGGGCAGGTAGCCTAGTGGTTAGAGTGTAGGGACGGCAGGTAGCCTAGTGGTTAGAGTGTAGGGATGGCAGGTAGACTAGTGGTTAGAGTGTAGGGACGGCAGGTAGCCTAGTGGTTAGAGTGTAGGGACGGCAGGTAGCCTGGTGGTTAGAGTGTAGGGACGGCGGGTAGCCTAGTGGTTAGAGTGTAGGGACGGCGGGTAGCCTAGTGGTTAGAGTGTAGGGGCGGCAGGTAGCCTAGTGGTTAGAGTGTAGGGGCGGCAGGTAGCCTAGTGGTTAGAGTGTAGGGACGGCAGGTAGCCTGGTGGTTAGAGTGTAGGGACGGCAGGTAGCCTAGTGGTTAGAGTGTAGGGGGGCAGGTAGCCTAGTGGTTAGAGTGTAGGGACGGCAGGTAGCCTAGTGGTTAAAGTGTAGGGACGGCAGGTAGCCTGGTGGTTAGAGTGTAGGGACGGCAGGTAGCCTGGTGGTTAGAGTGTAGGGACGGCAGGTAGGCTGGTGGTTAGAGTGTAGGGTCGGCAGGTAGCCTAGTGGTTAGAGTGTAGGGGCAGCAGGTAGCCTAGTGGTTAGAGTGTAGGGGGGCAGGTAGCCTAGTGGTTAGAGTGTAGGGACGGCAGGTAGCCTAGTGGTTAGAGTGTAGGGACGGCAGGTAGCCTGGTGGTTAGAGTGTAGGGGAGGCAGGTAGCCTAGTGGTTAGATTGTAGGGACGGCAGGTAGCCTGGTGGTTAGAGTGTAGGGACGGCAGGTAGCCTAGTGGTTAGAGTGTAGGGGGGCAGGTAGCCTAGTGGTTAGAGTGTAGGGACGGCAGGTAGCCTAGTGGTTAGAGTGTAGGGACGGCAGGTAGCCTGGTGGTTAGAGTGTAGGGGAGGCAGGTAGCCTAGTGGTTAGAGTGTAGGGACGGCAGGTAGGCTGGTGGTTAGAGTGTAGGGTCGGCAGGTAGCCTAGTGGTTAGAGTGTAGGGGCAGCAGGTAGACTAGTGGTTAGAGTGTAGGGACGGCAGGTAGCCTAGTGGTTAGAGTGTAAGGGCAGCAGGTAGCCTAGTGGTTAGAGTGTAGGGATGGCAGGTAGCCTAGTGGTTAGAGTGTAGGGTCGGCAGGTAGCCTAGTGGTTAGAGTGTAGGGGCAGCAGGTAGACTAGTGGTTAGAGTGTAGGGACGGCAGGTAGCCTAGTGGTTAGAGTGTAAGGGCAGCAGGTAGCCTAGTGGTTAGAGTGTAGGGATGGCAGGTAGCCTAGTGGTTAGAGTGTAGGGGAGGCAGGTAGCCTAGTGGTTAGAGTGTAGGGGAGGCAGGTAGCCTGGTGGTTAGAGTGTAGGGGCAGCAGGTAGCCTGGTGGTTAGAGTGTAGGGACGGCAGGTAGACTAGTGGTTAGAGTGTAGGGACGGCAGGTAGCCTAGTGGTTAGAGTGTAAGGGCAGCAGGTAGCCTAGTGGTTAGAGTGTAGGGATGGCAGGTAGCCTGGTGGTTAGAGTGTCGGGGAGGCAGGTAGCCTGGTGGTTAGAGTGTAGGGACGGCAGGTAGCCTAGTGGTTAGAGTGTAGGGGCGGCAGGTAGCCTGGTGGTTAGAGTGTAGGGTCGGCAGGTAGCCTAGTGGTTAGAGTGTAGGGGCAGCAGGTAGACTAGTGGTTAGAGTGTAGGGACGGCAGGTAGCCTAGTGGTTAGAGTGTAGGGACGGCAGGTAGCCTAGTGGTTAGAGTGTAGGGACGGTAGGTAGCCTGGTGGTTAGAGTGTAGGGACAGCAGGTAGCCTGGTGGTTAGAGTGTAGGGACGGCAGGTAGCCTAGTGGTTAGAGTGTAGGGACGGCTGATAGCCTAGTGGTTAGAGTGTTGGGACGGCAGGTAGCCTAGTGGTTAGAGTGTAGGGATGGCAGGTAGCCTAGCGGTTAGAGTGTAGGGGGGGGCAGGTAGCCTAGTGGTTAGAGTGTAGGGACGGCAGGTAGGCTGGTGGTTAGAGTGTAGGGACGGCAGGTAGCCTGGTGGTTAGAGTGTAGGGACGGCAGGTAGCCTAGTGGTTAGAGTGTAGGGGCGGCAGGTAGACTAGTGGTTAGAGTGTAGGGACGGCAGGTAGCCAGGGGTTAGAGTGTAAGGTCAGCAGGTAGCCTAGTGGTTAGAGTGTAGGGATGGCAGGTAGCCTAGTGGTTAGAGTGTAGGGGAGGCAGGTAGCCTGGTGGTTAGAGTGTAGGGACGGCAGGTAGCCTAGTGGTTAGAGTGTAGGGACGGCAGGTAGCCTAGTGGTTAGAGTGTAGGGGAGGCAGGTAGCCTGGTGGTTAGAGTGTAGGGACGGCAGGTAGCCTGGTGGTTAGAGTGTAGCGGCGGCAGGTAGCCTAGTGGTTAGAGTGTAGGGACGGCAGGTAGCCTAGTGGTTAGAGTGTAGGGACGGCAGGTAGCCTAGTGGTTAGAGTGTAGGGACGGCAGGTAGCCTAGTGGTTAGAGTGTAGGGACGGCAGGTAGCCTAGTGGTTAGAGTGTAGGGATGGCAGGTAGCCTAGTGGTTAGAGTGTAGGGGCAGGAGGTAGACTAGTGGTTAGAGTGTAGGGACGGCAGGTAGCCTAGTGGTTAGAGTGTAAGGGCAGCAGGTAGCCTAGTGGTTAGAGTGTAGGGGAGGCAGGTAGCCTGGTGGTTAGAGTGCAGGGGCAGCAGGTAGCCTAGTGGTTAGAGTGTAGGGACGGCAGGTAGCCTAGTGGTTAGAGTGTAAGGGCAGCAGGTAGCCTAGTGGTTAGAGTGTAGGGGAGGCAGGTAGCCTGGTGGTTAGAGTGTAGGGGCAGCAGGTAGCCTAGTGGTTAGAGTGTAGGGACGGCAGGTAGCCTAGTGGTTAGAGTGTAGGGACGGCAGGTAGCCTAGTGGTTAGAGTGTAGGGACGGCAGGTAGCCTGGTGGTTAGAGTGTAGGGACGGCAGGTAGCCTGGTGGTTAGAGTGTAGGGGCGGCAGGTAGCCTAGTGGTTAGAGTGTAGGGACGGCAGGTAGCCTAGTGGTTAGAGTGTAGGGACGGCAGGTAGCCTGGTGGTTAGAGTGTAGGGACGGCAGGTAGCCTAGTGCTTAGAGTGTAGGGACTGCAGGTAGCCTAGTGGTTAGAGTGTAGGGATGGCAGGTAGCCTAGTGGTTAGAGTGTAGGGATGGCAGGTAGCCTAGTGGTTAGAGTGTAGGGACGGCAGGTAGCCTAGTGGTTAGAGTGTAGGGACGGTAGGTAGCCTGGTGGTTAGAGTGTAGGGACAGCAGGTAGCCTGGTGGTTAGAGTGTAGGGACGGCAGGTAGCCTAGTGGTTAGAGTGTTGGGACGGCAGGTAGCCTAGTGGTTGGAGTGTAGGGACGGCAGGTAGCCTAGTGGTTAGAGTGTAGGGACGGCAGGTAGCCTAGTGATTAGAGTGTAGGGACGGCAGGTAGCCTAGTGATTAGAGTGTAGGGACGGCAGGTAGCCTAGTGGTTAGAGTGTAGGGACGGCAGGTAGCCTAGTGATTAGAGTGTAGGGACGGCAGGTAGCCTAGTGGTTAGAGTGTAGGGACGGCAGGTAGCCTGGTGGTTAGAGTGTGGGGGCAGCAGGTAGCCTAGTGGTTAGAGTGTAGGGGCGGCAGGTAGCCTAGTGGTTAGAGTGTAGGGACGGCAGGTAGCCTGGTGGTTCGAGTGTGGGGGCAGCAGGTAGCCTAGTGGTTAGAGTGTAGGGGGGGGGCAGGTAGCCTGGTGGTTAGAGTGTAGGGCGGGGGGCAGGTAGCCTAGTGCTTAGAGTGTAGGGGCAGCAGGTAGACTAGTGGTTAGAGTGTAGGGACGGCGGGTAGCCTAGTGGTTAGAGTGTAGGGACGGCAGGTAGCCTGGTGGTTAGAGTGTAGGGGAGGCAGGTAGCCTAGTGGTTAGAGTGTATGGACGGCAGGTAGACTAGTGGTTAGAGTGTAGGGATGGCAGGTAGCCTAATGGTTAGAGTGTAGGGACGGCAGGTAGCCTGGTGGTTAGAGTGTAGGGACGGCGGGTAGCCTAGTGGTTAGAGTGTAGGGACGGCGGGTAGCCTAGTGGTTAGAGTGTAGGGGCGGCGGGTAGCCTAGTGGTTAGAGTGTAGGGGCGGCAGGTAGCCTAGTGGTTAGAGTGTATTGACGGCAGGTAGCCTGGTGGTTAGAGTGTAGGGACGGCAGGTAGCCTGGTGGTTAGAGTGTAGGGACGGCAGGTAGCCTAGTGGTTAGAGTGTTGGGACGGCAGGTAGCCTAGTGGTTAGAGTGTGGGGGGGGCAGGTAGCCTAGTGGTTAGAGTGTAGGGACGGCAGGTAGCCTAGTGATTAGAGTGTAGGGGGGGCAGGTAGCCTAGTGGTTAGAGTGTAGGGACGGCAGGTAGCCTGGTGGTTAGAGTGTAGGGATGGCAGGTAGCCTGGTGGTTAGAGTGTAGGGACGGCAGGTAGCCTAGTGGTTAGAGTGTAGGGGCGGCAGGTAGCCTAGTGGTTAGAGTGTAGGGACGGCAGGTAGCCTGGTGGTTAGAGTGTGGGGGCAGCAGGTAGCCTAGTGGTTAGAGTGTAGGGGGGGGGCAGGTAGCCTGGTGGTTAGAGTGTAGGGCGGGGGGCAGGTAGCCTAGTGCTTAGAGTGTAGGGGCAGCAGGTAGACTAGTGGTTAGAGTGTAGGGACGGCGGGTAGCCTAGTGGTTAGAGTGTAGGGACGGCAGGTAGCCTGGTGGTTAGAGTGTAGGGGAGGCAGGTAGCCTAGTGGTTAGAGTGTAGGGGGGGGGCAGGTAGCCTGGTGGTTAGAGTGTAGGGCGGGGGGCAGGTAGCCTAGTGCTTAGAGTGTAGGGGCAGCAGGTAGACTAGTGGTTAGAGTGTAGGGACGGCGGGTAGCCTAGTGGTTAGAGTGTAGGGACGGCAGGTAGCCTGGTGGTTAGAGTGTAGGGGAGGCAGGTAGCCTAGTGGTTAGAGTGTATGGACGGCAGGTAGACTAGTGGTTAGAGTGTAGGGATGGCAGGTAGCCTAATGGTTAGAGTGTAAGGACGGCAGGTAGCCTGGTGGTTAGAGTGTAGGGACGGCGGGTAGCCTAGTGGTTAGAGTGTAGGGACGGCGGGTAGCCTAGTGGTTAGAGTGTAGGGGCGGCGGGTAGCCTAGTGGTTAGAGTGTAGGGGCGGCAGGTAGCCTAGTGGTTAGAGTGTAGGGACGGCAGGTAGCCTGGTGGTTAGAGTGTAGGGACGGCAGGTAGCCTAGTGGTTAGAGTGTAGGGACGGCAGGTAGCCTGATGGTTAGAGTGTAGGGACGGCAGGTAGCCTAGTGGTTAGAGTGTAGGGACGGCAGGTAGCCTGGTGGTTAGAGTGTAGGGACGGCAGGTAGCCTGGTGGTTAGAGTGTAGGGACGGCAGGTAGCCTAGTGGTTAGAGTGTAGGGGGGGCAGGTACCCTAGTGGTTAGAGTGTAGGGACGGCAGGTAGCCTAGTGGTTAGAGTGTAGGGGGGGGGCAGGTAGCCTGGTGGTTAGAGTGTAGGGGGGGGGGCAGGTAGCCTAGTGGTTAGAGTGTAGGGACGGCGGGTAGCCTAGTGGTTAGAGTGTAGGGACTGCAGGTAGCCTGATGGTTAGAGTGTAGGGACGGCAGGTAGCCTAGTGGTTAGAGTGTAGGGACGGCAGGTAGCCTAGTGGTTAGAGTGTAGGGACGGCAGGTAGCCTAGTGGTTAGAGTGTAGGGACGGCAGGTAGCCTAGTGGTTAGAGTGTAGGGACGGCGGGTAGCCTAGTGGTTAGAGTGTAGGGACGGCAGGTAGCCTGATGGTTAGAGTGTAGGGACGGCAGGTAGCCTAGTGGTTAGAGTGTAGGGACGGCAGGTAGCCTAGTGGTTAGAGTGTAGGGACGGCAGGTAGCCTAGTGGTTAGAGTGTAGGGACGGCAGGTAGCCTAGTGGTTAGAGTGTAGGGGCAGCAGGTAGCCTAGTGGTTAGAGTGTAGGGGCAGCAGGTAGACTAGTGGTTAGAGTGTAGGGACGGCAGGTAGCCTAGTGGTTAGAGTGTAGGGACGGCAGGTAGCCTAGTGCTTAGAGTGTAGGGGCAGCAGGTAGACTAGTGGTTAGAGTGTAGGGACGGCGGGTAGCCTAGTGGTTAGAGTGTAGGGACGGCAGGTAGCCTGGTGGTTAGAGTGTAGGGGAGGCAGGTAGCCTAGTGGTTAGAGTGTATGGACGGCAGGTAGACTAGTGGTTAGAGTGTAGGGATGGCAGGTAGCCTAATGGTTAGAGTGTAGGGACGGCAGGTAGCCTGGTGGTTAGAGTGTAGGGACGGCGGGTAGCCTAGTGGTTAGAGTGTAGGGACGGCGGGTAGCCTAGTGGTTAGAGTGTAGGGGCGGCGGGTAGCCTAGTGGTTAGAGTGTAGGGGCGGCAGGTAGCCTAGTGGTTAGAGTGTAGGGACGGCAGGTAGCCTGGTGGTTAGAGTGTAGGGACGGCAGGTAGCCTAGTGGTTAGAGTGTAGGGACGGCAGGTAGCCTGATGGTTAGAGTGTAGGGACGGCAGGTAGCCTAGTGGTTAGAGTGTAGGGACGGCAGGTAGCCTGGTGGTTAGAGTGTAGGGACGGCAGGTAGCCTGGTGGTTAGAGTGTAGGGACGGCAGGTAGCCTAGTGGTTAGAGTGTAGGGGGGGCAGGTAGCCTAGTGGTTAGAGTGTAGGGACGGCAGGTAGCCTAGTGGTTAGAGTGTAGGGGGGGGGGGGCAGGTAGCCTGGTGGTTAGAGTGTAGGGGGGGGGGGCAGGTAGCCTAGTGGTTAGAGTGTAGGGACGGCGGGTAGCCTAGTGGTTAGAGTGTAGGGACTGCAGGTAGCCTGATGGTTAGAGTGTAGGGACGGCAGGTAGCCTAGTGGTTAGAGTGTAGGGACGGCAGGTAGCCTAGTGGTTAGAGTGTAGGGACGGCAGGTAGCCTAGTGGTTAGAGTGTAGGGACGGCAGGTAGCCTAGTGGTTAGAGTGTAGGGACGGCGGGTAGCCTAGTGGTTAGAGTGTAGGGACGGCAGGTAGCCTGATGGTTAGAGTGTAGGGACGGCAGGTAGCCTAGTGGTTAGAGTGTAGGGACGGCAGGTAGCCTAGTGGTTAGAGTGTAGGGACGGCAGGTAGCCTAGTGGTTAGAGTGTAGGGACGGCAGGTAGCCTAGTGGTTAGAGTGTAGGGGCGGCAGGTAGCCTAGTGGTTAGAGTGTAGGGGCGGCAGGTAGCCTAGTGGTTAGAGTGTAGGGGCAGCAGGTAGACTAGTGGTTAGAGCGTAGGGACGGCAGGTAGTCTAGTGGTTATAGCGTAGGGACGGCAGGTAGCCTAGTGGTTAGAGTGTAGGGGCAGCAGGTAGACTAGTGGTTAGAGTGTAGGGGCAGCAGGTAGCCTAGTGGTTAGAGTGTAGGGGCAGCAGGTAGCCTAGTGGTTAGAGTGTAGGGGCAGCAGGTAGCCTAGTGGTTAGAGTGTAGGGGCAGCAGGTAGCCTAGTGGTTAGAGTGTAGGGGCAGCAGGTAGACTAGTGGTTAGAGTGTAGGGACGGCAGGTAGCCTAGTGGTTAGAGTGTAGGGACGGCAGGTAGCCTGGTGGTTAGGAGCGTTGGGCCAGTAACCGAAAAGTCGCTGGATTGAATCTCGAGCCGACAAGGTAAATCTGTCGTTCTGCCCTTGAGCAAGACAAGTAACCCAAATCACTCCAGGGTCGCCGTCAATAATGGCTGATCCCCTGGCCGCGACCCCACTCTGAGGGTGTCTCACGGGGAGTGGGACATGCAAAAAAACACATGTCCATTTCACACCACACACCTGTACAGGTTACCCACCTGTACATACAGTCACACAGGACTATATAATCAGTATATTGTTATAGTCAGTCAGAATTGATTAAAGCATTGATCTGATCTAGGCTTTGTTCTGTGAGGTCCTCAAAGAAACACAGCAATATGTTGTAAAACATTTTATGGTTACCCTATGGTTATCCTATAGCTATCCTGTGGTTATACTATGGTTATCCTTTGGGTTATCCTAAAGCTATCCTGTGGTTATTATATGGTTATACTATGGTTATCCTATAGCTATCCTGTGGTTATTATATGGTTATACTATGGTTATCCTATAGCTATCCTGTGGTTATACTATGGTTATCCTTTGGGTTATCCTTTGGGTTATCCTATAGCTATCCTGTGGTTATTATATGGTTATACTATGGTTATCCTATAGCTATCCTGTGGTTATACTATGGTTATCCTTTGGGTTATCCTATAGCTATCCTGTAGTTATTATATGGTTATACTATGGTTATTCTTTGGTTATCCAGTGTATATACTTGTGTGGCTGAAATTGTATTTTTAGATTTTTTTTTGTTGCTACGCAGTTGCTAGGGACTCTTTTGGAAGAAGCTAGCTAGCTAACGAAGAACAACAAAGAATATCTAGTTAACAGAAGAAAAGAAAGAGAAAATCAGGACAGAAGAAAAAGGATATCAAAGTGAAACAGTTCTCTAAAGACACAGGAGACAATAATACAAGAAACAACACTTCTGTAGCTTGTCAACTATGTGTCTGTCTATCCCTGTTCTCTCCTCTCTGCACAGGCCATACAAACGCTTCACACTGCGTGGCCGCTGCCACTCTAACCTGGTGGTCCCAGCGCGCACGACCCACGTGGAGTTCCAGGTCTCCGGCAGCCTCTGGAATTGCCGGTCTGCAGCCAACAAGGCTGAGTTCATCTCAGCCTATGCTACCCTCCAGTCCCTAGACTTCCTGGCGCTGACGGAAACATGGATTACCACAGATAACACTGCTACTCCTACTGCTCTCTCATCGTCTGCCCACGTTTTCTCGCATACCCCTAGAGCATCGAGCCAGCGGGGTGGTGGCACTGGAATCCTCATCTCTCCCAAGTGGACATTCTCTCTTTCTCCCCTGACCCATCTGTCTGGGTGGTGGCACTGGAATCCTCATCTCTCCCAAGTGGACATTCTCTCTTTCTCCCCTGACCCATCTGTCTATCTCCTCATTTGAATTCCATGCTGTCACAGTTACCAGCCCTTTCAAGCTTAACATCCTTATCATTTATCGCCCTCCAGGTTCCCTTGGAGAGTTCATCAATGAGCTTGACGCCTTGATAAGTTCCTTTCCTGAGGATGGCTCACCTCTCACAGTTCTGGGTGACTTTAACCTCCCCACGTCTACCTTCGACTCATTCCTCTCTGCCTCCTTCTTTCCACTCCTCTCCTCTTTCGACCTCACCCTCTCACCTTCCCCCCCTACTCACAAGGCAGGCAATACGCTTGACCTCATCTTTACTAGATGCTGTTCTTCCACTAATCTCATTGCAACTCCCCTCCAAATCTCCAACCACTACCTTGTATCCTTTTCCCTCTTGCTCTCATCCAACACTTCTCACTCTGCCCCTACTCGGATGGTATTGCGCCGTCCCAACCTTCGCTCTCTCTCTCTCCTCTTCCATCCTATCATCTCTTCCCTCTGCTCAAACCTTCTCCAACCTATCTCCTGATTCTGCCTCCTCAACCCTCCTCTCCTCCCTTTCTGCATCCTTTGATTTTCTCTGTCCCCTATCCTCCAGGCCGGCTCGGTCCTCCCCTCCTGCTCCGTGGCTCGACGACTCACTACGAGCTCACAGAACAAGGCTCCGGGCAGCCGAGCGGAAATGGAGGAAAACTCGCCTCCCTGCGGACCTGGCATCCTTTCACTCACTCCTCTCTACATTCTCCTCTTCTGTCTCTGCTGCTAAAGCCACTTTCTACCACTCTAAATTCCAAGCATCTGCCTCTAACCCTAGGAAGCTCTTTGCTACCTTCTCCTCCCTCCTGAATCCTCCTCCCCCCCCCCCCCCCCCCCCTCCTCCCTCTCTGCGGATGACTTCGTCAACCATTTTGAAAAGAAGGTTGACGATATCCGATCCTCGTTTGCTAAGTCAAACGACACCGCTGGTCCTGCTCACACTGCCCTACCCTGTGCTTTGACCTCTTTCTCCCCTCTCTCTCCAGATGAAATCTCGCGTCTTGTGACGGCCGGCCGCCCAACAACCTGCCCACTTGACCCTATCCCCTCCTCTCTTCTCCAGACCATTTCCGGAGACCTTCTCCCCTTCCTCACCTCGCTCATCAACTCATCCTTGACCGCTGGCTACGTCCCTTCCGTCTTCAAGAGAGCGAGAGTTGCACCCCTTCTGAAAAAACCTACACTCGATCCCTCCGATGTCAACAACTACAGACCAGTATCCCTTCTTTCTTTTCTCTCCAAAACTCTTGAACGTGCCGTCCTTGGCCAGCTCTCCTGCTATCTCTCTCAGAATGACCTTCTTGATCCTAATCAGTCAGGTTTCAAAACTGGGCATTCAACTGAGACTGCTCTTCTCTGTGTCACGGAGGCTCTCCGCACTGCTAAAGCTAACTCTCTCTCCTCTGCTCTCATCCTTCTAGACCTATCTGCTGCCTTTGATACTGTGAACCATCAGATCCTCCTCTGCACCCTCTCCGAGTTGGGCATCTCCGGCGCGGCCCACGCTTGGATTGCGTCCTACCTGACAGGTCGCTCCTACCAGGTGGCGTGGCGAGAATCTGTCTCCGCACCATGCGCTCTCACCACTGGTGTCCCCCAGGGCTCTGTTCTAGGCCCTCTCCTATTCTCGCTATACACCAAGTCACTTGGCTCTGTCATATCCTCACATGGTCTCTCCTATCATTGCTATGCAGACGACACACAATTAATCTTCTCCTTTCCCCCTTATGATAACCAGGCGGTGAATCGCATCTCTGCATGTCTGTCAGACATATCAGTGTGGATGACGGATCACCAGCTCAAGCTGAACCTCGGCAAGACGGAGCTGCTCTTCCTCCCGGGGAAGGACTGCCCGTTCCATGATCTCGCCATCACGGTTGACAACTCCCTTGTGTCCTCCTCCCAGAGTGCTAAGAACCTTGGCGTGATCCTGGACAACACCCTGTCGTTCTCCACTAACATCAAGGCGGTGACCCGATCCTGTAGGTTCATGCTCTACAACATTCGCAGAGTACGACCCTGCCTCACACAGGAAGCGGCGCAGGTCCTAATCCAGGCACTTGTCATCTCCCGTCTGGATTACTGCAACTCGCTGTTGGCTGGGCTCCCTGCCTGTGCCATTAAACCCCTACAACTCATCCAGAACGCCGCAGCCCGTCTGGTGTTCAACCTTCCCAAGTTCTCTCACGTCACCCCGCTCCTCCGCTCTCTCCACTGGCTTCCAGTTGAAGCTCGCATCCGCTACAAGACCATGGTGATTGCCTACGGAGCTGTGAAGGGAACGGCACCTCCATACCTTCAGGCTCTGATCAGGCCCTACACCCAAACAAGGGCACTGCGTTCATCCACCACTGGCCTGCTGGCCCCCCCTACCTCTGAGGAAGCACAGTTCCCGCTCAGCCCAGTCAAAACTGTTCTCTGCTCTGGCACCCCAATGGTGGAACAAGCTCCCTCACGACGCCAGGACAGCGGAGTCAATCACCACCTTCCGGAGACACCTGAAACCCCACCTCTTTAAGGAATACATAGGATAAAGTAATCCTTCTAACCCCCCCCCCCCCTTAAAAGATTTAGATGCACTATTGTAAAGTGGTTGTTCCACTGGATATCATAAGGTGAATGCACCATTTTGTAAGTCGCTCTGGATAAGAGCGTCTGCTAAATGACTTAAATGTAATGTAAATGTAGATGGTTCAATTAAATCTTTCTACCCACCTTGCGCTTGCGTGGGATTGGCTCGTCGAAGAGCAGGCTGCTGCCATCCTGTTCGTCGATGGCGTCGTCGGGGGGCGGGCCGTTGATGCTGGGCATACGGAAAGGCTTGAAGCTGTCTGCGGAGAGCGGTGGGGAGGGGGTGGACGGGTTGGACTGGTCACTAGGGCCACTCCAGCTCCAATAGCCACTACTGCTGTAACTGGACGGGGTGAAGCCTCCACCGCTGTCCTTCCACGAGCTATTCAGACACTCTGGAGGGGTGAGAGAGACAAGGTCAGAAAAGTATTCAAACTTCATTTTTATTTACTGCAGAGTTCCTCTGTCCAGTGTCTGTGTTCTTTTTCCCAACTTAATATTTTATTTCTATTGGCCAGTCTGAGATATGGCTTTTTCTTTGCAACTCTGCCTAGAAGGCCAGCATCCCGGAGTCGCCTCTTCACTGTTGACGTTGAGACTGGTGTTTTCCGCGAACTATTTAATGAAGCGGCCAGTTGAGGACTTGTGAGGCGTCTGTTTCTCAAACTAGACACTCTACGGTACTTGTCCTCTTGCTCAGTTGTGCACCGGGGCCTCCCACTCCTCTTTCTATTCTGGTTAGAGCCAGTTTGTGCTGTTCTGTGAAGGGAGTAGTACACAGCATTGTACGAGATCTTCAGTTTCTTAGCAATTTCTCGCATGGAATAACCTTAATTTCTCAGAACAAGAATAGACTGATGAGTTTCAGAAGAAAGTTATTTGTTTCTGGCCATTTTGAGCCTGTAATTGAACCCACAAATGCTGATGCACCAGATACTCAACTAGTCTAAAGGAGGCCAGTTTTAAGGCTTCTTTAATCAACACAACCGTTTTCAGCTGTGCTAACATAATTGCAAAAGAGTTTTCTAATGATCAATTAGCCTTTTAAAATGATAAACTTAGCTAACACAACGTGCCATTGGAACACAGGAGGGATGGTTGATGATAATTGGCCTCTGTACGCCTATGTAGATATTCCATAAAAAATCTGCCATTTCCAGCTACAATAGTCATTTACAACATTAACAATGTCTACACTGAATTTATGATAAATGTTATGTTATTTTAATGGATGCTTTTCTTTCAAAAACAAGTAAATTTCAACAGTTGAAGTCGGAAGTTTACATACACCTTAGCCAAATACATTTAAACTCAGTTTTTCACAATTCCTGACATTGAATCCTAGTAGAAATTCCCTGTCTTAGGTCAGTTAGGATCACCACTTTATTTTAAGAATGTGAAATGTCAGAAAAATATTAGAGAGAATTATTTATTTCAGCTTTTATTTCTTTCATCACATTCCAAGTTTACACACACTCAATTAGTATTTGGTAGCATTGCCTTTAAATTGTTTAACTTGGGTCAAACGTTTCGGGAAGCCTTCCACAAGCGTCCCACAATAAGTTGGGTGAATTTTGGCCCATTCCTCCTGACAGAGCTGCTGTAACTGAGTCAGGTTTGCCTCCTTGCTCGCACACGCCTTTTCAGTTCTGCCCACAAATGTTCTATAGGATTGAGGTCAGGGCTTTGTGATGGCCACTCCAATACCTTGACTTTGTTGTCCTTAAGCCATAACTTTGGAGGTATGCTTGGGGTCATTTTCCATATGGAAGACCCATTTGCGACCAAGCTTTAACTTCCTTACTGATGTCTTGAGATGTTGCTTCAATATATCCACATAATTTTCCTGCCTCATGATGCCATCTATTTTGTGAAGTGCACCAGACCCTCCTGCAGCAAAGCACCCCCACAACATGATGCTGCCACCCCCGTGCTTCACGGTTGGGATGGTGTTCTTCGGCTTGCAGGCCTCCCCCTTTTTCCTCCAAACATAACGACATAACATAACTTTTTCCTCCAAACAGTTATATTTTTGTTTCATCAAACCAGAGGACATTTCTCCAAAAAGTAAGATCTTTGTCCCCATGTGCAGTTGCAAACCGTAGTCTGGTTTTTCTATGGCGGTATTTGAGCAGTGGCTTCTTCCTTGCTGAGCGGCCTTTCAGGTTATTTCGATATTGGACTCGTTTTACTGTGGATATAGATACTTTTGTACCTGTTTCCTCCAGCATCTTCACAAGGTCCTTTGCTGTTGTTCTGGGATTGATTTGCACTTTTCGCACCAAAGTACGTTCATATCTAGGAGACAGAACGCATCTCCTTCCTGAGCGGTATGATGGCTGCGTGGTCCCATGGTGTTTATACTTGCATACTATTGTTTGTACAGATGAACGTGGTACCTTCAGGAGTTTGGAAATTGCTCCCAAGGATGAACCAGACTTGTGGAGGTCTGCAATGTTTTTTCTGAGGTCTTGGCTGATTTCTTTTGATTTTCCCATGATGTCAAGCAAAGAGGCACTGAGTTTGAAGGTAGGCCTTGAAATACATCCACAGGTGCACCTCCAATTGACTAAAATTATGTCAATTAGCCCATCAGAAGCTTCTAAAGCCATGACATCATTTTCTGGAATTTTCCAAGCTGTTTAAAGGCACAGTCAACTTAGTGTATGTAAACTTCTGACACACTTGAATTGTAATACAGTGAATTATAAGTGAAATCATCTGGAAACAATTGTTGGAAAAATACTTGTGTCATGCACAAAGTAGATGTCCTAACCGACTTGCCAAAACTATAGTTTGTTAACAAGAAATTTGTGAAGTGGTTGAAAAACTAGTTTTAATGACTCCAACCTAAGTGTATGTAAACGTCTGACTTCAACTGTAAGTGATCCCAAACTGTTGAACAGTAGTGTATCCATGGCAACATGTGTAGAATTAGAGCAAATTTGCATTAAAACAGCTACATTTGTTCTCTGCGGGCTCTAAAACCACTACCATCAGTAATAAACCCACATTTATAACCCTACCTACCTGAGACCCATCAGTAATAAAACCCTCCTTTACAACCCTACCTGGGACCATCATATGCATCAGAAACAAATGCATCTAACAGTACCAACTCAAACACATAGTGATTTCCAGCTGCATTGACTATGAATGTTTCCAATTGTTTTGAGTGGTCAAACAAACAAGACCCAATTTTATAGTTGATTCACTCCAGGGACTTAGTTTAGAGGCCTTGTGATTCATATACATGTACATTATAGCAGATGAAGAGGAAGTCTCTTTTAGATTTCACAGTGGTAACCCACTCAATAATTCAAATTCAATCACAAGTTGAAGATGTAGACGAGCGATCAAAGACAACACTCAGCTTCACTTGGTGGGAAACGCTGCACTCAGAGATACGTCGTTTCCATCTCTACAGCTGCACTAGTCCACATCATCATCATGAGTCATGACCTAACCTCAGCAAAGGAATAATGCATATGAAACAGGAAATGGTTTAACAAAAAGAACTTCCTTTGTCAGTTCGTTCAGAGTGCAGCAATACAACACGTTCAGACGCTAGCTCTCAGGCAACTGTTTGCTCTATCAAATGTTGGATTGTTGCCGTCTTGGGACAAAACTCCCTTGTAACAGAGTTTCTTAATCTCAGTGTGATCACCTGTATAAAAAAAGGATAAATAAATAAAAACATGTTTGGTTGACTCACCACTGACTTTGACGGGAGGGCTCCTGACCAGCGGACTGCTGGACAGGCTGGTCAGAACCATGGCAGCTGTCACCTTCTCCATGTCCACTTCCTCCTCTGACTTCCTGTTAAAACAACACCAACAAACAGAGAATATTACTGGGCATGAAAACACAACAACAACAAACAGATAATGTGGCATCATGTCCAAAATGGCCTCATATACAGCTCTGGCCCAAAGCACTCTGGTCCCATGTGGCTCAGTTGGTAGAGCATGGCGCTTGCAATGCCAGAGTTTGTCGGTTTGATTCCCACGGGGGACCAGTACAAACATTTGAAAATGCTTGCACTCACTACTGTAACTCACTCTGGATAAGAGAATCTGCAAAAAATGCCTACATAGGTCATGTGGTACTACATAGGTACTACATAGGTACTGTGGCACTACACACACACACAGTACTCCCAACAGAACCCTGAGAAAAAAATGTCAGTTTGATTGCTGAACGGTGCTGTGATCAGTGTGGCATCGATGCTACATTCTAAAATACATTGTCAGTGTTCAAGGCTGAAGGCTTTGCTTTAATAGGGGCCAGTATCCATTAATGAAAGCATCAAATTATACCAATCCACTAAACACACTAACAACCCGTCTCTTCAGAAGACCAGACCCCGGTCTGCTGAACCCCACAACACTATGAACCCATTGAGCTAAAGCCTAGACGTGGTTCAAACCAACAACCAGAGCTGGAGAGGGTATATGTTGACAGACAGAACCAGAGCTGGAGATGGTATATGTTGACGGACACAACCAGAGCTGGAGAGGGTATATGTTGACGGACAGAACCAGAGCTGGAGAGGGTATATGTTGACAGACAGAACCAGAGCTGGAGAGGGTATATGTTGACGGACACAACCAGAGCTGGAGAGGGTATATGTTGACGGACAGAACCAGAGCTGAAGAGGGTATGTGTTGACGGACAGAACCAGAGCTGAAGAGGGTATGTGTTGACGGACAGAACCAGAGCTGAAGAGGGTATGTGTTGACGGACAGAACCAGAGCTGGAGAGGGTATGTGTTGACGGACAGAACCAGAGCTGGAGAGGGTATGTGTTGACGGACAGAACCAGAGCTGGAGAGGGTATATGTTGACGGACAGAACCAGAGCTGGAGAGGGTATATGTTGACGGACAGAACCAGAGCTAGAGAGGGTATATGTTGACGGACAGAACCAGAGCTGGAGAGGGTATATGTTGACGGACAGAACCAGAGCTGGAGAGGGTATATGTTGACGGACAGAACCAGAGCTGGAGAGGGTATATGTTGACGGACAGAACCAGAGCTGGAGATGGTATATGTTGACGGACAGAACCAGAGCTGGAGAGGGTATATGTTGACGGACAGAACCAGAGCTAGAGAGGGTATATGTTGACGGACAGAACCAGAGCTGGAGAGGGTATATGTTGACGGACAGAACCAGAGCTGGAGAGGGTATGTGTTGACAGACAGAACCAGAGCTGGAGAGGGTATATGTTGACGGACAGAACCAGAGCTGGAGAGGGTATATGTTGACGGACAAAACCAGAGCTGGAGAGGGTATATGTTGACAGACAGAACCAGACCTGGAGAGGGTATATGTTGACGGACAGAACCAGAGCTGGAGAGGGTATATGTTGACGGACAGAACCAGAGCTGGAGAGGGTATATGTTGACGGACAGAACCAGAGCTGGAGATGGTATATGTTGACGGACAGAACCAGAGCTGGAGAGGGTATATGTTGACGGACAGAACCAGAGCTAGAGAGGGTATATGTTGACGGACAGAACCAGAGCTGGAGAGGGTATATGTTGACGGACAGAACCAGAGCTGGAGAGGGTATGTGTTGACAGACAGAACCAGAGCTGGAGAGGGTATATGTTGACGGACAGAACCAGAGCTGGAGAGGGTATATGTTGACGGACAGAACCAGAGCTGAAGAGGGTATGACCGTCAGCCAGAGGGAAGCAGTCTGTCTGTAGTAGAGGTCGGCCAATTCTGATTTTTCAACGCTGATACCGATACCGATTATTGGAGGACCAAAAAAGCCGATACCAATTAATCGGCCGATACTTTTATTTATTTGTAATAATGACAATTACAACAATACTGAATGAACACTTATTTTAACTTAATATAATACATAAATACTATCAATTTAGCCTCAAATAAATAATGAAACATGTTCAATTTGGTTTAAATAATGCAAAAACAAAGTGTTAGAGAAGAAAGTAAAAGTGCAATATGTGCCATGTAAAAAAGCTAACGTTTAAGTTCCTTGCCCAGAACATGAGCACATATGAAAGCTGGTGGTTCCTTTTAACATGAGTCTTCAATATTCCCAGGTAAGAAGTTTTAGGTTGTAGTTATAATAGGAATTATTGGACTATTTCTCTCTATATGATTTGTATTTCATATACCTTTGACTATTGGATGTTCTTATAGGCACTTTATGATTGCCAGTGTAACAGTATAGCTTCCGTCCCTCTCCTCCCTCCTACCTGGGCTCGAACCAGGAACACATCGACAACAGCCACCCTCGAAGCAGCGTTACCCATGTAGAGCAAGGGGAACAACTACTCCAAGTCTCAGAGCGAGTGACGTTTGAAACGCTATTAGCGCGCACCCCCAACTAGCTAGCCATTTCACATCGGTTACACCAGCCTAATCTTGGGAGTTGATAGGCTTGAAGTCATAAACAGCGCAATGCTTGAAGAATTGCGAAAGGCTGCTGGCAAAACGCATGAAAATGCTGTTTGAATGAATGCTTACGAGCCTGCTGCTGCCTACAACCGCTCAGTCAGACTGCTCTATCAAATATCAAATCATAGACTTAATTCTAATATAATAACACACAGAAATACGAGCCTTAGGTCATTCATCTGGTCGAATCCGGAAACTATCATCTCGAAAACAAAACGTTTATTCTTTCAGTAAAATACGGAACCGTTCCGTATTTTATCTAACGGGTGGCATCCCTAAATCTAAATATTACTGTTACATTGCACAATCTTCAATGTTATGTCATAATTACGTACAATTCTGGCAAATTAGTTCGCAACGAGCCAGGCGGCCCAAACTGTTGCATATACCCTGACTCTGTTGCAAGAGAAGTGACACATTTTCCCTAGTTAAAAGAAATTCATGTTAGCAGGCAATATTAACTAAATATGCAGGTTTAAAATATATACTTGTGTATTGATTTTAAGAAAGACATTGATGTTTATGGTTAGGTACAAGTTGGAGCAACGACAGTCCTTTTTCGCGAATGCGCACTGCATCGATTATATGCAACGCAGGACAGGCTAGATAAACTAGTAATATCATCAACCATGTGTAGTTAACTAGTGATTATGATTGATTGATTGATTATTTTTTATAATATAAGTTTAACGCTAGCTAGCAACTTACCTTGGCTTCTTACTGCATTCGCGTAACAGGCAGGCTCCTCGTGGAGTGCAATGTAAAGCAGGTGGTTAGAGCGTTGGACTAGTTAACCGTAAGGTTGCAAGATTGAATCCCCAAGCTGACAAGGTAAAAATCTGTCGTTCCTAGGCCGTCATTGAAAATAAGAATGTGTTCTTAACTGACTTGCCTAGTTAAAAAATATTACTTAAAAAAATAATAATAAAAAATACATTACATTTTTTATTTTTTTATTTTTTGAAATCGGCAGCCAAAAATACCGATTACCGATTGTTATGGAAACTTAAAATCGGCCCTAATTAATCGGCCATTCCGATTAATCGGTTGACCTCTAGTCTGTAGTCTGTTAACATCTGTTGCACTTACACTGTTCCACCAGACAGACAGACAGACGTGCTATCAACTTTCTTGTGGCTGACTGACTGTTAAACTCTATAAGACAAATAGCTTAGTAGGGTTGGAGGGGTGTTGGGACAAAGGCAATCCAAGAGAGAGTGAGAAAGAGAGGGTGGGGGAGAAGAGGGAGAGAGAGAGAGAAACCAATACCTGCCCCCCTTCCCACTCCCCAGACATCTGTGATTTTGTCTTTAATGATTTAATGAGGAGCCACCCTGCAGCCTGCCCCCGCCTCCCCCTCTGTTCCCTGTCCCAGCTCCAGCCCTGTCCCAGCCTCTTCCCAGCTCCAGCCCCTTCCTAGCTCCAGCCCCTGTACCAGCTCCAGCCCCTTCCTAGCTCCAGCCCCGTCCCAGCTCCAGCCCCCGTCCCAGCCTCTTCCCAGCTCCAGCCTCTTCCCAGCTCCAGCCCCTTCCCAGCTCCAGCCTCTTCCCAGCTCCAGCCTCTTCCCAGCTCCAGCCCCTGTCCCAGCTCCTGTCTCAGCCCCTTCCCAGCTCCAGCCCCGTCCTATCTCCAGCCCCTTCCCAGCTCCATCTCCAGCCCCGTCCCAGCTCCAGCCCCTTCCTAGCTCCAGCCCCTTCCCAGCTCCAGCCCCATCCCAGCTCCAGCCCCCGTCCCAGCCTCTTCCCAGCTCCAGCCCCGTCCCAGCCCCGTCCCAGCTCCAGCCCTGTCCCAGCCTCTTCCCAGCTCCAGCCCCGTCCCAGCCTCTTCCCAGCTCCAGCCCCTTCCTAGCTCCAGCCCTGTCCCAGCTCCAGCCCCCGTCCCAGCCTCTTCCTAGCTCCAGCCCCGTCCCAGCTCCAGCCCCCGTCCCAGCCTCTTCCCAGCTCTAGCCTCTTCCCAGCTCCAGCCCCCGTCCCAGTTGCAGCCCCCGTCCCAGCCTCTTCCCAGCTCCAGCCTCTTCCCAGCTCCAGCCCCTGTCCCAGCTCCAGCCCCGTCACAGCTCCAGCCCCGTCCCAGCTCCCGTCCCAGCCTCTTCCCAGCTCCAGCCCCCGTCCCAGCCCCATCCCAGCTCCAGCCCCTGTCCCAGCCTCTTCCCAGCTCCAGCCCCGTCCCGCCCTCCCGCCCAGCCCCGCCGCTCCGCCCCTTCCCAGCTCCAGCCCCTGTCCCAGCTCCAGCCCCTTCCCAGCTCCAGCCCCGCCCGCTCGCCCTCCCAGCTCCAGCCCCTGTCCCAGCTCCAGCCCGCCCCTGTCCCAGCTCCAGCCCCTGTCCCAGCTCCAGCCCCTTCCCAGCTCGGGATGTTTCCAGTTTAAAACAACGACACTAATGACACTAGTCTCTTAGATCCTTTCCACACGTCTAAAATGAGTTGGGCTGAGAGTAGAGAGGAGCTCCAGCGGAGGGGTACTGGGGGGGGTTCAGCGGAAGTGTAGAGGGGGGGTCCAGCAGAGGTGTAGGGGGGGGTCCAGCGGAGGTGTAGAGGGGGGTCCAGCGGAGGTGTAGAGGGGGGGTCCAGCAGAGGGGTACTGGGGGGGTTCAGCGGAGGTGTAGAGGGGGGGTCCAGCGGAGGTGTAGAGGGGGTCCAGCGGAGGGGTAGAGGGGGGGTCCAGCGGAGGGGTACTGGGGGGGTTCAGCGGAGGTGTGGAGGGGGGGTCCAGCGGAGGGGTAGAGGGGGGGGTCCAGCGGAGGTGTAGAGGGGGGGTCCAGCGGAGGGGTAGGGGGGGGTTCAGCAGAGGTGTAGAGGGGGGGTCCAGCGGAGGGGTAGAGGGGGGGTCCAGCGGAGGGGTACTGGGGGGGTCCAGCGGAGCTGTAGAGGGGGGGGGGGGGTCCAGCGGAGGTGTAGAGGGGGGGGTCCAGCGGAGGTGTAGAGGGGGGGGTCCAGCGGGGGGACGGGGGGGTCCAGCGGGGGGTGGGGGGGTCCAGCGGAGGTGTAGGGGGATCCAGTGAAAGGATAGAGTGTAGAGGGGGGGTCCAGCGGAGGTGTAGGGGGTCCAGTGAAAGGATAGAGTGTAGAGGGGCTCCCCAGTCTCTCTGATGTGGGTATAAAGCAGGGCGACTCATCGTTTATTACAGTCCCTGGCCTATGACGCTCATTTCCTCCTGAATAATGGACTATAAATCAGATACCTCGTGCAAACCCACATGAAGGACATTAAACAGCCTCCTATCAGACACAATGGGATTTTTCTCTTCTGCAGGTGGCAGAGATGTGTTCCAGATAAAGACAATGTGTTCATCTCAGAGAAACCAATACCTGCCCTCCTTCCCACTCCCCAGACATCTGTGATTTTGTCTTTAATGATTTAATGAGGAGCCACCCTGCAGCCTGCCCCCGCCTCCCCCTCTGTTCCCTGTCCCAGCTCCAGCCCTGTCCCAGAGACAGCCCAGCACAGAGACAGAGACAGAGACAGAGACAGAGACAGCAGACAGCAGACAGACAGACAGACAGACAGACAGACAGACAGACAGACAGACAGACAGACAGACAGACAGACAGACAGACAGACAGACAGACAGACAGACAGACAGACAGAGACAGACAGAGACAGAGACAGCGAGAGAAAGAAATATGGGCATGTTTTTTCCTGTGTAAAACTTTCACAGCCAACAACAAGTGAAACTCATAGCCTTGGGGATTTAAATATCTTTCAACGTTTATCTTACAGCGTGCTGCTGAATGTTAGCTAGCTCTCCAGAACTGAAATACAGCCCATCTGAGGAAACAGGCAGATAGAAACGCTTCAGTTTCTCTTTGAAAGGACTGCAGGCTGGGATGATTCATGTGATGGTTAGCAGTAAATTACACTTTGATTATCATCAGTATATTTTCTCCTTCGCGGGAAGAGAGGTCAACAGACCACTCCACAGAGAAAACACATTTCCAAAAGCAGAAATGTCTGTTTCACTAGAGTAAGAATGAATCCATGGACGAGGGCTGTGTGTGTGTGGTGATACCCACCAGCTATTACTGTACAGCAGGAGAACCAGAGGGTTACTGTAGGTCAGTCTGGGAGAAGCTTGAGGCGCCCCGACCATCACACAGTGTCTGGCAGCCGGCCAAATCCTCCCTCCCTCCTCCACTCGCGCACATGCACACACACACGCACGCACGCGCACGCACGCACGCACACACGCAAACACACGGCACCCTATTCCCTACACAGTGCAATACTTTAGAAAAGTAGCTCTTTATATAGGAAATAGGGTTCCATTTGTGACGTAGCCATAGAGTAGATCAACACAGAGCTCCACTGTGACGTAGCCATAGAGTAGATCAACACAGAGCTCCACTGTGATGTAGCCATAGAGTAGATCAACACAGACACACAGAGCTCCACTGTGACGTAGCCATAGAGTCGATCAACACAGAGCTCCACTGTTATGTAGCCATAGAGTAGATCAACACAGACACACAGAGCTCCACTGTGACGTAGCCATAGAGTAGACCAACACAGACACACAGAGCTCCACTGTGACGTAGCCATAGAGTAGACCAACATAGAGCTCCACTGTGACGTAGCCATAGAGTAGACCAACATAGAGCTCCACTGTGACGTAGCCATAGAGTAGACCAACACAGAGCTCCACTGTGACGTAGCCATAGAGTAGACCAACACAGAGCTCCACTGTGACGTAGCCATAGAGTAGACCAACACAGAGCTCCACTGTGACGTAGCCATAGAGTAGACCAACACAGAGCTCCACTGTGATGTAGCCATAGAGTAGACCAACACAGACACACAGAGCTCCACTGTGACGTAGCCATAGAGTAGACCAACACAGACACACAGAGCTCCACTGTGACGTAGCCATAGAGTAGACCAACACAGACACACAGAGCTCCACTGTGACGTAGCCATAGAGTAGACCAACACAGACACACAGAGCTCCACTGTGACGTAGCCATAGAGTAGACCAACACAGACACACAGAGCTCCACTGTGACGTAGCCATAGAGTAGATCAACACAGACACACAGAGCTCCACTGTGACGTAGCCATAGAGTAGATCAACACAGAGCTCCACTGTGATGTAGCCATAGAGTAGACCAACACAGAGCTCCACTGTGACGTAGCCATAGAGTAGATCAACACAGAGCTCCACTGTGATGTAGCCATAGAGTAGTCCAACACAGACACACAGAGCTCCACTCTGGCTGTCGGTCTGGTGTATCACGTGACTGCCTACTGATGGATTCTGGGTTCTAACTATTAAACTTGAAATAGAGTTAATTATCAGGTAATCTATTGAAATATTGAGTGCTATGATTTAGAGGGTCTACACCAGAAGTGAATGGTTATCTGTAGGAGGAAGGTATAAGGTGGGTGCAATTAAACTTGGAATGTACTGAGTGCAGGGAAAGCGATCATATGTGGCAGGCATTGATAAATGGAGCGAGTCATGGATTAGTGATGGGGGGGGGTCGAGGTCAGTTCAGGTCACGTTAAGGGAGAAGGAAAAGTTTATTGCCCGTATCACTTAGTATCTTTAGTGCTAGGCAGGAAACTATGTTCAAAAAGAATCAGGAGACTCCACCCAAAGTGGGCTACACATACCGCCACTATTGTAAACATGTTTTGTCG
Organism: Salmo salar; assembly: GCF_965601325.2. Classification (NCBI taxonomy): domain Eukaryota; kingdom Metazoa; phylum Chordata; class Actinopteri; order Salmoniformes; family Salmonidae; genus Salmo; species Salmo salar. The sequence continues at coordinate 97,697,335 of NC_138304.1, forward strand.
ATTCAGCTGTTCGATCCTCTGGGAATAATAAACTTGGTTAATCTTTCACAGTGTCCGTCGAGTTCTTACTCTGGTAATTACAACCTAACACTACTAACCCATATGCTGCTCTCTGTCTCACTCTCGCTCTCTCTAGTTCTGTCTGTGGCATATATATATATATATATATATATATCCCTCTGTGAGTGTTTCTCTCTCTAGCCGTTTCTCTTTCTCCATTGTCTGATTCGGTCTGTGGATGTATTTTCTCTCTCAATGTTTCCCTCTCACTCACGCTCTCTGGAGGTGATGTATACCGTAGCGGCCAACAGAAAATGGGAGATTTCCATTTTCACAGGCCACAGAAACCTTGGAGAAAAAGGCCAGCCCACCCAACTGTGCTCTTTGACCCAAATATCTCAACGCCGGCTAGAGCTGCTGCGGCACAAATCTTTTTAGACAGAGCAGGTGGTGGTGCGATCACACTGCTTCCTCTCACTGATCACTCTAGGGAAGAGTGAGAGCGAGAGAGCAAGAGAGCAAGAGAGCGAGAGAGTGAGCAAGAGAGAGCGAGCAAGAGAGGGCAAGAGAGCGAGAGCGAGAGAGCAAGCAAGAGAGAGCGAGCAAGAGAGAGCAAGAGAGCGAGAGCGAGAGAGCGAGCAAGAGAGAGCGAGACAGAGAGAGCGAGACAGAGAGAGCGAGACAGAAAGAGCGAGACAGAAAGAGCGAGACAGAGAGAGCGAAACAGAGAGAGCGAGACAGACAGAGCGAAAGAGAGTGAGCGAGTGAACGCGAGAGAGCAAGACAGAGAGAGAGAGCAAGACAGAGAGAGAGACAGAGAGAAAGAGAATGAGACAGAGAAAGAAAGAGAGCGAGACAGAAAGAGAGCGAGACAGAAAGAGAGAGGGAGACAGAGAGAGGGAGACAGAGAGAGGGAGAGAGAGAGAGTCAGAGACAGAGAGAGCGAGACAGAGAGCGAGACAGAGAGAGCGAGACAGAGAGAGAGAGAGAGACAGAAAGAGAGAGGGAGACAGAGAGGGAGAGAGAGAGAGAGAGAGAGAGTCAGAGACAGAGAGAGCGAGACAGCGAGAGCGAGACAGAGAGAGCGAGACAGAGAGAGTGAGACAGAGAGAGTGAGACAGAAAGAGAGCGAGAGACAGAAAGAGAGAGAGACAGAAAGAGAGAGACAGAAAGAGAAAGAGAGAGAAAGAGCGAGAGAAAGAGCAAGCATTGTGAGGCTAAAAGCAATATGGGCATGTTTTTCATTCAATTTCCTGTGTGATCTCCACATCTTTTATTAGAGGAAGTGTGTTTAGCGGTGTGTTTTTGCGTGTCTGTGTTTATGTGTATTTGTATAAGTGTATCTGTCTGTCTCTGTGTGTGTGTGTGTACAGTCTACTCTAGTGTTTACAGAAGTCTACAGAGATGGAAAGAGAGAGAAAACACTACTCAGTTCCCCTGATAGATCACACTAGGGGGGTTGAGGTGGTGGGGTTAGGAGGGGGGTTGAGGTGGTGGGGTTAGGAGGGGGGGTTGAGGTGGTGGGGTTAGGAGGGGGGGTTGAGGCGGTGGGGTTAGGAGGGGGGTTGAGGTGGTGGGGTTAGGAGGGGGGTTGAGGTGGTGGGGTTAGGAGGGGGGGTTGAGGTGGTGGGGTTAGGAGGGGGGGTTGAGGCGGTGGGGTTAGGAGGGGGGTTGAGGTGGTGGGGTTAGGAGGGGGGTTGAGGTGGTGGGGTTAGGAGGGGGGGTTGAGGTGGTGGGGTTAGGAGGGGGGGTTGAGGCGGTGGGGTTAGGAGGGGGGTTGAGGTGGTGGGGTTAGGAGGGGGGTTGAGGTGGTGGGGTTAGGAGGGGGTTGAGGTGGTGGGGTTAGGAGGGGGGATGGGGTGGTGGGGTTAGGAGGGGGGATGGGGTGGTGGGGTTAGGAGGGGGGATGGGGTGGTGGGGTGGTGGGGTTAGGAGGGGGGGTTGAGGTGGTGGGGTTAGGAGGGGGGTTGAGGTGGTGGGGTTAGGAGGGGGGTTGAGGTGGTGGGGTTAGGAGGGGGGTTGAGGTGGTGGGGTTAGGAGGGGGGGTTGAGGTGGTGGGGTTAGGAGGGGGGGTTGAGGCGGTGGGGTTAGGAGGGGGGTTGAGGTGGTGGGGTTAGGAGGGGGGTTGAGGTGGTGGGGTTAGGAGGGGGGGTTGAGGTGGTGGGGTTAGGAGGGGGGGTTGAGGCGGTGGGGTTAGGAGGGGGGTTGAGGTGGTGGGGTTAGGAGGGGGGTTGAGGTGGTGGGGTTAGGAGGGGGTTGAGGTGGTGGGGTTAGGAGGGGGGATGGGGTGGTGGGGTTAGGAGGGGGGATGGGGTGGTGGGGTTAGGAGGGGGGATGGGGTGGTGGGGTGGTGGGGTTAGGAGGGGGGGTTGAGGTGGTGGGGTTAGGAGGGGGGTTGAGGTGGTGGGGTTAGGAGGGGGGTTGAGGTGGTGGGGTTAGGAGGGGGTTGAGGTGGTGGGGTTAGGAGGGGGTTGAGGTGGTGGGGTTAGGAGGGGGGATGGGGTGGTGGGGTTAGGAGGGGGGATGGGGTGGTGGGGTTAGGAGGGGGGGAGGTGGTGGGGTTAGGAGGGGGGGTTGAGGCGGTGGGGTTAGGAGGGGGGGTTGAGGCGGTGGGGTTAGGAGGGGGGTTGAGGCGGTGGGGTTAGGAGGGGGGGTTGAGGTGGTGGGGTTAGGAGGGGGGTTGAGGTGGTGGGGTTAGGAGGGGGTTTAGGCGGTGGGGTTAGGAGGGGGTTGAGGTGGTGGGGTTAGGAGGGGGGGTTGAGGTGGTGGGGTTAGGAGGGGGGTTGAGGTGGTGGGGTTAGGAGGGGGGTTGAGGTGGTGGGGTTAGGAGGGGGGGTTGAGGCGGTGGGGTTAGGAGGGGGGGAGGGCGCGATGATGTGAACAAAGGCTGAAGCGAGTCATAACGACCTCCACGGCTTCTCGCTGCGAGAACCACGCTCTCAGTCACTCTATCCCTCGCTCTCTTGTGGTTCCTTGGACGCATACAAACGCACGCACACACACGCCCCCCCCAAAACACACACACTCACATGGCCCACACACATCATATAAAATACACACAGAACCGTCACACACTCATACCGACGGATACAAACACACACACAGACACATTCACCTCTATCGCCCTACATCCCCACTCCCAGGAGAGCGATACAGACCGAAAGAGAAGAGGTGGTGTGAGGGGGCTCTTTTATGGCGCTAGAATCATTCATTAATTATACAAGCATGTCAAGTATGATTTGCATTATGTAAAATATCAGTTGTACCTGTATACTGAGTTTTGTAGTTACAAAACACTTGCAAACAGGTAAGTTGACATGTGAACAAATTAAATGAGATTTGCAAGCATTCAACTACATTTGAAAATGAATGCAACTCATTTACTAAACTTGCGCCTGGTGAATCTTCTTCTGTGAATCAAAACTCTACTTGCAGATGTCGAATCTGTGCTCTCAGAGTTTAGGCACTGATTTTGCGACAAACCTGTGCCAAAAGTTTTGCAGTTGTAATTCTGTAAGCAGGCAGCATGGAAAACAGGAACTCTGGTGTAAAGGTGAGGTCATTCTAGAACGTGCATTCACGTTTTACAGGGTTCCGGTCTGGAAGCACGCTTTATGCTATGCTAAATATGGATCAAATTCCTTAAAATGAATAGCAAGCTAGCTAAATGATATTAACAGAATGTGAAAGCTACAACAAGGCTTTGGTGAGGAAGATGAAGAGAATAATTAAAAAGTGTTTCCACATAGCATAACCGCTACAAAGCGATGCTTTTCTATTGCCATTATATGGCCGGTTGTCTAGCTAGCTAGCATTAGAGCCTTCTGGCTAGCCTGTATCTAGTGATTCTTACGTTGTGTATCAGCAATAGGTCTAGCTATGTACTTGTCATTTGGTTGAGACTAACATTAGAAAAATAATTGTTTGCTCTGTGTATATTTGGTATGTAATTAGTTGGCTTTGCTAGTTAGCAAGCTGAGATATCTGCTCAAGTTGGCTAACGTTAGCTAGCTTGCTAAAACTGTTTTGAGGAGAACAGGCTAGCTCCCTGTAGAATCAAGACAAGAGGGGATGCAGTTGCTTCACCTGGCTGCTGCAGTGCCCAGGCGAGATGAGCTAGCTAGATGCCAATGTTGAACCAATGCAATGATATTCATTTTATTAGCTTCCTATATGAGCTGCTTTTCCTGAAAATGTCTATTCTCATATGCCTAGGTAGTAGTTGTTGTTGTTGTGCCCGTTAAATGTTACAGCCACAACATCATGATCATGTAGTCTGCAGACCAGCGAGGAGGAGAAAAGTCTGCTTTGTGTGAGCTAGCTAGAACAACAACAATTAGCTTCCTATAATATCAGATAAACATTTTCTAGGAAAAGCAAGGACAGAGCTAGCTATCGGTAGTAACAGTATTATTTGAAACCACCACATGCACATCATCTGTATCTGTGAGACATTCCATATTATGTTTTAATCTATTTGTACTGTATTGCTATCTGTCTCACCTTGTACAAATCATCAGCATGAAGAATACTGAATTTTGTTTGTATTGTCAAGTGGACTAAATTCTCATTCAAATAATGGTGTGGCTCTCTTTCAGATCTGCTAAGCACACCGATGCCTTTGCTATCCACACAACAACTGCTTCAGAGTGGTTGGGTAAGCTCCTTCCTAGATGGCCTTGTCCAGAGGTGACATTGGACGGGGACACAGTGTTTCCCAACCAATCTGTCTCAGTCCCTAGTAATTATTCTGCAATAGCTTATGTGTCAGGAGGCTAGGGTCAGCTTGTCTTATCTGGACCCGTATTCACAAAGCGTGCTGATCTTAGATCAGTTTATACTTTTAGATCGTAATGAATCAAATTATATTGACTGGTGGGACCTGAGCGGACCCGGAGGAGCTGAGTCCCTAGTCGTCCCTAGCCGTTCCGACTACAGTTATGGACCCTTGGCCTGATTTCACCGGGCGTTCAACCTTGTACCAGACCCCCTGTTGATCAAGTTTAGCCAGGTAGTCACTGTGCTTCTTCCTCTGCATTGCTAACTCTTTGTTGCTTTAGGCTGAGTAACTATAAATCACTTTGACTGTTGATCAGGGCTGTCCTGATTAACATGAGATAATAGTCATGCATTTGTAACAAGAACAGTGAGTGTTGTATTTGGGTTGTATATCCTTATTTTCCAAATGTGAACGTTTAGCTGATCTGGAGTAGACTACATTTTCAAATGAACACAAGCCCTCAGTATATTATACATGGAACAATGTTTTCTATGTAATCATGATTAATATTCCCTTTTATCAATAACAGCTTCTACACATGAGACCAGGGGGTTGGGAGACACTGTGTCCCTGTCCAATGTCACCCCTGGACATGGCCATCTAGGAAGGAGCTTACCCAATAATAATGTTACTACAGACAGCTTGCTCTGTCCATGCTTTTCCTAGGAAATGTTTATCTGATATTATAGGTAGCTAATTGATTGATGTTCAAGCTAGCTCACCCAAAGCAGGCATTTCTCCTCCTCGCTGGTCTGCAGATGCATGACTACATGATCATGATGTTGTGGCTGTAACACTTAAAAGGGGCATTGCACTAGAACAACAATAACAACTAGCTAGCTCTATCAGATAGACATTTTCAGGAAAAGCAGCTCATAGCAAATCAATAAAATGTACATCCTTGCATTGGCTCGACATTGACATCTAGCTATTTAAAGTAAGATATAATCTGAGAGATCTCACCTTTTCATCTCCGTAGTAGTTTGCTGTCATCTCGTCTGGGTTACTGCAACACCCCGATTGAAGCAACTGCACATCTAAATCTTCTCCCCCATACCCTCTTGATTCTACAGGGAGCTAGCCTTTTCTCCTCAAAACATTGCTAACAAGCAAACTAACGTTAGCCAACTTGCGCAGAGACCTCAGCTTGTTAACTAACAAAACCAACCAACTACACACCAAATATGTGATCCATTTCAGGAAACTAGGGTCACTACTTCACACGAGAGCCGTTTGAATGCCTTCCGGAACATATGAACTTTCATGTGCCTTAATAACAAACTTGTATGCCATCTGTAAATACGAATACATTTGTTACATTACGAGCCTCGTTGGTTTTGCCACAGACAAAGTGAGCAACCTTCCTGCTAGCCATGATTGGCTGAGATAATGAGTGGGCTGGACTTCCCGAGAGATGAGTTCGGATTGGTCTGCCATATAGCACGCTTCTGTCTATTTGAGCGGGTTAGTATGTGTAGGTAATCCTGTCTAACGCAGCTTATATATATATATATATTGCATAGTGGAACTGCATAAGTGTTGCTCTCCACTTTCTGGAGGACTGAGTTTAGAAATAGGTGGGATTAAAGTATGATAGCTAAGGAGATGGAGAAAACACAGGTCTCCTGATTACATCTTTAAACTAAAGGTCAACCATGGCATCCATGACAGGGAGAATCGTCCAACCATGATGTATACGGGTCTAGCTAGCTACATTTTCAGATATTACACGTTTCTAATTTTGACAAAGTCATTTTCATTTCAAGTTAAAGTATACTGTTAGCTAGCTAGCTAACATTAGCTGGTTGGCTCACTAGCTAACCTTATGTGTAGCTACATGTCTTGACAAAAGACTCCACTATACAAGTATCCATTTCAATAGAATGTCACTGCAACAACTGTTGATAGATGTAGCTGGTAAATTAGCTCTGGCAATCTACTCCAATTTTAGATCACAGGTAAGATAGTCTAGCAAGCTACATTTTCAGATATTACATTTCTAATTTTGACACAAAGTCTTTTCATTTCAAGTTAAAATGTACTGTTAGCTAGCTAGCTAACATGAGCTGGCTGGCTCGCTAGCTAATGTTACGTGTATGATCTTATTATTTGTATCTAAGAGAAATTTGTTTGGCTAGTTATAGCCTAATGTTAGCTAGCTAACATTGAACCTGATTGGTTAGCTACTTGCAGATTCATGCAGGGTAGTAACGTCATGAGTTGGGATTATGGTTCATTGTTTACCTAGCTAGCTAGCTAGTGAGCTACATGTCTTATCAAGTATGCAAGTATGCAAGTAACCATTTCAGGTGTGTTCGTAAATTCAGTCTGGCCATCTACTCCGATTTCAGAGCACTTTCATCTGAGTGTGCCAGAGTGCAGAATAACTGATGAATTTACGAACGCTGAACACCCGTTGAATATGGCCGGTGTCAGTAAACGTCGGCAAAAAAAGCATAATTAAATTGTTGCCAGCAGCACAGTTACAGTCACCAACACTCTGGATAACATGAAAACAGCCTAACCAGTTCTGCTAGGGCGAGTAAAATGGTTAGAGTGGGGTGTTCTCTCATTTGTGTCTGGAAGTAGCTAGCAAGCTAGCCAATGTTAGCCAGTTAGCTTGGGTGCTTGATTGCCATTGTAAGGTCAGAACGCTCAGATCAAACCTCATCGGCCAGAGTGTCCAGTGTGCACTCTGAACGCTCCGAGAGCGTGCCAGAGCGCTGAATAACTGATGAATTTACGAACACTCAACACCCGTTGAATATGGCCGGTGTCAGTAAACATTGGCGAAAAAGCATAATTAAATTGTTGCTACAGTTACAGTCACCAACGCTCTGGATAACATAAAAACAGCCTAGCCAGCTCTGCTAGGGCGAATAAAATGGTCAGAGTGAGCTGTTCTCTCATTTGTGTCTGGTTAGCAAGTTAGCCAGTTAGCTTGGGTGCTTGACTGCTGTTAGTACAGAAAGCTCGGATCAACCTTTAAAGAGATGGGTCGGGCTAAAGCTTAAGAGGATGTGAACGATGCTGAATGGGTGCAGACAAAGAAAAGCTCTCCAGTTGGTACCAAAACATTCAAAGGCCATGTTCTCAAAAGTGAGGTTACAAGTTTCTAAACTTTCAAAGCAGAATTACTTTTCCATTGTTCCTCAAATTCAGTGTATGATATACAATTTTGAAGCTCTGTTGCTTTTATCCAATGTAAAAAACACAATTTCAAATTTTCTACAAAAGACTGAATCAAGGCGGTCGGTCACATATACACAGAGCAAACAATCATTTTCTAAACTAATGTTAGATTCGACCAAAATTACAAGTTGCTAGACCCACTGCTCTGTTACACAATGAAAAACCTCTAGATACAAGCTAGCCAGAGAAGGTTCTAATGCTATCTAGCATTACCTTTGTAGCGGTTACGCTATATGGAAACACTTAAAATATTTCATTCATCTTCCTCACCAACGCCTTGCTGTTGCTTTCAAATTCTGTCAATATCATTTAGTCATTTCAACTAATTTGATCCATATTTAGCACAGTGGAAAGCGTGCTTCAAAGACGAGCCCTGGTCAGAAGAAAAAGCCCACCCACCAGAGCTCTGGTGTTTTTCCTCTACTGGTTCCACGCATAGCAGCTCTTACTAACGAATCAACATTTTTTACAACTACAAAACCTTTGGGAAAGTAAGGTCACTAAATTAGTGCCAAAACATATTCCAAACAGTCAACTGTAGTTTTGATTCACAGAAGAAGATTCACCAGTCACAAAATCTTATTGGATTTGTTCACACATCACGTTACCTGCTCGCTAGTGTTGTTGTAGTCACACATCACATTACCTGCTCGCTAGTGTTGTTGTAGTCACACATCACATTACCTGCTCGCTAGTGTTGTTGTAGTCACACATCACATTGTCTGCTTGCTAGTGTTGTTGAATTTATTCTCAAAAGAAACTACATTTGCTAATATTTTTTGCGACTTCAAAACTGGTTATACAGGCACAAATCATACTTTACATGTGCAACTCATACTTTACATGTGCTAATCATACTTTACATGCTTGTACACTTATGACATGAATTTAACTCCATACTCTTTCTCAATTACACCTCGGAGGGGGACGACGGGGATAGATTTACTTAAAGGGTAGAAGATGCTTTCACAGGAAACATACAGCACACACGCACGCACACACACCTAAACACACACACACACACCTAAACACACACGCACACACGCACACACGCACACACTAGCCTGCTCCTGTACTCCCTGTTCACCCATGACTGCGTGGCCACGCACACCTCCAACTCAATCATCAAGTTTGCCTGATTACCAACAGTAGGCCTGATTACCAACAATGACGAGACAGCCTACAGGGAGGAGGTTAGGTCCCTGGGAGTGTGGTGCCAGGAAAATAACCTCTCACTCAACGTCAACAAAACAAAGGAACTGATTGTGGACTTCAGGAAACAGCAGAGGGAGCACCCCCCTATCCACATCGACAGGAACGCAGTGGAGAAGGTGGAAAGCTTCAAGTTTCTCAGCGTACACATCACTGACAAACTGAAATGGTCCACCCACACAGACAGTGTGGTGAAGAAGGCGCAACAGCGCATCTTCAACCTCAGGAGGCTGAAGAAATTTGTCTTGGCACCTAAAACCCTGACAAACTTTTACAGATGCACAATTGAGAGCATCCTGTCGGGCTGTATCACCGCCCGCAACCGCAGGGCTCTCCAGAGGGTGGTGCAGTCTACCCAACGCATCACTGGGGGCAAACTACCTGCCCTCCAGGACACCTACAGCACCTGATGTCACAGGAAGTCCAAAACGATCATCAAGGACAACAACCAACCGAGCCACTGCCTGTTCACCCCGCTATCATCCAGAAGGCGAGGTCAGTACATGTGCATCAAAGCTGAGAACGAGAGACCTGAAAAACAGCTTCTATCTCAAGGCCATCAGACTGTTAAACAGTCATCACTAACACATTAGAGGCTGCTGCCCTATATATATATATATATATATATATAGACTTGAAATCACTGGCCACTTCAATAATGGAACACTAGTCACTTTAATAATGTTTACATATTTTGCATTACTCATCGCATATGTACAGTTGAAGTTGGTAGTTTACATACACCTTAGCCAAATACATTTAAACTCAGTTTTTCACAATTCCTGACATTTAATCCTAGTAAAAATTCCCCGTCTTAGGTCAGTTAGGATCACCACATTATTTTAAGAATGTGAAATGGCAGAATAATAGTAGAGAGAATGATTTATTTCAGCTTTTATTTCTTTCATCATATTCCCAGTGGGTCAGAAGTTTACATACACTCAATTAGTATTTGGTAGCATTGCCTTTAAATTGTTTAACTTGGGTCAAACGTTTCGGGTAGCCTTCCACAAGCTTCCCACAATAAGTTGGGTGAATTTTGTCCCATTCCTCCTGACAGAGCTGGTGTAACTGAGTCAGATTGGTAGGCCTCCTTTGCTCGCACACGCTTTTTCAGTTCTGCCCCCAAATTTTCTATGGGATTGAGGTCAGGGCTTTGTGACGGCCACTCCAATACCTTGATTTTGTTGTACTTAAGCCATTTTGCCACAACTTTGGCAGTATGCTTGGGGTCATTGTCCATTTGGAAGACCCATTTGCGACCAAGATTTAACTTCCTGACTGATGTCTTGAGATGTTGCTTCAATATATCCACATAATTTTCCATCCTCATGATGCCATCTATTTTGCAAAGCACCCCCACAACATGATGCTGCCACCCCCGTGCTTCACGGTTGGGATGGTGTTCTTCGGCTTGCAAGCCTCCCCCTTTTTCCTCGAAAAATAACAATGGTCATTATGGCAAAACAGTTATATTTTTTGTTTCATCAGACCAGAGGACATTCCTCCAAAAAGTATGATCTTTGTCCCCATGTGCAGTTGCAAACCGTAGTCTGGCATTTTATGGCGGTTTTGGAGCAGTGGCTTCTTCCTTTCTGAGCAGCCTTTTAGGTTATGTCGATATAGGACTCGTTCTACTGTGGATATAGATACTTTTGTACCCGTTTCCTCCAGCATCTTCACAAGGTCCTTTACTGCTGTTCTGTGATCGATTGGCACTTTGGCACCAACGTATGTTCATCTCTAGGAGACAGAACGCGTCTCCTTCCTGAGCGGTATGACGGCTGCGTGGTCCCATGGTGTTTATACTTGTGTACTATTGTTTGTACAGATGAACGTGGTACCTTCAGGATGAACCAGACTTGTGGAGGTCTACAATTTATTTCCTGAGGTCTTGGCTGATTTCTTTAGATTTTCCCATGATGTCAAGCAAAGAGGCACTGAGTTTGAAGGTAGGCCTTGAAATACATCCACAGGTACACCTCCAATTGACTCAAATTATGTCAATTAGCCTATCAGAAGCTTCTAATGCCATGACATCATTTTCTGGAATTTTCCAAGCTGTTTAAAGGCACAGTCAACTTAGTGTATGTAAATGTCTGACACTCTGAATTATAAGTGAAATAATCTGTCTGTAAGCAATTGTTGGAAAAATCTCTTGTGTTATGCACAAAGTAGATGTCCTAACCGACTTGCCAAAACTATAGTTTGTTAACAAGAAATGTGTGGAGTGGTTGAAAAACGAGTTTTAATGACTCCAACCTAAGTGTATTTAAATTTCCGACTTCATCTGTATATACTGTATTCTATTCTACTGTATCTAGTCTATGCCACTGACATTGCTCGTCCAAATATTTATATATTCTTAATTCCATTCCTTTACTTAGATTTGTGTGTATTGTTGTGAAATTGTTAGATATTACTTGTTAGATATTGCTGCTCTGTTGGAGCTAGAAACACAAGCATTTCACTACACCCGCCATAACATCTGCTAAACACGTGTATGCGACCAATAAAATTTGATGCGATTCTGTACGTGTGTGTACGGGTTGGGGGTTGTTATTGGTGTGTGTGTGTGTGTGTGTGTGTGTGTGTGAGAGAGTTTTTCTCCAGCACAGCACAGGGGTGGAGTAACATCTCACAGAAAAATATTATATGTGAGTGGAAACAAAGGAAGAAAGAGAGCGAGATAAGGAAGGAAGGAGGGAGATAAGGAAGGAAGGAAGGAAGGAGGGAGATAAGGAAGGAGGAGGGAGGTAAGGAAGGAGGAGGGAGGTAAGGAAGGAAGGAAGGAAGGAGGGAGATAAGGACGGAGGAGGGAGGTAAGGAAGGAGGAGGGAGGTAAGGAAGGAGGAGGGAGGTAAGGAAGGAAGGAGGGAGGTAAGGAAGGAAGGAGGAGGGAGGTAAGGAAGGAGGAGGGAGATAAGGAAGGAGGAGGGAGATAAGGAAGGAGATAAGGAAGGAGGAAGGAGTGTTGGTGTTATTCTTATTGTTTTCGAGAGGACCAGCAGTATTTCTTATGAGCAGCAGGCCTGGCCCTTCCCTCCAGTGGGGTAATACTCAGCGTGTCTGTGTTTGTTCCGTACAGGGGTCAACTTGGGGACGGAAGGGAGTGCCTAAGGGGCTGGGCCCTGCATGGTTTAATCAACAACGTTACCCTGGCCTCTGCTTTAACAACAAGGAAACCGTTTTCTACACTACCACGACCACTGTTTGTATAGAAGAAAGTGTGGGAAACTGTGTGTGTGTGTGTGTGTGTGTGTGTGTGTGTGTGTGTGTGTGTGTGTGTGTGTGTGTGTGTGTGTGTGTGTGTGTGTCCATGTGTCCATGCGTGCACGCGGGTGTTTTTGTGAGTGAGTGAGAAAAGGAATTACTTATTTCCTGGGGTGGCATGACAGGTAGACACAGCCGTCAGAAAGAGAGAGGTGAGCGAGAACAAGAGGGAGAAAGAGTGTGGGAGAGAGGGTAGGAGAATGGCGAGGGAGAGGCAAAAACGAAGAGATAGAGGCGACTGAGAACAACAGAATGAGAGAGAGAGAGAGAGAGAGAGAGAGAGAGAGAGAGAAAGAGAGAGAGTAACAGAGAGAGGTGACTGAGAACAACAGAATGAGAGAAAAGAGAGAGAAATAGAAAAAGAGTCATCATAGCAGCTCATGCTGTGCTGGTAAACACATTTTCAAGCAGCTTGCTGTGAGGTAATGCCAAAGCCATCATCTTTCCCTCCTTCCATCACCACTCCTTTGGTTACTCCAGCAGCATGACTAATATGCCATTACCCCATGAAGACATATTTCAGTTGAATGCATTGAGTTGTACAACTGACTAGGTATCCCCCTCTCCCTTTGACTTTTCCCATAGTAAAACGTAGGCCAGGCAGGCAGCCCTCAAGAGTTTGTCTCAACACTCCCTGGCCACAACCCCTCTGCCTCTCCTCTCACCCTCCTCTCTCGTTCCATTGGGACCAACGTTCAAAGCATGTAACAGAATCACAACCTCTCCCATAGATGCTGCAGGGCTGCGCTGTAGTGCTGACTGAGTCACATGACCAACATACTCCATTGCTTACTTGAGGAGGAAGACATCGTAGCAAGCTGCAGCTGAATGAGGCCGGGAGGGGCATGAGGCTGGGAGGGGCATGTGGCCGGGAGGGGCATGAGGCTGGGAGCGATAGTAGCAAGCTGCATGAGGCCACCACACGTTAATACAACACAGAGGTGGACCAGAAACACCACACGTTAATACAACACAGAGGTGGACCAGAAACACCAGACGTTAATACAACACAGAGGTGGACCAGAAACACCACACGTTAATACAACACAGAGGTGGACCAGAAACACCACATGTTAATACAACACAGAGGTGGACCAGAAACACCACATGTTAATACAACACAGAGGTGGACCAGAAACACCACATGTTAATACAACACAGAGGTGGACCAGAAACACCACATGTTAATACAACACAGAGGTGGACCAGAAACACCACACGTTAATACAACACAGAGGTGGACCAGAAACACCACACGTTAATACAACACAGAGGTGGACCAGAAACACCACATGTTAATACAACA
>NC_138304.1:97713597-97761097 GCF_965601325.2 Salmo salar
TGTCAGAGTAGGGTGTCTGCAGAAGCCTGGTCCTGGATACATTAAGGTGTCAGAGTAGGGTGTCTGCAGAAGCCTGGTCCTGGATACATTAAGGTGTCAGAGTAGGGTGTCTGCAGAAGCCTGGTCCTGGATACATTAAGGTGTGTCAGAGTAGGGTGTCTGCAGAAGCCTGGTCCTGGATTCATTAAGGTGTCAGACTAGGGTGTCTGCAGAAGCCTGGTCCTGGATTCATTAAGGTGTGAGAGTAGGGTGTCTTCCTGCAACACAGGAATGTCAGTGTTCTGCCTTGGCCAGCGAAGAGCCCGGATCTCAATCCCATTGAGCAAGTCTGGGACCTGTTGGATCGGAGGGTGAGGGCTAGGGCCATTCCCCCCAGTACTTAATACAGCTGGTGGCCACACCAGATACTGACAGTTACTTTTGATTTTGACCCCCCCCCCCCCTTTGTTCAGGGACACATTATTCTATTTCTGTTAGTCTGTGGAACTTGTTCAGTTTACGTCTCAGTTGTTGAATCTTGTTATGTTCATACAAATATGTACACATATAAGTTTGCTGAAAATAAAACGCAGTTGACAGTGAGAGGAAGTATCTTTTTTTGCTGAGTTTATTTACAAAGCCCTTTTTACATCAGCAGATGTCACAAAGTGCTTACACAGAAACCCAGCCTAAAACCCCAAACAGCAAGCAATGCAGATGTAGAACCACTAACTACTAATTTGCCAAAAGGCTGAGAGATGGGGGTTGAGAAATGAAACCAATCTCAAATTCCTAATTGGCACTCTAGAATGGGTATATCATTATTTGAAAGGTTTTGTAAATATTGCATATTACTCCTACTCAACTACATAACGACATGAAAGTGATGTTTTTATCCCTGTTAAAGAGGAGTCTAGCCTGGTCCCAGATCAGTCTTCTGTTTGGCTTGACTACAGGAGATGGGTGCAGCAATAACAGATCTAGGACCAGCTAAAAAGGAGTCATATTCAGAACAAAGAAATTCCACCACCTCATTAGTAAGCCTGTGGACTTTGTACCACCTTATTGGTCAATTAGAATCATTTATTGGCAAATGCGGGATGAAAATAACGCAGAAAATAATGTGTGTTGAACAATGAGAAAGGTATAAAAGAAACAGAGCCTGCACACTCATAAGCTCCACCATGTACCTTTATTAATTAACAAATGTTTCCATCCTGCAAGGCTCTTTGTCAGGTCATTCCACTGGGAGAGTACCACACCCATATCTATAGACTTAAGACAACCACCAATGAGGGTGGGTCCATACATATTTAAGTTGAATAGGGGCAACACAAAAACTCTAAATAATAATAAATGTATATATATATATATATATATATAACTATGAAATAACACGTATGGAATCATGTAGTAACCAAAAAAGTGTTAACCTGTTTAGGATAGGGGGCAGTATTTTCACGGCCGGATAAAAAACGTACCCGATTTAATCTGGTTATTACTCCTGCCCAGAAACTAGAATATGCATATAATTATTGGCTTTGGATAGAAAACACCCTAAAGTTTCTAAAACTGTTTGAATGGTGTCTGTGAGTATAACAGAACTCATATGGCAGGCCAAAACCTGAGAAGATTCCATACAGGAAGTGCCCTCTCTGACCATTTCTTGGCCTTCTATAGCTTCTTTATCAAAAATAGAGGATCTCTGCTGTAACGTGACATTTTCTAAGGCTCCCATAGGCTCTCAGAAGGCGCCAGAACGGGGAATGATGACTCTGCAGTCCCTGGGCGAAAAACAGTAGGGGTTTTGGAAAGTGGTCGTTCTGAGAACAATGACACGGGGGCGCGAGTGCATGTGAAGACTCCATTTTCTATTTTCAGTGTTTGAACGAAAACAACGTCTCCCGGTCGGAATATTATCGCTATTTTACGAGAAAAATCGCATAAAAATTTATTTTAAACAGCGTTTGACATGCTTCGAAGTACGGTAATGGAATATTTTGAATTTTTTTTTCACGATATGCGCCGGCGCGTCACCCTTCGGATAGTGTCTTGAACGCAAGAACAAAACGCAGCTATTTGGATATAACTATGGATTATTTGGAACCAAAACAACATTGGGTGTTGAAGTAGAAGTCCTGGGAGTGCATTTTGATGAAGTCCTGGGAGTGCATTCTGACGAAGAACAGCAAAGGTAATCTAATTTTTCTTATAGTAAATCTGAGTTTGGTGAGTGCCAAACTTGGTGGGTGTCAAAATAGCTAGCCATGATGGCCGGGCTATCTACTCAGAATATTGCAAAATGTGCTTTCACCAAAAAGCTATTTTAAAATCGGACACCGCGATTGCATAAAGGAGTTCTGTATCTATAATTCTTAAAATAATTGTTATGTATTTTGTGAACGTTTATCGTGAGTAATTTAGTAAATTCACAGAAGTTTTCGGTGGGTATGCTAGTTCTGAACGTCACATGCTAATGTAAAAAGCTGTTTTTTTTATATAAATATGAACTTGATTGAACAAAACATGCATGTATTGTATAACATAATGTCCTAGGAGTGTCATCTGATGAAGATCATCAAAGGTTAGTGCTGCATTTAGCTGTGGTTTTGGTTTTTGTGACATTATATGCTAGCTTGAAAAATGGGTGTGTGATTATTTCTGGCTGGGTACTCTCCTGACATAATCTAATGTTTTGCTTTCGCTGTAAAGCCTTTTTGAAATCGGACAATGTGGTTAGATAAAGGAGAGTCTTGTCTTTAAAATGGTGTAAAATAGTCATATGTTTGAAAAATTGAAGTTTTTGGATTTCTGAGGTGTTTGTAATTCGCGCCACGCTCTATCATTGGATATTGGCGAGGCGATCCGCTAGCGGCACATCTAGATGTAAGAGGTTAAACAAATCAAAATATATTTTAGATTCTTCAAAGTAGCCACCCTTTGCCTTGATGACAGCTTTGCACACTCAGCTTTGCATTCTCTCAAACATCTTCACCTGGAATGCTTTTCCAACAGTCTTGAAGGAGTTCCCACATATGATGAGCACTTGTTGGCTGCTTTTCCTTCACTCTGTGGTCCGACTCATCCCAAACCATCTCAATTTGAATGAGGTCGGGATTGTGGAGGCCAGGTCATCTGATGCAGCACTCCATCTCTCACCTTCTTGGTCAAATAGCCATTACACAGCCTGGAGGTGTGTTGGGTTATTGTCCTGTTGAAAAATGATAGTCCCACTAAGCCCAAACCAGATGGGATGGCATATTGCTGCAGAATTCTGTGGTAGCCATGCTGGTTATGTGTGCCTTGAATTCTAAATAAATCACAGACAGTGTCATCAGCAAAGCACACCCACACCATAACTCAGCCTCCTCCATATTTTACCGGTGGGAAATACACACGTGGAGATCATCCGTTCACCCACACCACGTCTCACAAAGATACAGCGGTTGGAACCCAAATGTGTGTTATTTCAAAGTTTTGATGTCTTCACTATTATTCTACAATGTAGAAATTAGTAAAAATAAAGAAAAACCCTTGAATGAATATTATAACTGTATGAGCATTCATATAAGGCACACAGGGCAAATCTTACTTGACAACCATCTGTCTGATGTAAGGGGGGCTTTTGTACACTACCTGGGGAGGGTGTTTGAAAATAGTAGGTTGTCTCTAAGATCTGTGCCAGTGTTTTCGAACAAAGGGGCTACCCCGAGGAGTGGCTGAACAGGACGTCTGAAAGATTCCAGAATGTAACCCAAGACGAGTGTCTACAGATGTAGAATCTTAATTTGATCACTCTTATGCTGCTGAGAATTTTCCAGCAGGAAATGTAACCTTGTAGTGTATTCTAGGTTTTATAAGGCTCCTAAATTTGTCATTTCCACTTTAAAATGTTAGACTTGATTTGCCCTAACCCCTAAAAGAAATACTGCTTGAGAGAATGCCAAGAGTGCAAAGCTGTCATCAAGGCAAAGGGTGGCTATTTGAAGAATCTCAAATATATTTTGATTTGTTTAAAACTTTTTGGGTTACTACATGATGATGTTTTAAAATAGTAAAAATAAAGAAAATGTGTAGGAATGTGTAGGTGTTCTCAAACTTTTGACCGGTAGTGTATATATAGTTTTTGTGTTGCACCTTTCCACTTAAACATGTATAGACCCACCCTAATTGGTGCTTGTTTTATCTCTATAAATATGGGTGTGGTACACTCCCGGTGAAACGGTGTTTGTATATTAATAAAGGTACGCGGTGGAGCTTGAGTGTGCAGTCTCTGTTTCTTTAATACTGACTTTGGCCTTGCATCCCACTAAAGTTTGTGTTTGATCACACTTGACAATGAGAGAGGACCATGGGAACCTTGCGATCGGTATCTATGGGAACCTTGCGATCGGTATCTATGGGAACCTTGCGATCGGTATCTATGGGATCCATTTACATAGCAAGACGGGCCTTGTACGCATCACTGATTGATTTCTTCATGGATTTACAATGTCTTCCACACTGTCAAACCCAAGCTACGGACATATTGGTCTCGCCTCCCCTGACAGCCATAAAACCTGACAGCCATACTCTTATGATTTCAATAAATGTAAATCGATTTTTTTATTGTTGATGGTTTCAGAATGAATCTCTCCAGTAATAAGTCAACTCCTACTACCATCTATGCATCTTCTGTAATCGTCATAACCATTCTGAATACATTATCCAGGTATTTATGTTGTCATGGCAATAACTTTTTAATGCCGATGCTTAGAAAGAGACGTTGTCAAAAATGGAACCTTCAGTCACTTCCCATTGCTCATTTACAGTCCTTATTAGTGGGCTGTGTGTGTGTGTGTGTGTGTGTGTGTGTGTGTGTGTGTGTGTGTGTGTGTGTGTGTGTGTGTGTGTGTGTGTTTGTTCATGCTTTCTTTTGAGGCCTGTGATGCGACAACGTGGCAAAGCCCATTTGTGTTTGGTATAAATTATCCCTGCCCAACACACAAGCAGCACGCCTCAGCGGCTTGGCAACTCAGCCGCCATCAGATCAACTTTTTTAGATTGGATACTGACTGGGCTGAATGCCATAATCAACCACTCCCCTCAAACTTACTACACTCACCATATTTCATTAAACTGCCGATTGGTAAATAAATTCCAATGCATGGCAAGGGCATTCCCCACACAACACCATCACAGGTGGTCACAGTGTTGGAGAGATTCTAGAATGTCTCATGGAAACGGTTCTATTGTTCAAGGATGAAAAGAGATTCATTGGCGGTTTTCTGGCAGCTGAGATCTTTCTTATTGACCAAAACCAAACACGGAGATTACACAGATTAAAGCTTTGCTTTATGTGAGGCCTGGTGGTTGAAGGTGAAATAAGGACAGGTGTGACAAACACCCATGAAAAGAGGGGAAAACAAGTGAGAAAGTGAGTTGGTCGTATTTATTAAGAAGTTACTACCTGCTCTATAAAATATGAACGTGTCAGTGCATTCAGACAGCGGTCTACTAGTTGTTAGTTTGCCTGCTAGTTTCTCTATAGAATATAAACACACACCTAACAAAGGGGGACCATTAATTCTTTGTGAGACGACTGGAATTCTGTTGCTGTATTTTTAGCAGAATGTTGCTGCCAGAGCCAATCTGATACGGCTTACAGAATATTTCAATCATTGCTCAGTACATTCGAGGAAGTCAGACGGACGAATAAACCTATCCGTGTCCAATCCGATAAGAGGGTGTTGGTGCACGCCAGGGCTGGGCTGGAGGAGTGAAGTCTCTCTCTCTCTCAACTGAGGGCTGTCTGGAAGGCTTCCACCCTGCTCTGCTGCAGAGAAAGAGAGGGGAGAAACACCTTCTTTTCAGACGGTAATCACATGGTCTCTAGTAACTAACAGACCAACCACCATTCACTCTCTCTGGAGCAAATTGTTTTCTTTGGCCAACGCTATCCTGAGCAGCATTGCTCTGCCGCTGAGAGACCATATTGTTCCATTGCTACTTTGAGCTGACTACCCGCCACACAAACCTCACACCTCCCCCTCTCTATTTCGACATTCATCCAGCCAAACCCCTTTGCAGTTTGCACATATCCGGCAACTGTATCAGTGTGCCAGAAAAAGAGGAGAAAGAAATGAAATACCGTAGTAAAAAAACTACAAGAGGAGAAAGGGAAGATTAAAAAGGCAACGTCACTTCAAAACAGACGATAATGCTGTAGTCCCTCAGGAGGAAAAGAGCGTTTTGGCTGCGTTCCCTGGCTGAGAGCTGGCTACGTTACAGCGCTGGGCCAGTAGGTTGGATAGAACACATGGCTGCTGGCGGAACACTCAGAACACAATGCAGTTCCATTCCAGAACCCACATACACACATACAACAAACCCAAAGAAACAGATTTGTTTGGACTTTGTTTGAAGTTAGGTTGTAACATTAATCTTTGACTAGGCTACATGTTTATGTTCAGCACACGGCCGGGTTTATCACCAGTCAAAAAGGCTTATGTTATTGACGTATATTCATCAGACGTTCAATAACAAAACATTTGTCAAACTAAAAAAAGTCTAAGCCTGCTGTGAGTATAACTTTTTTTTTTTAAACAGGTTATTTTTTGATAAACATGAGAAACTTCAGTGAAAAACACACACTGGTTCTCCATGCATGCGTGAGAACTAAAGATGTCGGTCAAGGAGGCCATATCTGGGTTCAAATACTACTCGAAATCATTTCAAATACATAATATGTGCTTAATTAAGCTTTCCTGTTGCAATGGAACCAATAGAACAGTCATAAAACGGCAAACTGCGCCCATTTGGCGTTCCAGGCAGAGAAGTAAATAAAAAATATTTGAAAGATTTCAAATAGTATTTGAACCCAGGTAAGGAGGCCAGGCCTTGAAACCGCAGATCATTGGCTGACCGTTGTTTTAATAAGCAGAGTCGCTTTCTTGATTTCCCCCCAAACTAAACTTCACTTCTCCTGCTAACAATTAGTCTCCAGAAAGCTATTTGTCAAACGTTTTGTGCCGATCAGTCTCCACCAGTCAGCTCCCCAGCTCGCATTACAATTGGACGTTTCCTGCTATAGGGAAAAAACAAGTCCCTCAAACGAACAGTAAGACTAAACAGCTTCTTAAAAACCATACGAGTACCAACACGGTGTCTATGTATTCAGTGCCATTGGTGGAAGGGAGTACTACAAACCTTGAATTGAAGCATACCTAAACATAAACAAGAACTGTAGGCTGAATCCTCCTTCTTTGTGAGAAGTTCCACATTCTAAGATGTTTTATTAAGCCTGCTGTGTCTCACATAGAACTGTATCTGGGGGCTGGTTGCAGTCGGGAGGGAGGGACAATAGGTTAATCATCATATAGTAGAGTGTTGATTGTACAGAAGGTTCATGGTGTGAAGAAATATGATGAGCTAACCTACTCAATACAATAAATGAGATGTACAGAATAGCTGACATGTACAGTGCCTTCAGAAAGTATTCACACCCCTTGACTTTTTCCAAATTGGGATTTCAAATGGATTCAATTGCTGTTTTGTGTCACTTACAAATTAATTAAAAATGAAAAGCTGAAATGTCTTTAGTCAATAAGTATTCAACCCCTTTCTTATGGCAAGCTTAAATAGGTTCAAGAGTAAAAATGTGCTTACCAAGTCACATAATAAGTGTTTAATATGATGATTATTATTATTTTTTTACATTTTAGTCATTTAGCAGACGCTCTTATCCAGAGCGACTTACAGTAGTGAATGCATACATTTCATACATTTTATTTATTCCGTACTGGTCCCCCGTGGGAATCGAACCCACAACCCTGGCGTTGCAAACACGTTGCAAACACCATGCTCTACCAACTGAGCCACACCCTCCCCCGATTACTACCTCATCTCTGTTCCCCACACATACAGATAATTCTAAGGTCCCTCAGTCGAGCAGTGAATTTCAAACACAGATTCAACAACAACAAAGACCAGGGTGGTTTTCCAATGTCTCGCAAAGAGGTAGATAAAGTAATTACACTTTGGATGGTGTATCAATACACCCAGTCATTACAAAGATACAGTCGTCCTTCCTAACTCAGTTAATGGAGAGGAAGGAAACCGCTCAGGGATTTCACCATGAGGCCAATGGTGACTTTAAAAAAGTTACACAGTTTAATGGCTGTGATAGGAGAAAACTGAGGATGGATAAACAACATTGTATTTACTCTACAATACTAACCTAAACGACAGAGTGAAAAGAAATCTGTATAGAATTTTTTTTAAATACAAAAACATGCATCCTGCTTGCAACAAGGCACTAAAACAAAACTGCAAAAAATGTAGCAAAGAAATTAACTTTATCTCCATAAATATAAAGCGTTATGTTTGAGGCAAATCCAACACATCACTGAGTACCACTCTTCATATTTTCAAGCATAGTGGTGGCTGCATCATGTTATGAGTATACTTGTCATCATCAAGGACTGGAGTTTTTTTGTATAAAAAGAAACGGAATAGAGCTAAGCACAGGCAAAATCCTAGAGGAAAACATGGTTCAGTCTGCTTTCAACAGACACCGGGAGACAAATTCACCTTTCAGCAGGACAATAACTTAAAACACACTGGAGTTGCTTACCAAGACGGCATTGAATGTTCCTGAGTGGCCTAGTTACAGTTTTTACTTAAGTCAGCTTGAAAATCTAAAATGGCTATGTAGCAATGAGCAACAACCAACTTGCAATGAGCTTGAAGAATTTTTTAACAAATATTGTGCAATCCAGTTGTGCAAAGCTCTTATAGACTTACCCAGAAAGACTCACAGCTGTAATCACTCTTATAGACTTACCCAGAAAGACTCACAGCTGTAATTACTGCAATTTATTAACTCAGGGGTGTGAATACTTATTTAAATTAGATATTTCATTTAATTTTCAATTCATTTGCTAAATATTCTAAAAACATGTTTTCACTTTGTCATTCTGGGGGATTGTGTGTAGATGGATCAAATGTGTGTTTTTTTTTAACCTATTTTGAAGTCGGGCTGTAACACAACGAAATGTGGAATAAGTCAAGGGGTATAAATACTTTCTGAAGGCAGTGTACGTGTGTGAATGAAAGGTCCCCAGACCGCCAGAGGCCCTCAGGTCATTTTTACCATAACCAGCACCATACATTCTTTTCTCTATTCTACAGTAATTTAACACACTACAGCACTTACAGGTAGGTCTACAGAGCCTTTGGAAAGTATTCATATCCATTGACTTATTCCACATTTTGTTGTGTTACAGGATGCACCCCATAATGACAAAGTGAAAACATGTTTTTAGAAATGTTTGCAAATATATTTAAAATTAAATATAGAAATTTCATTGACATAAGTATTCACAACCCTGAGTCAATACTTTGTAGAAGCACCTTTGGCAGCGATTACAGCTTTGACTCGTCTTGGGTATGTCTGTATCAGCTTTGAGTCGTCTTGGGTTTGTCTGTATCATCTTTGACTCGTCTTGGGTATTGGGTCTGTATCAGCTTTGAGTCGTCTTGGGTCTTCTATCAGCTTTGAGTCGTCTTGGGTATTGGGTCTGTATCAGCTTTGAGTCGTCTTGGGTCTTCTATCAGCTTTGAGTCGTCTTGGGTATTGGGTCTGTATCAGCTTTGAGTCGTCTTGGGTCTTCTATGAGCTTTGAGTCGTCTTGGGTATTGGGTCTGTATCAGCTTTGAGTCGTCTTGGGTATTGGGTCTGTATCAGCTTTGAGTCGTCTTGGGTATTGGGTCTGTATCAGCTTTGAGTCGTCTTGGGTATTGGGTCTGTATCAGCTTTGAGTCGTCTTGGGTATTGGGTCTGTATCAGCTTTGCACATCTGGATTTGGGGATTTTCTCTCATTCTTCCATGCAGATTTTCAGGCCCAGTACATCACCAGGGCCAAACGTCCTGCCATCCAGGACCTCTATACCAGGCCGTGTCAGAGGAAGGTCCTAAAAATTGTCAAAGTCCAGCCACCCAAGTCATAGACTGTTCTCTCTGCTACCGCACGGCAAGCAGTACCAGAGAGCCAAGTCTAGGTCCAAGAGGCTTTTAAACAGCTTCTACCCTCAAGCCATAAGACTCTTGAACATCTATTCAAATGGCTACCCAGACTATTTGCATTGCCCCCCCCTCCTTCTCTTTTACACTGCTGCCACTCTGTCATTTTAATGACTCTACCTACATGTACATATTACCTCAATTAACCGGTGCCCCCGCACATTGACTCTGTACCGGTACCCCCTGTATATAGTCTGGCTATTGGTTATTTTACTGCTGTTCTTTAATTACTTGTTCCTTTTATTTCTTATTCTTATTAGTATTTTTTAAACTGCATTGTTGGTTAGGGGCTTGTAAGTAAGCATTTCACTGTAAGGTCACACCTGTTGTATTCGGCACATGTGACTAATAACATTTGATTTGATGGTGTTAGATGGGTGATGAGCTATGCCTGGTTGTGCCTGGTTTTCTCCAGACATTGCGCTTTGCATTCAGGACAAATAGTAACATTTTTGTCTCATCAGACAACAAAATCTTTTGCCTTATGATCTCAGAGTTTTTTACAAACTCCAGGCGTGCTGTAATGTGCCTTTTTCTCAGGAGTGGCTTCCGTCTGGCCACTCTAAAATGTAAAATATGTCAAAGGTGCATCTGTGTGTGCAAATTTGAGATACACTGTTCCAATCAAGTTGTAGTGACATCAAGGATGACCAAAGAAAATTGCATGCACCTTAGCTCAATTTGGAGTGTCACAGCAAAGGGATGTGAATACATACGTAAATAAGACATTTCTGTATTTCATTAGCACATTATAATTTTTTTCTTCTAAAAACGTGTTTTCACTTTTTCATTATGGGTTATTGTGTGTAGATGGGTGAAGGAAAAAAAAAAAAAATCATCCATTTTGAATTCAGGCTGTAACACAACAAAATGTGGAATAAGTCAAGCGGTATGAATACTTTCTGAAGGCACTGTATACTCCACTGAGGTGACCATCTTCTGTAGGTTACTGTGGACTGGAGCACCAGCAGCAAACATCGCGGCAGTTCTCTTGTAAATCACAACTTTGAAAGAAAC
The DNA here is from genome assembly GCF_965601325.2 of Salmo salar. Classification (NCBI taxonomy): domain Eukaryota; kingdom Metazoa; phylum Chordata; class Actinopteri; order Salmoniformes; family Salmonidae; genus Salmo; species Salmo salar. The sequence goes on from NC_138304.1 coordinate 97,724,658, forward strand.
GCAGTTTAAAACCTCAAATTCACACTGCTCTGGGAATTGATTCAAAACAATTCCTCAGGCATTCTTGCTCTATCATTCCCTCCCACTCCACCATTCCCTCCCTCTCCCCTTCCCTCTCTTGCCCAAGCCCCCATTATGGGATAAAGGTTACTAACAGTTACTATGGTAGTGGCAGAAGCGTTTATTCCCCTTGAAAGCGTCTAACGTTCGCAGCAGAAATCGGTCACAGGTGTGTGGACCTTAATCTGAAGGCAATAATGGTCCTGCACTGGGGAGAGGTCACTGAGGAAGAGGAACTCGAACTTGTTCCTATTGAAGCCCCAGACAGAATTGTCTCTCTCCACTCCCATTAATTTCAGTCTGAGAGTGTGCTTAAGCTATTAGACAGCGTCGGAGATCCTATAGCCTACAGCCAAGTAAGGGGAGAGGATAATTCCTTTTTTTCTTCTCCCTTCTTTTGAGTGATGAATTGAAACCTGCTTGGGATTGGGTGGGGGTTTAATTGGGCATTGTCACATTATAGAATGCACTCTAGAATGGCCCTCACAAAAGGAATTACTTGGCTGCTGGATATCAGGGTACCCACCTGGTAGAATGGAACATGAATAAAGGAGATTACAACCATTGAAGTTTCACAACTGGCCTATCCACTACAGACACTTAACATTTCATCTGTAGATATCCGTTTGCATATGAGACTTTTGAAAAATTAAATACAACATGTGCATTGTGGGAAGAGGAAACCATAGCACAGAGACCAACATGGCTAGATTAAAGGTTTCTAGCAGCATGAGGTAGCCACATTATCCATTAAGAGTCCACCCAAAACGGTGCGTGGCAAATTCCGACTGGAACAAAGATGGAGATTGCAGATGCAGAGGCCTTTTTGACTGTTCAAGGACATCTGGGCCAGGCTACTAGAGCAGATTCTGCTCTCACTGTTCATCTAATGGCATTAGGGCTGTGACGGTCATGGAATTATGGAGGACGGTATTTGACCAGCCAAATGACCACGGTCTCCATAATAACCGTTGTATAGCAATTATTATTGTTTAATTTCTTACACACATTTTCTCCTCTCCTCGTAAATAAAATGTTACTGGTCGTGTACACATTTTGCAGATATTATCACAGCTGTAGCAACATGCTTATGTTTCTAACTTCAACAGTACAGTAATACCCAACAATACACACAAATCCAAAAAATAAAGGAATTAAGAAATATAGAAATATTAGAACAAGCAAAGTCAGAGTCCGGAATATAAATACACTGTATATGTATAGGACGGTGTGTATAGACATTATGGACTGTATATGAATATATATGGATGGTGTGTATAGACATTATGGACAGTATATGAATAGAAAAGTTGTGTACAGCAGTAGTTATATAGGATGGTGTGTATAGACATTATGGACTGTATATGAATAGAAAAGTTGTGTACAGCAGTAGTTATATAGGATTAGCCTTGACTAGAATACAGTATATAAATATGAAGTGAGTAAAACAGTATGTAAACATGATTAAAAATGACCAGTGTTCAATGACTATGTACATAGGGTCTCTAAGGTGCAGGGTAGAGTACCGGGTAGTAGCTAGCTAGTAACAGTGACTAATGTTCAGGGCAGGGCATTGGGTGGAGGCTGGCTAATGGTGACTATTTAACAGTCTGATGGCCTGGAGGAAGAAGCTGTTTTTCAGTCTCTCGGTCTAAGCTTTGATACACCTGTACTGTCTCCACCTTCTAGATGGTAGTGGGGTGAAGAGGTCGTGGCTCGGGTGGCTGAGGTCCTTGATGATCTTCTAGATGGTAGTGGGGTGGCTGAGGTCCTTGATGATCTTCTAGATGGTAGCGGGGTGGCTGAGGTCCTTGATGATCTTCTAGATGGTAGTGGGGTGAAGAGGTCGTGGCTCGGGTGGCTGAGGTCCTTGATGATCTTCTAGATGGTAGTGGGGTGAAGAGGTCGTGGCTCGGGTGGCTGAGGTCCTTGATGATCTTCTAGATGGTAGTGGGGTGAAGAGGTCGTGGCTCGGGTGGCTGAGGTCCTTGATGATCTTCTCGGCCTTCCTGTGACAGAGCCCTGCGGTTGCGGATGGTGCAGTTGCCGTACCAGGCGGCGATACAGCCCGACAGGATGCTCTCATTGTGCATCTGTAGAAGTTCCTGAGGGTCTTAGGGGCCAAACCGAATTTCTTCAGCCTCCGTATCTAGCAGTTTGTGTTCACCAGATAGGGGTCAGTCCCCATATGTAAAACATTCCTCTCCAATGCAGGACAAACAAGACAGACGGATATGGAGGATCAACAGCTGTGTTCTCATGGGAGAAAAAAATAACAAGGTGGAGAGACGCAGAGGGATGGAGGTGGAGAGACGCAGAGGGATGGAGGTGAAGAGACGCAGAGGGATGGAGGTGAAGAGACGCAGAGGGATGGAGGTGAAGAGACGCAGAGGGATGGAGGTGAAGAGACGCAGAGGGATGGAGGTGAAGAGACGCAGAGGGATGGAGGTGGAGAGACGCAGAGGGATGGAGGTGAAGAGACGCAGAGGGATGGAGGTGGAGAGACGCAGAGGGATGGAGGTGAAGAGACGCAGAGGGATGGAGGTGAAGAGACGCAGAGGGATGGAGGTGGAGAGACGCAGAGGGATGGAGGTGAAGAGACGCAGAGGGATGGAGGTGAAGAGACGCAGAGGGATGGAGGTGAAGAGACGCAGAGGGGGAGGTGAGGCGCGAGGGTGGAGGGAGAGACGCAGAGGGATGGAGGTGGAGAGACGCAGAGGGATGGAGGTGAAGAGACGCAGAGGGATGGAGGTGGAAGAGACGCAGAGGGATGGAGGTGAGAGAGACGCAGAGGGATGGAGGTGAAGAGACGCAGAGGGATGGAGGTGAAGAGACGCAGAGGGATGGAGGTGAAGAGACGCAGAGGGATGGAGGTGGAAGAGACGCAGAGGGATGGAGGTGAAGAGACGCAGAGGGATGGAGGTGGAGAGACGCAGAGGGATGGAGGTGAAGAGACGCAGAGGGATGGAGGTGAAGAGACGCAGAGGGATGGAGGTGAAGAGACGCAGAGGGATGGAGGTGGAGAGACGCAGAGGGATGGAGGTGGAGAGACGCAGAGGGATGGAGGTGGAGAGACGCAGAGGGATGGAGGTGGAGAGACGCAGAGGGATGGAGGTGAAGAGACGCAGAGGGATGGAGGTGAAGAGACGCAGAGGGATGGAGGTGGAGAGACGCAGAGGGATGGAGGTGGAGAGACGCAGAGGGATGGAGGTGGAGAGACGCAGAGGGATGGAGGTGAAGAGACGCAGAGGGATGGAGGTGGAGAGACGCAGAGGGATGGAGGTGAAGAGACGCAGAGGGATGGAGGTGGAGAGACGCAGAGGGATGGAGGTGAAGAGACGCAGAGGGATGGAGGTGAAGAGACGCAGAGGGATGGAGGTGAAGAGACGCAGAGGGATGGAGGTGAAGAGACGCAGAGGGATGGAGGTGGAGAGACGCAGAGGGATGGAGGTGGAGAGACGCAGAGGGATGGAGGTGGAGAGACGCAGAGGGATGGAGGTGGAGAGACGCAGAGGGATGGAGGTGGAGAGACGCAGAGGGATGGAGGTGAAGAGACGCAGAGGGATGGAGGTGAAGAGACGCAGAGGGATGGAGGTGAAGAGACGCAGAGGGATGGAGGTGAAGAGACGCAGAGGGATGGAGGTGGAGAGACGCAGAGGGATGGAGGTGGAGAGACGCAGAGGGATGGAGGTGAAGAGACGCAGAGGGATGGAGGTGGAGAGACGCAGAGGGATGGAGGTGAAGAGACGCAGAGGGATGGAGGTGAAGAGACGCAGAGGGATGGAGGTGAAGAGACGCAGAGGGATGGAGGTGAAGAGACGCAGAGGGATGGAGGTGGAGAGACGCAGAGGGATGGAGGTGGAGAGACGCAGAGGGATGGAGGTGGAGAGACGCAGAGGGATGGAGGTGAAGAGACGGGGAGGGATGGAGGTGGAGAGACGCAGAGGGATGGAGGTGAAGAGACGCAGAGGGATGGAGGTGAAGAGACGCAGAGGGATGGAGGTGGAGAGACGCAGAGGGATGGAGGTGAAGAGACGCAGAGGGATGGAGGTGGAGAGACGCAGAGGGATGGAGGTGGAGAGACGCAGAGGGATGGAGGTGAAGAGACGCAGAGGGATGGAGGTGGAGAGACGCAGAGGGATGGAGGTGAAGAGACGCAGAGGGATGGAGGTGAAGAGACGCAGAGGGATGGAGGTGGAGAGACGCAGAGGGATGGAGGTGAAGAGACGCAGAGGGATGGAGGTGAAGAGACGCAGAGGGATGGAGGTGAAGAGACACAGAGGGATGGAGGTGGAGAGACGCAGAGGGATGGAGGTGATCAATAAGCCATCCAGTGATGCCAATAAATATGTCAATATGATCACTGTTCCTAGTATGATGAGGCAGGTGTAATGAAGACCTTCCTTGGTTTATCCATCAAAATACATTCGATCCTAACAGAGATATTTTAACTTTAATCGTTTAAAAGAGACAAGTAATGTGAAAGCCAAATCAATAATCCATCAATTAACAAATAATGAAATAAAGTTGTGTGTGTGTGTGTGTGTGTGTGTGTGTGTGTGTGTGTGTATTGTAGTTTTACAAAGAGCACTAAATGGATGTCAGCCATCTCCCGTCTAAAGGAGAAATAATGCCTAGCGTATAGGCCTAGCTCGATAACACTGGGATATTTTATAGTAGATGAGTGTTTTACATTTAATGGTCAAAGTGTGTCTTTCCTTTATTAGATCGCATTTTAACCATCATGAAAACACACTTATAACGTTGAATTGCTCTGGAGTAGCAGTGGGAGCTGAGAAAAAGCAGTTTATGCTGACCACACACTGACAATAACACTATAATGTTGTTACCGACGTTAAACTCAGGACGGCTGGTCTGAATGGCTCGTCACTTTTAATTCATTTTAGTAAACCCACTATAACTCACATCGCTTCCTATCTTACCTCATCAGCATAGCAGGTATTTATAGGGTAGTCATTATAATGTTACCTCATCAGCATAGCAGGTATTTATAGGGTAGTGTCATAATGTTACCTCATTAGCATAGCAGGTATTTATTGGGTAGTGTCATAATGTTACCTCATTAGCATAGCAGGTATTTATAGGGTAGTGCCATAATGTTACCTCATCACCATAGCAGGTATTTATAGGGTAGTGTCATAATGTTACCTCATTAGCATAGCAGGTATTTATAGGGTAGTCATTATAATGTTACCTCATCACCATAGCAGGTATTTATAGGGTAGTGTCATAATGTTACCTCATCACCATAGCAGGTATTTATAGGGTAGTGTCATAATGTTACCTCATCAGCATAGCAGGTATTTATAGGGTAGTGTCATAATGTTACCTCATCAGCATAGCAGGTATTTATAGGGTAGTGTCATAATGTTACCTCGTCAGTATAGCAGGTATTTATAGGGTAGTCATTATAATATTACCTCATTAGCAGAGCAGGTATTTATTGGGTAGTGTCATAATGTTACCTCGTCAGTATAGCAGGTATTTATAGGGTAGTCATTATAATGTTACCTCATTAGCAGAGCAGGTATTTATTGGGTAGTGTCATAATGTTACCTCGTCAGTATAGCAGGTATTTATAGGGTAGTCATTATAATGTTACCTCATCAGCATAGCAGGTATTTATAGGGTAGTGTCATAATGTTACCTCGTCAGTATAGCAGGTATTTATAGGGTAGTCATTATAATGTTACCTCATTAGCAGAGCAGGTATTTATTGGGTAGTGTCATAATGTTACCTCATTAGCATAGCAGGTATTTATAGGGTAGTGTCATAATGTTACCTCATCAGCATAGCAGGTATTTATAGGGTAGTGTCATAATGTTACCTCGTCAGTATAGCAGGTATTTATAGGGTAGTCATTATAATGTTACCTCATTAGCAGAGCAGGTATTTATAGGGTAGTGTCATAATGTTACCTCGTCAGTATAGCAGGTATTTATAGGGTAGTCATTATAATGTTACCTCATTAGCAGAGCAGGTATTTATTGGGTAGTGTCATAATGTTACCTCGTCAGTATAGCAGGTATTTATAGGGTAGTCATTATAATGTTACCTCATCACCATAGCAGGTATTTATAGGGTAGTCATTATAATGTTACCTCATCACCATAGCAGGTATTTATAGGGTAGTGTCATAATGTTACCTCGTCAGTATAGCAGGTATTTATAGGGTAGTCATTATAATGTTACCTCATTAGCAGAGCAGGTATTTATTGGGTAGTGTCATAATGTTACCTCGTCAGTATAGCAGGTATTTATAGGGTAGTCATTATAATGTTACCTCATTAGCAGAGCAGGTATTTATTGGGTAGTGTCATAATGTTACCTCGTCTGTATAGCAGGTATTTATAGGGTAGTCATTATAATGTTACCTCATTAGCAGAGCAGGTATTTATTGGGTAGTGGCAATTCCACCACGCTTGCTGATTAACCTATGGGCTCACTTGTGCAATAAACACTTCCATTTCTTTCAAACAATGAGCATAAACAATCTGATGATCTTTCACCTCCCCACCACCACCACCACCACCACCACCACCACCACCACCACCACCACCACCACCACCACCACCACCACCTCCCCACCACCACCACCACCTCCCCACCACCACCACCACCACCACCACCACCACCACCACCTCCCCACCACCACCACACCACCACCACCACACCACCACCACCACACCACCACCACCACACCACCACCACCACCCCACCACCACCACCACCTCCCCACCACCACCACCACCACCACCTGAAGGACCGTGATGACCTCGTTCTCCCAACGGGGGAGGGGGTACGATGATTAGTGTTCTTAAGCAGAATGTAATGCTTATTTTGCACATATCCATAGTTGGTAAGTCACCACTCAGGACTCAATGTCTTTATAATCTACATCTAGACGGGATGGGCTAGTGATCATATGACCTACAGATACAGTCTTGCCAACATAAAGCATATGGATTCAATAAACCGCTTGAGAAATCAATGTGGTACAAACATGGCAATTTACAATACTGATCATCTATACAGCTACAATCCTTGGGCTGAAGATGAGGATAACATTATTAAATAGCTTTACTGCTGCATTCCATTATGAATCTATTTGATGTACAGTATATTTATTGAATCACTGCAGTGTAAGGCCTACATGATTGTATACATTAAAGCCATATGCAGCCCAGCCAAATCAGATTCCTGTAAAAGCACTTTAAACGGTGACGTATTGTATAGTTTAACAGATTCCTGGGTAATGACCTCAAAGCAAAGATCCCTGGGTAATGACCTCAAAGCAAAGATCCCTGGGTAATGACCTCAAAGCAAAGATCCCTGGGTAATGACCTCAAAGCAAAGATCCCTGGGTAATGACCTCAAACCACAGATCCCTGGGTAATGACCTCAAAGCAAAGATCCCTGGGTAATGACCTCAAAGCAAAGATCCCTGGGTAATGACCTCAAAGCAAAGATCCCTGGGTAATGACCTCAAAGCAAAGATCCCTGGGTAATGACCTCAAAGCAAAGATCCCTGGGTAATGACCTCAAAGCAAAGATCCCTGGGTAATGACCTCAAAGCAAAGATCCCTGGGTAATGACCTCAAAGCAAAGATCCCTGGGTAATGACCTCAAACCACAGATCCCTGGGTAATGACCTCAAAGCAAAGATCCCTGGGTAATGACCTCAAAGCAAAGATCCCTGGGTAATGACCTCAAAGCAAAGATCCCTGGGTAATGACCTCAAAGCAAAGATCCCTGGGTAATGACCTCAAAGCAAAGATCCCTGGGTAATGACCTCAAAGCAAAGATCCCTGGGTAATGACCTCAAAGCAAAGATCCCTGGGTAATGACCTCAAAGCAAAGATCCCTGGGTAATGACCTCAAACCAAAGATCCCTGGGTAATGACCTCAAAGCAAAGATCCCTGGGTAATGACCTCAAACCAAAGATCCCTGGGTAATGACTGCAATCAAACACCGATCCTACAATACTCCCTGACTACTGGTAGAAAGAAGTTTAGCCCAACGAGACACGCATGGCACACACACACACACACACACACACACACACAATGTGAAATGGCTAGCTATTTAGCAGTCGTGGTTATGCTACTTCATGAGCGTGGATGTGTTCTGAGGGTCCCTGTGTTCTGAGGGTCATCCAGTAAGGGACAGTGACAGGAATGGAAGATACACACACACACACACACACACACACACACACACACACACACACACACACACACACACACACACACACACACACACACACACACACACACACACACACACACACACACACACACACACACACACACACACACACACACACTCTCTATCAATGCATCCATCCACCCACCACACACACAGTTTGTCTTACCTGACGTGGGGCACATCAATGCTGGATGACACCACCTTGCGTTTCTGCTCCAGCAGGGAAACAGAGCGGGTGTGGTCCCTCTCTGGACCCTCAAGGGGGCGCACCGTCCTCCTTCCGTCTGCTCCCCGCTCCCCCTTCAACGCCTCTGGGCTCAGGGAGTTGGCCTCCCCCTTCTGGGCCTCCATGGTCTGGCTCTGCAGAGGAGCCCCGTTCCCTCGGCCGTTCCAGGAGCTCTGCTGCAGAGGGATAACGGTATGACTGGGTTACCTCAGAGACATGTACAGCAGGCTAACTAGTAAAGACTGGGACTCTGGGAGGCTAAAAATGTAAGGTGATGTGTATTGTAAAGATCACCTGACATTTTAACCACATTTTAACCACCCAGTCCCTGCTTTTCATTGGATAGGCATATAGTATCCTATGTGCCATTTGGTACAGCATTACCCACAATGCAGTGTATACACACTCGTTCTAGCTAATACTCACACTTCCAGACAGTTTTGTAGTGTTGCTAGTGTTGAGCTGACAACAACAGGATGTACATTAATGAGTGTTTCACTTTTAAAATGTGGGATTTATTTTTTGTGCTTCCACAGACATCCCCGGCAAATCCCGCAAAAGCAGAGGTGTTGCAAGCACATACGCTAGCAAATTTCAATTTATATATAAAAAAATTACTGCATTTTCATCTTTCGAGCTTCTAGTCATGAAATCTATGCAGCCTACTCAATCACTTTTATAGCTACTGTTTACAGGCCTCCTGTGCCGTATACAGTGTTCCTCACTGAGTTCCCTGACTTCCTATCGGACCTTGTAGTCATGGAAGATATTACAATTTTTGGTGACTTTAATATTCACATGGAAAAGTCCACAGACCCTCTCCAAAAGACTTTCGGAGCCATCATCAACTCAGTGGGACTTGTCCAACATGTCTCATGACCTACTCACTGCCACAGTCATACTCTGGACCTAGTTTTGTCGCGTGGAATAAATATTGTGGATCTTAACGTTTTTCCTCATAATCCTGGACTATCGGACCACCATTTTATTACGTTTGCAATCACAACAAATAATCTGCTCAGACCCCAACCAAGGATCATAAAAAGCCGTGCTATAAATTCTCGGACAACCCAAAGATTCCCAGATGCCCTTCCAGACTCCCTCCACCTACCCAAGGACGTTAGAGTACAAAAATTGGTTAACCACCTAACTGAGGAACTCAATTTAACCTTGCGTAATACCCTAGATGTAGTCGCACCACTAAAAACAAAAATACATTTGTCATTATAAACTAGCTCCCTGGTATACAGAAAATACAGAGCCATGAAGCAAGCTTCCAGAAAATTGGAACGGAAATGTCGCAACACCAAACTGGAAGTCTTCCAATTAGCATGGAAAGACAGTACCGTGCAGTATCGAAGAGCCCTCACTGCTGCTCGATCATCCTATTTTTCCAACTTAATTGAGGAGAATAAGAACAATACAAAATGTATTTTAGATACTGTCGCAAAGCTAACTAAAAAGCAGCATTCCCCAAGAGGATGGCTTTCACTTCGGCAGTGATAAATCCACTAACTTATTTGACGAAAAGATCATGACTCCTCCATAAACCTGCGTATTTCTCCACAGCTCAGTTGTCCTGAGTCTGCACAACACTGCCAGGACCTATGATCAAAATAGACACTCTAGTTTTTTAATACTATATCTCTTGACATATTGATGAAAATAGTCATGGCCTCTAAACCTTCAAGCTGCATACTGGACCCTATTCCAACTAAAATACTGAAAGAGCTGCTTCCTGTGCTTGGCCATCCTTTGTTGAACATAATAAATGTCTCCCTATCCACCGGATGTGTACCAAACTCACTGAAAGTGGCAGTGGCACTCTTGAAAAAGCCAAACCTTGACCCAGAAAATATAAAAAAAACTAAAAATCGGCCTATATCGAATCTTCCATTCCTCTCAAAAGATTTAGAAAAAATTGTTGCACAGCAACTCACTGCCTTCCTGAAGACAAACAATGTATACGAAACTGTTTGTATACGAAACACTTCAGTCTAGTTTTAGACCCCATCATAGCACTGAGACTGCACTCGTGAAGGTGGTAAATTACCTTTAAATGGCGTCAGACCAAGGCTCTGCATCTGTCCTCCTGCTCCTAGACCTTTGTGCTGCTTTTGTTACCATCGATCACCACATTCTTTTGGAGAGATTGGAAACCGAAATCGGTCTACACGGACAAGTTCTGGCCTGGTTTAGATCTTATCTGTCGGAAAGATATCAGTTTGTCTCTGTGGATGGTTTGTCTTCTGACAAATCAACTGTAAGTTTTGGTGTTCCTCAAGGTTCCGTTTTTGGACCACTATTGTTTTCACTATATATTTTACCTCTTGGTGATGTCATTCGGAAACATAATGTTAACTTTCACTGCTTTGCGGACGATACACAGCTGTACATTTCGATGAAACATTGTGAAGCCCCAAAATTGCCATCCCTGGAAGCATGTGTTTCAGATATAAGGAAGTGGATGGCGGAAAATGTTTTACTTTTAAACTCGGACAAAACAGAGATGCTAGTTCTAGGTCCCAAAAAACAAAAAGATCTTCTGTCGGATCTGACAATTAATTTTGATGGTTCTACAGTCGTCTCAAATAAAACTGAAGGACCTCAGCGTTACTCTGGACCCTGATCTCTCTTTTGACGAACAGATCAAGACTGTTTCAAGGACAGCTTTTATCCATCTACGTAACATTGCAAAAATCAGAAACTTTCTGTCCAAACTTTTTGGCTTCCTGTTCAGGCTAGGGCTGATTTCAAGGTTTTACTGCTAACCTACAAGCATTACAATGGCTTGCTCCTACCTATCTCTCTGATTTGGTCCTGCCGTACATACCTACACGTACGCTACGATCACAAGACGCAGGCCTCCTAATTGTCCCTAGAATGTCTAAACAAACAGCTGGAGGCAGGGCTTTCTCCTATAGAGATACATTTTTATGGAATGGTCTACCTATCCATGTGAGAGACACAGACTCGGTCTCAACCTTTAAGTCTTTATTGAAGACTCATCTCTTCAGTACGTCCTATGATTGAGTGTAGTCTGGCCCAGGAGTGTGAAGGTGAACGGAAAGGCACTGGAGTGACAAACCGCCCTAACTGTCTCTGCCTGGCCAGTTCCCCTCTCTCCACTGGGATTTTCTGTCCTTACCCTATTACAGGGGCTGAGTCACTGGCTTACTGGTGCTCTTCCATGCTGTCCCTAAGAGGGGTGCGTCACTTGAGTGGGTTGAGTCACTGATGTGATCTTCCTGTCAGGGTTGGCGCCCCCTCAGGTTCGTGCCGTGGGGGAGATCTTTGTGGGCTATACCCGGCCTTGTCTCAGGGTAGTAAGTTGGCGTTCTGAAGATATCCCTCTAGTGGTGTGGGGGCTGTGCTTTGGAAAAGTGGGTGAGGTTATATCCTGCCTGGTTGGCCCTGTCCGGGGGTATTATCGAACGGGGCCAGTGTCTATGCTGCAATAGTTTATGTGTCGGGGGACTAGGATCAGTCTGTTATATCTGGAGTATTTATCCTGTCTTATCCGGTGTCCTGTGTGAATTTAAGTATGCTCCCTCTAACCTTCTCTCTCTTCCCTCGGAAGACCTGAGCCCTAGGACCATGCCTCGGGACTACCTGGCCTGATGACTCCTTGTTGTCCCCAGTCCACCTACTGCTGCTGCAGCTTCAACTGTTCTGCCTGCGGCTATGGAACCCTGACCTGTTCGCCGGACGTGCTACCTTGTCCCGGACCTGCTGTTTTCGACTCTCTCTCTCTACTGCACCTGCTGTCTCTAACCCTGAATGATCGGCTGTGAAAAGCCAACTGACATTTACTCCTGAGGTGCTGACCTGTTGCACCCTCTACAACCACTGTGATTATTATTATTTGACCATGCTGGTCATCAATGAACATTTGAACATCTTGGCTATGTTCTGTTATAAACTCCACCCGGCACAGCCAGAAGAGGTCTGGCCACCCCTCAGAGCCTGGTTCCTCTCTAGGTTTCTTCCTAGGTTCCTGCCTTTTTAGGGAGTTTTTCCTAGCCAGTCCGCTTCATTTGTCTGAAGGTGGCTGCTCCAGTGGTGACGACAGGTCATTTTCTTTGCATAAGAAAGCATCTCCCTTGACATTCTGGAAACAACTACCCGCAGTAACAATAATGTGAGGCAAAGCACAATGCAGCACATCCACTTGCTACTAAACAACTCAGCTGGGCACAGCAATAGTGTGTATACACACACACACACACACACACACACACACACACACACACACACACACACACACACACACACACACACTTGCCTTTGTGCGGCTGTTAGTAAAGACATCAACACACACACACACACACACACACACACACCATGCAGAGGGTTTAAGGAGAGGCCAAGAAGAGAGGCCAGGAAGAGAGGCCAAGAAGAGAGGCCAAGAGGAGAGGCCAAGAGGAGAGGCCAAGAGGAGAGGCCAGGAGGAGAGGCCAAGAGGAAAGGCCAGGAGGAAAGGCCAGGAGGAGAGGCCAAGAGGAGAGGCCAAGAGGAGAGGCCAGGAGGAGAGGCCAGGAGGAGAGGCCAAGAGGAGAGGCAAAGAGGAGAGGGTGAGGTCCACATGTCTAAGTGCACCAGCAGAGGGTTGAAGGACAATACGCCCATACAGCCTTACAGTGGGATCGAGATCATTATTTCCAAAACACACTGTAACACGATTATCTCTCAACTGTAGAAAACGACAGGCAACACCCAGTCAATCGAAAGCACACACACACACAACTTTGAACAGGTTTCAAATTTACTTAGATTCAGGATGTCAAATATTAGGGATGTGCATCTGTCCCTTTCAAGAGGATGGATACAAGAGAAGTGGATACATATCTAGATACAAGAGGACTGGATACAAGAAGACTGGATACATATCTAGATACAAGAGGACTGGACACATATCTAGATACAAGAGGACTGGATACATATCTAGATACAAGAGGACTGGACACATATCTAGATACATGAGGACTGGATACATATCTAGATACAAGAGGACTGGATACATATCTAGATACAAGAGGACTGAATACATATCTAGATACAAGAGGACTGGATACATATCTAGATACAAGAGGTCTGGATACATATCTAGATACAAGAGGACTGGATACATATCTAGATACAAGAGGACTGGACACATATCTAGATACAAGAGGACTGGATACATATCTAGATACAAGAGGACTGGACACATATCTAGATACAAGAGGACTGGACACATATCTAGATACAAGAGGACTGGACACATATCTAGATACAAGAGGACTGGATACATATCTAGATACAAGAGGACTGGATACATATCTAGATACAAGAGGACTGGACACATATCTAGATACAAGAGGACTGGATACATATCTAGATACAAGAGGACTGGATACATATCTAGATACAAGAGGACTGGATACATATCTAGATACAAGAGGACTGGATACATATCTAGATACAAGAGGACTGGATACATATCTAGATACAAGAGGACTGGATACATATCTAGATACAAGAGGACTGGATACATATCTAGATACAAGAGGACTGGATACATATCTAGATACAAGAGGACTGGATACATATCTAGATACAAGAGGACTGGATACATATCTAGATACAAGAGGACTGGATACATATCTAGATACAAGAGGACTGGATACATATCTAGATACAAGAGGACTGGACACATATCTAGATACAAGAGGACTGGATACATATCTAGATACAAGAGGACTGGATACATATCTAGATACAAGAGGACTGGACACATATCTAGATACAAGAGTACTGGATACATATCTAGATACAAGAGTACTGGACACATACCTAGATACAAGAGGACTGGATACATATCTAGATACAAGAGGACTGGATACATATCTAGATACAAGAGGACTGGATACATATCTAGATACAAGAGGACTGGATACATATCTAGATACAAGAGGACTGGATACATATCTAGATACAAGAGTACTGGATACATATCTAGATACAAGAGGACTGGATACATATCTAGATACAAGGGCTCTGATACGATACAGGAACCATACGTTTAGTTTGAAACGATTCGGTGCGATTCTGCTTGATTAGAGCACGAATCGATGAGGTTCCTTTCAATGCGATACAATTTGATGTACTGACATATGCTGCATAAACACATTCATTTTCCATTTAAATTCAATTCTGCTGCAGCCCGTGTGTGTGTGTATAAATAATGTCTGTCTATGGTGTGTATACTAATGTCGGCACCTGATCTGAGCCACAAGGGAGACTAGGCATCTACCACCCCTGTACCACTATCAAATTAGGGGGGCAATGTAGCTTGTTTTCTTGTCACCGCACCTTGGTTTTCAAAATCACCTGACCCACTAATTAACTTTTTTTCAGATTAATTGTTTGCACTAGTAATGTAGCAATATTTAGCATTTACAAATGAGCTATGACATAGCCAATGAATACATAGCAAAACTCTGGATTTCACTCCCCCATCTCAAAATCGAATGGTTTTGACCGTTTTGGAAGTTTAGTGAGCTTCTTTTCTCCTCCTGCTTTGACCATATGCCTCGCAAAGTGATTGCTGTCCTCGTTATGAAATTACCATTCATTATTATGAAATTCTCTCAGCCTCGTGACAAAATGTGTAGAAAGAAGAAAATGATCTTTAAAACTGCAACATCTCAGCCTCATAACAAAATGTGTAGAATAGCATTATAAAACTGCACATTGGAGATCGGTGCCCCAGGGCCTCAAATGTGGTAGTCCGGCTCTGTACATCTAAAAATGACCATATACACTGATTGTTTCAAACAAAACTACAACAACTATTGCTGATGGTGAACCTGAAGAATGGAAATAAAATCCATTGTAAGCCTCGTTCAGCGGGTAGCCTATAGCCAGGTGGAATGAAAGGTAGCTTCCTTTCATTCCAGTAAAACCCCATTTTCAACAGCGCATTGATAACAATAAACTAAATGACTTGTAGATCAATGAGTGTCAACACAGTTACATGCAGTTCATCACTGAAGAGGAGGGTGGGCCAGTTGTCACAAAAGATGAGATGTATTTTCAGAAGGTAGAAAGAAAGTAATATGAGCAAATCATTTCAGTGAATCTGGGATTTGTAACGTTTAAATCGATTCTCTGACAAAGCATGCTACATTTGGATGGGTTTGAGGTCCGGGGACTGATGCAGTCATATCTTAAACATTTGAATCGGCAAAGGATGCGTAGGCCTATCAGTGAATCGTTATATATATATATATATATATATATATATATATATATATATATATATATATATATATATATATAGGTTATAAAATATGGATTGTTCTCTATAACAACCTGGCTGAGCAGACTTCAACCGGGTGAGAAAGCCTTTCTGAAAACAGGACTTGAGTCAAACAACAAGTTAAGTTATCTGTACTAAGAGAAAGATGAACGGTTACCCTGACCAGTTATTTGACTACAACCAAAACAATCTCTATTGCTTCCTTTCACAGCTATATGAATGATCATATTTCATGCACAGCAGGAAATTGCAGAATGAGCCAAATCGACCATAAAGTGTGAGTTTAGTTGCATGTGTCATAGGAGTTTTGTGTGGGGTTATTGTGTCTTGCAGCTCTTAACTTCAGCAGATGAATAATGTAAGTTATTTAACACACACACACACACACACACACACACACACACACACACACACACACACCTTTAGTAGGCCAAAGGTAAAGATGATTTTATGCATCATAAATTGTCAATAGCTCAGGAGTTATGGTATCCTTGGTTTCATCCTAATGGAATGTATTCAACTCATGTGCTGTATTGTTCACACAGAGATATGTTATCAAATGTATTCAGATGAAACTTTCATCAAATAGCCCATAGGTCTACAGTGCTATTGGAGGACTTAAATCCTGGAAAAAGTTATATTTGTAGAATACAGTAGATTTACATGGATAAGGTTAGGGACAGGCTGTGTGTACATACATACAGTCAACAATTCACCTAATGGAGGACTTTGCTCCAAGGTAAAGACAAAAAAAATACTTGCTTACATAGCAAGCCAGAGCATTCAATATTATTACAGTATAATGAACATGCTATGTTACTACAGCTGAACCGCCGTAGCCTAAACTCAACACGGATCAGGGGAAACGATCAGGACCACAGTAACTACGCAGTAATTCATTGGTTTAAAACACTCAGTGTGTCTGGTGCTGTACCATGTTGATCTCATTCTCTGAACCATCACATCACTGCGGCTTACAACACCCAAACACAGCAGTCAGTCAGGACACTGATAAGTCCATCTCTATAGACCACCAACACAAACACAGCAGTCAGTCAGGACACTGATAAGTCCATCTCTATAGACCACCAACACAAACACAGCAGTCAGTCAGGACACTGATAAGTCATCTCTATAGACCACCAACACAAACACAGCAGTCAGTCAGGACACTGATAAGTCCATCTCTATAGACCACCAACACAAACACAGCAGTCAGTCAGGACACTGATAAGTCCATCTCTATAGACCACCAACACAAACACAGCAGTCAGTCAGGACACTGATAAGTCCATCTCTATAGACCACCAACACAAACACAGCAGTCAGTCAGGACACTGATAAGTCCATCTCTATAGACCACCAACACAAACACAGCAGTCAGTCAGGACACTGATAAGTCCATCTCTATAGACCACCAACACAAACACAGCAGTCAGTCAGGACACTGATAAGTCCATCTCTATAGACCACCACAGCCCTCCTCTGGCAGCGCTCTAAACAAAACCTACTTGTGTTGATCCATATCTAAAAGGAAGGAGGGGGAGGCCTTGCCTTGGCTACACTGCCTGGTGAATGCTTTGGCAGAGCAACACGCCGCGCATCAACCGAACCAGCCTCACTCTCTCTTGCATCTGATTAGCATCCATCATGAACTAATCTAAACTTGTCCCCATGTGACATGCAGGCAAACGGTGGCAAACCAACCAATGAGGAGCAGACTGCTGGTGAACAAAGAGAGTCAGTGACTCCAGCAAGACAGCTTCAGTTAAGGTCTGATATTAATCAACAACGTCATACGTCTTTGTCTCCACCCATAATGGCACTTGGTCATCAACACCATACCTTCTTCCCTCACAACAACAAGTCAACAAGTGGCATTCTCCCACCTCCCCTCCATCAATTTCCTCCTCCTTCTCTCACAACAACAAGTGAACAATTAGCATTCTCCCACCTCCCCTCCTCCATCCATCCATCCACTCCTCCCTCCCTCCCTCCCTCCTTCCCTCACAACAACAAGTGGCATTCTCCCACCTCCCCTCCTCCATCCATCCCCTCCTCCTTCCCTCATAACAACAAGTGGCATTCTCTCACCTCCCCTCCTCCATCCATCCCCTCCTCCCTCCCTCCCTCCTCTCCTCCCTCCATCATCTCCTCCAGCCATCCCCTCCCCCTCTCCAGCCATCCCCTCCCCCTCTCCAGCCATCCCCTCCCCCCTCCAGCCATCCCCTCCCCCCTCCAGCCATCCCCTCCTCCCCTCCAGCCATCCCCTCCCCCTCCAGCCATCCCCTCCCCCTCCAGCCATCCATCCTTCCCCTCGTCCTTCTCTCACAACAACAAGTGAACAATTGGCATTCTCCCACCTACCCTCCTCCCTCCCTCTCTCCATCCATCCATCCCTTCCCTCACAACAACAAGTGGCATTCTCCATTCTCCCACCTCCCCTCCTTCCTCCCTCCCTCCATCCATCCCCTCCTCCTCCTTTCCTTCATCAATATCCTCCTCCTTCTCTCACAAGTGAACAATTAGCATTCTCCCACCTCCCCTCCTCCATCCATCCCCTCCGAACCTCCCTCCCACCCTCATCCATCCCCTCCATCCATCCATCCATCCATCCATCCGCTCCCTCCATCCATCCATCCCCTCCTCCTTCTCTCACAACAACAAGTGAACAATTGGCATTCTCCCACCCCCCCTCCTCCATCCATCCATCCATCCATCCATCCCCTCCTCCCTCCCTCCATCCATCCCCTCCTCCCTCCCTCCCTCCATCCATCCATCCATCCATCCCCTCCTCCTTCCCTCACAACAAGTCAACAAGTGTCTTTCTCCCACCTCCCCTCCTCCTCCTCCTCCCCAAAAGCATGGTGATTATTTGACATTCTGGGCATCTAGCCAGAGCTCCAGATTCTTCTCTGAGCCACGCTCTGTTACTACGGCTGCTACAGCAGCTGCTTTCTGGGCGATGTGATCATCTTCAGTTACACATCTCTCACACCTCCTTCCGCCTTCCTCGCCCCATGATTCTGTCCACCTCTTGTCTTTCAACTTTATGGAGACTGACAGTGTTGTGTTCGAGACCAGACCAAGACCGGAGGGGGGGGGGGGCGAGACAGAGTCAAGACTGGGGGGGGGGGGACCAAGACCAGAGGGGGGGGTCGAGACAGAGTCAAGACTGGGGGGGGGGGGGGGGGTGAGACCAAGACCAGAAATTGTGAAGGTGTAGACTATATTACATGGATTTATTGTGAAGGTGTAGACTATATTACATGGATTTATTGTGAAGGTGTAGACTATATTACATGGATTTATTGTGAAGGTGTAGGTAGACTATATTACATGGATTTATTGTGAAGGTGTAGGTAGACTATATTACATGGATTTATTGTGAAGGTGTAGACTATATTACATGGATTTATTGTGAAGGTGTAGACTATATTACATGGATTTATTGTGAAGGTGTAGACTATATTACATGGATTTATTGTGAAGGTGTAGACAGACTATATTACATGGATGTATTGTGAAGGTGTAGGTAGACTATATTACATGGATTTGTTGTGAAGTTGTAGGTAGACTATATTACATGGATTTATTGTGAAGGTGCAGGCTATATTACATGGATTTATTGTGAAGGTGTAGACAGACTATATTACATGGATGTATTGTGAAGGTGTAGGTAGACTATATTACATGGATGTATTGTGAAGTTGTAGGTAGACTATATTACATGGATTTATTGTGAAGGTGTAGACTATATTATATGGATTTATTGTGAAGGTGTAGACTATATTACATGGATTTATTGTGAAGGTGCAGACAGGCTATATTACATGGATTTATTGTGAAGGTACAGGCTATATTACATGGATTTATTGTGAAGGTGTAGGCTATATTACATGGATTTATTGTGAAGGTGTAGGCTATATTACATGGATATATTGTGAAGGTGTAGGTAGACTATATTACATGGATTTATTGTGAAGATGTAGACTATATTACATGGATTTATTGTGAAGATGCAGGCTATATTACATGGATTTATTGTGAAGGTGTAGGTAGACTATATTACATGGATTTATTGTGAAGGTGTAGACTATATTACATGGATTTATTGTGAAGGTGTAGACTATATTACATGGATTTATTGTGAAGGTGTAGACTATATTACATGGATTTATTGTGAAGGTGTAGACTATATTACATGGATTTATTGTGAAGGTGTAGACTATATTACATGGATTTATTGTGAAGGTGTAGGTAGACTATATTACATGGATTTATTGTGAAGGTGTAGGTAGACTATATTACATGGATTTATTGTGAAGGTGTAGACTATATTACATGGATTTATTGTGAAGGTGTAGACTATATTACATGGATTTATTGTGAAGGTGTAGACTATATTACATGGATTTATTGTGAAGGTGTAGACAGACTATATTACATGGATGTATTGTGAAGGTGTAGGTAGACTATATTACATGGATTTGTTGTGAAGTTGTAGGTAGACTATATTACATGGATTTATTGTGAAGGTGCAGGCTATATTACATGGATTTATTGTGAAGGTGTAGACAGACTATATTACATGGATGTATTGTGAAGGTGTAGGTAGACTATATTACATGGATGTATTGTGAAGTTGTAGGTAGACTATATTACATGGATTTATTGTGAAGGTGTAGACTATATTATATGGATTTATTGTGAAGGTGTAGACTATATTACATGGATTTATTGTGAAGGTGCAGACAGGCTATATTACATGGATTTATTGTGAAGGTACAGGCTATATTACATGGATTTATTGTGAAGGTGTAGGCTATATTACATGGATTTATTGTGAAGGTGTAGGCTATATTACATGGATATATTGTGAAGGTGTAGGTAGACTATATTACATGGATTTATTGTGAAGATGTAGACTATATTACATGGATTTATTGTGAAGATGCAGGCTATATTACATGGATTTATTGTGAAGGTGTAGGTAGACTATATTACATGGATTTATTGTGAAGGTGTAGACTATATTACATGGATTTATTGTGAAGGTGTAGACTATATTACATGGATTTATTGTGAAGGTGTAGACTATATTACATGGATTTATTGTGAAGGTGTAGACTATATTACATGGATTTATTGTGAAGGTGTAGGTAGACTATATTACATGGATTTATTGTGAAGGTGTAGGTAGACTATATTACATGGATTTATTGTGAAGGTGTAGACTATATTACATGGATTTATTGTGAAGGTGTAGACTATATTACATGGATTTATTGTGAAGGTGTAGACTATATTACATGGATTTATTGTGAAGGTGTAGACTATATTACATGGATTTATTGTGAAGGTGTAGGTAGACTATATTACATGGATTTATTGTGAAGGTGTAGGTAGACTATATTACATGGATTTATTGTGAAGGTGTAGACTATATTACATGGATTTATTGTGAAGGTGTAGACTATATTACATGGATTTATTGTGAAGGTGTAGACTATATTACATGGATTTATTGTGAAGGTGTAGACTATATTACATGGATTTATTGTGAAGGTGTAGACTATATTACATGGATTTATTGTGAAGGTGTAGGTAGACTATATTACATGGATTTATTGTGAAGGTGTAGGTAGACTATATTACATGGATTTATTGTGAAGGTGTAGGTAGACTATATTACATGGATTTATTGTGAAGGTGTAGGTAGACTATATTACATGGATTTATTGTGAAGGTGTAGGTAGACTATATTACATGGATTTATTGTGAAGGTGTAGGTAGGCTATATTACATGGATTCATTGTGAAGGTGCAGGCTATATTACATGGATTTATTGTGAAGATGTAGACTATATTACATGGATTTATTGTGAAGGTGTAGACTATATTACATGGATTTATTGTGAAGGTGTAGACTATATTACATGGATTTATTGTGAAGGTATAGGTAGACTATATTACATGGATTTATTGTGAAGTTGTGGACTATATTACATGGATTTATTGTGAAGGTGTAGACTATATTACATGGATTTATTGTGAAGGTGTAGGATATATTACATGGATTTACTATACTTTTTTAAATGGCTTGTAGGCTGTGTGTGGAAGCCAGGAGATGCTAAATGTGTTTGTTAATTAACGGTCAATTACCGTGAGACAGAAGGTTATTTGCTTGACAATCACCGGCTGACGAAATCTCGTGACCGCCACAGCCCGAGTAAAAATGTATCTGACACACAGCATTATGCCTAACTACATTACTCTCTGGGCCTGTATTTGACCTGTTTACATTCGGACTATACATAATGGAATGGGCTTGTTTATAAAATGGCAGATTAATTAGGGCCGATTTCAAGTTTTCATAACAAATCGGTAATCAGCCTTTTTGGATGCCGATTGCATTGCAATCCACGAGGAAACTGCGTGGCAGGCTGACCACCTGTTACACGAGTGCAGCGTCAAAAGGACCTTGTGGCTGCAAGGAGCCAAGGTAAATTGCTAGCTAGCATTAAACTTATCTTATAAAAAACAATCAATCTTCACTAGGTTAACAAGCTTGTCCTGCGCTGCATATAATCTGTTAATTTATCATCGAATCACAACCCAATTCAACTTCGCCAAACGGGTAATGATTTAACAAATGTTTTTTTTTAAAAGCACAATCGTTGCACAAATGTACCTAACCATAAACATCAATGCCTTTCTTAAAATCAATACACAGAAGTATATATTTTTAAAGCTGCATATTTAGTTAAAAGAAATTCATGTTAGCAGACAATATTAACTAGGGAAATTGTGTACATACGCTTACATTCAGTCAGGGTATATGCAGCAGTTTGGGCCGCCTGGCTTGTTGCGAACTGTGTGAAGACCATTTCTTCCTAACAAAGACCGTTATTAATTTGCCAGAATTTTACATAATTATGACATAATATTGAAGGTTGTGCAATGTAACAGCAATATTTAGACTTATAGATGCCACCCGTTAGATAAAATACGGAACGGTTCCGTATTTCACTGAAAGAATAAACGTTTTGTTTTCGAGATGATAGTTTCCGGATTTGACCATATTAATGACCAAAGGCTCGTATTTCTGTGTGTTTATAATAATTAAGTCTATGATTTGATATTTGATAGAGCGGTCTGAGCGGTGGTAGGCAGCAGCAGGCTCATAAGCCTTCATTCAAACAGCACTTTACTGCGTTTGCCAGCAGCTCTTAGCAATGCTTGATGCTGTTTATGACTTCAAGCCTATCAACTCCCGAGATTAGGCTGGCAATACTAAAGTGCCTATAAGAACATCCAAAAGTCAAAGGTATATGAAATAAAAATGGTATAGAGAAAGAAATAGTCGATGCTTCATATTTCCTATAATAACTACAAAATAAAACTTCTTACCTGGGAATATTGAAGACTCATGTTAAAAGGAACCACCAGCTTTCATATGTTCTCATGTTCTGAGCAAGGAACTTAAACGTTAGCTTTCTTACATGGCACATATTATTGCACTTTTACTTTCTTCTCCAACACTTTGTTTTTGAATTATTTAAACCAAATTGAACATGTTTCATTATTTATTTGAGACTAAATAGATTGCATTTATGTATTATATTAGGTTAAAATAAGTGTTCATTCAGTATTGTCATTATTACAAATAAATAAATAAATAAATATATATAAATAAATATATATATATATAAATCGTCTAATTAATCGGTATCTTCTTTTTTTGGTCCTCCAATAATCGGAATCGGTGTTGAAAAATCATAATCGTCGCCTCTAATATGAATACCGGCACTACGACATCTTGCATTTCTGTCGTTCCATTATGAAGATATAATACTTGCATTTGCTGGTATCTATATGCCTGTTTTGTTCACTGTGTATTCCAGTCACTGAACATGCTTGTATCAATCCCCAAATACCTATTTATAGGCTGCAATAACACAAGATACATGATAGAATCCTGCTTGTTCTCCTGAAAATGTAACAGCACACAGCTCTTAGATATATCACAATGCATCACAGTATATTCTTTAAAAACAGCCACATGCATTCCCCTCTCACAATAGGAGCTGTGTTCCTAGTAGTTGTTGTTCATAAGGCACCGCAAGGCAGGCAGCCTCACCAGACCATCTTTGTTGTGAAACCATTAAAGACAGCATCAGGCTGGAACTTTCAAATGCAGACAATTAGGTCATTCTCACAACAGGAAAAATATCCACATTGATATTTAGGAAGACAACGTCCAACCCAGCGTGGCATAAAATATGACATATGCCATTTTATTCTAAATGAGTTATCCTACAATTCAACAGATTTTCAACTATTTGTTACACAAATGTATACATTATAATTTGACATATTCCAATGCAATGACAGGTGAATATTGATGAATTGCCGTTGTGGTTTATTACATCAACGCTACAGAGCTCGGCTCCCCACCCACTAGCTGGGTCATGTAAACACTGCGCTGGCCCGATCATAATCATTCACCAGGAACCTCTTTGTCCTCCTGTATGTGATGCTAAATATGTTGACAGTCCATTGTTAACATTCAATCAGCACCATAACAGAAGAGGAAGAAAAAAAATCACCTGGATTATTCTGGTTGTGTTACTGTCTGCCTATCATTGAAATGGCTTGTTGCAGCGGCAGACAATGCGTGTAACACTTGTTTCACTGTAAAGTCTACACCTGTTGTAGTCCGCGCATGTGACCAATAAAATGCTATTTGATAAAATGTTCCCGCTCTATCTGTGCACGAAGCGATTAAACGCTGCAAAACACCGCTGCACAACAATAACAGCAGGCTCCCCGGCCACACACACACACACACACACACACACACACACACACACACCTTCAAGCTCGATCTGAGCGGTCCTTTCGCCGTCGTTTGGTTGAAGCCCACGGCTATCTCGTCCTCGGAGAATTCTTTCAAGCTTCCGTCTTGCATTAACACCATGTAGACGTTACGCCGGGGTCCGGTTAAAACGTCTCTGTTTTCCTGCTGCTTGACAGCCTGTACCACTCCTGTCAACGGAGCCCCATCCCCTGTCGGACTCGGCGTATACACTCGGCTCCCCAGGACCGAACGCTTTACCAAACGCCTCGTATGCATAGCGATAAATGTTTAACACCGAATCTGAAGCGGTAAATATCTATCGATGGACGTCGAATTAGCTAAAAAATTTAAACTGTAAACACGGACATTAAAACACAACAGCGAAGCGGATAGACTATACTCTGTTGCTACCACGGTTCAAAACGAATGATATTAGAAAGCACGAATATGTGTAGGAAAAGCAACAAGCACCGATTAAGGAATGCATGAAAGCGAGTCATTCCCCGCCAAATAACCTCTTCAACCGACCGGCTATCGATCTTTCTTCGTTCGATCTGTTTGTTTTCCTGACTGTCCCCTCTAAACTCACGAGAAAGCACAAAAAGACGGAACAGTCAAATACTCTCGGACCGACAATGACATTTGTACAGCAATCTTTAAACCCAATAAAATGGCTTTGCCAATATACAAACAAAACGATAAATGTTGGTCTACCCGAAATATAATTCAAGTTTCGCACATATTTTACACCGGCTTACACCGTCTGACAGGATGAAATTCGCTGAAATATCCGCGTAAAGTGACTCCGGATCCAGATTTGAGAAACTCCAGTTCGTAGCCGGATGCCAGGAGGCAGAGTCTCTACCGGCGGAATGCTGCCTGTAAACATGTGCGGTCCAGCGGTCGACTCGAGCTCCCATTGGTCCGCAGAGCACACGCCTCCACTGGGCTACGCTCCTTTTTCTGTGTCAGTTTCGCTCCAACAGAAGGTAAATGAATCCGGAAAGGATGCTCCATTCAAAACAATGACGCAAGGATGGAGAAAACGAGGGAGAATGTAGTGAAAAGAAAAACTTAAACCAGCCAGGCTCAGTATGGCTTGTTGAGAACCCAGTGTTACTTTGTTTCTATCAACCGTTTAGCCTGTCGTTCTGAAAGCAAATCTAAGCCCTGTATTATTCTGTACACTTGGCTTAGCCTACATAAAGTGTTATTCTAGGAGCTATGAAAGTCATTATGTAAAAGCATTGCTCCTGGATCTATAAGGTATCAAGTAATCAACCAAATCAATCAAATGTATTTATAAAGCCCTTTTTTACATCAGACCATGTCACAAAGTGCTATTTTTTATATATATATTGTTTTATTTCACCTTTATTTAACCAGGTAGGCCGGTTGAGAACATGTTTTCATTTACAACTGCGACCTGGCCAAGATAAAGCAAAGCAGTGCGACACAAACAACAACACAGAGTTACACATGAACAAACATACAGTTAATAACACAATAGAAAAGTCTATATACACTGTGTGCAAATTAAATTTCTATACAGAAACCCAGCCTAAAACCCCAAACAGCAAGCAATGCAGATGTAGAGGCACATGTGTAAGGTCTACACCTGTTGTATTCGGGGCACGTGACAAATAAACTTTGATTTGATTTGACTGTGGCTAGGGAAAACTCCCCTAGAGAGGAACCAGGCTATGAGGGGTGGCCAGTCCTCTTCTGGCTGTGCCGGGTGGAGGTTATAACAGAACATGGCCAAGATGTTCACATGTTCATAGATGACCTGCAGAGTCCGATAATAATAAAGTAATTCATTTGATGATGACTATCAGAAAAATGGGTCAGAAATCTCGCCATGGCCATAGTCACACAAAATCAAGCAAGATTCACATTCTAGGGTGAAATGATCATAAGCCTATCCAAGTGAGCTACAACAATAATTGGTTGCACTTTACAAGGTACTGTTTCAACTGGGTAGGCTAAGAAGCCAACTAAACAGAATACCTGATATATGTGGACACCCCTTCAAATTAGTGGACTCGGCTATTTCAGCCACACCAGTTACTGGCACAGCACACAGCCATGCACTCCTTAGACAAACATTGGCAGTAGAATGGCCTTACTGAAGAGATCAGTGACTTGCAACGTGGCACCATCATAGGATGCCACCGTTCCAACTATTTCTGCCCTGCTAGAGCAGGTCAACTGTAAGTGCTGTTATTGTGAAGTGGAAAAGTCTAGGAGCAACAACGGCTCAGCCGCAAAGTGGTAGGCCACACAGACTCACAGAACGGAACCGTCGAGTGCTGAAGCATTTAGCGCGTAAAAATCATCTAACCTCGGTTGCAACACTAACTACCGAGTTCCAAACTGCATCTAGAAGAAATATCAGCACAAGAACTGTTAGTCAGGAGCTTCATGAAATGGGTTTCCATGGCCAAGCAGCCGCACACAAGCCTAAGATCCCCATGCACAATGCCGAACGTGGTGTAAAGCTCGCCGCCATTGGACTCTGGAGCAGTGGAAATGCGTTCTCTGGAGTGATGAATCACGCGTCGCCATCTGGCAGTCTAACGAACGAAACTGAGTTTGGCGGTTGCCAAGAGAACCCTACCTGCCCGAATGCATAGTGCCAACTGTAAAGTTTGGTGGAGGAGGAATAATGGTCTGGGGCTGTTTTTTATGGTTCAGGCCCCTTAGTTCCAGTGAAGGGAAATCTCAATGCTACAGCATACAGTGACATTCTAGACGATTCTGTGCTTCCAACTGTGGCAACAGTTCGGGGAAGGCTCTTTCCTGTTTCAGTATGACAATGTCCCCGTGCACAAAGCGAGGTCCATACAGAAGTGGTTTGTCAAGATCGGTGTGGAAGAACTTGACATCTTAACAGGCCTTCACAGAACCCTGACCTCAACCCTATCGAACACCTTTGGGATGAACTGGAATGCCGACTGCGAGCCAGGCCTAATCACCCAACATCAGTGCACAACCTCACTAATGCTCGTGAGGCTGAATGGAAGCAAGTCCCCGCAGCAATGTTCCAACATCTAGTGGAAGGCCTTCACAAACGATTGGAGGCTATTATAGCAGCAAAGGGGGGACCAACTCCGTATTAATGCCCATGATTTTGCAATGCGATGTTCATGTGTCCACAAACTTTTGGTCATGTAGTGTAGTACAAGTGGGGTCTAATGGTGCTTTGGATATTTCCCTTTCAATTCCTTAGAATGTGTAGGCCTGCTGTGAAATGAAAGTGCTACCTACTGTAATACTTCTCCCTCTTTTGGTCAGAGTAGGCCTAACACCATTTCCTCCCCAGATAAAACCCAGATAAAACCCAGATCAAACTATTTAGCATGGTTTAATGTTGCATATGAGCCTGTTTTACAGCTAACATGTCAAACCAGACTTACAAACAATAAATGCAATACTGTTGCAAATAGCCAATCAATGTAGCAGCTTAAATGTATAAAAATACCATTCTCTTCTGCAAGCTTTCTTCATGACAAAAAAAAAACACATTTACTTGTTATATTTGTTTTAATATTTTCCATTTATGGTCATAAAATATTTACATGCATACACAGGAAGCCAGACGGAATCTTATGACAGATGTGCTCATAACTGCCAAAGAAAGCACTGCTCTGGATGTATCCCAAATGACAACCGATTCCCTATGCCTGTATAGTGCACTATTTTTGACCAGAGCCCTAAGTAGCGCACTACATAGGCAATAGGGTGCCATCTGGGACACAATCACCACAATGAAAAACGACGGTAAGGAATTCCCTGCTGCTTGTTGAGAATGTTTTGTCTCATTATTAGAGTGGGCTGAATGAGAGGGTGCTATGTCTCATTATTAGAGTGGGCTGAATGAGAGGGTTTATTAGAGTGGGCTGAATGAGAGGGTTTATTAGAGTGGGCTGAATGAGAGGGTTTATTAGAGTGAGCTGAATGAGAGGGTTTATTAGAGTGGGCTGAATGAGAGGGTTTATTAGAGTGGGCTGAATGAGAGGGTTTATTAGAGTGGGCTGAATGAGAGGGTTTATTAGAGTGGGCTGAATGAGAGGGTTTATTAGAGTGGGCTGAATGAGAGGGTTTATTAGAGTGGGCTGAATGAGAGGGTTTATTAGAGTGGGCTGAATGAGAGGGTTTATTAGAGTGGGCTGAATGAGAGGGTTTATTAGAGTGGGCTGAATGAGAGGGTTTATTAGAGTGGGCTGAATGAGAGGGTGCTATGTCTCATTATTAGAGTGGGCTCGATACTATGGTGACCTTCTCTCCATGCCCGGGCCCCCCACCCCCACCTCCCCCTAACCCACTCACCTGTCAGAGCATCTGTGTGTGTGTGTGTGTGTGTGTGTGTGTGCGTTTGTGTTTGGTACCGCTGGTTTTGAGATTCGGCACTAACGCTCCTCTCTGACAGACCGACCGTTTGTTATGGCATTTCTAGCGACACCATTATGTTTTAATGATGGCATTCCCCTGCTACATGAACTAATCTGGAATCTGGACGGAAGAACATGTATCATGTTATTTCATTCAAGTTAATCACAAAGACAATTACTCTATAAAATGTGTGTAAATGTAGTGTGTTGGGAAGGCACCTGATTTTCTCTCTTACTGCCATGTATAGCATCTTTAATGCACATTCATCAGTTATGGCTAATTTAATGGGATCAGTCCTTTCTCTCCTTATTGAATATCATTCATGAATCTAATATCAGTCAACCTGGGTGCTGGATTTGTCGTCAACAAGCTCATACAAACTCAAACATGTTTAATGAAATATGCACTCACTCACACGGCGTACAACAATAATGTGCAATATTGAGATAACAGAGAAATGGGATGGAAAATAAGCAAATTTTCTTGTCGAATATAGATATCCTCAATGCAATAGCTAGTTATTCACAGTCAGAATTTACTCGGTTAGTCTGAAAATAAACACCACACAACAATATTCATTCAGACATTAATTAATTTTCTGTTCTTTTTAAGAATAAAAGTAGCAGCTTTAACCTTCATGTTTTAAAAAGCTTTAAAACACCACAATGTACCATATTAATAAAATGACAGAACAAAATAACCAATGGGTTGGTGTCCTGTTAATTAAACAGAATACACAACTCAAAACATTTGTGAGCCACCATTCAATCACAAACGGTATCTTATCAACAGTAGTTGGGTCACAGTCCGACTGAGGGCCACACTTTTCCTATTTTATACCCTTCAAATGACACCATGGATTTACTGTACTGTAGCTGGCTTCAAGCCACTATAAACCAGTCCACATCACAGTCATACATACTACAAAATATACTTTACCATTTGCAAATTCATACAATAACTGTGTAATAAATGGTTAAAATAGTCCTCTAACTATATACAGGCCTCGGTTGGCATGTCGTCACACGCTGCTGTAATAGTGCTAGTTAAAATATTCAAATTGTGCCCATGAAGGGGTATATACACTGAGTGAACAAAACATTAGGAACATGCTCTTCCCATGGCATAGACTGGCCAGGTGAAAGCTATGATCCCTTATTAATGTCACTTGTTAAATCCACTTCAATCAGTGTAGATGAAGGGGAGGAGACAGGTTAAAGAAGGATTTTTAAGCCTTGAGACAATTGAGACATGGATTGTGTACAGTATGTGTGCCATTTAGAGGGTGAATGTGCAAGACAAAAAATGGAAGTGCCTTTAAACAGGGTATGGTAGTAGGCGCCAGCTGCACCGGTTTGAGTGTGTCAAGAACTGCAACACTGCTGGGTTTTTCACGCTCAACAATTTCCTGTGTGTATCAAGCCCTGATGAATTGAGGCTGTTCTGGGGGCAAAAAGGGGTGTAACTCAATATTAGGAAGGTATTCCTAATGTTTTGTCCACTCAGTGTATTTAGGGTGAAGCTGCTATAAGCTCTGTACATAAGCTGTACCATAACGTATTTTGACACTTTGTGCTTTAGAATAATTTTCGAACATATTAATACAGACCGTACAATAGGGTAAGCAGAAACATAAACACTCCATTCAAACACATAATATACACCTTCATCAACTCAGATGCATTAAAACACACAGTTTTGCTGTTGCATATTGTCACATTGAGAGAATACAAGTATTTTAAATACATTTTGAATCCTGTGAAGAAATATAAAAAAGAAAAACAACTGAGTTGAACAATTCTAACAAGATTTTAAGAAGAAATCACAACATTGATAGATACGGTCTAACCATTGTTTGTCTTGTTTTTGAACAAATAAGTCCTTTTTAAAAAGTCACAATCATTTATGAGTACCTTGACTACTTCTTTATTACCACGGCAACCCACTTCTTCTTCTTTTTATCCCATGTACTGAACAAAAGCTCTTAAAGTTTCCCTCTTAAACAAACACCCTTCCTGATATCCTTTAAATCACACAATGATACATCATCTTGAAATAAATAGGAATTTGATCAAACGGTTGCCATGTGAGATGTTTTTTAAATGCTTTAGAAACTAAAACAAGCCGTTTTATTTGAGAGTTTAGATGTCTAAACTGCCTGACTTGCTGCTACTTATTTTTTCAATAGTAAGTACACATATCTCACATATCTCACATATCTCTGATATCTGTCATATCTCACATATCTCTGATATCTGTCATATCGCCCATATCTCTGATATCTGTCATATCTCACATATCTCTGATATCTGTCATATCTCTCATATCGCCCATATCTCTGATATCTGTCATATCTGTCATATCGCTCATATCGCCCATATCTCTGATATCTGTCATAGCTCTCATATCTCTCATATCGCCCATATCTCTGATATCTGTCATAGCTCTCATATCTCTCATATCGCCCATATCTCTGATATCTGTCATATCTCTCATATCGCCCATATCTCTGATATCTGTCATATCTCTCATATCGCCCATATCTCTGATATCTGTCATATCTGTCATATCTATCATATCTCTCATGAAGTTCTGAATGAAACGGGGCACTAGGAAGGAAGAACGGATGATATAAAAAGTGGCACTACATTGTGCGGAAACCTTTAACTTATACCTTTATAGAACGACATTATGGCACAAAGACTCAGTGGTTTTCAATCAAAAGGCACTGACAAATGTAACTGGCCAGTCAGCTTGTCACCAGCCTTATAACATTAACAAAATTTGTAATGACTGGTTATAAATGCCTAGGAATGGATCACTGTAGTCTGATAAAGTGATTATGATGGTGATGGATAATCTAGTGCATTTAATAATATCCTTTCCCTTCCCACATTGACAGCAGTCGATGATAACAAAGAGGACAGAGGCCAATAACGTGACAATGGACGGTGATTTCATAGTTCAGATATCAATGAAATGACAGCACCCTGCGTACATTGTAATTTAAGGGCACCAGGAATGGACGAGGGCGAGTTAAGATTATAGTTCAATCAGATAACCTTGGGCGGTGGGCGCACCCAAACTGCACTGAGGGGGCAGTGAGCGGAAACCCTGAATTGGTGATAGATGGTGGGGTTTAAGGTTGTAGTTCAAACCCATGTGGTGGTGGCCCTCACATCAGGGCTGCTGGTTGAGGGTGAGACTAGGAGTTAGGCTAATGGCTGGGGTTGAGGCTAGGAGGTAGGCTAATGGCTGGGGTTGAGGCTAGGAGTTAGGCTAATGGCTGCTGGTTGTGGGTGACACTAGGAGTTAGGCTAGTGGCTGGGGTTGAGGCTAGGAGGTAGGCTAATGGCTGGGGTTGAGGCTAGGAGTTAGGCTAATGGCTGCTGGTTGTGGGTGAGACTAGGAGTTAGGCTAATGGCTGGGGTTGAGGGTGAGGCTAGGAGTTAGGCTAATGGCTGGGGTTGAGGCTAGGAGTTAGGCTAATGGCTGGGGTTGAGGGTGAGGCTAGGAGTTAGGTTAATGGCTGGGGTTGAGGCTAGGAGTTAGGCTAATGGCTGGGGTTGAGGGTGAGGCTAGGAGTTAGGGTAATGGCGGGGTTGAGGGTGAGACTAGGAGTTAGGTTAATGGCTGGGGTTGAGGGTGAGGCTAGGAGTTAGGCTAATGGCTGGGGTTGAGGGTGAGGCTAGGAGTTAGGTTAATGGCTGGGGTTGAGGGTGAGGCTAGGAGTTAGGCTAATGGCTCGGGTTGAGGTTGAGGCTAGGAGTGAGGTTAATGGCTGGGGTTGAGGGTGAGGCTAGGAGTTAGGCTAATGGCTCGGGTTGAGTTTGAGGCTAGGAGTGAGGTTAATGGCTCGGGTTGAGGTTGAGGCTAGGAGTTAGGCTAATGGCTCTGGTTGAGGGTTGGGGGTGAGTCTAGGAGTGAGGTTAATGGCTCGGGTTGAGGGTGAGGCTAGGAGTGAGGTTAATGGCTCGGGTTGAGGTTGAGGCTAGGAGTGAGGTTAATGGCTGGGGTGGAGGGCGAGGCCCCAGATACTCAGGCTTTAGGGCCCATAGGCAGTCAGAGACGGGAGCTCTCCCTGTTCAACCCCAGGGCTAGCTCACCTACACTCTCATAGTCTGGCTCCTGAACCTGGTTCCCCAGCCCCAAGTCCTCTCCACTACCAGTCTTAGGGATGTGGATGATCTCGTAGCCAGGCTCGATGCTCTCTGTGGGGGGTCCCTGGGGGTCTGACTCCTCCTCTCTGGGCTGGGGGTAGATGTCCCTGACGGTAGCGTAGAGATCACTGGAGGAATACTCTGGGACCAGACCCTTGATATCAGCAATGCTGCTGTAGTCACTCTCCTTCTCCTCCACATCTCGACCTGGCTTCCCCACCGTGGTGTACATGTCTGACAGCTGGAGAGAGAGAGAGGGGAGAGAGAGGGGAGAGAGAGGAGAGAGAGAGGGGAGAGAGAGGGGAGAGAGGAGAGAGAGAGAGGGGAGAGAGAGGGGAGAGAGGAGAGAGAGAGGGGGGAGAGAGGGGAGAGAGAGGAGAGAGAGAGGGGAGAGAGAGGGGAGAGAGGAGAGAGAGAGGGGGGAGAGAGGGGAGAGAGAGGAGAGAGAGAGGGGAGAGAGAGGGGAGAGAGAGGAGAGAGAGAGGGGAGAGAGGGGGGGTACAGTCAGTGTGAACATCAAAGGCCTTTGTTTTATTTAGGTGAGGTCACAGTGAGACTGACATATCTAATAACCAGGTGAGGTCACAGTGAGACTGACATATCTAATAACCAGGTGAGGTCACAGTGAGACTGACATATCTAATAACCAGGTGAGGTCACAGTGAGACTGACATATCTAATAACCAGGTGAGGTCACAGTGAGACTGACATATCTAATAACCAGGTGAGGTCACAGTGAGACTGACATATCTAATAACCAGGTGAGGTCACAGTGAGACTGACATATCTAATAACCAGGTGAGGTCACAGTGAGACTGACATATCTAATAACCAGGTGAGATCACAGTGAGACTGACATATCTAATAACCAGGTGAGGTCACAGTGAGACTGACATATCTAATAACCAGGTGAGGTCACAGTGAGACTGACATATCTAATAACCAGGTGAGGTCACAGTGAGACTGACACATCTAATAACCAGGTGAGGTCACAGTGAGACTGACATATCTAATAACCAGGTGAGGTTGCAGTGAGACTGACATATCTAATAACCAGGTGAGGTCACAGTGAGACTGACATATCTAATAACCAGGTGAGGTCACAGTGAGACTGACATCTCTGTTACAAGTGATCCATATACTTTATAATCATCAAAAGGGGAATGAGAACAGGATAGGGAGTTCAGTGGAGAGCCACCATCTTACCTCGCTCTCTGACACCACAGGGTTGTCTCGCCCCGGTGAGGTAGACAGCGGAAAGTCTAACTGTAAAGAGAAGAAAACAAAAACTCACATTCAGACTTTACAGCTCATAAACACTCACCATAAAAACAACGAGCTGTGTTGGGGTTGTGCATACAGTACTTAACACATTTGAGTTGAGCAGGTGTATATTACTTAGCAGTGTCAATCATTTAGCAGTGTTATTGTGTATAGCTGCTATATCCTGTCCCTTATGACCGGTGGAGAGTCATTCATCAACAACACATCGCTGATAGACATAAAGAACACCTCTCTGTGGTGTCTAAAGACAACGTCAATATCAGAGATGGTGACTGGCTAGCTGCTACTTCACCTCTCATAGAGGCTGGTTAGCTGCTACTGCTAGATGGTGACTGGCTAGCTGCTACTTCACCTCTCATAGAGGCTGGTTAGCTGCTACTGCTAGATGGTGACTGGCTAGCTGCTACTTCACCTCTCATAGAGGCTGGTTAGCTGCTACTGCTAGATGGTGACTGGCTAGCTGCTACTTCACGTCTCATAGAGGCTGGCAGTACTGAGGATGGAGCCTGTTTTAAAGTCCATCTTTCACTTGCTCAAGGACATACTGTATGAGGACATATAAGATGTAAATCTTTACACAGGGGTTGGTTTCGGACTTTGTTTCTACCTCAGAGAGCACTGAATCGATACGATTACTCTATGGATGCACATTGTCAAAACTCAGCAGATTTGCTTTTATTTTTGGCTTAATTAGCGAACCAATTAATTTGATTGCCTTGGAGCGCAGCGGTGTGGAATCATGAAGACAAGCTCTTGCCCCTGTCATCAACGAGCCTCCATGTGTCTCTCGTAATGTTAGTCTGTTCTAATTCAGTGTCCCTAAAGTCTTTGTCCGCGTGGCTTTACAAATTAAAGTGCCAGTACAGTTAGGTACTGTAAGTAGTTTCATGACTACAACCAGGAGTTGTTCCTGACTACAACCAGGAGTTGTTCCTGACTACAACCAGGAGTTGTTCCCGACTACAACCAGGAGTTGTTCCCGACTACAACCAGGAATTGTTCCCGACTACAACCAGGAATTGTTCCCGACTACAACCAGGAATTGTTCCTGACTACAACCAGGAATTGTTCCTGACTACAACCAGGAATTGTTCCTGACTACACCACTTGACCAGAAGAAGACTGGTTCCTAGATATGGCAGTCAGGTCATTTTTCCTGACCATACTATAGCTGAAAACTAGGGACCAGAGTTGTTCTTTGTCAGGTCACTTTCATGCTCAGACAGACAAACTGAAATGGTCCATCCACACAGACAGTGTGGTGAAGAAGGCGCAACAGTGCCTCTTCAACCTCAGGAGGCTGAAGAAATTCGGCTTGTCACCCAAAACCCTGACAAACTTTTACAGATGCACAATCGAGAGCATCCTGTCGGGCTGTATCACCGCCTGGTACGGCAACTGCACCGCCCTCAACCGTAAGGCTCTCTAGAGGGTAGTGAGGTCTGCCCAACGCATCACCGGGTGCAAACTACCTGCCCTCCATGACACCTACAGCACCCGATGTCACAGGAAGGCCAAAATGATCATCAAGGACAACAACCACCCGAGCCACTGCCTGTTCACCCAGCTATCATCCAGAAGGCGAGGTCAGTACAGGTGCATCAAAGCTTGGACAGAGAGACTGAAAAACAGCTTCTATCTCAAGGCCATCAGACTGCTAAACAGCAATCACTAACTCAGAGAGGCTGCTGCCTACACTGAGACCCAATCACTGGCCACTTTAATAAATGGATCACTAGCCACTTTAAACAATGCCACTTGAAAGAATGCCACTTTAATAATGTTTACATATCTTACATTACTCATATCATATGTATATACTGTATTTTATACCATCTATTGCACCTTGCCTATGCCGCTCGGCCATCATTCATCCATATATTTCTCATTCACCCCTTTAGATTTGTGTGTATAAGGTA
>NC_138304.1:97763597-97783597 GCF_965601325.2 Salmo salar
CAAACCCTTCCCCCAGTCTCCCCTACTAAAAGACAAGACCAAGACACTCAATATGTGGTCTCAATATGTGGTCTCAATATGAGGTCTCAATATGAGGTCTCAATATGTGGTCTCAATATGAGATCTCAATCTGTGGTCTCAATATGAGGTCTCAATATGAGGTCTCAATATGAGGTCTCAATATGAGGTCTCAATATGTGGTCTCAATATGTGGTCTCAATATGTGGTCTCAATCTGTGGTCTCAATATGTGGTCTCAATATGTGGTCTCAATATGTGGTCTGAATATGTGGTCGCAATATGTGGTCTCAATATGTGGTCTCAATATGAGGTCTCAATCTGTGGTCTCAATATGAGGTCTCAATATGAGGTCTCAATATGAGGTCTCAATATGAGGGCTCAATCTGAGGTCTCAATATGAGGTCTCAATATGAGGGCTCAATGTGTGGTCTCAATGTGAGGTCTCAATATGAGGTCTTAATCTGTGGTCTCAAT
The DNA here is from genome assembly GCF_965601325.2 of Salmo salar. Taxonomy (NCBI): domain Eukaryota; kingdom Metazoa; phylum Chordata; class Actinopteri; order Salmoniformes; family Salmonidae; genus Salmo; species Salmo salar. Next base: position 97,764,092 of record NC_138304.1, read on the forward strand.
ATGAGATCTCAATATGAGGTCTCAATATGTGGTCTCAATATGAGGTCTCAATATGAGGTCTCAATATGTGGTCTCAATGTGAGGTCTCAATATGAGGTCTCAATATGAGGTCTCAATATGAGGTCTCAATATGTGGTCTCAATGTGAGGTCTCAATATGAGGTCTCAATATGAGGTCTCAATATGAGGTCTCGGGACCGGACTCCGGTACTACAACTCGTCAACCTCTTCTCCTCCGCTTCATTTTTATGGCACTGTTCACTCTCTCGCTCTCTCTCCATCTCTCACTCTCCTCTCTCCCCCTCTCCATCTCTTCTTTTGCTCTCTCTCTTCCTCTCTCTCCCTGCTCTTTCTCTCTACCTCCTAATGCCGATCAGACACAGAGAGACGGAGAGACGCTCTTTCCATTGTTCTGCTTTCTACTCTAACTTGTGGCTCACAGCTGAATCAATACATCTAGTCAGGAATCAGTTGAGCTGTCTTTCTACTGTATAAGTACTGTATTTCTCCTTCACAAACATACATAAACACAATCCTCACCTCTCCGTTGTGCACCGCTCCTGCGTCCATCATGGTAGGCTGGTTGTCGTTCTCATCCAGCACCTTGTCAGGTATAGGCGGGGGTCTGTCTTCCTCCTCGGGGTCCTCTGTGGGGTTCACAGCAGCAGTGATGGTGGCTGAGCGCCTGGTCTCCAGGTCTGCACTAAAACGGCTCTTCTTGTTCAGATCCACTGAGGCGTACTCCACTCCCGCGCACAGGGGCCCCCGCTCTGGGGTGCCGGGGCTGAGGTGGCCGTTGTGGAGGGCTGGAGGGTTGGGAGGTGGGAGGTGGTTGTGGGAAATGTCATTGTCATCAGGGCTGAGGGAAGACGTAGTACCGTGAGCGTTGGGTAGACCTGCAGCCATGCTTACAGGATGGTCCTTCAGCTCTTTGACCGTCTCGTACAGGGAGTCTTCAACGCTCACGTCCCGGGACGCCGTCAAGTCGCCACCTCTCTCCTTCACCACCTAGTTTAGTTGATTAAGACAGCCGTCAGTACATTAGGACTAGTCTTCCTGGGTCCATACAGTACAACCATACAAACACAAGTAAAATAAATACATAATAACATCAACAACAACAATCCCTAATACCTCGTAGGTGCCGTCTCCAGAGGGAGGGAGAAGGGGTCCACTGGAAGATCCCATCCCCTCCAGGGTGCTGTTGGGTGGGATGCTGGGCAGCTCGCGGTCCTGGGGACACTTGGAGCTTCGCAGTTCTGACTGACTGGACAGCATCTCCTCAGAGGGCTGGGGACTGCTGTCCTGGGTGTCTGTCAACACTGGGGGACGATGGATCAATACATTTGAGTTGAGTTCAATTGAATTGAATTTTGTTGAGTTGAGTTGGGTTGCATTTAATTGAATTGGACACGACAAAGGGAAAAGAGATGGTGTGTGTGGGTGGTTATGCTGGGTTACAGAGAGAGAGTTTGAGTATGGGGAGCCTCAATCTTAAACAACAACATTGCATCTTTGAAAGCTGCAGTGGACAATTTGGACTAGTTAGCCTGTTCGTTCATAGATCTTATTTGTATTTTGGTTAACTCCTTTAACATTGGTTGTCATGCCAGCGGGCCTAACATTTGGCATGACAACCAACAGGGGAGCTGGCTACAACGCATATCTGTTACCAGACTATTAGTGGAACATGCTTCATGGATTAGACTGCCACAGGTGTGGAAATCACATGGAATAACCAAGTAAGTAAAGTAAAGTAATGAATATTACACTCTTTTAAAAAGTAATGAATGAAATGGCAACAAACAATAAATAACACATGCAGAAGCGGTCGTTGTGTGTGTGTGTGTGTGTGTGTGTGTGTGTGTGTGTGTGTGTGTGTGTGTGTGTGTGTGTGTGTGTGTGTGTGTGTGTGTGTGTGTGTGTGTGTGTGTGTGTGTGTTACCTGTACCACTGGTTAGTGGGCCGTTGTGTGAGCTGCTCACCAATAGGTCAGTCCCTGGGCTGTCCACAGACTGACTACCAGTAAACGTCTCTCTCTCAGACACCTGTAGAACGACAAAGACTGGGTTAGGATGGGGATATGTGGCTTATTATAAACACAGGTCTAGGATCAGTTTACCCTGTGTGGTCCTGTGTGGTTCAGTTAGTACATATACTACAAATATATGCACACGCTGTACTATAAGTCTACTTTGGATAAGTGGAGTCATATACATTATATATACAGTACCAGTCAAAGGTTTGGACAGACCTACTCATTCAAGGGTTTTTCTTTAGTTGTACTATTTTCTACATTGTAGAATAATAGTGAAAACATCAACACTATGAAATAACACATACAGTTGAAATCGGGAAGTTTACATACACCTTAGCCAAATACATTTAAACTCAGTTTTTCACAATTCCTGACATTTAATCCTAGTAAGAATTCCCTGTCTTAGGTCAGTTAGGATCACCACTTTATTTTAAGAATGTGAAATGTCAGAATAATAGTAGAGAGAATGATTTATTTCAGCTTTTATTTCTTTCATCACATTCCCAGTGGGTCAGAAGTTTACATACACTCAATTAGTATTTGCTAGCATTGCCTTTAAATTGTTTAACTTGGGTCAAACAATTCAGGTAGCCTTCCACAAGCTTCCCACAATAAGTTGGGTGAATTTTGTCCCATTCCTCCTAACAGAGCTGGTGTAACTGAGTCAGGTTTGTAGGCCTCCTTGCTCGCACACGCTTTTTCAGTTCTGCCCACATAATTTTCTGTAGGATTGAGGTTGGGCTTTTTGACGGCCACTCCAATACCTTGATTTTGTTGTACTTAAGCCATTTTGCCACAACTTTGGAAGTATGCTTGTGGTCATTGTCCATTTGGAAGACCCATTTGTGACCAAGTTTTAACTTACTGACTGATCGTCTTGAGATGTTGCCTCAATATATCCACATCATTTTCCATCCTCATGATGCCATCTATTTTGTGAAGTGCACCAATCCCTCCTGCAGCAAAGCACCCCCACAACATGATGCTGCCACCCCCGTGCTTCACGGTTGGGATGTTGTTCTTCGGCTTGCAAGCCTCCCCCTTTTTCCTCCAAACATAACGATGGTCGTTATGGCCAAACAGTTCTATTTTTGTTTCTTCAGACCAGAGGACATTTCTCCAAAAAGTACGATCTTTGTCCCCATGTGCATTTGCAAACTGAAAGTCTGGCTTTTTTATGGCGGTTTTGGAGCAGTGGTTTCTTCCTTGCTGAGCGGCCTTTCAAGTTATGTCGATATAGGACTCGTTTTACTATGGATATAGATACTTGTGTACCTGTTTCCTCCAGCATCTTCACAAGGTAATTTGCTTTTGTTCTGGGATTGATTTGCACTTTTCGCACCAAAGTACGTTCATCTCTAGGAGAGACAGAACGTCTCCTTCCTGAGCGGTATGACGGCTGCGTGGTCCCATGGTGTTTATACTTGCGTACTATTGTTTGTACAGATGAACGTGGTACCTTCAGGCGTTTGAAAATTGCTCCCAAGGATGAACCAGACTTGCGGAGACTTGCGGAGGTCAAAAAATCTTTTCTGAGGTCTTGGCTGATTTCTATTGATTTTCCCATGATGTCAAGCAAAGAGGCACTGAGTTTGAAGGTAGGCCTTGAAAACATCCACGGGTGCACCTCCAATTGACTCAAATGATTTCAATTAGCCTATCAGAAGCTTCTAAAGCCATGACATCATTTTCTGGAATTTTCCAAGCTGTTTAAAGGCACCGTCAACTTAGTGTATGTAAACTTCTGACCCACTGGAATTGTGATACAGTGAATTATAAGTGAAATAATCTGTCTGTAAACAATTGTTGGAAAAATTACTTGTGTCATGCACAAAGTAGATGTCCTAACCATCTTGCCAAAACTATAGTTTGTTGACAAGAAATTTGTGGAGTTGTTGAAAAATTAGTTTTAATGACTCCAACCTAAGTGTATGTAAACTTCCGACTTCAACTGTATGGAATCATGTAGTAACCAAACAAGTGTTAAACATATCAACATATATTTGAGATTCTTCAAAGTAGCCACCCTTTGCCTTGATGACAGTTTTGCACACTCTTGACATTCTCTCAGCACCTGGAATGCTTTCCAACAGTCTTGAAGGAGTTCCCACATATGCTGAGCACTTGTTGGCTGCTTTTCCTACACTCTGTGATCCAACCCATCCCAAACCAGCTCAATTGGTTTGAGGTCGGGTGATTGTGGAGGCCAGGTCATCTGATGCAGCACTCCATCACTCTCCTTCTTGGTCAAATAGCCCTTACACAGCCTGGAGGTGTGTTGGGTCATTGACCTGTTGAAAAACAAATGATAGTCCCACTAAGTGCAAACCTGATGTGATGGAGTATCGCTGCAGAATGATGTGGTAACTATGCTGGTTATGTGTGCCTTGAATTCTAAATAAATTATCGACAGTGTCACCAGCAAAGCACCCATCACCATCACACCTCCTCCTCCATGCTTCACGGTGGGAACCACACATACAGAGATCATCCGTTCACATACTCTGCGTCTCACAAAGACATGGCGGTTGGAACCAAAAATCGCAAATTTGGACTCATCAGACCAAAGGACAGATTTCCAACGGTCTAATGTCCATTGCTCGTGTTTCTTGGCCCAAGCAAGTCTCTTCTTCTTATTGGTGTCCTTTAGTAGTGGTTTCTTTGCAGCAATTCGACCATGAAGGCCTGATTCACGCAGACTCCTCTGAATAGTTGATGTTGAGATGTGTCTGTTACTTGAACTCTGTGAAGCATTTATTTGGGCTGCAGTCTTTGGTGCAGTTATTCTAATTAACTTATCATCTGCAGCAGAGGTAACTCTGGGTCTTCCATTACTGTGGCGGTCCTCATAAGAGTCAGTTTCATCATAGAGCTTGATGGTTTTTGAGACTGCACTTGAAGAAACAAATGATAGTCCCAGTATGTGCAAACCAGATGGGATGGTGTATCGCTGCAGAATGCTGTGGTAGCCATGCTGGTTAAGTGTGCCTTGAATTCAAAATAGATGACTGACAGTGTCACCAGCAAAGCACCCCTACACCATCACACCTCCTCCTCCATGCTTCACGGTGGGAACCACACATGCAGAGATCATCCGATCACCTACTGCAGCAGAGGTAACTCTGGGTCTTCCTTTCCTGTGGCAGTCCTCATGAGAGCCAGTTTCATCATAGCGCTTGATGGTTTTTGAGACTGCACTTGAAATGTTCCAGATTGACTGATCTTCATGCCTTAAAGTAATGATGGACTGTCATTTCTCTTTCCTTATTTGAGCTGTTCTTGCCATAATATGGACTCGGTCTTTTACCAAATAGGGCTATCTTCTGTATACCCACCCTACATTGTCACAACACAACTTATTGGCTCAAACACATTAAGTAAGAAAGAAATTCCACAAATTAACTTTTAACATGGCCCACATGTTAATTGAAATGCATTCCAAGTGACTACCTCATGAAGCTGGTTGAGAGAATGCCAAGAGTTTGCAAAGCTGTCATCAAGGCAAAGGAGTGCGTACTGGCGGCAGAGAAGTCAGACGCAGGAGAACAAAAACTGTGTTTCCAAACGGCGTAGTTTAATAACAACAACAAAAACACCGTAAAATAGAACAATCAAATAATGGGTACATAACCCGACGCACACCAGGACAGACATGCACAAGCACTTTGTCACGGCTTTCTTCGTCGGAGGACGATATAGCAAAATCGTCGTCTGAAAAGGTGGACCAATATGCAGCAGAGTTGGTGATCATTTTCTTAATTTATGAAAGATACGTTGAACACGAAAAACAAGAAAACAATCAGCACGACCAATGACAGTTCTGCAGGCTCACAAGAACACGCAATGCAAAAACAATCTCCCACAAAATACAAGACAAACACACCCAACTAATATAGGACTTCCAATCAAAGGCAACACCAAACAGCTGCCTTCAATTGGAAGTCCACCCCAATTAACTCAACATAGAAACACACTCACTAGACTACACATAGAAATACATAAACATAGACCATAACTCAAAACCCGGAAATAATAAATCAAACACCCTCCTAACTAACACACCACCCTGAACCACATAAAACAAATACCCTCTGCCACGTCCTGACCAAACTACAATAACAATCAACCCTTATACTGGCCAGGACGTGACACACTTACAATAAACAATCACCGACAAGGACATGAGGGGGAACAGAGGGTTAAATACACAACATGTAATTGATGGGATTGGAACCAGGTGTGATGGAAGACAAGACAAAACCAAAAGAAAATGAAAAGAGGATCAGCGATGGCTAGAAGGTCGGTGACTTTGACCGCCGCCCGAACAAGGAGAGGGACCGACTTCGGCGGAAGTCGTGACAGGTGGCTACTTGGAAGAATATGACAAATATTTTGTTTAACACTTTTTTGGTTACTACATGATTCCATATATGTTATTTCATAGTTTTGATGTCTTCACTATTATACTACAATGTAGAAAATAGTACAAATAAAGAAAAACCCTTGAACGAGTAGGTGTGTCCACACTTTTGACTAGTACTGTACATTAGATCAGTGGCATCCTACTCCTCATTCTGAGAGGCTGTGGTCAAATATAATACCTTTACACAATTACACCTCAATTCATATGAACATCAGCACATTGTGATGGGAGAAATGGGCATTGAGCCACACTGCAGGTCTTCGCATTGCTTGTCAGTCACCTCACAGATTTAAAAACCAAAGGACAGAGAGGAGGTAACCATTAGATCTACACCACCACCTGGTGACTGTGTCAGATAATGACTGTTGCAGGGCTGAATCCGATGGCAGTCCTAGAGACTGGAGACACAAGGGGTCAGTCTGCTGAGGAGAAGACAAAGACCCAATTCAACCTGCCAGTCTGTGGTTAAAGTCAAGTCCTCCATAACTTCACAGGCGAGGCCCGACACTACGGCGTAAATGTTACTCTCCAGATACTGTAAGTATGAGATAAAAATGTTGCCACGTCCCCAGGGGGTTTGAGCGAAGAGTGTTTGTGTGTGTGACAGCAAGTAATTAGAGTGAAAGGACGATGTCAGTTTCTTTCTGAAAGACAGCTATTGATCTCACTTAACCACAACTTGTAAGTGTAATTTAGTCTTTACCATAGCTAATGCTCATTATGGTCTTCATTATTATGGAATGGCTGGGGATAATGCAACAAATCACAATATACATTCAGAATGCCATTGAAATAAACAGTTTACTATGCAATTAATGAGCTAAACTATGAACTGGTAAAATGAAAGGTGAATGAAATCGTGTGGTTCTGAAAACACTGATTCTTCTCTGAGAACATTTCAGTTTATATGAAGATACTGCAGACCGAAGTGGAACAAATTCTTCACATCTGGGGTGCAATCATTAGTCCAAACAGTTGCAAAATGGTTTGAAAGTAAAACGAGGGTTTCTACTGGACAAATGCAGGTAGGTCCCTCGCCCGTTTCGTTCAGTTTGCTTCCGTTTAAGAAACATTTTGCAACAGAATCAGTGTAATGATACGCCCCCTGGTGCTGATTCCAGACCAGCGCACACAGTGTGTGTGTGTGTGTGTGTGTGTGTGTGTGTGTGTGTGTGTGTGTGTGTGTGTATGTGTATGTGTATGTGTATGTGTATGTGTGTGTGTGTGTGTGTGTGTGTGTGTGTGTGTGTGTGTGTGTGTGTGTGTGTGTGCGCGCGAGATAGAGGGAGTAAATATTTTGGCTGCATTCATCACATTATACTAATACTCCTTCCCCCTCTGGAATGCATGTCTCCCTTCTGTCCATTCCTTCCTGGATAATGCTGACCTCTGAACTCTTGACCTGGGTCATCCTTCCAATATAATCCCTCCATCCCTTTCTACACTAACGGCTGCATACGGCTAAAGCCATGTCCATCTCTCTCTCTTTCCATCTCCCTCTCTCTTTCCATCTCCCTCCCTCTCTCCAGCTCCCTCTCTCTCTCTCTCTCTCCTTCCCTCTCTCCCTGTGATCATTATAGGTGCTAATGTGACTGCCTCATGCTTGACACCACCTAACACCCAGAGAGAGAGAGAGAGAGAGACACACACACACAGCTTCAACTCACAACTCACAGCTCTTCTCTCCTCTGCAGGATTCTAAGTCAGAGACCAATTTTTCCGCTAGTTAGACAAGTTGTCTCTGACAGTTTCTGTTCCTTGTTGACTAAAGTTTTCACCAGGCTCACTGAAGTGTTGAGAGGACCGTCTGACAGAAGATCAAGGGAGGAACTCTCAGAGTTATTTTCAGGGACAGATATAGCAGACTAACTAAGGCTGTTTTAAGTGAAGGAAGTGGCAGATCTGTTTAGTTCAGTCAGACTCACTCCATTCATGAGGTTCTCGTGGGCTACTGGGCGGCCATTTGACTTCTTTGGCCTGGAGAAGAAGAAGGATGAAGAAGGGAGATGTTGATTCAAACTTTGACTTTGTCTGCCTTTTGAGTTGATGTATTGACTCTGGTCTAAAGCATTTACAAACTTTAATAATGTAGTCTATTATACAGACTGTAAATATGTAGTCTATTTTACAGACTGTAATAATGTAGTCTATTATGCAGACTGTGATAATGTAGTCTATTATGCAGACTGTATAATGTAGTCTATTTTACAGACTGTACTAATATAGTCTATTTTACAGACTGTAATAATGTAGTCTATTTTACAGACTGTAATAATGTAGTCTATTATACAGTCTGTAATAATGTAGTCTATTTTACAGACTGTAATAATGTAGTCTATTATGCAGACTGTCATAATGTAGTCTATTATACAGACTGTAACAATGTAGTCTATTATACAGCCTGTAATAATGTAGTCTATTTTACAGACTGTAATAATGTAGTCTATTTTACAGACTGTAATAATGTAGTCTATTTTACAGACTGTAATAATGTAGTCTATTATGCAGACTGTAATAATGTAGTCTATTATACAGCCTGTAATAATGTAGTCTATTTTACAGACTGTAATAATGTAGTCTATTTTACAGACTGTAATAATGTAGTCTATTTTACAGACTGTAATAATGTAGTCTATTATGCAGACTGTAATAATGTAGTCTATTATACAGCCTGTAATAATGTAGTCTATTTTACAGCCTGTAATAATGTAGTCTATTTTACAGACTGTAATAATGTAGTCTATTATGCAGACTGTAATAATGTAGTCTATTATACAGCCTGTAATAATGTAGTCTATTTTACAGACTGTAATAATGTAGTCTATTATGCAGACTGTCATAATGTAGTCTATTATACAGCCTGTAATAATGTAGTCTATTTTACAGACTGTAATAATGTAGTCTATTATACAGACTGTAACAATGTAGTCTATTATACAGCCTGTAATAATGTAGTCTATTATGCAGACTGTATAATGTAGTCTATTATACAGACTGTAATAATGTAGTCTATTATACAGCCTGTAATAATGTAGTCTATTTTACAGACTGTAATAATGTAGTCTATTATACAGACTGTAATAATGTAGTCTATTATACAGACTGTAATAATGTAGTCTATTTTACAGACTGTAATAATGTAGTCTATTATGCAGACTGTGATAATGTAGTCTATTATGCAGACTGTGTTAATGTAGTCTATTATGCAGACTGTATAATGTAGTCTATTATACAGACTAATAATGTATTCTATTATACAGACTGTAATAATGTAGTCTATTATACAGACTGTAATAATGTAATAATGTAGTCTATTATACAAACTGTAATAATGTAGTCTATTATACAGACTGTAATAATGTAGTCTATTATACAGACACACAATTGTGCTGGTCTTTCTATCGGTACCAAAGTAAGAATGTGTAAATAAACTATTTGTTAGAAGTAAATCAACAGTACAGTATAAATATAACATAAGTACAATGACTGTAACATTATTTATGTTTTCATCTTACATTTTATTGAATGTGTGTGTGTGTGTGTGTGTCCCACTCACCCCTGGCAGCCTGCACACAGCAGCAGTAGCAGTGAGAGCAGCAAGAAGACAGAGACGGTCATCAGAGTGCCCACTAGGACCAGCTGCTCGTTGCCTAAGGACGTCGTCGTGGAATCCCCTGACCCCACGACCCCCAGTTCCCACAAGGCACTCAGCACCGGAGCCATGATGCATCACACACTGGGAGGGGACCCGCTAGTAAGGGGCATCACACAGACACCCTAGGATGGTAACTATATGAAGGAGGGAGAGAGAGAGAGAGAGAGAAAGAAAGAGTGCGACAGACAGACAGACAGACAGACAGACAGACAGACAGACAGACAGACAGACAGACAGACAGACAGACAGACAGACAGACAGACAGACAGACAGACAGACAGACAGACAGACAGACAGACAGACAGACAGACAGACAGACAGACAGACAGAACAGTATTATGCAGTGTTCTGCCAGGACTAGACAAGTCTATTCTAAAAGATATACCGGTAGTAGAGTACAATGAATGATGTTGCCACTTTCCAAATCATCAACTCATCCTCTGATGCAATAGAAGACAATCTCATACATCATTACAGTGGATATGAATGAATCATATAGCACTGAAATATGTTACTCTTGTGCCAATACAGATCTTCCTAGTTATCATGCAATGCAGATGCAATGTAGTGCAGTGTTTTAAACAAGCCACAAGGGGGCAGGCCAGTGCAGACATAGACTGCAATGCAGGCATTCACGGTCATATTCTGTCTATCTACTCCAGATCTGCTGCAGTCTACTCACTCTGAGAATACTACGCGTCCTGCGCATGTAATAAGTAACCTCCCCACGTAAGCTATACATGCCTGAAAGCTGTCCAAGAGGGTTAGGCTGAATTCAATTATGCTTCTGTCCTGAATTATTTTTGGCCAGAGAGGGTGTGCCCAACCTCCACAAACTGAATGGGCAGATTGCAATCAGATGGCTGGCAGCCCAAAGTGTTGCTGAGGACTGGGCACTGCGTCCCTCTCTCTCTCTCTCTCTCCCTTTCTCTCTCTCTCTCTCTCTCTCTGTGTATGTATGCATATAAGTGTGTGTGTGTGTGTGTGTGTGTGTGTGTGTGTGTGTGTGTGTGTGTGTGTGAGTGAGTGAGTGAGTGAGTGAGTGAGTGAGTGAGTGAGTGAGTGAGTGAGTGAGTGAGTGAGTGAGTGAGTGAGTGAGTGAGTGAGTGAGTGAGTGTGAGTGAGTGTGTGAGTGAGTGAGTGTGAGTGAGTGTGTGAGTGAGTGTGTGAGTGAGTGAGTGAGTGAGTGAGTGAGTGAGTGAGTGAGTGAGTGAGTGAGTGAGTGAGTGAGTGAGAGAAAGAAAGAGAAAGACAATGAGAGACAGAGAGAGAGAATAAGAGGAGGAAGGGCCTCAGAGACAGGATAAAGACAGGGTAGTTCAGTACTAGCACTACTACTAGTCTGATTGCAGTCTAACTAACCTTCCCTTTTCAATCAGTCAATCAGACAGCAGTGACAGAACAGGGTGACATCTGAGCAGTAACAGAACAGGGAGAAAGAGGACATCTGAGCAGTAACAGAACAGGGAGAAAGATGACATCTGAGCAGTAACAAAACAAGGAGGAAGAGGACATCTGAGCAGTAACAGAACAGGGAGAAAGATGACATCTGAGCAGTAACAGAACAGGGAGAAAGAGGACATCTGAGCAGTAACAGAACAAGGAGGAAGATGACATCTGAGCAGTAACAGAACAAGGAGGAAGATGACATCTGAGCAGTAACAGAACAGGGAGAAAGATGACATCTGAGCAGTAACAGAACAAGGAGGAAGAGGACATCTGAGCAGTAACAGAACAAGGAGGAAGATGACATCTGAGCAGTAACAGAACAAGGAGAAAGATGACATCTGAGCAGTAACAGAACAAGGAGGAAGAGGACATCTGAGCAGTAACAAAACAAGGAGGAAGAGGACATCTGAGCAGTAACAGAACAGGGAGAAAGATGACATCTGAGCAGTAACAGAACAAGGAGGAAGAGGACATCTGAGCAGTAACAGAACAGGGAGAAAGATGACATCTGAGCAGTAACAGAACAAGGAGGAAGATGACATCTGAGCAGTAACAGAACAAGGAGGAAGAGGACATCGGACAATGCATGGGCTTATTTTGTCACTGAGACAGAGCCAAACATATCAAATCAAATCAAATGTTATTTGTCTCATGCTTCGTAACCAACAGACTAACAGTGAAATACTAGACAAATAATAACACAATGAGTAACGATAACTTGGCGATATACACGAGGTACCAGTACTGAGTCGATGTGCAGGGGTACCAGTACCGAGTCGATGTGCAGGGGTACCAGTACCGAGTTGATGTGCAGGGGTACCAGTACCGAGTCGATATACACGAGGTACCAGTACCGAGTCGATGTGCAGGGGTACCAGTACCGAGTCGATGTGCAGGGGTACCAGTACCGAGTCGATGTGCAGGGGTACCAGTACCGAGTCGATGTGCAGGGGTACCAATACCGAGTCGATGTGCAGGGGTACCAGTACCGAGTCGATGTGCAGGGGTACCAATACCGAGTCGATGTGCAGGGGTACCAATACCGAGTCGATGTGCAGGGGTACCAGTACAGAGTCGATGTGCAGGGGTACCAGTACCGAGTCGATATACACGAGGTACCAGTACTGAGTCGATGTGCAGGGGTACCAGTACCGAGTCGATGTGCAGGGGTACCAGTACCGAGTCGATGTGCAGGGGTACCAGTACTGAGTCGATGTGCAGGGGGACCAGTACTGAGTCGATGTGCAGGGGTACCAGTACCGAGTCGATATACACGAGGTACCAGTACTGAGTCGATGTGCAGGGGTACCAGTACCGAGTCGATGTGCAGGGGTACCAGTACCGAGTTGATGGGCAGGGGTACCAGTACCGAGTCGATATACACGAGGTACCAGTACTGAGTCGATGTGCAGGGGTACCAGTACTGAGTCGATGTGCAGGGGTACCAGTACTGAGTCGAAGTGCAGGGGTACCAGTACTGAGTCGAAGTGCAGGGGTACCAGTACCGAGTCGAAGTGCAGGGGTACCAATACCGAGTCGATGTGCAGGGGTACCAGTACCGAGTTGATGGGCAGGGGTACCAGTACCGAGTCGATATACACGAGGTACCAGTACTGAGTCGATGTGCAGGGGTACCAGTACTGAGTCGATGTGCAGGGGTACCAGTACTGAGTCGAAGTGCAGGGGTACCAGTACTGAGTCGAAGTGCAGGGGTACCAGTACCGAGTCGAAGTGCAGGGGTACCAATACCGAGTCGAAGTGCAGGGGTACCAGTACCGAGTCGAAGTGCAGGGGTACCAGTACCGAGTCAAAGTGCAGGGTAACGAGGTAATTGAGGTAGATATGTTCATATAGGTTGGGATAGAGTGACTAGGCAACAGGATAGATAATAAGTCCAGGTAGCTATTTGGTTAATTATTTAGTAGTCTTATGGCTTGGGGGGTAGAAGCTATTCAGGGTCCTGTTGGTTCCAGACTTGGTGCCTCAGTACTGCTTCAGTACACACACACACACACACACACACACACACACACACACACACACACACACACACACACACACACACACACACACACACACACACACACACACACGCACACACACACACACACAGTGTGAAAGTACGCCCAGTAGCGGAGTGAAAACCACCCAAGCTTCCGTGTCAACATGACATCAGCAGCTCAGTGGTGTGAACTAATGACATGTGCTGAGAGGTGATGCATACCAAGGACCTATGGAAACAAACATACTATTCATAAACTGTTTACACACTCCACTCCATTTACACACTCCACTCTATTTACACACTCTATTAACACACTCCACTCTATTTACACACTCCACTCTATTTACACACTCCACTCCATTTACACACTCTATTTACACACTCCACTCTATTTACACACTCCACTCCATTTACACACTCCACTCCATTTACACACTCTATTTACACACTCCACTCTATTTACACACTCCACTCCATTTACACACTCCACTCTATTTACACACTCCACTCTATTTACAAACTCTATTTACACACTCCACTCTATTTACACACTCCACTCTATTTACACACTCCACTCTATTTACACACTCCAATCTATTTACACACTCTACTCTATTTACACACTCAACTCCATTTGCACACTCCACTCTATTTACACACTATTTAAACACTATATTTACACACTACACTTTATTTACACAATATATTTACACACTCCATTTACACACCACTCCATTTGCACACTCAACTCTTTACACACTCCACTCTGTTTACACACTCTATTTACACACTCCACTCTATTTACACACTCTATTTACACACTCCACTCTGTTTACACACTCTATTTACACACTCAACTCTTTACACACTCGACTCTATTTACACACTAAACTCTATTTACACACTCCACTCTATTTACACACTATTTAAACACTATATTTACACACTACACTCTATTTACACACTATTTAAACACTATTTACACAATATATTTACACACTCCATTTACACATTCCACTCCATTTACACACTCAACTCTTTACACACTCAACTCTTTACACACTCGACTCTATTTACACACTGTCCCCTGTCAGAGCTGTTGCTGTACCCTGTTACTGTCCCCTGTCAGGGCTGTTACTGTGCCCTGTTACTGTACCCTGTCAGAGCTGTTTCTGTACCATGTCGTCAGCGTTGTTACTGTACCCTGTCATCACGGCTGTTACTGTACCCTGTCAGGGCTGTTACTGTACCCTGTTAGGACTGTTACTGTACCCTGTCAGGGCTGTTACTGTACCCTGTTACTGTACCCTGTCAGGGCTGTTACTGTACCCTGCTACTGTCCCCTGTCAGGGCTGTTACAGTACCGTGTTACTGTACCCTGTCAGGACTGTTACTGTATCCTGTTACTGTACCCTGTCAGGGCTGTTACTGTCCCCTGCTACTGTCCCCTGTCAGGGCTGTTACTGTCCCCTGTCAGGGCTGTTACTGTCCCCTGTCAGGGCTGTTACTGTACCCTGTTAATGTACCTTGTTACTGTCCCCTGTCAGGGCTGTTACTGTACCCTGTCAGGGCTGTTACTGTACCCTGTTAATGTACCTTGTTACTGTCCCCTGTCAGGGCTGTTACTGTACCCTGTCAGGGCTGTTACTGTACCCTGTTACTGTACCGTGTTACTGTACCGTGTTACTATCCCCTGCTACTGTCCCCTGTCAGGGCTGTTACTGTCCCCTGTCAGGGCTGTTACTGTACCCTGTTAATGTACCTTGTTACTGTCCCCTGTCAGGGCTGTTACTGTACCCTGTCAGGGCTGTTACTGCACCCTGTTAATGTACCTTGTTACTGTCCCCTGTCAGGGCTGTTACTGTACCCTGTCAGGGCTGTTACTGTACCCTGTTACTGTACCCTGTCAGGACTGTTACTGTACCCTGTTACTGTACCCTGTCAGGGCTGTTACTGTCCCCTGTCAGAGCTGTTACTGTACCCTGTCAGGGCTGTTACTGTACCCTGCTACTGTCCCATGTCAGGGCTGTTACTGTACCCTGTCAGGGCTGTTACTGTACCCTGTTACTGTACCTTGTTACTGTACCCTGTCAGGGCTGTTACTGTACCCTGTTACTGTACCTTGTTACTGTACCCTGTCAGGGCTGTTACTCTACCCTGTTACTGTACCCTGTCAGGACTGTTACTGTACCCTGTCAGGGCTGTTACTGTACCCTGCTACTGTCCCATGTCAGGGCTGTTACTGTACCCTGTCAGGGCTGTTACTGTACCTTGTTACTGTACCTTGTTACTGTACCCTGTCAGGACTGTTACTGTACCCTGTTACTGTACCCTGTCAGGGCTGTTACTGTCCCCTGTCAGAGCTGTTACTGTACCCTGTCAGGGCTGTTACTGTACCCTGTCAGGGCTGTTACTGTACCCTGTTACTGTCCGCTGTCAGGGCTGTTACTGTACCCTGTCAGGGCTGTTACTGTACCCTGCTACTGTCCCCTGTCAGAGCTGTTACTGTACCCTGTCAGGGCTGTTACTGTACCCTGTCAGGGCTGTTACTGTACCCTGTTACTGTACCCTGTCATAGCTGTTTCTGTACCATGTCGTCAGCGTTGTTACTGTACCCTGTCGTCACGGCTGTTACTATACCCTGTCAGGACTGTTACTGTACCCTGTTAGGACTGTTACTGTACCCTGTCAGGGCTGTTAATGTACCCTGTTAGGACTGTTACTGTACCCTGTCATCAGGGCTGTTACTGTACTCTGTCAGGGCTGTTACTGTACCCTCTTACTGTACCCTGTCATCAGGGCTGTTACTGTACCCTGTCAGGTATGTTACTGTGCACTGTTACTGTACCCTGTCAGGGCTGTTACTGTACCCTGCTACTGTCTCCTGTCAGGGCTGTTACTGTACTCTGTCAGGGCTGTTACTGTACTCTGTCACGGCTGTTACTGTACTCTGTCAGGGCTGTTATTGTACCCTGTCAGGGCGGTTACTGTACCCGTTCAGGGCTGTTACTGTACCCGGTCAGGGCTGTTACTGTACCCTGTCAGAGCTGTTACTGTACCCGTTCAGGGCTGTTACTGTACCCGTTCAGGGCTGTTACTGTACCCGTTCAGGGCGGTTACTGTACCCGTTCAGGGCTGTTACTGTACCCTGTCAGGTCTGTTACTGTTCCGTATCATGGTTCTGGTGACATTTCAATGTCTAGTTTTGATTTACATTGGGTTAAGATTTCAACTGACGTGAAGTCAACGTGAAATCAGCAAAACATTTCACCATGTCATTGGATTTAGTTTAAAATGGCACCCCATTCCCCACAAAGTGTGCAACTTTTGACGAGAGCCCTATGGGCCCTTTTTGTGACGCAGTCTGAGTAACTGCCAGTCGCTGACTCTCTATAACTGCCAGTCAGTGTGTCCTTCTCTCTCAGTCAGTGTGTCCTTCTCTCTCAGTCAGTGTGTCCTTCTCTCTCAGTCAGTGTGTCCTTCTCTCTCAGTCAGTGTGTTCTTCTCTCTCTGTCAGTGTGTCCTTCTCTCTCAGTCAGTGTGTCCTTCTCTCTCAGTCAGTGTGTCCTTCTCTCTCAGTCAGTGTGTTCTTCTCTCTCTGTCAGTGTGTCCTTCTCTCTCAGTCAGTGTGTCCTTCTCTCTCAGTCAGTGTGTCCTTCTCTCTCAGTCAGTGTGTTCTTCTCTCTCAGTCAGTGTGTCCTTCTCTCTCAGTCAGTGTGTCCTTCTCTCTCTGTCAGTGTGTCCTTCTCTCTCAGTCAGTGTGTCCTTCTCTCTCAGTCAGTGTGTTCTTCTCTCTCAGTCAGTGTGTCCTTCTCTCTCAGTCAGTGTGTTCTTCTCTCTCAGTCAGTGTGTTCTTCTCTCTGTCAGTGTGTCCTTCTCTCTCTGTCAGTGTGTTCTTCTCTCTCTGTCAGTGTGTCCTTCTCTCTCAGTCAGTGTGTCCTTCTCTCTCAGTCAGTGTGTCCTTCTCTCTCTGTCAGTGTGTTCTTCTCTCTCTGTCAGTGTGTCCTTCTCTCTCAGTCAGTGTGTCCTTCTCTCTCAGTCAGTGTGTCCTTCTCTCTCAGTCAGTGTGTCCTTCTCTCTCAGTCAGTGTGTCCTTCTCTCTCAGTCAGTGTGTCCTTCTCTCTCGTCAGTGTGTCCTCTCTCTCAGTCAGTGTGTCCTTCTCTCTCAGTCAGTGTGTCCTTCTCTCTCAGTCAGTGTGTCCTTCTCTCTAGTCAGTGTGTCCTTCTCTCTCAGTCAGTGTGTCCTTCTCTCTCAGTCAGTGTGTCCTTCTCTCTCAGTCAGTGTGTTCTTCTCTCTCAGTCAGTGTGTCCTTCTCTCTCAGTCAGTGTGTTCTTCTCTCTCGTCAGTGTGTCCTTCTCTCTCAGTCAGTGTGTCCTTCTCTCTCAGTCAGTGTGTCCTTCTCTCTCAGTCAGTGTGTCCTTCTCTCTCTGTCAGTGTGTCCTTCTCTCAGTCAGTGTGTCCTTCTCTCTCAGTCAGTGTGTTCTTCTCTCTCAGTCAGTGTGTTCTTCTCTCTGTCAGTGTGTCCTTCTCTCTGTCAGTGTCCTTCTCTCTCAGTCAGTGTGTCCTTCTCTCAGTCAGTGTGTCCTTCTCTCAGTCAGTGTGTCCTTCTCTCTCAGTCAGTGTGTTCTTCTCTCTCAGTCAGTGTGTCCTTCTCTCAGTCAGTGTGTCCTTCTCTCTCAGTCAGTGTGTTCTTCTCTCTCAGTCAGTGTGTCCTTCTCTCTCTGTCAGTGTGTCCTTCTCTCTATCAGTGTGTTCTTCTCTCTCAGTCAGTGTGTCCTTCTCTCTCAGTCAGTGTGTCCTTCTCTCAGTCAGTGTGTCCTTCTCTCTGTCAGTGTGTCCTTCTCTCAGTCAGTGTGTTTTTCTCTCTCAGTCAGTGTGTCCTTCTCTCTCGTCAGTGTGTCCTTCTCTCTATCAGTGTGTTCTTCTCTCTCAGTCAGTGTGTACTTCTCTCTGTCAGTGTGTACTTCTCTCTGTCAGTGTCCTTCTCTCTCAGTCAGTGTGTCCTTCTCTCTCAGTCAGTGTGTCCTTCTCTCTCAGTCAGTGTGTCCTTCTCTCTCAGTCAGTGTGTCCTTCTCTCTCAGTCAGTGTGTCCTTCTCTCTGTCAGTGTGTCCTTCTCTCTCAGTCAGTGTGTTCTTCTCTCTCAGTCAGTGTGTCCTTCTCTCTCAGTCAGTGTGTACTTCTCTCTGTCAGTGTGTACTTCTCTCTGTCAGTGTCCTTCTCTCTCAGTCAGTGTGTCCTTCTCTCTCAGTCAGTGTGTTCTTCTCTCTCAGTCAGTGTGTCCTTCTCTCTCAGTCAGTGTGTCCTTCTCTCTCAGTCAGTGTGTCCTTCTCTCTCAGTCAGTGTGTCCTTCTCTCTCAGTCAGTGTGTACTTCTCTCTGTCAGTGTCCTTCTCTCTCAGTCAGTGTGTCCTTCTCTCTCAGTCAGTGTGTCCTTCTCTCTCAGTCAGTGTGTCAGAGCTTTTGAGAGACAGACACACAGCAGATAATTACAGACTGACTGACTGGCACGGATACCGCCATGTCACCATGGCAACTCTGTATTCTCACCGACCCCTTTATGATTGTTTATGGTTTTACAGTAACAATAATATACATGTTTTAATCATGCTTGCCTGAACAGCACCGAGTAAAGGGACATAGGTAGAAGAATTATGAAGTTCCAGCTCCATCTACCATAATAATAACTCTTATCTCCTTCCCTAGTCCATAATAATAACTCTCACCTCCTTCCCTAGTACATAGTAATAACTCTCACCTCCTTCCCTAGTCCATAGAAATAACTCTCATCTCCTTCCCTAGTCCATAATAATAACTATCACCTCCTTCCCTAGTACATAGTAATAACTCTCACCTCCTTCCCTAGTCCATAGAAATAACTCTCATCTCCTTCCCTAGTCCATAATAATAACTATCACCTCCTTCCCTAGTCCATAATA
>NC_138304.1:97788597-97796097 GCF_965601325.2 Salmo salar
GCAGGGTTAGGGAGTCTAGTGTTGAAACGTGCCTAGTGTTTTAGTGCTGTAACAGGCAGGGTTAGGGAGTCTAGTGTTGAAACGTGCCTAGTGTTTTAGTGCTGTAACAGGCAGGGTTAGGGAGTCTAGTGTTGAAACGTGCCTAGTGTTTTAGTGCTGTAACAGGCAGGGTTAGGGAGTCTAGTGTTGAAACGTGCCTAGTGTTTTAGTGCTGTAACAGGCAGGGTTAGGGAGTCAGTGAGAGATACTTCTCTAAAACAAGACGTGTTTTTCAACTGAAACCCTCAACTCTCCTAACTAGCCCTGGGGGTCTCTGGAGGACAGTGCTCCTTCCTCTCGCTACACACACACACACACACACACACACACACACACACACACACACACACACACACACACACACACACACACACACACACACACACACACACACACACACACACACACACACACTACCAGAATTCTGACTCTGATACCGATACCAGGTTTACAGTAGTATCATGACACTCGATTCCAAAAAGATACCAAAAGGAGGTGTATTAGCCAAAGTGACAGAATGGCACTTGATCCAGACAGATAAACTCAGCTACTGCTCTGTACAATCGTTGGACATCTTAAGAGTTCAATATCATTATATTTGAACAGTTTTATGTAAAAAAAAACTTTTTAGATAGCCATGTATACATTAATGAATCAATGATACAATCATACAGTCCATTTTACTTTGTTTTTACCAGTCTAACCACAAAACAGCATAATGGTAATCATTTATTTGAATGATAAATCTCTATTGATAAACTGGCTAAATCAAAATGTAGCTGGTAACCGGAAAATAATACCCATTTTCAAGGAACAGAAACAGACTATACTGTTCCGGAACAGAGATGTCATTTCAAAAGCATGAGAACCGGTCATAGTTTTTTGCGATCGCTTACACACTTGTAGCGGAATTTGGCTCATTGTGTCAAAACTCTACAAATAAGACACCAAACTTGGAGATAAACATCTCACTTCTATGTCAAAATGAAACTCTGCAATCAAAACCTAACAATCCTTTTCAAAATTGTCACGGCTGTTGGAAGGATCGGACCAAAATGCAGCGTGTTCGTGGTTCCACATACTTGTATTTATTGTGAAACGTTGCAAACCACCAAACACTTGAAAATACAAACACAACAAACCGTGACGCAGAGAGGACAACACACTACTCAAAAGATAACCCACAAACAGGAAGAGAAAAACCCCTACTTAAATATGATCTCTAATCAGAGGCAACGAGGATCAGCTGCCTCCAATTAGAGATCAACCCCAAACAATCCCAACATAGAAATAGAAAAACTAGAACTTAAACATAGAAATAGAAAACATAGAACAACCCAAAACACCCCCTGTCACGCCCTGCCCTACTATAGAAAATGACATCTTACTAGGGTCAGGATGTGACAGTACCCCCCCCCAAAAGTGCAGACACCGAATGCACTTTTTTTATTTTTAAACAACAAAACAACCACAAAACACAAAGGGAGGGTTGGGTGGGTGACTAATGTCTATGGCGACGGCTCTGGTTCCGGGCGTAGTACCTCCACCGCCCGCTGACCCCCCCACTTCTGTATGTCCGGAGGAACCAGACCATGGATCATCGCCGGAGGCGTCGGACCGCCAACCGCCGCTGAAGACTCTGGGCTGCAAACCACCGCTGAAGGCTCTGGGCTGCAGACCACCACTGAGGGCTCTGGACTAGGGATGCGCACTGCAGGTCCGATGCGTGGGACTGGCATAGGTGGTGCCAGACTGGTAACACACACCTCAGGTCGAGTGCGGGGAGCAGGAACAGGACACCCCGGACTGGGCAGGCGCACTGGAGGCCTGATGCGTGAAGCTGGCATAGGAGGCGCCAGACTAGAAACACGCACCTCAGGGCGAGTGCGGGGAGCAGGCACAGGACGTACTGGGCTATGGAGGCACACTGGAGGGAGAGTGCGAGGAGCAGGAATCGGTCTCACCGGACTGGGGAGATGCACTAAGGGCCGAGTGCTCACAGCAGGCACTGGCTGTACCGGGTTATGGCTGCGCACTGGAGGAATAGTGCGAGGAGCAGGAATCGGTCTCACCGGACTGGGGAGATGCACTAAGGGCCGAGTGCTCACAGCAGGCACTGGCTGTACCAGGTTATGGCTGCGCACTGGAGGAATAGTGCGAGGAGCAGGAATCGGTCTCACCGGACTGGGGAGACGCACTAAGGGCCGAGTGCTCACAGCAGGCACTGGCTGTACCAGGTTATGGAGGCGCACTGAAAGGAGAGTGCGAGGAGCAGGCACAGGACGTACTGGACAATGGAGGCGCACTGGAGGGAGAGTGCGAGGAGCAGGCACAGGATGTACTGGGCCGCGGATGCTCACTGGAGGCCTGGAGCGTATGGCTTGCACAACCCGCCCTGGCTGGATGCTTAACTCAGCTCGACAACTGCAGGGTGCGGGCACAGATCGCACCGGCCTGTGAATGCGCCCTGACGACACAGTGCGCATCACCGCACAACACGGTGCCTGCCCCGTCACTTGCTCCCCACAGTAAGCATGGGGAGTTGGCTCAGGTCTCCACCCTGACTCTGCCAAACTTCCCATGTGCCCCCCCACATTTTTTGGGGGGGGGGAATGCCTCTCGTGCTTCCTTCGTTGCCTTGCCTGTTGATCTCGTCACTGTACTTCCCTCGCTTCCACCTGTTCCCATGGGAGGCGATCCATTCCGGCCTGGATTTCCTCCCACGTCCAGGATCCTTTTCCCTCCAGTATGTCCTCCCAAGTCCATTTCTCCTGCTGCTCCATTCCACGCTGCTTGGTCCTTTTATGGTGGGTTATTCTGTCACGGCTGTTAGAAGGATCGGACCAAAATGCAGCGTGTTCGTGGTTCCACATACTTATATTTATTGTGAAACGTTGCAAACCACCAAATACTTGAAAATACAAACACAACAAACCGTGACGCAGAGAGGACAAAACATTACTCAAAAGATAATAACCCACAAACAGGAAGAGAAAAACCCCCACTTAAATATGATCTCTAATCAGAGGCAATGACGATCAGCTGCCTCCAATTAGAGATCAACCCCAAACAATCCCAACATAGAAATAGAAAAACTAGAACTTAAACATAGAAATAGAAAACATAGAACAACCCAAAACACCCCCTGTCACGCCCTGCCCTACTCTACTATAGAAAATTACATCTTACTAGGGTCAGGACGTGACAAAAATGGCCTTTTTGCAACAAAATTATACACACAGGCACCATTTGAATTACTCTTTCAAAGCAGCAACAACCCACTATTTTATACAAAACACTGCTGTCTTTAGTACTTTGTACACCTTTTTAATGTTCTCATTCAGGCTTCTGTGAAAGATTGTTCCAGTACAGTAAATCTACTCACATTTCAATTACAATTTTTCTCGATTGCTTAAACACAAAAACTGGTTCCTGTAACACAAAAATAGAAAAGCTTCAGAAAAAAAAAATATACAGCTTATTTTTTTGCCATTCTCCATTCTAAATGTCTGTATTATGGATGCTGCCGTGTAGCGACTCAGATTGGCTGGACTCTCTGCCCAGCCTCCCTCATCGTCAGGCCATCATTTATGACATGGCCCACCAAAGTGGCCCTAATGTCTTCGGAAATATGTCTCCATCTATTGCATGGTCCCCTTCTCTGTTCTTGTCCTCGTCCTCCTCCTCCTCCTACTCCTCTCTCTTCCTCTTCCTCTTCCTCTCACTGCTTCTATGTTTGCAAAATTCTCACAAAAGAGGTGAGCTTACCTGAGGTCTATTTGTAGTGTTAAGGCTCATATTAATTGGTGTTCAATTACTCTATAAGTGTTTTCATGTGTGTGTATGTGGGTGTTGCCAATTTCAGGTATGTTTTGCATTTTGAATATAAGTGTTTTCCCAATGAATGTAAGAGATTTCATTCTTGAACAAAGTGTCTAATGTAAGAAACAGTGTGTAGTGTTTTGCAAGTGTGTTGCAGAATTACAAAGTGCAAAGCAGAAAATGTGTACTTTTGGTGCCTTTGTTTAAGGCGTGGTTAGGTTTTGGTGCCTTTGTTTAAGGTGTGGTTAGGTTTTGGTGCCTTTGTTTAAGGCGTGGTTAGGTTTTGGTGCCTTTGTTTAAGGTGTGGTTAGGTTTTGGTGCCTTTGTTTAAGGCGTGGTTAGGTTTTGGTGCCTTTGTTTAAGGCGTGGTTAGGTTTTGGTGCCTTTGTTTAAGGCGTGGTTAGGTTTTGGTGCCTTTGATTAAGGCGTGGTTAGGTTTTGGTGCCTTTGTTTAAGGCGTGGTTAGGTTTTGGTGCCTTTGTTTAAGGCGTGGTTACAAAAGTTAAGGTTCTGATGCTTTTATCTAACCATTCAGTGTGTAAGCAATCGGCAAAAACTGTAATAACATTCTTTTACATTCCATTTTTATCCAGTCCCACTAAACCTCTTCCAGCGTCTGACTGCCAGCTGAAAATCCTTGCCAGTTGGTTGGCGTGTAGGCTACCTGCCTTTCCCCCTCAAAAACATAGGCTACTGTAGCCTACTGAAGTTACAAGATAGATTCAGAAATTAAGGAGAGATTTTTTTTATTGCAGAAGAATGGATTAACTATTTCAATGCTAGTAAGGGTACTATAGTTATAACATTTCACGTTGGATTTATTAACTACCAAAAAGTAAGACGTGTTTTTAATTCTGGTGCCGCTCTGCAGACACAAGATCGTTAGCTAGTTAGTTTCTCTGGTCCAACGTTAAGCCAACTCTGAAGTTTAAACATTCAAAGTTCCTCCATAGAAGCCGCTCCTCCGTAGGTATAATTCTGTGGGCCTAATTCAAATAATGCATGTCTTAAAAAGATTCCCAGCGCTTCAAGCCAAGCCTCCTCCTTTACCCTCTCTCACTCTCTCCCCATCTGCAAAATGTCAGTTGCATCTCATATCCAACACTTGTCTTTCCATCACGCATGTTATTAACAACTCACTGAGTTATAGCTAGCCTAACCATAGCAATCTTGGTGAAGAAATGTAATGTCGAGCTAAATGTAAAAAAAAAAGTATGATTTCAGAGGTTTAAAGAGGAACAGAAAGGAATAATATAAACAGGTATTTTTTTGTGTTCCAACCAGTTCAACTTTAT
Source organism: Salmo salar (assembly GCF_965601325.2). Classification (NCBI taxonomy): domain Eukaryota; kingdom Metazoa; phylum Chordata; class Actinopteri; order Salmoniformes; family Salmonidae; genus Salmo; species Salmo salar. Next base: position 97,793,754 of record NC_138304.1, read on the forward strand.
TTTGATCTCAGAACAGTGGAACGGAACTTAAAAAAGAATGGTTCTGCTCAGAACTAAACGATTGAAAAATAATTTTGGTTCCAACCCCTGGATGAAGTCTAGGTCTATTCACAATCAGTAGTGGTGCTTGGGTAAAATCACTAAACAACTAGTGATTTAGAACCACAGAGAGTCGCAAAGAAAACAGGAGCTGCCTCCACTATTCCAGCAACATTTCAACTTCAACATTTCAACATCATCAAATCCCTTCTTCTTAGTCTAATACCGTGACAACTAAAAAATACCAAAAACTATTTAGTCCAATCAACGTAAGCTAAATATGATGTGGCTGTCCATGGTTCTGATTTCTGTGTGCGTGACGAAACGGTCTTTCACTCTGCCATACAGTACACTCTTTTAGTTTTTGTTGTCCTAGGCTACTTGGCTAAAATGCTTGCTTGCTAGCCTAACTTCCTTTCATTGGCAATGTTAGCTGGTCAACATAAGCCTTCTACATCTAGCTACATATTGAACTTCCATCCTCTCAGGCCAGCGGCACAACAATGTATGAATTAATAGTTGCATCAGAATCGGCGTTATAATCATAGCTAGCTAGCCACCGGAGGACAACACAATAAGATGCAACAATTCAACTTGTTTCTGTCAATGCCATATGCTCTCGATTCTATTTGATAGGAGTCACGCCAAATCCAAACTGGCTTCCCTTGACATTTGTGCGCCAGGACCATTCACAGTTGTGCTCACTAAGTTTATCTCAACACTTGGCTATTATTTTATACTTTTTTTATCAAGGGAGGCCAAATGCTCGCTGGCTTCCTTTGCTTTCAATGCTACGGACGGCAACAATGTCATACTGTTTTGGACCAGACAGCATCAGATAGATGGTCTACACATACAGAGACAGAGGGGCGCTGTTTTGCTCGGATGCTTACGAATTGAAGGAATATTATGAAACGCAGAGACAAAAGATAAATGATGTTTTTTTTCTTGGTAATTTTTTTGGGGGAAGCCTGGCTTCCCTTGGCATCCAGGAATACATCCCACTGTTCACAATACAGGTGAATGCATTTTATACAGGGTGAAAGCATGCGCATGGGTTGAGTTATTGAGCTTGTTTAAGAAAATTTCATTAGACTACAGATTACAAATAATCCCTTCCATTTAGGACTTATTTTAACTGCTAGGAAAACCTATTATTTTATTGTACTAATCAACAACATTTGCATAGAAGTAGCAATCCCTTCTTTTATAAAAGTGCACGCTGTCTCTTTAAGAAAGTAATAAAGTCATTCACAAGGCAGATGGCGGCTGTGGAATCTGACTGTGGCAATGGAATATATTGGAAATTAGACGTGGGGCGAGATAGACAAAGAAGTTCATTACTTTTTGGTGGTGAGGGAGATGAAGTGAATTAATACAATTATTGGTGACAATCAGCTTTGAAATCAGCATATTTTGCTATCCCAAACAAAGTACTAAGGTTGTGAATTGATGTTTGCTTCAGCTGTAAGCTAGCAAGTAAAGTTAGCCTAGTACAATTAAAGCTGGAAGTTACCGGTATCTTCTAGCATTATGAAGTGGTCTAGCCTGTAGGGACATTGATAAGCGAACAGTAATGAACAGGTTCAACATTTGTACATGTCGTGTTGGATTATTCAAGTGTGTTAAGTTCTGTGCAGTATGAGTGGGGAGCTAACAATACAGCCAGACAGCTGTAGCAATAAATGAGGAAGTTGAGCAGACACTTTGCTCTTCACGCTATAAGGGGCTGCACTGACAGACAGGCTTCTGTCAATCACACGAGACAGAAATACCGAACGTAGTAAAAAATGCTAGTACCAAACCGCTCTGTTTTTTGTATCAAAAACGTACAGAAGTTTTGGTATAGTGTGTCCTGCAGTGACCTCTGTGAGAGTGATTAGTGTCCTGCAGTGACCTCTGTGAGAGTGATTAGTGTGTCCTGCAGTGACCTCTGTGAGAGTGATTAGTGTGTCCTGCAGTGACCTCTGTGAGAGTGGTTAGTGTGTCCTGCAGTGACCTCTGTGAGAGTGATTAGTGTGTCCTGCAGTGACCTCTGTGAGAGTGATTAGTGGCCTGCAGTGACCTCTGTGAGAGTGATTAGTGTGTCCTGCAGTGACCTCTGTGAGAGTGATTAGTGTCCTGCAGTGACCTCTGTGAGAGTGATTAGTGCCCTGCAGTGACCTCTGTGAGAGTGCTTAGTGTCCTACAGTGACCTCTGTGAGAGTGATTAGTGCCCTGCAGTGACCTCTGTGAGAGTGATTAGTGTCCTGCAGTGACCTCTGTGAGAGTGATTAGTGCCCTGCAGTGACCTCTGTGAGAGTGA
>NC_138304.1:97801097-97991097 GCF_965601325.2 Salmo salar
GCCTTTCTCTCTCTATAAAACACCCCACCACCTGCCTTTCTCTCTCTATAAAACACCACACCACCTGCCTTTCTCCTTCTATAAAACACCACACCACCTGCCTTTCTCTCTCTATAAAACACCACACCACCTGCCTTTCTCTCTCTATAAAACGCCACACCACCTGCCTTTCTCTCTCTATAAAACACCACACCACCTGCCTTTCTCTCTCTATAAAACACCACACCACCCCCTCCTGCCTTTCTCTCTCTATAAAACACCACACCACCTACCTTTCTCTCTCTATAAAACACCACACCACACCACCTGCCTTTCTCTCTCTATAAAACACCACACCACACCGCCTGCCTTTCTCTCTCTATAAAACACCACACCACCTGCCTTTCTCTCTCTATAAAACACCACACCACCTGCCTTTCTCCCTCTATAAAACACCACACCACACCACCTGCCTTGCCTTTCTCTCTCTATAAAACACCGCACCACCTGCCTTTCTCTCTCTATAAAACACCACACCACCTGCCTTTCTCCTTCTATAAAACACCACACCACCTGCCTTTCTCTCTCTATAAAACGCCACACCACCTGCCTTTCTCTCTCTATAAAACACCACACCACCTGCCTTTCTCTCTCTACAAAACACCACACCACCTGCCTTTCTCTCTCTATAAAACACCACACCACCTGCCTTTCTCTCTCTATAAAACACCACACCACCTACCTTTCTCTCTCTATAAAACACCACACCACACCACCTGCCTTTCTCTCTCTATAAAACACCACACCACACCACCTGCCTTTCTCTCTCTATAAAACACCACACCACACCGCCTGCCTTTCTCTCTCTATAAAACACCACACCGCCTGCCTTTCTCTCTCTATAAAACACCACACCACACCGCCTGCCTTTCTCGCTCTATAAAACACCACACCACCTGCCTTTCTCCCTCCATAAAACACCACACCACCTGCCTTTCTCCCTCTATAAAACACCACACCACACCACCTGCCTTTCTCTGTCTATAAAACACCACACCGCCTGCCTTTCTCTCTCTATAAAACACCACACCACCTGCCTTTCTCTCTCTATAAAACACCACACCACCTGCCTTTCTCTCTCTATAAAACACCACACCACACCGCCTGCCTTTCTCTCTCTATAAAACACCACACCACCTGCCTTTCTCTCTTTATAAAACACCACACCACCTGCCTTTCTCTCTCTATAAAACACCACACCAGCTGCCTTTCTCTCTCTATAAAACACTACACCACACCACCTGCCTTTCTCTCTCTATAAAACACCACATCACACCGCCTGCCTTTCTCTCTCTATAAAACACCACACCGCCTGCCTTTCTCTCTCTATAAAACACCACACCACACCGCCTGCCTGCCTTTCTCTCTCTATAAAACACCACACCGCCTGCCTTTCTCTCTCTATAAAACACCACACCACCTGCCTTTCTCTCTCTATAAAACACTACACCACACCACCTGCCTTTCTCTCTCTATAAAACACCACACCACACCGCCTGCCTTTCTCTCTCTATAAAACACCACACCACCTGCCTTTCTCTCTCTATAAAACACCACACCACCTGCCTTTCTCCCTCTATAAAACACCACACCACACCACCTGCCTTGCCTTTCTCTCTCTATAAAACACCCCACCACCTGCCTTTCTCTCTCTATAAAACACCACACCACCTGCCTTTCTCCTTCTATAAAACACCACACCACCTGCCTTTCTCTCTCTATAAAACACCACACCACCTGCCTTTCTCTCTCTATAAAACGCCACACCACCTGCCTTTCTCTCTCTATAAAACACCACACCACCTGCCTTTCTCTCTCTACAAAACACCACACCACCTGCCTTTCTCTCTCTATAAAACACCACACCACCTGCCTTTCTCTCTCTATAAAACACCACACCACCTACCCTTCTCTCTCTATAAAACACCACACCACACCACCTGCCTTTCTCTCTCTATAAAACACCACACCACACCGCCTGCCTTTCTCTCTCTATAAAACACCACACCACCTGCCTTTCTCTCTCTATAAAACACCACACCACCTGCCTTTCTCCTTCTATAAAACACCACACCACCTGCCTTTCTCTCTCTATAAAACACCACACCACCTGCCTTTCTCTCTCTATAAAACGCCACACCACCTGCCTTTCTCTCTCTATAAAACACCACACCACCTGCCTTTCTCTCTCTACAAAACACCACACCACCTGCCTTTCTCTCTCTATAAAACACCACACCACCTGCCTTTCTCTCTCTATAAAACACCACACCACCTACCTTTCTCTCTCTATAAAACACCACACCACACCGCCTGCCTTTCTCTCTCTATAAAACACCACACCACACCGCCTGCCTTTCTCGCTCTATAAAACACCACACCACATGCCTTTCTCCCTCTAAAAAACACCACACCACCTGCCTTTCTCCCTCTATAAAACACCACACCACACCACCTGCCTTTCTCTGTCTATAAAACACCACACCGCCTGCCTTTCTCTCTCTATAAAACACCACACCACCTGCCTTTCTCTCTCTATAAAACACCACACCACCTGCCTTTCTCTCTCTATAAAACACCACACCACCTGCCTTTCTCTCTCTATAAAACACCACACCACACCACCTGCCTTTCTCTCTCTATAAAACACCACACCACCTACCTTTCTCTCTCTATAAAACACCACACCACACCACCTGCCTTTCTCTCTCTATAAAACACCACACCACACCGCCTGCCTTTCTCTCTCTATAAAACACCACACCGCCTGCCTTTCTCTCTCTATAAAACACCACACCACACCGCCTGCCTTTCTCGCTCTATAAAACACCACACCACCTGCCTTTCTCCCTCCATAAAACACCACACCACCTGCCTTTCTCCCTCTATAAAACACCACACCACACCACCTGCCTTTCTCTGTCTATAAAACACCACACCGCCTGCCTTTCTCTCTCTATAAAACACCACACCACCTGCCTTTCTCTCTCTATAAAACACCACACCACCTGCCTTTCTCTCTCTATAAAACACCACACCACCTGCCTTTCTCTCTCTATAAAACACCACACCGCCTGCCTTTCTCTCTCTATAAAACACTACACCACACCACCTGCCTTTCTCTCTCTATAAAACACCACACCACACCGCCTGCCTTTCTCTCTCTATAAAACACCACACCACCTGCCTTTCTCTCTCTATAAAACACCACACCACACCGCCTGCCTTTCTCTCTCTATAAAGCCAGTGAAGGAACTGAGAAAGTAAAACAAACCAAATGTAACTGTAGCTCTCACACACAGCGTTCCTAGAGTAAAAGGTTTAAGCTCCACTTATGGGGCTCAAAATGGGGGTTTGGATGGCTGGCAGCAGATTCCTAAAGGAGTGCCATATCCCCCTTCTATTTCTCTTCCGGCTCTCTCTCAGTAGTGTCTCATGGGCTGAGGCACGGGGCCCTTGCTCTGCATGAATGGCATGCTGCTGTGCTCTGCCCTGCGCCACTGTGCTCTGCTCCACTGTGTGTCCTTGGTTCAGCTAGCAGACAAACAATGGGGTCTGTGTCTACCATTAACACACTATAGTCTCTAGAGAGACTTCTCGCTCCCTCTATTTTCTCTGCAGGCTAACACTCTCTATCACTCTATTTCTCTCTCTTTCTTTCTCAATTCCTCTATCTCTTTCTCTCCATCTGGCCAACACTGAGAAAGAGGAAGCTTATTCATCATTATAATATGAAGATAATTTGTCACTTCTCCATTTAGAGAGAGTGAGAAAGTTAACCCTTTACACTTGTACCAGTATACGGGTTAAAAATGGCTGTACAGTAAAATTACAGCAAACATGGGTAGTCTTGGGGACATTAGGCGATGTTCCCATTCGGTTCCTTAAGGGTTTCGGTGCGACGTTATCCACTGACATTCTGTGAACGTTCTAAGAATGTTGCATGATGATCCCAAGGAAACGTTCTCTGGGGGACCTTTGTCTAGTTCCCTGTATGTTCCCAGGATGTCACGGGGGACCATGTCAGGACCTTTTTAGGACGTTCTCAGGACTTTCATTTTTCTAGTCCTTCGGACTTCGCATGATGGTCCCAAGGGAACGTTTTATGGGGGACTTTTTAATAGTTCCCGGTTTTTAGGATGTTCCTGGGATGTTGTGTCATGGTCCACTGAACGTTCTTGGGACGTTGTGTCGTGGTCCCCTGGAGGTTTTTTGTCTAGTTCCCTTAGGACATCCCAACCGGGAACTAGACAAAACCTCCATGACACAACGTCCCAAGAATGTCCTAAAATTGTCCTTGGGGACGCCCCCGAGACGAACCGGGAACCATGGGACCATGACACAACGTTCTGACGATTATAGGCGACAATTTCGTGACATCTTTGAGACGTCCTAACGACTCACTATTGTTTGCAGGGATGCTATACATGACATCAGAGCTCTGGCTCTGCGCTTCACAACTCTGCATTGGTTTTGACTGACAGCCGTTTTGAACTTGAGCACGACAAGACGTTTTGAAAATGTTTATGTTGTCTGATTGAGGGAAATTCTGTAAATTAAGATGACTCAATGTATTTGAAAGATGAGACATTGAGGATTATAATAAATACCGCTTTGATGTCATACAAGCAAGCCAAACACCTGTGCGTCCAAATGTGCACTTCACATCACAGAACTCATGTCATATAGTGTCAACATTTATGATCAATGTGTTTGATGTACAGTTACAAGATTACATGTCATACCCTGGGTTATTCCGAACACAATGAGCCTATGTTTGTTTATTGTGATGTAAAGCCATTTTTGTTATGGCTTTACAGCACCTGCCATCACATGGTTGGAGAGTTATTTATCCAATAGAACCCAAAGAGTGTTCTTCAATGGAAGCTTCTCTAACATCAGATATGTACAGTGCGGTGACCCTCAGGGCAGTTGCCTTGGGCCATTACTCTTCTCTATTTTTGCAAATGATTTGCCACTGGTCTTACACAAAGCTAGAGTGACTATGTATGCAGATGATTCCACACTCTACATGTCAGCACCCAAAGCCAGTGACATCACTGACATTCTAAACAAGGAGTTACAGTCAGTATCAGAATGGGTGATTTAATAATAGACCGGTCTTAAATACATCGACAAATAAAAGCATTGTGATTGGTTCAAAACATTCTCTAAGACTGTCACGTCCTGACCATAGTAAGTTGTTATTTTCTATGGTAGAGTGGTCAGGGCGTGACAGGGGGTGTTTATCTGTTTTTGTATGTCTATGTTCAGTTCTAGTTTTTGTATTTCTATGTTGGTCGTTGTTTGGCATGACCTCCAATTAGAGGCAGCTGGTTGTCATTGTCTCTAATTGGAGGCCATATTTAAGTTGATGTTTGTCCCACCTGTCCTTGTGGGTGATTATCTTTTGAGTAGTGTGTATTTCTCTCTGCGTCACAGTTTGATGTTTTTTGTTAGTTAAAGTATTTATGTATTGCATCATGTTTCACGGTTATAATAAATATGTGGAACGAAAACACTGCATCTTGGTCCGCTCCTTATCACAGTCGTGACAGAATCACCCACCACCAAAGGACCAAGCAGCGTACCCAGGAGAGAAAGGAATGGACCTGGGAGGAAGTTCTGGATGGAAAGGGATCCTGGACATGGGAGAAGATCCAGGCTGGATGGGATCGCCTCCCATGGGAACAGGTGGAGGCAGCGAGAGTGGAGCAGCGACGAAGGGAGGTACTAGCCCGGAAACGAGGCAAGTGTGAGAGACAGCCCCCAAAAATGTTTTGGGGGGGCACACGGGGAGATTGGCAAAGTCAGGTTGGAGACCTGAGCCAACTCCCCGTGCTTACTGTGGGGAGCGAGTGATCGAGCAAGAACCATATTATGCTAAGATACGCACTGTGTCGCCATTGCGTATCTACAGCCCGGTGCGCTCGGTGCAAGCTCCTCACAGGTGCCGTGCTAGAGTTGGCATTCAGCCAAAACGGGTTGTGCCAGCCATAAGCTCCAGACCTCCAGTGCGCCTTCACAGCCCAGTACGTCCTGTTCCTGCTCCCCGCACTAGCCCTGAGGTGCGTGTTACTAGTCTGGCACCTCCAAAGCCAGCCCCACGCATCAGGCCTCCAGTGCGCCTGCCCAGTCCAGTCCAGTACGTCCTGTTCCTGCTCCCTGCACTCGCCTTCCAGTGCACCTCCATAACCCGGTACAGCCAGTGCCTGCTGTGAGCACTCGGTCATTAGTGCGTCTTCCCAGTCCTGTGAGACCGATTCCTGCTCCATGCACTCTCCCTCCAGTGCGCATCCATAACCCTGTACAGCCAGTGCCTGCTGTGAGCACTCGGCCCTCAGCGGTGGTCTGCAGCCAAGACCCTTCAGCGGTGGTCTGCAACCCAGAGCCTTCAGCGGTGGTCTGCAGCCCAGAGCCTTCAGCGGTGGTCTGCAGCCCAGAGCCTTCAGTGGTGGTCTGCAGACCAGTCTTCAGCGGCGGCTTTTAGCCCAGAGTATTCAGCGGCGGTTGGCGGTCCGAAGCCTCCGGCGATGATCCATGGACTGGTTCCTCCGGACATACAGAAGCGGGGGAATCAGCGGGCGGTGGGGGTACTACGCCCGGAACCAGAGCCGCCGCCATAAGACATTATTCACCCACCCTACCCTCCCTTCGCGTTTTTGTTTTTTTGTTTTTGTTTTTTTTTGTTTGGGGGGGTTTTATTGTTGTTGTTTGGTAGGTGCGGTCGGAGTCCGCACCTTTGTGGGGGGGTACTGTCACGTCCTGACCATAGTAAATTGTTATTTTCTATGGTAGAGTGGTCAGGGCGTGACAGGGGGTGTTTATCTGTTTTTGTATATCTATGTTCAGTTCTAGTTTTTGTATTTCTATGTTGGTCGTTGTTTGGCATGACCTCCAATTAGGGGCAGCTGGTTGTCGTTGTCTCTAATTGGAGGCCATATTTAAGCTGATGTTTGTCCCACCTGTCCTTGTGGGTGATTATATTTTGAGTAGTGTGTATTTCTCTCTGCGTTACGGTTTGTTGTTTTTTGTTAGTTAAAGTATTTATGTATTGCATCACGTTTAACGGTTATAATAAATATGTGGAACGAAAACGCTGCATCTTGGTCCGCTCCTTATCACAGTCGTGACAAAGACCTAAACCTCAACTGGAGTTGTGTATAAAGGGTGTGACCATTCAACAAGTTCAGGAAGCTAAACGCCCAGGTATAACATTATATAGTCAATTATCATGGTCAAGTCATATTGACAAAGTTGTTGTGAAGATAGAGAGGGTATGTCTGTTTTTTACACAAAAATCAACTGTACTAGTTATTCAGGCTCTGGTCTTGTCTCATCTTGATTACTGTCCAGTAATATGGTCAAGTGCAGCAAAGAAAGACCTAGCAAAGCTGCAGCTGGCTCAAAACAGAGCAGCACACCTTTCCTGTCCTCAACAGCATGCATACCAGTCTTTCCTGGTTGAGGGTTGATGAGAGATTAACTGCTTCTCTTCTAGTTTTTATTAGAAATATCACTGCGATTAAAATTACAGATTGTCTGTATAATAAAATAATATTCAGCTCAGACACCCATACATACCCCACAAGATATGTCACCAGGGGTCTCTTCAGACACCCATACATACCCCACAAGATATGTCACCAGGGGTCTCTTCAGACACCCATACATACCCCACAAGACATGCCACCAGGGGTCTCTTCACAGTCCCCAAGCCCAAAACGAGTTCACTGCAATGCACAGTATTATACAGATCCATGATCGCATGGAACTCCCTTCCATCTCCCATTACTTAAGGAAACAGCAAAATTACTTTCAAAAAAAGATTAAACAACATTTCATGGAACGGCGGGGACTGTAAGGGGACAGAAACACACACATACACAGACACACAGACAAACACACAAACACACACACACACAGAAACACACAGACACACAGAAACACACACAAACACACAGACACACACTAACACGTATTATTAGCCACGGCATACGCACCTGAATGCACTCATGACTCCTTTCTATGCGCATCAAAGTTACGATCTGTTTGTCTGAATTGCCTTGTGAAAGCCTAACACTGTAAGATCCCATTTTATAACTTAGCTAGTCATGTTGGCAATAGAACAAGCTTTCAAATCATGCCCAGCAGACCCAGGTTGTGATTTGTGAGACTGTGTGTCTCTGTGAGACTGTGTGTCTCTGCGTGTCTCTGTGAGACTGTGTGTCTCTGTGTCTCTGTGAGACTGTGTGTCTCTGTGAGACTGTGTGTCTCTGTGTCTCTGTGAGACTGTGTGTCTCTGTGAGACTGTGTGTCTCTGCGTGTCTCTGTGAGACTGTGTGTCTCTGTGTGTCTCTGCGTGTTTATGTGTGTCTTTGCGTGTCTCTGTGTGTCTCTGTGTGTCTCTGCGTGTTTCTGCGTGTCTTTGCGTGTCTCTGTGTGTCTCTGTGTGTCTCTGTGAGACTGTGTGTCTCTGCGTGTCTCTGGGTGTTTCTGAGGAGACATATTTTGGTAGTTTTTGACTTTGATATTATCAGTCAGCTGAGTGTGAATGCACACATGCCTGTTGATAAAACTGTTGGGAAAACAAGAGAGCTGCTATCCCCCAGAAAGGAATCCAACACAGTACAGACACAAAGGCTGAAATATTCTTGGAGGATCCAAGAAAGCAAGGGAATGTATTCTTGCGTATTAGTTTGAGGCGACTCCCAATCCTCCCTAATATGATAGCAGGGGTGGAAAAAGCACCCAATTGTCATACTTGAGTAAAAGTAAAGATACCTTCATAGAAAATTACTGGAGTAGAAGTGAAAGTCACCCAGTAAAATATTACTTGAGCAAAAGTCTAAAAGTATTTGTTTTTAAATATGCTTAAGCATCAAAAAGTAAATGCAATTGCTAAAATATACTTAAGTATCACAAGTAAAAGTATAAATCATTTCACGTTCCTTATATTAAGCGAACCAGATGGCATGATTTAATTTAATTTAAAACATTTACGGATAGCCAGGGGCACACCCCAACACTCAAACATATTTTACAAATGAAGCATTTGTGTTTAGTGAGTCCACCAGATCAGAGGCAGTAGGGATGACCAGGGCCCTCATTTATCAATGTTGCGTAGAAAAGCTTCTAAATTAACTCGTTCAAAGAACATTTAGAATGTTCGCAAGTACAAAAAAGTAGGTATTTATCAATTGCTCGTACGCTTGATTTACTCACACCTGTAAGTATTTTGCCTTGATAAATCAGACATGTTCTAAAACACTGTGCAAGTGGACGTGAAGTCACATTTACATAAAGAACCGTCCTAAATGACAATTTATGGTCACAAACCTTCCCTTTAAAGCTGCAAGAAATTTCAAAACTTTCCATCCACCAACATGGAGAAATCAAAGAAGACAAAGAAAAAACCTTTTCAGATGCAGAAATAGAACCTTTGACTACCGAAATGGAAGCAAAACAAGCCATTCTTTTTGAAGCCCCTTCTTCACAACAATTGAACCGCTCTCCTTGAAGTTCTTGATGATCCGATAAATGGTTGATTTAGGTGCAATCTTACTGGCAGCAATATCCTTGCCTGTGAAGCCCTTTTTGTGCAAAGCAATGATGACGGTATGTGTTTCCTTGCAGGTAACCATGGTTGACAGAGTAAGAACAATGATTCCAAGCACCACCCTCCTTTTGAAGCTTCCAGTCTGTTATTTGAAGTCAATCAGCATGACAGAGTGATCTCCAGCCTTGTCCGTGTCAACACTCACGCCTGTGTTAACGAGAGAATCACTGACATGATGTCAGCTGGTCCTTTTGTGGCAGGGCTGAAATGCAGTGGAAATGTTTTTTGGGGGATTCAGTTCATTTGCATGGCAAAGAGGGACTTCGCAATTAATTGCAATTCATCTGATCACTCTTCATAACATTCTGGAGTATATGCAAATTGCCATCATACAAACTGAGGCAGCAGACTTTGTGAAAATTAATATTTGTGTCATTCTCAAAACTTTTGGCCACGACTGTAGGTTATAGATAGAGGATGTGGTTATAATGTATCTGTAGTTATAATGTAGCTGTAGTTATAACGTAGCTGTAGTTATAACGTAGCTGTAGTTATAACGTAGCTGTAGTTATAACGTAGATGTAGTTATAATGTAGCTGTAGTTATAATGTAGCTGTAGTTAAAACGTAGCTGTAGTTAAAACGTAGCTGTAGTTATAATGTAGCTGTAGTTAAAACGAAGCTGTAGTTAAAACGCAGCTGTAGTTATAATGTAGCTGTAGTTATAAAGTAGCTGTAGTTATAATGTAGCTGTAGTTAAAACGTAGCTGTAGTTATAACGTAGATGTAGTTATAATGTAGCTGTAGTTATAATGTAGCTGTAGTTAAAACGTAGCTGTAGTTAAAACGTAGCTGTAGTTATAATGTAGCTGTAGTTATAACGTAGCTGTAGTTATAATGTAGCTGTAGTTAAAACTTAGCTGTAGTTATAACGTAGCTGTAGTTATAATGTAGCTGTAGTTATAATGTAGCTGTAGTTAAAACGCAGCTGTAGTTAAAACGCAGCTGTAGTTATAATGTAGCTGTAGTTACAACGTAGCTGTAGTTATAACGTAGCTGTAGTTACAATGTAGCTGTAGTTATAATGTAGCTGTAGTTAAAACGCAGCTGTAGTTATAATGTAGCTGTAGTTATAATGTAGCTGTAGTTATAACGTAGCTGTAGTTATAACGTAGCTGTAGTTATAAAGTAGCTGTAGTTATAACGTAGCTGTAGTTATAACGTAGCTGTAGTTATAATGTAGCTGTAGTTATAACGTAGCTGTAGTTACAACGTAGCTGTAGTTATAACGTAGCTGTAGTTATAACGTAGCTGTAGTTAAAACGTAGCTGTAGTTATAATGTAGCTGTAGTTATAACGTAGCTGTAGTTATAACGTAGCTGTAGTTATAACGTAGCTGTAGTTATAAAGTAGCTGTAGTTATAACGTAGCTGTAGTTATAACGTAGCTGTAGTTATAACGTAGCTGTAGTTATAACGTAGCTGTAGTTATAACGTAGCTGTAGTTATAAAGTAGCTGTAGTTATAATGTAGCTGTGGTTATAATGTAGCTGTGGTTATAATGTAGCTGTAGTTATAACGTAGCTGTAGTTATAAAGTAGCTGTAGTTATACCGTAGCTGTAGTTATAAAGTAGCTGTAGTTATACCGTAGCTGTAGTTATAATGTAGCTGTAGTTATAATCAGAACAGAGTGAGTGAGCCAACTGTGTGCATCAGAGCAGCAGATATAGAGCTGTTGGCAAATCTGTTGAAGTCACAGAGGCTTCCACTGGAATCTGAATAGAAATGAGCCAATTAGCAGGTGGTGTGTGTGTCTGTCTGTGTGTCTGTCTGTGTGTCTGTCTGTGTGTCTGTCTGTCTGCAGACACAGCTGACATTACCAAGGTGCCCAACATCGCTGTAGGCAAATCCCTTCTCCCACTGCTAATCTGGTGTGGAGCAGAGACGGAAGGAGGTGTCACTCAAACGAAGTATCCACCCTGGTGGTTAAAGTGTCTGACAGACCACACACACACACACACACACACACACACACACACACACACACACACACACACACACACACACACACACACACACACACACACACACACACACACACTACACCCTGCTCCTCTCTATCTCTGTTATAGCTGCCATCCCATAATATTCTCCACTCTAAGTGTTTGGTCGGTGTAACCCACTGGACTAGAGTTATCGCTGTGTTCCCCCTAGATTGGCTTGTTAAAAACCCAGCCTCCATTACAGTCAATTAGCTCTCAATCTCCTACTTCATGTCACTTGTTAAACCACTAAACCCCTGGACACTTCACACACTTTACACAGTGCTGGTTAGAGTGGCAACAACCTTTAATATCATACTGCACTTCAACAATCATTCACTACAATTCATATTGACTCGAATGCTACTGTACTCCACTTGTATTCATGAACTGTACATATCATGGGAGCTCATCACTCTATTTATCTAATTTGTAAGTCGCTCTGGATAAGAGCGTCTGCTAAATGACTTAAATGTAAATGTAAATTTGAGCCAAAGAGTGTCTGTCATTCAAATGATGCGAAAGCTTTGTGCTTCACTGAACAGCAGCTGCAAGTGGCTCTACTCTCAGTCTCAGCTAGGTCCCTTTGTGGATGAAGGAATTTCAATTTCATCTATTATAAATAATGAATTCAACACATCATTAAAAAAAAACAGATTACAGAAGCAGCGGTAGCAAAGTACTGTATTGTGACGTTATTGTATAAAGGGAGAAAAGTCATAAAGAATCAGAAAGCCTGTTTGTATTGACCATAAACTCTCAGTGGTACCTGGAGCTCCTGTTAACGCCCTCTGAGAGCCCACAGGTTGAACAACAACATTTATCCCTCAAAGAGGAATTAAGAGCACCACCCGAGTTGTGGAGCAGATAGCATGTCTTTGTAAGCCGCTTGCCATCTAGAAAACATGTGCAATCATCCCTAAATTCATACTAGTCCTCATATCTGGAGCGTCATGTCATATTTAATGATTTCCTAGAAATGTCTAGAGTGATCTACAGATCTGTCTACGGACGAATTCTTGGAGGGACTAACAAGAAAAACACACGCACGCACACACACACACACACACACACACACACACACACACACACACACACACACACACACACACACACACACCACACACACACACACACACACACACACACCCTCCTCTCCCCTCCATTACCACCCCAGTGACAGCTCAGTATTGATAAGGTTCTATACACAGAGTTCCAGCTGAATATTTCCTTTAGGATTCCCTGAGGAGAGGGACTGAACAGGATGATAGATGCATTCCAACACTAGCTCTTCCTGTCAACACAACAACAGACTCTAAGCATGGGAGGGGGAGCTGATTAAAGAAGGACCACAGACCCACATACACACACACACAGACACACATACACACATATCACACACACATAACACACACACACACACACACACACACACACACACACACACACACACACACACACACACACACACACACACACACACACACACACACACACACACACACACACACACACACACACACAGGTATTTAAAATGAATCCCTCCAAGGTTACAGACATCCAGTCAGGGGGCCAGTAGAAAGGTCTTTAAATAAACAGGCTGTAGGGTGGAGGGCAGTGGGCCAAGGGTGGACAGGTGGGCCTTAGGCCAAGCGAGGGGAAGCTCTACTCTGCTCTGGCAACAGTATGCCCGAAGAGACCTCAGAGTAAACAGTCCTCCTAGGAGTTGAACTGGAGGACAGTGTGTGTGTGTGTGTGTGTGTGTGTGTGTGTGTGTGTGTGTGTGTGTGTGTGTGTGTGTGTGTGTGTGTGTGTGTGTGTGATGTGTGTGTGTGTGTGTGTGTGTGTCGTGTGTGTGTGTGATGTGTGTGTGTGTGTCTGTGTCTGTGTCTGTGTGTGTGTGTGTGTGTGTGTGTGTGTGTGTGTGTGTGTGTGTGTGTGTGTGTGTGTGTCGTACCCAGAGGTACAGTGTGGGATGCGGCTGCTGTCAGGGCCAGTATTTTGGGGAGCTCTGCTGTGCATGAGGTGACAGGCTCATCTGTACAACGACACCCCAGGGAGAGGTGCTGTTCGCTGGGGGGGATGACCCCAGATCTACCCCTCTATCCCAAAGCCCCCCGGGGGGGGAGGAATGTAGTGAAGCACTGAGAAAGAGATCAACTATGACCCTGCTATTCTCAGTTATAACAGCTTTGTATGTGTGTGTGTATTCGTGTGTGTGTGTGTATATGTGTGTGTATGTGTGTGTATGTGTGTGTGTGTGTGTGTGTGTGTGTGTGTGTGTGTGTGTGTGTGTGTGTGTGTGTGTGTGTGTGTGTGTGTGTGTGTGTGTGTGTGTGTGTGTGCGTGCGTGTGTGTGTGTGTGTGTGTCTTTCTTTCGACACATGCTCAAGTCTAAAGGAAAGGACAGAGCAGTCCAAGTTATGGAATGGTGGTAAAGACATTAGCTATCACTGAGGCAGGCGATCAACACTGAGTTGATCGCCAGGTGCATCGATGGATTTAAGAATAATCATTTGGTGGGTTTATAAATATTATATTTGTCTTATTTCACACGTATACAAGTGTGTATTACACATGTGTGAATTGGAAATGTATTTTTTGCACAACAAGCTCTCACAGTCTCACGTCAGAATTAAACGTTTGTCCATGTTTCTCAAACGTAAAAATTTGAAAGTTTTTCAAATTTGAAAGTGTTTGAGATTAAGTTTAGGAATGAACTCTGAATGGTTAAGGTAAGGCTTAAGGTTTGTGACTTAAAACAAAAATATAAAAACAACTTTATATCGCTGGATTTGAACTTGTAACCTTTGGAATCAAAGGAATCAGAGGTAGATGCTTGAATATCCCAACTTCCCCTGAGACACCCATTATCAACTGCGACCCTGGAGAAATTAGGTTTAAGGGCATATCGACTGTTTTGTCACCTTGTCAGCTCAGAGATTAGAACTAGGGATCTTTCAGTTACTGGCCAACGCTCTAAATCGCTAGGCTACCTGCCACCCAATGGATAAGTCATATGTGATGATCAATATTATTCGTCAAATTACCTCTGCAATCCTGCAGTTCACAGCCACACACTACTACACTGGTTTTATCACAGTATTAGCCAGGGTCTTTCTCTTTCTTTCTCTATTTTTCTCTCTTCTTCTCTGTCGCGCTTTCTCTCTTTCTTTCTCTCTCTTTCTCTTCCTCTTTCTCTTCCTCTCTCTCTCTCCTTCTCTTTCTCACTCCTTCTCTCTTTCTTTCTCTCTGTATCTGCCTCTCTGTCACTCTCCGTGATGAGTGACAGCCAGTCTCCTCCTATATGAAAGCCTTAATGTCGGCCATGTAGGCAGTCTCCTCCTATATGAAAGCCTTAATGTCGGCCATGTAGGCAGTCTCCTGCTGAGTTAAACACTTTCTGTGGACACATGACAGATTAAACTATTGCGATGACACTATTATGCCCTATTTGACCACCTGCTCCAGAGATAAATACATTTCTAGGTCGGTGAAGGATTATGATAGCTAGCTACACACACACACACACACACACACACACACACACACACACACACACACACACACACACACGACAACTTTACCCTCAGCTCAGGCAGGCAGACCTGTATAGTGACCTTCTGTCTCCTCAGAGATTCCAGGTTTATGCGTCCTCCTGAGTCTCTATGCGTCCTCCTGAGTCTCTATGCGTCCTCCTGAGTCTCTATGCGTCCTCCTGAGTCTCTATGCGTTCCCCTGAGTCCCTATGCGTCCTCCTGAGTCTCTATGCGTCCTCCTGAGTCCCTATGCGCCCTCCTGAGTCTCTATGCGTTCCCCTGAGTCCCTATGCGTCCTCCTGAGTCTCTATGCGTCCTCCTGAGTCCCTATGCATTCTCTACCACCTAGATAGCTAGCTACACCAGACGCCTTTGTCTGTCTGGTGCAGAGTAAGTCTACGTAACTGGGCGTGTGGTGTGTGTGTGTGTGTGTGTGTGTGTGTGTGTGTGTGTGTGTGTGTGTGTGTGTGTGTGTGTGTGTGTGTGTGTGTGTGTGTGTGTGTGTGTGTGCGTGCGTGCGTGCGTGCGTGCCTGTGTGCGTGTGTGTGTTTACGTGTCCAACAGCAGCCTATTAATAACAACCCTATCCTTAAAATACTTTCTCCTTGATTAAGAAATTCACTTGGAGATTTTGTAGTTAATTCGAGGCCTGAATATAATTTTTTTAGTTTTCATGTGGTCTAGTAAACTGCCTTGTCCTGTGTGTATGTCCTTCGCATGTCTCTGCCACTGCCATTGTTTTTGCTGACAGACTTCTCTACCACCTCTCCGTGTTCACTCAAAAATGTGTCTATCGGACCACCATTTTATTACGTTTGCAATCACAACAAATAATCTGCTCAGACCCCAACCAAGGATCATCAAAAGCCGTGCTATAAATTCTGGAACAACCTAAAGATTCCTAGATGCCCTTCCAGACTCCCTTCACCTCCCCAAGGACGTCGGAGTACAAAAATCGGTTAATCACCAAACTGAGGATCTAAATGTAACCTTGCGTAATACCCTAGATGCAGTCGCACCCCTAAAAACAAAAAAACATTGGTCACAAGAAATTTGATCCTGGTACAGAGTAAATACCTGAGTCTGTTATAGCTGGTGTAATTCTCATGTCTTATCTGGTGTGCTGTGTGAATTTAAGCATGTTCCCTCTATTTCTCTCTCTCTCTCCCTCTCTCCGTCCCCTCCCGGAGGACCTGAGCCCTAGGATCATACCTCAGGACTACCTGGCCTGATGACTCCTGGCTGTCCCCTGTCCACCTGGTCGTGCTGCTGCTTCAGTTTCAACTGTTCTGCCTGCGGCTAGGGAACCCTGACCTGTTCACCGGACGTGCTACCTTGTCCCGGACCTACTGTTATCGACTCTTTCTCTCTCTACCGCACCTGCTGTCTAGACCTCTGAATGCTCGGTTATGAAAAACCGACTGACATTTACTCCTGAGGTACTGACCTGTTGCACCCTCTACAACCACTGTGATTATTATTTGACCCTGCTGGTCATCTATGAACATTTCAACATCTTGAAGAACAATCTGGCCTTAAATGGCCATGTACTCTTATAATCTCCACCCGGCACAGCCAGAAGAGGACTGGCCACCAGAGCCTGGTTCCTCTCTAGGTTTCTTCCTAGATTCCTGCCTTTCTAGGAAGTTTTTCCTAGCCACCGTGTTTCTACACCTGCATTGCTTGGTGCTTGGGGTTTTAGGCTGGGTTTCTGTTTAGCACTTTGTGACATCTGCTGATGTGATTGATTTATTGTCTCTGTAACTACATCCCACCATCACCAACGCAACAAAAAGCTTACAGGCGTTTGAAGTTGTCGGTGCCGGGGTTCCCATTGTTTGAGGTCTGAGAATATGGGACCATTCAAATAGTTGGATCCCAGCTGGCTAGGACTAGCAGCTTCCTTCACACACACACACACACACACGCACGCACGCACACACGCACGCACGCACACACACACACACGTTTGGGACCAAACAATTGATTCCCGTTCAAAATCCTATTTTCCCTAACCCCAAACACTAAACTTAACCCCAAACCAAAAACCTAACCATAACTCCTAATGCTACCCAAACCTTAATTGTTACCATAAACCTAAACCTAACCATAACTCCTAATGCTAACCCAAACCTTAATTGTTACCATAAACCTAAACCTAACCATAACTCCTAATGCTAACCCAAACCTTAATTGTTACCATAAACCTAAACCTAACCATAACTCCTAATGCTAACCCAAACCTTAATTGTTACCATAAACCTAAACCTAACCATAACTCCTAATGCTAACCCAAACCTTAATTGTTACCATAAACCTAAACCTAACCATAACTCCTAATGCTAACCCAAACCTTAATTGTTACCATAAACCTAAACCTAACCATAACTCCTAATGCTAACCCAAACCTTAATTGTTACCATAAACCTAAACCTAACCATAACTCCTAATGCTAACCCAAACCTTAATTGTTACCATAAACCTAAACCTAACCATAACTCCTAATGCTAACCCAAACCTTAATTGTAACCATAAACCAAAACCTAAAATAGACCTATTCCTTTTGGAGACGAAATGTCCCCTTGTTTCACTATCCTTGTAAGAACTTCTGGTCCCCACAAGGATAGTAAAACCAAAACACACACACACACACACACACACACACACACACACACACACACACACACACACACACACACACACACACACGACAACTTTACCCTCAGCTCAGGCAGGCAGACCTGTATAGTGACCTTCTGTCTCCTCAGAGATTCCAGGTTTATGCGTCCTCCTGAGTCTCTATGCGTTCCCCTGAGTCCCTATGCGCCCTCCTGAGTCCCTATGCACCCTCCTGAGTCCCTATGCGCCCTCCTGAGTCCCTATGCATCCTCCTGAGTCTCTATGCGTCCTCTTGAGTCCCTACGCGTCCCCCTGATTCCCTACGCGTCCTCCTGAGTCCCTATGCGTCCTCCTGAGTCCCAAGGTGTCCTCCTGAGTCCCTACGCGTCCCTCTGAGTCACCATGCGTCCTCCTGAGTCCCAATGCGTCCTTCTGAGTCCCTATGCGTCCTCCTGAGTCTCTACACGTCCTCCTGAGTCTCTACGCATCCTCCTGAGTCCCTACGCGTCCTCCTGAGTCCCTATGCGCCCGTCTGAGTCCCTATGCGTCCTCCTGAATCCCTATGCACGCTTCTGAGTCCCTATGCGTCCTCCTGAGTCCCTATGCGTCCTCCTGAGTCCCTATGCGTCCTCCTGAGTCCCTATGCGTCCTCCTGAGTCCCTATGTGTCCTTCTCATCTCGTCTCCTACTCCTTTTAATAACCACTACTGTATGGAGGAGTAATGGCCCCACCATTCTGCCCTACCCTGTCAGACCCTGTACAACAAACCCCCATGGAGAGGAGGACAAGAGAGGAGGAAGTTATTCAAGATGGTTGGGATTGAGCCAAAGAGCCCCCACCTACAGCTGCATATGCCCACTACTGTAGTGTTTCAGGAAACAAAAGAAAGGGGAAGTATAAAATAACAGACCTGAAACGACTTTAGTAAGGACTCTACTGTAGAAAGGAGACTACTGTAGAAATGAGACTACTGTTGAAAGGAGACTACTGTAGAAAGGACTCTACTGTAGAAATGAGACTACTGTTGAAAGGACTCTACTGTTGAAAGGACTCTACTGTAGAAATGAGACTACTGTTGAAAGGACTCTACTGTAGAAATGAGACTACTGTTGAAAGGAGACTACTGTTGAAAGGACTCTACTGTAGAAAGGAGACTACTGTAGAAATGAGACTACTGTTGAAAGGAGACTACTGTAGAAAGGACTCTACTGTAGAAATGAGACTACTGTTGAAAGGACTCTACTGTTGAAAGGACTCTACTGTAGAAATGAGACTACTGTTGAAAGGACTCTACTGTAGAAATGAGACTACTGTTGAAAGGAGACTACTGTTGAAAGGACTCTACTGTAGAAAGGAGACTACTGTAGAAATGAGACTACTGTTGAAAGGAGACTACTGTAGAAAGGACTCTACTGTAGAAATGAGACTACTGTTGAAAGGACTCTACTGTTGAAAGGACTCTACTGTAGAAATGAGACTACTGTTGAAAGGACTCTACTGTAGAAATGAGACTACTGTTGAAAGGACTCTACTGTAGAAATGAGACTACTGTTGAAAGGACTCTACTGTAGAAATGAGACTACTGTAGAAATAAGACTACTGTAGAAATGAGACTACTGTAGAAAGGAGACTACTGGAGAAAGGAGACTACTGTAGAAAGGAGACTAATAATTTCCCATATAGGGTACTGCCTTTGACCAGAGAAAGTAGAGCACTATATATGAAAGAGGCTGCCATTTGGACCGCAGAACACAGTGTTCCATGTTTTATTTAACCTTTATTCAAGTCAGTTAAGAACAAATTCTTATTTAAAAAGAAAGCCTACCGGGGAACAGTGGGTTAAATGCCTTGTTCAGGGGCAGAACGACAGATTTCTACCTTGTCAGCTCGGGGATTCAATCCAGCAACCTTTCGCTTACTGACCCAACGCTCTAACCACCAGGCTACCTGCCGCCCCGATTTGAACCCATTTTAAAGAAATCTGTGGAGGAGTAACAGCAGTCTACAAAATTGTTGTTTCTAAACTATATGATTAGTTATTTTAATTTAACTGATGTAAGACCCTTGACAAGAGTAGTAGGTTAAGGCCCAGTTCTCTGTGACATATGCCCATACACACACTCATTAAGAAGTTTCCCTCACACACGGGAGCACAAAGAAGAATGAACATTGAGAGAGAATTGACATTGATTAAAAGAAAAGAAGAAAAAGAATAAGAAATGAATTGTACTAATTAAATGTTGAATATGGTACATGTTAAATGTTGAATATGGTAAATGTTAAATGTTGACTATGGTACATGTTAAATGTTGAATATGGTACATGTTAAATGTTGAATATGGTACATGTTAAATGTTGAATATGGTAAATGTTAAATGTTGACTATGGTACATGTTAAATGTTGAATATGGTACATGTTAAATGTTGAATATGGTACATGTTAAATGTTGAATATGGTAAATGTTAAATGTTGAATATGGTACATGTTAAATGTTGAATATGGTACATGTTAAATGTTGAATATGGTAAATGTTAAATGTTGACTATGGTAAATGTTAAATGTTGACTATGGTACATGTTAAATGTTGAACACATGGGGAAACATACAGTGGCGGGATATTAAAGGGCGATTCAAGTAATGCAGTGAAAGGGTATTAGAATGTTATAATGCATTTAGACTATGTTCGTTAGGTTTAAAGGACAGGGCACCATGGCCTGTAGGAGGTTGATAATTAAGCAATAAGGACCGAGGAGGTGTGGTATATGGCCTCCTCGCTCCTTAGCCGTGGTATACTGCCCTTAGCCGTGGTATACTGCCCTTAGCCGTGGTATACTGCCCTTAGCCGTGGTATACTGCCCTTAGCCGTGGTATACTGCCCTTAGCCGTGGTATACTGCCCTTAGCCGTGGTATACTGGCCATATATCACAAACCCCCATGATGCCTTATTGCTATTATAAACTGGTTACCAACGTAATTAGAGCAGTAAAAATAAATGTTTTGTCATACCCGTAGTATACTAATATACCACGGCTGTCAGCCAATTGTCTTTTCAGTTTTCTGCAGCTAGCGACTGGAACGAGCTGCAACAAACACTCAAACTGGACAGTTTTACCTCCATCTCTTCATTCAAAGACTCAATCATGGACACTCTTACTGACAGTTGTGGCTCCTTTGTGTGATGTGTTGTTGTCTCTACCTTCATGCCATTTGTGCTGTTGTCTGTGCCCAACAATGTTTGTACCCTGTTTTGTACTGCTACCATTTTGTGCTGCTGCCATGTTGTGTTGCTATCATGTTGTTGTCATGTTGTGTTGCTATCATGCTGTGTTGTCATCTTAGGTCTCTCTTGATGTAGCGTTGTGTAGTATGTAGTTTTTTGTCCTATATTTTATTTAATGTATTTTTATTTTTAATCCCAGCCCCCATCTCCGCAGGAGGCCTTTTGCCTTTTGGTAGGCCGTCATTGTAAATAAGAATTTGTTCTTAACTGACTTGCCTAGTTAAATAACGGTTAAATAAAAATAAAAAAGTTAAATCACCATTTAAGGCTCAACCCATCCAGTTTATAATGAAAGGTTATAATGTTGAAATGTTGTAATGATGAAATGTTTAAATTGTGGGATATCTAAGAGGTTAGGGGAGTAATTAGTTAGGTTAGAGTGGGATTATAATGAAGTGGAGTAGGGAAATGGTAATGTTTAAAAATTAAAGTTGAAGAATGAATGGTTAAAAATGTCATGATAATGGAGTGTACTAAGGCTGCTAGCTTGCATTGGAAATTCCCCAGCCAGGAGGCAGCATCCTGTGAAGGCGGGCCTCCTGTGAAAGCCAATATTCTTCCTAGGCGAGGAAAGGTAGGGGTTAGTGGGTGCTGAAAATAGCACCTTTTGAGCGATGGCCGCATTAGGTGTTAACCATTGAATGCATCATCAGAGGAGGTGTTAGTCACACGATGGAAGGCATAGCAGAATTAGCAGAAAGGATGGAGGGTATAGCAGAATTAGCAGAAAAGATGGAGGGTATAGCAGAATTAGCAGAAAGGATGGAGGGTATAGCAGAATTAGCAGAGAAGATGGAGGGTATAGCAGAATTAGCAGAGAAGATGGAGGGTATAGCAGAATTAGCAGAAAAGATGGAGGGTATAGCAGAATTAGCAGAGAAGATGGAGGGTATAGCAGAATTAGCAGAAAAGATGGAGGGTATAGCAGAATTAGCAGAAAAGATGGAGGGTATAGCAGAATTAGCAGAAAAGATGGAGGGTATAGCAGAATTAGCAGAGAAGATGGAGGGTATAGCAGAATTAGCAGAAAAGATGGAGGGTATAGCAGAATTAGCAGAAAAGATGGAGGGTATAGCAGAATTAGCAGAAAAGATGTAGGGTATAGCAGAATTAGCAGAGAAGATGGAGGGTATAGCAGAATTAGCAGAGAAGATGGAGGGTATAAAGGAAGCATGATTTTAGAGAAGGGTACGACTCTTTTTGAGCTTGCTAGAAGAACCTGTCGACTGCTGGAAGAAGATTTTTGCTTTTTAGCTTAAAATATATTTATATTTTTATTATACTTAGTGAAAGTTCAATTCTAGGAGGAATCCTTAAGGTTACCTCATTAACAAAAGTGTGTTAAAGTAGCTGTTTGAGTTTTTAGATGACATCTGAGGGACATCAAAAGACTGTTTTAGAAAGTTGTAATAAACCGTTTCTCTTGTTATTAAATATTGTGCTTCTCATAAAATTGTAACAGACAAAAAAATATTGTTTTAGCACCCCAATAAGGGTTTAGTTAAGGGCGCTGAAGAGGTCTATCACTTTGAATTTACTGTTGATGTTCGCTTATCATTGGCATCGATTTGTAATTGATCCTGCAGAGGTGGTATTTTAGCTGTGACAACCAAACACCATTACAGTTAGTTGCTAAACACTTGTATCTGTCTCAATGACGCTGCCCTTCCCTCACAGAGGCAGTAATGGGACAGATACAATGTTGCACTCTCTATACATCTCTATGTGACAGTGGGACTGAGAATGAGGAAGTGATAGAATCAAATTTTTTATGATTGTCAGTAAAATGAACTAAACTGAACAAAAAACTAAACGCACCATGTAAAGTGTTGGTCCCATGTTTCATGAGCTGAAATAAAAGATCACAGAAATGTTCCCTACACACAAAAAGCTTATTTCTCTCAAATGTTGTGCACAAATTTGTGTGCGTGTGGATGTTTTTGTGTGAGAGTGTGTTTATACTTGCAGGTAGGCTGCACTGCTGTAGCTGTGTGACTAACCAGGCCCCAGCTGTTGCAGATTCTCAAACAGACACACACACACACAAAGCCTACTGGGAAAGCTGTGGGTCAGAGTACTGCTGCTCATCTCCCATAATCCTTTACTCCGTCAATACCACAGCTGCTGAGGATATCCCAGGGGTTGACATGCCACAGACTTCATACAAACTGTCGCTCTCTTATCTCTCTCTGTCTCTCTCTTTCTTTCTCTCCTTCCCCCTCGCTCTCTTTCTCTCCTTCCATTTCTCTCTCTCTTGCTCTCTCTCTCTTGCTCTCTCTCTCTGAATTCTTAGTGGTTTTAATGGGCTTTCTGGATTCTGATGGTTTTAGACTGAACGAAAATATAAAGCAACATGTAAAGTGTTGATCCCATGTTTCATGAGCTGAAATAAAAGATCCCAGAAATGTTCCATACGCACAAAAAAGCTTCTTTCTCACATCCCTGTTAGTGAGCATTTCTCCATTGCCAAGATAATCCATCCGCCTGACAGGTGTGGCTTATCAAGAAGCTGATTAAACAACATGATTATTACACAGGTGCACCTTGTGCTGGGGACAATAAAAGGCCACACTAAAATGTGCCGTTTTGTCACAACACAATGACGCAGATGTTTCAAGTATTGAGGGAATGTGCAATTGGCATGCTGACTGCAGGAATGTACAGCAGAGTTGTTACCAGATAATTGAATGTTAATTTCTCTTCCATAAGCCGCCTCTAACGTCATTTTAGAGAATTTGGCAGTACGTCCAACCGGCCTCACAACCGCAGGCCATGTGTAACCACGCCAGCCCAGTATTTCTGTCTGTAATAAGCCCTTTTGTGGGGAAGAACTCCTTCTGATTGGCTGGGCCTGGCTCCGAATTGGGTGGGCCTATGCCCTCCCAGGCCCACCCATGGCTGTGCCCCTGCCCAGTCATGTGAAATCCATAGATTAGTTCAATTTATTTAAATTGACTGATTTCCTTATATGAACTGTAACTCAGTAAAATCGTTGAAATTGTTGCATGTTGCGTTTATATTTTCATTAAGTATATACCAATATATATCACCGAAACCTGACATTTTTCATCTGCAAACAGCAACAGAAAAAGTAGCTAGATTTATAGAGACGGTTTTCTATTAAGCGTTATTAATTATTCGATTGGATGACAGAGAAATGAAACTGTTAACTTCCTCTCTCTCCTTGTCTCTCTCCTTCTTTCTTCCTCTCTTTGTCTCCCCCCTCTCGCACTCCCTCTCTCCTCTCGCTTTCTCTTTCCTTCTCTCTCTGAGACAGAGTACCCTGCCATGATACTGAGTGACCTGCTGGCGCACAGTTCTGCCACGCCAACCTGTCCATCCATCACCTAGCAACCACGTCACCCATGGAGACAGAATAGAGGAAGGATAGACAGTCTGGACAGACCCCAACCTCCCTCACCAAGAGACCAAGATTTTCCGAAGTCCGCACAGAGAGAAAGAAAGAGAGAAAGAGAGAGAGAGAGAGAGAGACAGAGAGGAGAGAGAGAGAGACAGAGAGAGAGAGAGAGAGAGAGAGAGACAGAGAGACAGAGAGGAGAGAGAGAGAGACAGAGAGAGACAGAGATGAGCAGACAGACTTGCCTGACTCTCTCTCTCGAAAGAAAGAAAGAATCTGAGAGGACAGCACAGGAAGGTCGTGGGCTTCCCAACTCATCAGCATCAAACACATTAGAGAAATGCGATGTGAAGTTTTTAGAGCACTGCGCCCCCGTGACTCTCTCTTTCTCAACACACCACTGGCACTGAGGCCAAGGAACCAACCAACCAATGCTACCGTCCATCCCCCCAGCCACTGTTAGAGTAGGAATACAATATGGATGGTTCAGCTGCATCTGGTTAGAGAGAGGTCTGTTTACAGTAGGAATACAGTATCTGGTTAGAGAGAGGCCTGTTTACAGTAGGAATACAGTATCTGGTTAGAGAGAGGCCTGTTTACAGTAGGAATACAGTATCTGGTTAGAGAGAGGTCTGTTTACAGTAGGAATACAGTATCTGGTTAGAGAGAGGCCTGTTTACAGTAGGAATACAGTATCTGGTTAGAGAGAGGCCTGTTTACAGTAGGAATACAGTATCTGGTTAGAGAGAGGCCTGTTTACAGTAGGAATACAGTATCTGGTTAGAGAGAGGCCTGTTTACAGTAGGAATACAGTATCTGGTTAGAGAGAGGCCTGTTTAGAGTAGGAATACAGTGTCTGGATCAGCTGTGTTTGGTTAGAGAGAGGCCCAGCTTCCAGTCCCAGTCCCTGCAACACAGACATAGTCCAGGCCTTGCCCCAGACACACAGCCCTATCCCAGCCAGCTCTCTCTCTCTCAGGGTTACAGAGGCACTCTGGAACTTTCTGTGTTAATTAATTATAGTTCAAGGCACCAGAGCAGCTGGAACAGATGGGTTGGAATGGAGTTGTTATTCTCTCCCTCATCTCTCTCTCCCTCATCTCTCTCTCCCTCATCTCTCTCTCCCCACCATAAAGCTTCATTCTACACAGAGTGAGATGGTAGGGAGAGTGAAAGATAGAGAGAGAGAACATACAGAACCAAGAGAGTGATTTGTTGAGCAGCTTTTATAGCAGCGTAGTGGCTTGCTAATGAGAGACCTGGTCTGCTGGTTGTGTGGTTACCGTGGTGGACTGGGTTCCCACAAATATGGTCTCATAAAAAAAAAACTCAGAGGGGGGCCGTGGGGAACAGCCGAAGAGGACTGTGGTGGTCTGAGGGGGAGGGGAATCAGGATCAACATACAGCTCCAAGGGGTGTGACACTCCAGAACACCTAGAACAGAACACCTAGAACAGAACACCTAGAACAGAACACCTAGAGCAGAACACCTAGAACAGAACACCTAGAGCAGAACACCTAGAACAGAACACCTAGAACAGAACACCTAGAACAGAACACCTAGAGCAGAACACCTAGAACAGAACACCTAGAGCAGAACACCTAGAACATAACACCTAGAACAGAACACCTAGAACAGAACACCTAGAGCAGAACACCTAGAGCAGAACACCTAGAACAGAACACCTAGAACAGAACACCTAGAACAGAACACCTAGAGCAGAACACCTAGAACAGAACACCTAGAACATAACACCTAGAACAGAACACCTAGAGCAGAACACCTAGAACAGAACACCTAGAACAGAACACCTAGAGCAGAACACCTAGAACAGAACACCTAGAGCAGAACACCTAGAACATAACACCTAGAACAGAACACCTAGAGCAGAACACCTAGAACAGAACACCTAGAACAGAACACCTAGAGCAGAACACCTAGAGCAGAACACCTAGAACAGAACACCTAGAACAGAACACCTAGAACAGAACACCTAGAACAGAACACCTAGAGCAGAACACCTAGAACAGAACACCTAGAACAGAACACCTAGAGCAGAACACCTAGAGCAGAACACCTAGAACAGAACACCTAGAACAGAACACCTAGAACAGAACACCTAGAGCAGAACACCTAGAGCAGAACATCTAGAACAGAACACCTAGAACAGAACACCTAGAACAGAACACCTAGAACAGGTCTATGGAGCTAAAAACATAAGCTGCTTCCTATTTGAGGTACAGTTTATTTTTTTTACAGTTTTGGTTGAAAAAATGAATAAAATATCTTGATGGTTGACAGCTCAAATTGAATCCACCCCTCATGAGCTGCTGTCAGTGTTATAGCAGCAGGAAGCATTATAACTATAGCTGTGTGAAAGAGGGGACAGAGAGGGGGACAGAGAGGGGGACAGAGAGGGGACAGAGAGGGGACAGAGAGGGGACAGAGAGGGGACAGAGAGGGGGACAGAGAGGGGGACAGAGAGGGGACAGAGAGGGGACAGAGAGGGGGACAGAGAGGGGGACATAGAGGGGACAGAGAGGGGACAGAGAGGGGGACAGAGAGGGGACAGAGAGGGGACAGAGAGGGGACAGAGAGGGGGACAGAGAGGGGACATCAACTGAAGTTCCTCGAATCACAATGTCCCTGATGAGTGTGAAAGTCAGCTTAATCTGTCCCTACTACACCCAGAGTTACGACACACACACACACACACACACACACACACACACACACACACACACACACACACACACACACACACACACACACACACACACACACACACACACACACACACACACACACACACACACACACACACGCACACACACAGTGACCAAAGAATTACTGGATAATGTTGTTTCACATTCTCAAGCACATGTTGCAGAGAGATCCAAGGTCTCTTGTTGTCCTTATCCAATCATCATGCAGCATGTTTGATTACAACTGGGATTTCCTCTACTCACTTCCTGTCCAAGTAGTTCCCATTGGATCCTTTCCCGCCATCCTCATCATAACCTTTCTTCCTGAATGATCCTGCATTCCCAAACTAGAACAGTCCCATTCCCTAACATTCCCAAACTAGAACAGTCCCAATCCCTAACATTCCCAAACTAGAACAGTCCCATTCCCTAACATTCCTAAACTAGAACAGTCCCATTCCCTAACATTCCTAAACTAGAACAGTCCCATTCCCTAACATTCCTAAACTAGAACAGTCCCATTCCCTAACATTCCTAAACTAGAACAGTCCCATTCCCTAACATTCCTAAACTAGAACAGTCCCATTCCCTAACATTCCCTAAACTAGAACAGTCCCATTCCCTAACATTCCCAAACTAGAACAGTCCCATTCCCTAACATTCCTAAACTAGAACAGTCCCATTCCCTAACATTCCTAAACTAGAACAGTCCCATTCCCTAACATTCCTAAACTAGAACAGTCCCATTCCCTAACATTCCTAAACTAGAACAGTCCCATTCCCTAACATTCCCAAACTAGAACAGTCCCATTCCCTAACATTCCTAAACTAGAACAGGCCCATTCCCTATTCTCTTGTCCCAAACCAATGCTTTCTGTCTGATACCTAAACATGAACCTCAACTCTCATACCATCTCCTCTCTTCTCTGACCCCTCTTCTCTTGTCTCCCATCTCCTCTCTTCTCTGACCCCTCTTCTCTTCTCTCCCATCTCCTCTCTTCTCTGACCCCTCTTCTCTTCTCTCCCATCTCCTCCCTTCTCTGACCCCTCTTCTCTTCTCTCATACCATCTCCTCTCTTCTCTGACCCCTCTTCTCTTCTCTCATACCATCTCCTCTCTTCTCTGACCCCTCTTCTCTTCTCTCCCATCTCCTCTCTTCTCTGACCCCTCTTCTCTTCTCTCCCATCTCCTCTCTTCTCTGACCCCTCTTCTCTTCTCTCCCATCTCCTCTCTTCTCTGACCCCTCTTCTCTTCTCTCATACCATCTCCTCTCTTCTCTGACCCCTCTTCTCTTCTCTCATACCATCTCCTCTCTTCTCTGACCCCTCTTCTCTTCTCATACCATCTCCTCTCTTCTCTGACCCCTCTTCTCTTCTCTCATACCATCTCCTCTCTTCTCTGACCCCTCTTCTCTTCTCTCATACCATCTCCTCTCTTCTCTGACCCCTCTTCTCTTCTCTCATACCATCTCCTCTCTTCTCTGACCCCTCTTCTCTTCTCTCATACCATCTCCTCTCTTCTCTGACCCCTCTTCTCTTCTCTCATACCATCTCCTCTCTTCTCTGACCCCTCTTCTCTTCTCTCATACCATCTCCTCTCTTCTCTGACCCCTCTTCTCTTCTGTCCCATCTCCTCTCTCCTCTGACCCCTCTTCTCTTCTCTCCCATGTTCTCTCTTCTCTGACCCCTCTTCTCTTCTCTCATACCATCTCCTCTCTTCTCTGACCCCTCTTCTCTTCTCTCCCATCTCCTCTCTTCTCTGACCCCTCTTCTCTTCTCTCATACCATCTCCTCTCTTCTCTGACCCCTCTTCTCTTCTCTCATACCATCTCCTCTCTTCTCTGACCCCTCTTCTCTTCTCTCCCATCTCCTCTCTTCTCTGACCCCTCTTCTCTTCTCTCATACCATCTCCTCTCTTCTCTGACCCCTCTTCTCTTCTCTCTCCATCTCCTCTCTTCTCTGACCCCTCTTCTCTTCTCTCATACCATCTCCTCTCTTCTCTGACCCCTCTTCTCTTCTCTCCCATCTCCTCTCTTCTCTGACCCCTCTTCTCTTCTCTCATACCATCTCCTCTCTTCTCTGACCCCTCTTCTCTTCTCATCACCATCTCCTCTCTTCTCTGACCCCTCTTCTCTTCTCTCATACCATCTCCTCTCTTCTCTGACCCCTCTTCTCTTCTCTCCCATCTCCTCTCTTCTCTGACCCCTCTTCTCTTCTCTCATACCATCTCCTCTCTTCTCTGACCCCTCTTCTCTTCTCTCCCATGTTCTCTCTTCTCTGACCCCTCTTCTCTTCTCTCCCATCTCCTCTCTTCTCTGACCCCTCTTCTCTTCTCTCCCATCTCCTCTCTTCTCTGACCCCTCTTCTCTTCTCTCATACCATCTCCTCTCTTCTCTGACCCCTCTTCTCTTCTCTCCCATCTCCTCTCTTCTCTGACCCCTCTTCTCTTCTCTCCCATCTCCTCTCTTCTCTGACCCCTCTTCTCTTCTCTCCCATCTCCTCTCTTCTCTGACCCCTCTTCTCTTCTCTCCCATGTTCTCTCTTCTCTGACCCCTCTTCTCTTCTCTCCCATCTCCTCTCTTCTCTGACCCCTCTTCTCTTCTCTCATACCATCTCCTCTCTTCTCTGACCCCTCTTCTCTTCTCTCCCATCTCCTCTCTTCTCTGACCCCTCTTCTCTTCTCTCATACCATCTCCTCTCTTCTCTGACCCCTCTTCTCTTCTCTCATACCATCTCCTCTCTTCTCTGACCCCTCTTCTCTTCTCTCATACCATCTCCTCTCTTCTCTGACCCCTCTTCTCTTCTCTCATACCATCTCCTCTCTTCTCTGACCCCTCTTCTCTTCTCTCATACCATCTCCTCTCTTCTCTGACCCCTCTTCTCTTCTCTCCCATCTCCTCTCTTCTCTGACCCCTCTTCTCTTCTCATACCATCTCCTCTCTTCTCTGACCCCTCTTCTCTTCTCTCATACCATCTCCTCTCTTCTCTGACCCCTCTTCTCTTCTCTCATACCATCTCCTCTCTTCTCTGACCCCTCTTCTCTTCTCTCCCATCTCCTCTCTTCTCTGACCCCTCTTCTCTTCTCTCATACCATCTCCTCTCTTCTCTGACCCCTCTTCTCTTCTCATACCATCTCCTCTCTTCTCTGACCCCTCTTCTCTTCTCTCATACCATCTCCTCTCTTCTCTGACCCCTCTTCTCTTCTCTCATACCATCTCCTCTCTTCTCTGACCCCTCTTCTCTTCTCTCATACCATCTCCTCTCTTCTCTGACCCCTCTTCTCTTCTCTCCCATCTCCTCTCTTCTCTGACCCCTCTTCTCTTCTCTCCCATCTCCTCTCTTCTCTGACCCCTCTTCTCTTCTCTCCCATGTTCTCTCTTCTCTTTCAGTTTCACATCTCCTTTTCATCACAAGAAAGTGTTTACTGTCGCAAAAGAAAGTACAGAACATCCTTCCCTATTCCCAATGTTTTATCTGACTAGGCAAGTCAGTTAAGAACAAATTCTTATTTTCAATGACAGCCTAGAAACAGCCTTGTTCAGGGGCAGAACAACAGATTTTTACCTTGTCAGCTCAGGGATTCAATCTAGCAACCTTTCGGTTACTGGCCCAACGCTCTGACCACCAGGCTACCTGTCACCATGTTAAGTCATTAATTAATTATAGATTATTAAACTACCAACATTCTACTCTCTTCTAAGAGAGCATTGTTTAGTTCACTGGCCTTTAGAAGAGAGTAGAATGTTGGTAGTTTAATAATCTATAATGAATGAATGACTTAACAATGCTCTAGAATGCTCTAGAATGCTCTAGAAAGCACTACAATGCTCTATAATGGACTAGAATGCTCTAGAATGCTCTACAATGCACTAGAATGCTCTACAATGCATTAGAATGCACAATTTTTTTATTTCACCTTTATTTAACCAGGTAGGCTAGTTGAGAACAAGTTCTCATTTACAACTGCGACCTGGCCAAGATAAAGCAAAGCAGTGCGACAAAAACAACAGAGTTACACATGGGATAAACAACCGTACAGTCTATAACACAATAGAAAAATCTATGTACAGTGTGTGTAAATGTAGTAAGATTAGGGAGGTAAGGCAATAAGTAGGCCATAGAGGCAAAATAATTACAATTTAGCATTAACACTGGAGTGATAGATGTGCAGATGACGATGTGCAATTAGAGATACTGTGGTGCAAAATAGCAAATAGTAAATAAATAAATAACAATATGGGGATGAGGTAGTTGGGTGGGCTATTCACAGATGGGCTGTGTACATGTATAGTGATCGGTAAGCTGCTCTGACAGCTGACGCTTAAAGTAAGAGAGGGAGATATGTCTCCAGCTTCAGTGATTTTGTCACGGCTGTCGAAAGGAGCAGACCAAAGTGCAGCGTGGTTGTAGTACCACATTTTATTTAATCCATGAAACTTTGCCATACATAAATAGCTGAATAAACAAAACAACAAACCGTGACGCAGAGAGAAACAAACACTACTCAAAATATAATAACCCACAAAAACCCAGGAAGAAAAACCCCTACTTAAATATGATCTCCAATTAAAAAACAACGAGGACCAGCTGCCTCCAATTGGAGATCAACCCAAAAAACAACAACATAGAAATAGAAATTGATACTGTGAACCATCAGATCCTCCTCTCCACCCTCTCCGAGTTGGGCATCTCCGGCGCGGCTCACTCTTGGATTGCGTCCTACCTGACAGGTTTCTCCTACCAGGTGGCATGGCGAGAATCCGTCTCCGCACCACGTGCTCTCACCACTGGTGTCCCCCAGGGCTCAGTTCTAGGCCCTCTCCTATTCTCGCTATACACCAAGTCACTTGGCTCTGTCATATCCTCACATGGTCTCTCCTATCATTGCTACGCAGACGACACACAATTAATCTTCTCCTTACCCCCTTCTGATAACCAGGTGGCGAATCGCATCTCTGCATGTCTGGCAGACATATCAGTGTGGATGACGGATCACCACCTCAAGCTGAACCTCGGCAAGACGGAGCTGCTCTTCCTTCCGGGGAAGGACTGCCCGTTCCATGATCTCGCCATCACGGTTGACAACTCCATTGTGTCCTCCTCCCAGAGTGCTAAGAGCATTGGCGTGACCCTGGACAACACCCTGTCGTTCTCCGCTAACATCAAGGCGGTCACCTGATCCTGTAGGTTCATGCTCTACAACATTCGCAGAGTATGACCCTGCCTTACACAGGAAGCGGTGCAGGTCCTAATCCAGGCACTTGTCATCTCCCGTCTGGATTACTGCAACTCGCTGTTGGCGGGGCTCCCTGCCTGTGCCATCAAACCCATACAACTCATCCAGAACGCCGCAGCCCGTCTGGTGTTCAACCTTCCCAAGTTCTCTCACGTCACCCCGCTCCTCCGCACACTCCACTGGCTTCCAGTTGAAGCTCGCATCTGCTACAAGACCATGGTGCTTGCCTACGGAGCTGTGAGGGGAACGGCACCTCCGTACCTTCAGGCTCTGATCAGTCCCTACACCCAAAGAAGGGCACTGCGTTCATCCACCTCTGGCCTGCTCGCCTCCCTACCTCTGCGGAAGCACAGTTCCCGCTCAACCCAGTCAAAACTGTTCGCTGCTCTGGCACCCCAATGGTGGAACAAGCTCCCTCACGACGCCAGGACAGCGGAGTCAATCACCACATTCCGGAGACACCTGAAACCCCACCTTTTTAAGGAATATCTGGGATGGGATTAAGTAATCCTTCTAACCCCCCCTACCCTCTCCCCCCAAAAAGATATAGATGTACTATTGTAAAGTGGTTGT
The DNA here is from genome assembly GCF_965601325.2 of Salmo salar. Taxonomy (NCBI): domain Eukaryota; kingdom Metazoa; phylum Chordata; class Actinopteri; order Salmoniformes; family Salmonidae; genus Salmo; species Salmo salar. The sequence continues at coordinate 97,834,050 of NC_138304.1, forward strand.
TCCACTGGATATCATAAGGTGAATGCACCAATTTGTAAGTCGCTCTGGATAAGAGCATCTGCTAAATGACATAAATGTAAATGTAAATGTAGAAAAACTAGAACTTAAACATAGAAATACAAAACATAAAAAAACACAAAACACCCCCTGTCAAGCCCTGACCTACTCTACTATAGAAAATAACCTCTTACTATGGTCAGGACGTGACAGATTTTTGCATTTCGTTCCAGTCATTGGCAGCAGAGAACTGGAAGGAAAGGTGGACAAAGGAGGTGTTGGCTTTGGGGATGACCAGTGAAATATACCTGCTGGAGTGCGTGCTATGGGTGGGTGTTGCTATGGTGACCAGTGAGCTGAGATAAGGTGGGGCTTTACCTTGCAAAGACTTATAGATGACCTGGAGCCAGTGTGTTTGGCGACGAATATGAAGCGAGGGCCAGCCAAAGAGAGCATACAAGTCGCAGTGGTGGGTAGTATATGGGGCTTTGGTGACAAAACGGATGGCACTGTGATAGACTACATCCAATTTGCTGAGTAGAGTGTTTGAGGCTATTTTGTAAATGACATCGTCGAAGTCAAGGATCGGTAAGATAGTCAGTTTTACGAGGGTATGTTTGGCAGCATGAGTGAAGAAGGAGGCTTTGTTGTGAAATAGGAAGCCGATTCTAGATTTAATTTTGGATTGGAGATGCTTAATGTGAGTCTGGAAGGAGAGTTTACAGTCTAACCAGACACCTAGGTATTTGTAGTTGTCCACATATTCTAAGTCAGAACCGTCCAGAGTAGTGATGCTAGTTGGGCGGGTGGGTGCGGGCAGCAATCAGTTGAAGAGCATGCATTTAGTTTTACTAGCATTTAAAAGCAGTTGGAGGCCACGGAAGAAGTGTTGTATGGCATTGAATCTCGTTTGGAGGTTTGTTAACACAGTGTCCAAAGATGTGCCAGAAGTATACAGAATGGTGTCGTCTGCGTAGTGGTGGATCAGAGAATCACCAGCAGCAAGAGCGACATCATTGATATATACAGAGAAAAGAGTCGGCCTGAGAATTGAACCCTGTGGCACCCCCATAGAGACTGCCAGTGGTCTGGACAACACTGCACTAGAATGCTCTACAATGCATTAGAATGCACTAGAATGCTCTACAATGCACTAGAATGCTCTACAATGCTCTAGAATGCACTAGAATGCTCTACAATGCACTAGAATGCACTAGAATGCTCTACAATGCACTAGAATGCACTAGAATGCTCTGACAATTCACTAGAATGCACTAGAATGCTCTACAATGCACTAGAATGCACTAGAATGTCTTAGAATGCTCTATAATTCACTAGAATGCATTGGAATGCACTAGAATGCTCTACAATTCACTAGAATGTCTTAGAATGCTCTATAATTCACTAGAATGCATTGGAATGCACTAGAATGCTCTACAATTCACTAGAATGCATTAGAATGCACTAGAATGCTCTACAATTCAATAGAATGTCTTAGAATGCTCTATAATTCACTAGAATGCATTGGAATGCACTAGAATGCTCTACAATTCACTAGAATGCATTGGAATGCACTAGAATGCTCTACAATTCACTAGAATGCATTGGAATGCACTAGAATGCATTGGAATGCACTAGAATGCTCTACAATTCACTAGAATGCATTGGAATTCACTAGAATGCTCTACAATTCACTAGAATGACTTAGAATGCTCTATAATTCACTAGAATGCATTGGAATGCACTAGAATGCTCTACAATTCACTAGAATGCATTGGAATGCACTAGAATGCTCTACAATTCACTAGAATGCATTGGAATTCACTAGAATGCTCTACAATTCACTAGAATGCATTAGAATGCACTATAAACGTATATTCTTCAGTTTTGGCCTCTTCTCTCCTTAACTCCTCAGTTGTTCAGTATTCTGGGAAGGTTTTTCTAGCTGGCTTGAGTTCAGAACTTTTTTGTTGCTGCGCACTGCAGCACAGTCCCCTCCCTGCTGCACAGTCTCCTCCCTGCAGCACAGTCCCCTCCCTGCTGCACAGTCCCCTCCCTGCTGCACAGTCCCCTCCCTGCTGCACAGTCCCCTCCCTGCTGCACAGTCTCCTCCCTGCTGAACAGTCTCCTCCCTGTAGCACAGTCTCCTCCCTGCAGCACAGTCTCCTCCCTGCAGCACAGTCCCCGCCCTGCAGCACAGTCCCCTCCCTGCTGCACAGTCTCCTCCCTGCAGCACAGTCCCCGCCCTGCAGCACAGTCCCCTCCCTGCTGCACAGTCTCCTCCCTGCAGCACAGTCCCCTCCCTGCAGCACAGTCCCCTCCCTGCTGTACAGTCCCCTCCCTGCAGCACAGTCCCCTCCATGCAGCACAGTCTCCTCCCTGTAGCACAGTCTCCTCCCTGCAGCACAGTCTCCTCCCTGCAGCACAGTCTCCTCCCTGCTGAACAGTCTCCTCCCTGCAGCACAGTTCCCTCCCTGCTGAACAGTCTCCTCCCTGCAGCACAGTTCCCTCCCTGCTGAACAGTCTCCTCCCTGCTGCACAGTCTCCTCCCTGTAGCACAGTCTCCTCCCTGCTGAACAGTCTCCTCCCTGTAGCACAGTCTCCTCCCTGCAGCACAGTCTCCTCCCTGCAGCACAGTCTCCTCCCTGCAGCACAGTCTCCTCCCTGCTGAACAGTCTCCTCCCTGCAGCACAGTTCCCTCCCTGCAGCACAGTCTCCTCCCTGCTGCACAGTCCCCGCCCTGCAGCACAGTCTCCTCCCTGCAGCACAGTCTCCTCCCTGCAGCACAGTCTCCTCCCTGCAGCACAGTTCCCTCCCTGCAGCACAGTCCCCTCCCTGCTGCACAGTCTCCTCACTGCAGCACAGTTTCCTCCCTGCTGCACAGTCTCCTCCCTGCTGCATGCTGCTTCTTTCTCAATCTCTCTCTCTCCTCTTTATCAATCTCCCTCTCTCCTCTTTCTCAATCTCTCTCTCTCCTCTTTATCAATCTCCCTCTCTCCTCTTTCTCAATCTCTCTCTCCTCTTTATCAATCTCCCTCACTCCTCTTTCTCAATCTCTCTCTCTCCTCTTTATCAATCTCCCTCTCTCCTCTTTCTCAATCTCTCTCTCTCCTCTTTATCAATCTCCCTCTCTCCTTCCAGCACGACCTCCATCTCCAGTCCTGAGAGATCGCCCACATTATCGGCACACACACACACCCACCCACACCCACCCACACCCACCCACACCCACACACACACACACACACACACACACACACACACACACACACACACACGCCCACCCACACCCACCCCCACCCACCCACACACACACACACACACACACACACACACACACACACACACACACACACACACTACAGATTTTATTTAATTCCACTACATTTTCTTTCCTTTCCTTTATGCTCCAAACTCTCCTCTCCTCTCCTCTCCTCTCCTCTCCTCTCCTCTCCTCTCCTCTCCTCTCCTCTCCTCTCCTCTCCTCTCCTCTCCTCTCCTCTCCTCTCCTCTCCTCTCCTCTCCTCTCCTCTCCTCTCCTCTCCTCTCCTCTCCTCTCCTCTCCTCACTGGGACTACCCTGTGATGGTAGATGTAGGAGTTGGATAAATACATTCCTTAGTTCTTACATAGTTGGTTATGTGTTAAAAGGACTTTTGTGACCGAGGAAAATTAGATTTTTGTAGGTATTTTTCTAACGTGAAAAACGTAGCAATGGAGAATGTTCTGCAGTGCTTCTACAAGAGGGTTATACCAGTCAACAACTAACTGGAGTTTCCAAGGAAACTGAAGTTCCTAAGGCAACTGTAGAAGGATATGGTAACAGGTATTCAACTGTAGAAGGATATGACAACAGATATTCAACTGTAGAAGGATATGGTAACAGGTATTCAGCTGTAGAAGGATATTGTAATATGTATTAAACTGTAGAAGGATATGGTAACAGGTATTCAACTGTAGAAGGATATGGTAACAGGTATTCAGCTGTAGAAGTATATTGTAACGTATTCAGCTGTAGAAGGATATGGTAACAGGTATTCAGCTGTAGAAGGATATGGTAACAGGTATTCAACTGTAGAAGGATATGGTAACAGGTATTCAGCTGTAGAAGTATATTGTAACGTATTCAGCTGTAGAAGGATATTGTAACAGGTATTCAACTGTAGAAGTATATTGTAACATGTATTCAGCTGTAGAAGTATATTGTAACGTATTCAGCTGTAGAAGGATATTGTAAAGTATTCAGCTGTAGAAGTATATTGTAACGTATTCAGCTGTAGAAGTATATTGTAACGTATTCAGCTGTAGAAGTATATTGTAACATGTATTCAGCTGTAGAAGGATAAATCCATCAGTAATGTGTTTATTCCTCCCACCTTCACCATGTTTATCTTACATCAACATGAGAACCACACAGTCTCAAGGTTAAAAAGAAAAGCTCTCGAGGAAAGACCCACAAATATGCATTTCTTCTCTTTATGTGGCCAGAACATCTTTTCTCCTAATGTAGCCTACTATTGACTCATTCAGGGGAGGGGGGGAGGGTAATAAAAAGAAAACACTAACATAATAAACTAACAGTGGATAATTAGCGTGATTGCATCATTCCCTATCCCTTGCTGTTGTTCTCATGTTACTGCTGCACTTTGAGGAGAAACAGAGAGATAAAAGCTCTCTCCGGTGACATGAGCTCCATCCTATTACCAGGCCCGTTATCAATATGAAGGCCTGTAAGAATACAGTTCCAGTAACTCTTTATCAACATGACTGATACAGTCACAATGGAGAGACACTAGCAGGAATGGTGGGCATTATCAATATGGCAGCCTGCCTGTCTCAGTATAGTCAAGCAGTATTTTCATTTCTAATCAAAATGGACTGGCCTCAGTCTCTATAGAAGGACTGTAGTGCCAGGAATGGGTAGCAAAAGATAATGGAGTCTGGCCTCTGGAGTAGGAGGGTTGGAGTCTGGCCTCTGGTGTAGGAGGGTTGGAATCTAGCCTCTGGAGTAGGAGGGTTGGAGTCTGGCCTCTGGAGTAGGAGGGTTGGAATCTGGCCTCCGGGGTAGGAGGGTTGGAGTCTGGCCTCCGGGGTAGGAGGGTTGGAATCTGGCCTCTGGAGTAGGAGGGTTGGAGTCTGGCCTCTGGAGTAGGAGGGTTGGAGTCTGGCCTCCGGGGTAGGAGGGTTGGAGTCTGTCCTCTGGAGTAGGAAGGTTGGAGTCTGGCCTCTGGAGTAGGAGGGTTGGAATCTGGCCTCTGGAGTAGGAGGGTTGGAGTCTGAAGTAGGAGGGTTGGAGTCTGGCCTCCGGGGTAGGAGGGTTGGAGTCTGGCCTCTGGTGTAGGAGGGTTGGAGTCTGTCCTCTGGAGTAGGAAGGTTGGAGTCTGGCCTCTGGAGTAGGAGGGTTGGAGTCTGTCCTCTGGAGTAGGAGGGTTGGAGTCTGTCCTCTGGAGTAGGAGGGTTGGAGTCTGGAGTAGGAGGGTTGGAGTCTGGCCTCTGGAGTAGGAGGGTTGGAGGGTTGGAGTCTGGAGTAGGAGGGTTGGAATCTGGAGTAGGAGGGTTGGAATCTGGTGTCTGGGGTAGAAGGGTTGAAGTCTGGTGACTGGGGTAGAAGGGTTGGAGTCTGGGGTAGAAGGGTTGAAGTCTGGTGTCTGGGGTAGGAGGGTTGGAGTCTGGGGTAGAAGGGTTGGAGTCTGGTGACTGGGGTAGAAGGGTTGGAGTCTGGTGTCTGGGGTAGGAGGGTTGAAGTCTGGTGTCTGGGGTAGTAGGGTTGAAGTCTGGTGTCTGGGGTAGGAGGGTTGGAGTCTGGGGTAGAAGGGTTGGAGTCTGGTGACTGGGGTAGGAGGGTTGGAGTCTGGGGTAGAAGGGTTGGAGTCTGGTGACTGGGGTAGAAGGGTTGGAGTCTGGTGACTGGGGTAGGAGGGTTGGAGTCTGGGGTAGGAGGGTTGGAGTCTGGTGTCTGGGGTAGGAGGGTTGGAATCTGGTGTCTGGGGTAGAAGGGTTGAAGTCTGGTGTCTGGGGTAGGAGGGTTGGAGTCTGGGGTAGAAGGGTTGGAGTCTGGTGACTGGGGTAGAAGGGTTGGAGTCTGGTGTCTGGGGTAGGAGGGTTGAAGTCTGGTGTCTGGGGTAGTAGGGTTGAAGTCTGGTGTCTGGGGTAGGAGGGTTGGAGTCTGGGGTAGAAGGGTTGGAGTCTGGTGACTGGGGTAGGAGGGTTGGAGTCTGGGGTAGAAGGGTTGGAGTCTGGTGACTGGGGTAGAAGGGTTGGAGTCTGGTGACTGGGGTAGGAGGGTTGGAGTCTGGGGTAGGAGGGTTGGAGTCTGGTGTCTGGGGTAGGAGGGTTGGAATCTGGTGTCTGGGGTAGAAGGGTTGAAGTCTGGTGTCTGGGGTAGAAGGGTTGGAGTCTGGGGTAGGAGGGTTGGAGTCTGGTGTCTGGGGTAGGAGGGTTGGAATCTGGTGTCTGGGGTAGAAGGGTTGAAGTCTGGTGTCTGGGGTAGAAGGGTTGGAGTCTGGGGTAGGAGGGTTGGAGTCTGGTGACTGGGGTAGGAGGGTTGGAGTCTGGGGTAGAAGGGTTGGAGTCTGGTGTCTGGGGTAGTAGGGTTGAAGTCTGGTGTCTGGGGTAGGGGGTTGGAGTCTGGGGTAGAAGGGTTGGAGTCTGGTGACTGGGGTAGAAGGGTTGGAGTCTGGTGATTGGGGTAGAAGGGTTGGAGTCTGGTGACTGGGGTAGGAGGGTTGGAGTCTGGGGTAGAAGGGTTGGAGTCTGGTGTCTGGGGTAGGAGGGTTGGAGTCTGGGGTAGAAGGGTTGGAGTCTGGTGACTGGGGTAGAAGGGTTGAAGTCTGGTGACTGGGGTAGAAGGGTTGAAGTCTGGTGACTGGGGTAGAAGGGTTGGAGTCTGGGGTAGAAGGGTTGGAGTCTGGGGTAGGTGGGTTGGAGTCTGGGGTAGGAGGGTTGGAGTCTGGGGTAGGAGGGTTGGTGTCTGGTGTCTGGGGTAGGAGGGTTGGAGTCTGGGGTAGAAGGGTTGGAGTCTGGTGACTGGGGTAGAAGGGTTGGAGTCTGGGGTAGAAGGGTTGGAGTCTGGTGTCTGGGGTAGTAGGGTTGAAGTCTGGTGTCTGGGGTAGGAGGGTTGGAGTCTGGGGTAGAAGGGTTGGAGTCTGGTGACTGGGGTAGAAGGGTTGGAGTCTGGTGATTGGGGTAGAAGGGTTGGAGTCTGGTGACTGGGGTAGGAGGGTTGGAGTCTGGGGTAGAAGGGTTGGAGTCTGGTGTCTGGGGTAGGAGGGTTGGAGTCTGGGGTAGAAGGGTTGGAGTCTGGGGTAGGAGGGTTGGAGTCTGGGGTAGGAGGGTTGGAGTCTGGGGTAGAAGGGTTGGAGTCTGGTGACTGGGGTAGAAGGGTTGGAGTCTGGTGACTGGGGTAGGAGGGTTGGAGTCTGGTGACTGGGGTAGGAGGGTTGGAGTCTGGGGTAGAAGGGTTGAAGTCTGGGGTAGAAGGGTTGGAGTCTGGGGTAGAAGGGTTGGAGTCTGGGGTAGGTGGGTTGGAGTCTGGGGTAGGAGGGTTGGTGTCTGGTGTCTGGGGTAGGAGGGTCTCTGCCCATGTCCGGTCAGATTCCGGTACAGCTTTTATAAGATGGGAAACTGATGGTGTGTTGTAATATGCAGTCATTGTTACTCTTAATGTGGTTCTCACAGAACAGGGAAGACTATCTTTCTCTCTTACACATATACACACACTCACACCCACACCCACAAGCACACACACACCATACAATACACTTCTTACAGTAAATAGACTGTTGGCCCAGCGATGACCACCTAGAAGTCTTCCTGTTCCTGCTCACACTAAAATAGAACATAAACAGATATGACAGAGCCAATGAAAAGACACGATACAGATACAGGCAGTTTGTTGCTCCAGACCAGACTTGCCTCAAATCAGATCCAGCCTGGACAACCAGGTGAGCTATGTTGTTGCCCATATCAAATCATTGATTTTCCATCAATGATATCAAGCTTCTTAGTGTTTTAGTGTTTGATATTGAGTCTGTGTGCTTCTAAGGTCTAACTGTGTGTTATCTGTCCACAATAGCACAGCCTAACTGAACTGGGACTTGGGTTGAGACTACAGCAGGCCTTTGTTACACTAGCTAGATGTTGTATCAATAAGCCCCAGCTAGATAACAGAACTTTTTCCCCAGCCAGGCCAGCCATTAGGAAGAGGAAGGTCCCCCTTTAATTATGAAAAGTACAAGAGCTATGTGGTGTGGTGCACTGTGGGTAATTAGGATGAAAAATATCAGCCAAACACAGCTCCATGTCCCTGTCCCTCTGCCCACGCAACGCTACCGACAGACAGGACACCAGATCCTGCTGCTTGGGAAGTTTCCATCCAGAGAGAGAGGGAGAGGGTGGGGAGAAAGAATGAGAGATGAGGAGGGAAGGGGGGAACTAGAGTGAAGGGGAGAGAGAGAGAGAGAGAGAGAGGAGAGAGAGAGAGAGAGAGAGAGGGAGAGGGAGGGAGAGATAGAGAGAGGGCAGGGGGAGAGAGAGAGGGAGAGAGAGAGAGGGAGAGGGAGAGAGAGAGAGAGGGAGAGAGAGAGAGAGAGAGAGAGAGAGAGAGAGAGAGAGAGAGGGGGGGATGAAGAGAACAGCAGGTAGATAAGGTCTTTCTCAGACTGGTAACAAGGTGTCCTCTCTCTGCAAGGAGCCTCCTAACCTTCGATCACATTTCTCATCACATTCCTCCTCGGGGACCATATGCCATTCATGACTCTCCTCTTGATATCTCCTCAGGGACCATAGACCATTGATGACCCTTCTTGATATACAAACAGACAAACGGTTGTTTGTTTGTGTTCATTATCTTGTGTCTAGGGTTCATTATCTTGTGTCTAGGGTTCATTATCTTGTGTCTAGGGTTCATTATCTTCTGTCTAGGGTTCATTATCTTGTGTCTAGGGTTCATTATCTTGTGTCTATGGTTCATTATCTTGTGTCTAGGGTTCATTATCTTGTGTCTAGGGTTCATTATCTTGTGTCTAGGGTTCATTATCTTGTGTCTATGGTTCACTATCTTGTGTCTATGGTTCATTATCTTGTGTCTAGGGTTCATTATCTTGTGTCTAGGGTTCATTATCTTGTGTCTAGGGTTCATTATCTTGTGTCTAGGGTTCATTATCTTCTGTCTAGGGTTCATTATCTTGTGTCGATGGTTCATTATCTTGTGTCTATGGTTCACTATCTTGTGTCTATGGTTCATTATCTTGTGTCTATGGTTCATTATCTTGTGTCTATGGTTCATTATCTTGTGTCTATGGTTCACTATCTTGTGTATATGGTTCATTATCTTGTGTCTATGGTTCACTATCTTGTGTATATGGTTCATTATCTTGTGTCTAGGGTTCATTATCTTGTGTCTATGGTTCATTATCTTGTGTCTATGGTTCATTATCTTGTGTCTATGGTTCATTATCTTGTGTCTATGGTTCACTATCTTGTGTATATGGTTCATTATCTTGTGTCTATGGTTCATTATCTTGCGTCTAGGGTTCATTATCTTGTGTATATGGTTCATTATCTTGCGTCTAGGGTTCATTATCTTGTGTCTAGGGTTCATTATCTTGTGTCTAGGGTTCATTATCTTGTGTTGATGAGTCCGATGCATAAGGCCTCCAGGGATGTTGGGTGGTGTTGCTGTTGAATGAAGGTCTTGTTTCCCATCAACCCCTGACTCCACAACACTGCCTCTCAGTGAGACCTGATTTCAAAACCCAGGTAATGCCTTCCTCTACAGGAAGTGTTACGACTACACCCATTTCTTTTACAGCGCCATCTAGTCAAAGGGCGGCAGAGCTGCAGTGTGTGTGTGTGTGTGTGTGTGTGTGTGTGTGTGTGTGTGTGTGCAGTGCTGTTATCCAGTGGTGTGAGAGGAGCAGCGGCAGCAACACACACACACTGCAGTGTGCTGACCTGGGGCTGGACTGGCAACTAGGGCTCTGCTGCATCAGCACCACTACATGACCAAGGGACTGGGAACACACACACACACACAGTACTATCTTATCCTATCAGACTCCATATTGCAGGCAGAAGCCACAGCAACAGCCAGTCCAGCAAGTCATCTCCAAAAATAACAGTCAGCCTCAAGCTGGAGTCAACTACGTAGCTCTATGTTAGTGTCACATGACTTATAGCTGGAGTCAACTACTAGCTCTATGTTAGTGTCACATGACTTATAGCTGGAGTCAACTACGTAGCTCTATGTTAGTGTCACATGACTTATAGCTGGAGTCAACTACGTAGCTCTATGTTAGTGTCACTTGACTTATAGCTGGAGTCAACTACGTAGCTCTATGTTAGTGTCACATGACTTATAGCTGGAGTCAACTACGTAGCTCTATGTTAGTGTCACATGACTTATAGCTGGATGCACACAGCTTTGTTTTCTCATCAGGAGTCTGTAGTAATGATAGAAGGGGAAGAAGTGCATAGTTCTACACCTGTTGTATTCAGCGCACATGACAAATAAACTTTGATTTGATTTAAAGCGTCAGGATTAACCCCAATCCTGAGGGAGACTTCTGATTTCACATCACCCCTCTGGCAATTCCATCTAATCACCTTTTACATTTACATTGTATTCATTTAGCAGAAGCTCTTCTCTAGAGAGACTTACAATTAGTGCATTTATTTGAAGATAGCCAGGTGAGACAACCACATATCACAGTTGTAGTATGTACATTTTTCCTCAATAAAGATGGGCAAACCCGTTTTGGTGATTTCTGGAATATCTTCAAATTAAATCAATCACAGCATTTTTTTGGACTCATTCAGCAGTTTATCCTGATTAAGTACAATACCATTGGAAGTTAATGTTAATACATACAGTGAAATATATACATTGATTAAATATGGTGAAATATTTCAATATCAGAATATATATATATATACATATTTATAATCACATATATTTCCCACTAGTTTAGCCATTTAGAGATTTAAAAAAATGCTCTTATGTATAATTTAACTGGGCGCTTTAGAAAGAGCTCCCTTAGTGTTTGAGCAGCAGCCCGTTCGTTTGTCTTCCCAGAATTCTAATAATAATATAAGCCGTTTAACAGACTTACAGTCATGCGTGTATAGATTTCACAGCAATATCAGTGCTATTAGGAAAAGATAAGTGAAAATAAAAAATGGGAGGGATAAGACTGAGATGTCTTAAGATACTCTTCGAAGAGGTAGGGTTTCAGAGCCAGACGTTTTTGGAAGAATGGCAGGGACTCCTAGCATCAGGGGAAGTTGGTTCCACCATTGGGGTGCCAGGACAGTGTTTACTTTGAAATGGCCGGTCACCGGGCTAGAATTGGGAAATGTTTACCTCAGCAGTGCAGCAGCCGAGACGCAACACAGGCAGCCCAATAACACGACAACTATCAGACACAAGCCCAAACCTCCCTCCTTCCTGTTATCCTGAGAAAATTGTAAGGGTGCGTGTGTGAGTGAGTGAGTGAGTGTGTGAGTGAGCTAGTGTGTGAGTGCGTGAGTGAGTGATTGTGTGAGTGTGTGTGGTGAGTGAGGGTGAGGTGTGGTGAGTGTGTGAGTGAGTGTGTGAGTGCGTGAGTGATTGTGTGAGTGTGTGTGTGAGTGAGTGTGTGAGTGCGTGAGTGAGTGTGTGCACTGGACGGGCAAGATCAGACACGACGTGATGTGAGGTGTGTCTGGAGTCTGGACAAAGACGGCTGGCAGTAGTAATACTGTGTGTACAGTAGGAACCAAACACAAATCTGAGACCTGTAATCAGACAGTGGTGATACAACATTCCAAAGCCCAGAAAACACTGACAGGCCAAGAGTGACAACATGTTTTAAAGGCGTTGCCTACCTGACAACCAGGTGTCTGATATGTGTCTGGGCGTCATTAGATTATTATACAGGCTTGATTGTAGAGGAACAGGGTGTAGCTAGTATTCTATATGCCGGGTGTTCACTACCCTCTACCCTGCTGTGGCCTTCACTAACACCACTACCCTGTACCCTGCTGTAGCCTTCACTAACACCACTACCCTGTACCCTGCTGTAGCCTTCACTAACACCACTGACCCTGTACCCTGCTGTAGCCTTCACTAACACCACATGACCCTGTACCCTGCTGTAGCCTTCACTAACACCACTACCCTGTACCCTGCTGTAGCCTTCACTAACACCACTACCCTCTACCCTGCTGTAGCCTTCACTAACACCACTACCCTGTACCCTGCTGTAGCCTTCACTAACACCACTACCCTGTACCCTGCTGTGGCCTTCACTAACACCACTACCCTGTACCCTGCTGTGGCCTTCACTAACACCACTACCCTGTACCCTGCTGTAGCCTTCACTAACACCACTACCCTGTACCCTGCTGTAGCCTTCACTAACACCACTACCCTGTACCCTGCTGTGGCCTTCACTAACACCACTACCCTGTACCCTGCTGTGGCCTTCACTAACACCACTACCCTGTACCCTGCTGTAGCCTTCACTAACACCACTACCCTGTACCCTGCTGTGGCCTTCACTAACACCACTACCCTGTACCCTGCTGTGGCCTTCACTAACACCACTACCCTGTACCCTGCTGTAGCCTTCACTAACACCACTACCCTCTACCCTGCTGTGCCTTCACTAACACCACTACCCTCTACCCTGCTGTGGCCTTCACTAACACCACTACCCTGTACCCTGCTGTGGCCTTCACTAACACCACTACCCTGTACCCTGCTGTGGCCTTCACTAACACCACTACCCTCTACCCTGCTGTAGCCTTCACTAACACCACTACCCTGTACCCTGCTGTGACCTTCACTAACACCACTACCCTGTACCCTGCTGTAGCCTTCACTAACACCACTACCCTGTACCCTGCTGTGGCATTCACTAACACCACTACCCTGTACCCTGCTGTGGCCTTCACTAACACCACTACCCTGTACCCTGCTGTAGCCTTCACTAACACCACTACCCTGTACCCTGCTGTAGCCTTCACTAACACCACTACCCTGTACCCTGCTGTGGCCTTCACTAACACCACTACCCTCTACCCTGCCGTGGCCTTCACTAACACCACTACCCTGTACCCTGCTGTAGCCTTCACTAACACCACTACCCTGTACCCTGCTGTGGCCTTCACTAACACCACTACCCTGTACCCTGCCGTAGCCTTCACTAACACCACACTACCCTGTACCCTGCCGTGGGCCTTCACTAACACCACTACCCTGTACCCTGCTGTGACCTTCACTAACACCACTACCCTGTACCCTGCTGTAGCCTTCACTAACACCACTACCCTGTACCCTGCTGTGACCTTCACTAACACCACTACCCTGTACCCTGCTGTAGCCTTCACTAACACCACTACCCTGTACCCTGCTGTGGCATTCACTAACACCACTACTCTGTACCCTGCTGTGGCCTTCACTAATACCACTACCCTGTACCCTGCTGTGGCATTCACTAACACCACTACTCTGTACCCTGCTGTGGCCTTCACTAACACCACTACCCTCACTGTTGTGTTCACAGTGGTGTACAGGGCACTATTCCCTATATAGTGTACTAGGGCCCATAGGGTTCTGGTCAAAAGTAGTGCACTCCATAGTACGGCTGGCAATGGCCAGGGGCCTCACGATTCTATATGTACTGCGATTTTCATGATTCTATATGTATTGCTATTTGATACTGTGTTTATATTGCGATTCAACGTTTTAAACATATTGCTCACCATATGTCTGCTGCAGAAGGACAAGAGAGAGCCATGAGAAAACCAGTTTTGATCAGTCACGGAAATAAAGTGCCTAAAACAAATTGGCTCCCTATTTAAAAAGAAGATGGAGAACAAGCTATGAAAGACAAATAAGGGAGTTTTGGTCAAAATGATACGATATATCGTCAAAAAGGATATCCCGACCTTCAACCGTATAGATTTCCTCCTCCCCATCGATACTACAGGATATAAGGAACAGGATTTCATTTGAGACGCATCCCATGAGAATATTACAGTTATGACACAAAAACACGATGAATCATCAGAAACAGACAAATGACACACTTCCTCATAACACAACTCTATGAGTTGCTGCCTGTCACAATCAATTGCAGTGCCTTGACAGGAAACGAACAACCAAAACAAAACCGAGCTAATGCGATGTGTGAGGTCGTAGCAGCGCGGACAGGGACGGGATTACCATATCAATCATAGGGTCTGAGTACAGAGACTGTGATCATTAAGGAAACATGTTCAAGATGGCAGCTAAGATTGAGTGATCTTCATCTGAAAGATGTTTGACTTGGTCAGTGTGTCACGGAATATCTAAGCCTGTATTATAAATCATTAGTCAATCAGAATAACTAAGCCTGTATTATAAATCATTAGTCAACAGGAATAACTAAGCCTGTATTATAAATCATTAGTCAACAGGAATAACTAAGCCTGTATTATAAATCATTAGTCAATCAGAATAACTAAGCCTGTATTATAAATCATTAATCAATCAGAATAACTAAGCCTGTATTATAAATCATTAGTCAACAGGAATAACTAAGCCTGTATTATAAATCATTAATCAATCAGAATAACTAAGCCTGTATTATAAATCATTAGTCAACAGGAATAACTAAGCCTGTATTATAAATCATTAGTCAATCAGAATAACTAAGCCTGTATTATAAATCATTAATCAATCAGAATAACTAAGCCTGTATTATAAATCATTAGTCAATCAGAATAACTAAGCCTGTATTATAAATCATTAGTCAATCAGAATAACTAAGCCTGTATTATAAATCATTCATCAATCAGAATAACTAAGCCTGTATTATAAATCATTAGTCAACAGGAATAAGCCTGTATTATAAATCATTAGTCAACAGGAATAACTAAGCCTGTATTATATATAATTAATACATCTGTTTTGAATATCACAGCCAGGATAATTCCTTATTAGGTAATAAATAGTACAGTTAGGTTCAGAGAGGAACCCTGGGTGATTTAGGGGTTATTGAGTATTTTTGAAATGTATTTTTATTATAATATTTATATTTTTAAACCCATCCATCACCTCCCTCTTCAGAGGACACATATTTTGTTATTTTTTTGACAGCTTTTCTGCTACATATACATATATTTGACATACATGGTATTTGTATATACATCAGTCACATAACAATAATACATTACCAAACATAAGCTCTTTAATCCCACCCCTCCGCCACTCTCAGCCCATCCCACCTATCACCATAGACCACCCTCGTTTGGTTTCCATGTGCCATATATTTTTTTATTGTGCTGTGATGTTTTACATACTTTTTGAACCTTTCAAATCATATAGTATCCACAGATTGTGAGCCAAAGATGAAAACCTTTCCTACGAATATTATATTATTTATTGACTGACTATGGCTTTCCAGATCGCCCAACACTGCTGTTTGTAAGGTTCATTTTAAATGAATGTTGTGATTTGTTTAACCCTTCGTGGAACAGGCTAAATGAGGGCGATAACAGAACAAATGATCTAGTGATCCTGTCTCTTCACAGTTAAATCTACAGAGCTGAGATTTTTGTCTGCCCCAGATACAGTGGGGGAAAGAAGTATTTGATCCCCTGCTGATTTTGTACATTTGACCACTGACAAAGAAAGGATCAGTCTATAATTTTTATGTTAGGTTTATTTGAACAGTGAGAGACAGAAAAACAACAAACATATCCAGAAAAAATGCATGTCAGAAATTGTATACATTTATTTGCATTTTAATGAGGGAAATAAGTATTTGACCCCCTCTCAATCAGAAAGATTTCTGGCTCCCAGGTGTCTTTTATACAGGTAACGAGCTGAGATTAGCAGCACACTCTTAAAGGGAGTGCTCCTAACCGCAGCTTGTTACCTGTAAAAAAGACACCTGTCCACAGAAGCAATCAATCAATCAGATTCCAAACTCTCCACCATGGCCAAGACCAAAGAGCTCTCCAAGGATGTCAGGGACAAGATTGTAGACCTACACAAGGCTGGAATGGGCTACAAGACCATCGCCAAGCAGCTTGGTGAGAAGGTGACAACAGTTGGTGCAATTATTCGCAAATGGAAGAAACACAAAAGAACTGTCAATATCCCTCGGCCTGGGGCTCCATGCAAGATCTCACCTTGTGGAGTTGCAATGATCATGAGAACGGTGAGGAATCAGCCCAGAACTACACGGGAGGATCTTGTCAATGATCTCAAGGCAGCTGGGACTATAGTCACCAAGAAAATAATTGGTAACACACTACGCCGTGACGGACTGAAATCCTGCAGCGCCCGCAAGGTCCCCCTGCTCAAGAATACATATGCAGGCCCGTCTGAAGTCTGCCAATGAACATCTGAATGACTCAGAGGACAACTGGTGAAAGTGTTGTGGTCAGATGAGGCCAAAATGGAGCTCTTTGACATCAACTCAACTCGCCGTGTTTGGAGGAGGAGGAATGACCCCAAGAACACCATCCCCACTGTCAAACATGGAGGTGGAAACAAATATGCTTTGGGGTTGTTTTTCTGCTAAGGGGACAGGACAAATTCACCGCATCAAAGGGACGATGGACGGGGCCATGTACCGTCAAATCTTGGGTGAGAACCTCCTTCCCTCAGCCAGGGCATTGAAAATGGGTCATGGATGGGTATTCCAGCATGACAATGACCCAAAACACACGGCCAAGGCAACAAAGGAGTGGCTCAAGAAGAAGCACATTAAGGTCCTGGAGTGGCCTAGCCAGTCTCCAGACCTTAATCCCATAGAAAATCTGTGGAGGGAGCTGAAGGTTCGAGTTGCCAAACGTCAGCCTCGAAACCTTAATGACGTGGAGAAGATCTGCAAAGAGGAGTGGGACAAAATCCCTCCTGAGATGTGCGCAAACCTGGTGGCCAACTACAAGAAACGTCTGACCTCTGTGATTGCCAACAAGGGTTTTGCCACCAAGTACTAAGTCATGTTTTGCAGAGGGGTCAAATACTTATTTCCCTCATTAAAATGCAAATCATTTTATAACATTTTTGACATGCGTTTTTCTGGATTTTTTTGTTGTTATTCTGTCTCTCACTGTTCAAATAAACCTACTATTAAAATGATAGACTGGTCATTTCTTTGTAAGTGGGCAAACATACAAAATCAGCAGGGGATCAAATACTTTTTCCCCCCACTGTATATAGCATTCTGTTGGTGGCAAGAATTCTATATAATAATTTAAACTGAAAAACTCTAAGCGTTGAATCAAGTGTTGTTTTTTGTACCAGTTCATAAACCATGTGCCATGGAATCGGTACATTGAAAATCTCTTCCCATTTATTTTGCAACCTGTATGGCGCAGCTGGTCAATTTTCATTAGTTGACATCAATGTGCATCAACACATTTATCCACCATCAGGGAAGTCAATGTAATGGAATGACCTTTGAGAAAAGTGTACCAGTCTTCTACAGCTCTTTAGTTGTTCCTGTTCCAATCATTGCCAGTATTAACATGCTCTGAAAGCCATGACAACTAGCGCTCTAACAATGTTCACATCCAAATGGAAAATCAATTTGGCCAGGGTCAATAGCAGTGGGGAGGTTTTAAAGAGCACCAACAATGGTCCGACGAACAGAGATCAATACCTTCATTTTATGATTAGCATTTAATCTCTCCCTCTTTCTTTCTTCTCTCTGTGTATATAGTGTGTATATATTTTTACATCCCTCTTATTAAGTCTGTCCTTTGCTTCGCCCTCCCTCCCTCCCTCCCTCCCTACCGCCCTCCCTCCCTCCCTCTTTCTGCCATCTTCAAGAGGTTTATAAGCGTTTAACGTGAAACACATGGATAGTATTAAACTAGAATAAGCAAGCATTTACAGTTACTGGTGAGTCAATTGTGAATTCCATTGCTATTTGGGAAATGACGAATATTGGAAATGGTTTTGTAGCCTAAAATGAAGAAAAAATGTATCTCCGCTCCTTCAATAATTTAGGCTTGCATGAGGGAAAGGAATGGAAGTTCTCTGAAGATAGAGGCTTTTGATGCCAGGAAATTCGAATACGTTAGAAGTTTTAGAGCCAGCCAAGCCTTTTAACTATAACCACAGTTGCCAAAACACCTTCTGGCAGAGGCTTGCTGACAGTGTGACTCAGGGAGAGAAACGGTTCTGAGGTGGCTCAAGAGTACTTCCTGTTTCCTAAACTACTTTATTGAGCCTGTGAGGTTAAAATCATAATCTCATATAAAACACACTTACAGACACAAGGACATGCAAACTCACGCACGCACACACACAGGATTTAACTCTCAGCCCGAGGTGGACCAGTTTAATGGTAAAGTTGTCAAATGGAGCATATTGGAGTAATTGCCTCAGAGTGTCAGTGTAGAACCAGACACCTCACTGTTTACATCCCCAGTGATGGAAACAAACACGTCTCAAGCTTCTGAAGTGGATTCTAGCCACCGATATACACTAGCCTAGATCTGTAAGGACTATTTGAAGAAATTGCTCTGCCAAAAAAGTTACATATTGCAGCTTTAAATCATACAATATTGTATGAAATGATGGTATCAGTTTACAGCATCACTATCACTAAGGCCTAGGTGTCTGTGTCATCAGGGTTGAGAGGCCCAGCTGGTGCAGTGCAGACACCTTCACACATTGTTCCTTCTCCCAGCTGTAGAAACACTTTTCCATGTAAAAGGACTCAAGAGCACCAACATGGGAAGTTCATAGAAGCATGTCAAATGAAAGTTAAGAGTATATATTTTTTTATATAAATTAAGGCATATATACATTTTTCAACCATTTTCCATCCGTCAACATCAGGCTTTGATTTCTGGTCAAACAGATGGAAAAGGGGTCTTAGACAACATCTACTAGAAAAAGTCTTAAAAGGTATTAGAAATACATCAAAACAATGTAGAAGTAAAGACCCCTGTAAAGACTAATATCAACATTTATATTTCGTTTTTTATATTGTTTTTAAGAAACATTACCAAAAACCCATATATCTTAGGGATATGTTTTAGTTTCTCTCCCAATGAGAACTGAGGATAATTAAAGTTCATAAAAGTAACAAATAAATAAATTAGTTATAGTGTTTTCACTGCTATTAATTAAATTACTAAGTGATTACCAAATCGGTAAAGGAATTTCAGAAAAATCGGTAACGGACATTCTGCAATTGAAATGGCTACAATGGGAAATCATAGTAGTCACAAACCACAGTTGGGTTCACAAGTTTGGACAGTACAGTAGAGTACAGCACAGCACAGTACAGTAGAGTACAGTACAGCACAGTAGAGTACAGTAGAGTACAGTACAGCACAGTAGAGTACAGTAGAGTACAGCACAGTAGAGTACAGTACAGTAGAGTACAGTACAGTACAGTACAGCACAGTACAGTACAATACAGCACAGTAGAGTACAGTACAGCACAGTAGAGTACAGTAGAGTACAGCACAGTAGAGTACAGTAGAGTACAGTACAGTAGAGTACAGCAGAGTACAGTAGAGTACAGTACAGCACAGTAGAGTGGAGTAGAGTACAGAACAGCACAGCAGAGTACAGTACAGTACAGCACAGTAGAGTACAGTAGAGTACAGTACAGTAGAGTACAGCAGAGTACAGTAGAGTACAGTACAGTAAAGTACAGTACAACACAGTAGAGTACAGTACAGTACAGCAAAGTACAACACAGTAGAGTACAGTAGAGTACAGCACAGTAGAGTACAGTACAGTAGAGTACAGTACAGCACAGTACAGTACAGCACAGTACAGTACAGTAGAGTACAGCACAGTAGAGTACAGTAGAGTACAGTACAGCACAGTACAGTACAGTACAGTACAGTACAGCACAGTAGAGTACAGTACAGCACAGTAGAGTACAGCACAGTAGAGTACAGTACAGTAGAGTACTGTACAGCACAGTAGAGTACTGTACAGCACAGTAGAGTACAGTACAGCACAGTACAGTACAGTACAGCACAGTAGAGTACAGCAGAGTAGAGTACAGTACAGTACAGCAGAGCACAGTACAGTACAGTACAGTAGAGTACAGTACAGTAGAGTACAGCAGAGTACAGTACAGTACAGTACAGCACAGTAGAGTACAGTAGAGTACAGCAGAGTAGAGTACAGTACAGTACAGCAGAGCACAGTACAGCACAGTACAGTACAGTACAGCACATTAGAGCACAGTAGAGTACAGTAGAGTACAGTACAGCACAGTACAGTACAGTACAGTACAGTACAGTACAGCACAGTAGAGTACAGTACAGCACAGTAGAGTACAGCACGGTAGAGTACAGTACAGTACAGTACAGCACAGTAGAGTACAGTAGAGTACAGCAGAGTACAGTACAGTACAGTACAGCAGAGCACAGTACAGTACAGTATAGTACAGTACAGTACAGTACAGCACAGTAGAGTACAGTACAGTACAGTAGAGTACAGCACAGTACAACACAGTAGAGTACAGTACAGTACAGCTCAGTAGAGTACAGTACAGTACAGCACAGTAGAGTACAGCAGAGTAGAGTACAGTACAGTACAGCAGAGTACAGTGCAGTACAGTACAGTACAGTACAGCACAGCACAGTAGAGTACAGTACAGCACAGTACAGTACAGTAGAGTACAGTACAGCACAGTACAGCACAGTAGAGTACAGTAGAGTACAGTACAGCACAGTAGAGTACAGTACAGTACAGCACAGTAGAGTACAGTACAGCACAGTAGAGTACAGCACAGCACAGTACAGTAGAGTACAGTACAGCACAGTACAGCACAGTAGAGTACAGTAGAGTACAGTACAGCACAGTAGAGTACAGTACAGTACAGCACAGTAGAGTACAGCACAGTACAACACAGTAGAGTACAGTACAGCACAGTAGAGTACAGTAGAGTACAGGACAGCACAGTAGAGTACAGCACAGCACAGTACAGTACAGCACAGCACAGTACAGTAGAGTACAGTACAGCACAGTAGAGTACAGTAGAGTACAGTACAGCACAGTAGAGTACAGTACAGTACAGTAGAGTACAGTAGAGTACAGTACAGAACAGCACAGCACAGTAAAGTACAGCACAGCACAGTACAGTACAGTACAGTACAGTACAGTACATTTACATTTACGTCATTTACATCTTATCCAGAGCGACTTACAAATTGGTGCATTCACCTTATGATAGTACAGTAGAGTACAGTAGAGTACAGCACAGTAGAGTACAGTACAGCACAGTAGAGTACATTACAGCACAGTAGAGTACAGTAGAGTACAGCACAGTAGAGTACAGTACAGCACAGTAGAGTACAGTACAGCACAGTAAAGTACAGTAGAGTACAGCACAGTACAGCACAGTAGAGTACAGTACAGCACAGTAGAGTACAGTACAGTACAGCACAGTAGAGTACAGTAGAGTACAGCACAGTACAGCACAGTAGAGTACAGTACAGTACAGTACAGCACAGTAGAGTACAGTACAGTACAGTACAGAACAGTATAGCACAGTAGAGTACAGTAAAGAAAAGTACAGTACAGTACAGTACAGCACAGTAGAGCACAGTAGAGTACAGTACAGCACAGTAGAGTACAGTACAGTACAGCACAGTAGAGTAGAGTACAGCACAGTACAGCACAGTAGAGTACAGTACAGTACAGTACAGCACAGTAGAGTACAGTACAGTACAGCACAGTACAGCACAGTAGAGTACAGTACAGCACAGTACAGTACAGTACAGTACAGTACAGCACAGTAGAGTACAGTACAGTACAGTACAGTATAGCACAGTAGAGTACAGTAGAGTACAGTAAAGAAAAGTAGAGTAGAGTTCAGTAAAGTACAGTAAAGCAAAGTTGAGTATAGTTCAGTACAGTAAAGAAAATGTGATTATAGTTCAATACACTTCAGTACAGTAGAGTTCAGTACACAGTAGAGCACACTAGAGTTGAGTACACTATAATGTACTCTACTGACCTGAACTATACTATACTCCACTGAGCTCTACTGTACTGTACTGAACTACACTATACTCTACAGAGCTCTACTGTACTGAACTATACTATACTCCACTGAGCTCTACTCTACTGTACTGAACTATACTATACTGAGCTCTACTGTACTATACTGAACTATACTATACTCTATTGAGCTCTACTGTACTGTGCTGAACTATACTCCACAAAGCTCCACTGTACTAAATAATACCCCACTGAGCTCTACTGTACTGAACTATAATATACTGAGCTCTACTGTACTGAACTATAATATACTGAGCTCTACTGTACTGAACTGAACGATACTCCACTGAGCTCTACTGTACTGACCTATACTATGCTATACTGAGCTCTACTGTACTGAACTATACTCCACTGAGCTCTATTGTACTGAACTATACTCTACTGAGCTCTACTGAACTATACTCCACTGAGCTTTACTGTACTATACTCTACTGAGCTCTACTGAACAATACTCTACTGAGCTCTACTGAACCATACTATACTTTACCGAGCTCTACTGAACTATACAATACTCTGCTGAGCTCTACCAAGCTCTTTTAAACTATACTATGCTATACTGAGCTCTACTGTACTGAACTATACTATACTCCACTGAGCTCTACTGTACTAAACTATACTATACTCTACTGAACTATACTATACTCTACTGAGCTCTAGTGAACTATACAATACTCTACTGAGCTCTACTGAACTATACTAAGCTATACTGAGCTCTACTGTACCGAACTATACTATACTCCACTGAACTCTACTCTACTGTACTGAACTATACTATACTGAGCTCTACTGTACTATACTCTACTGAGCTCTACTGTACTATACTCTACTGAGCTCTACTGAACTTTACTATACTCTACTGAGCTCTACTGAACTGTACTATACTCTACTGAGCTCTACTGAACTATACTCTACTGAGCTCTACTGTACTATACTCTACTGAGCTCTACTATACTGTACTCTACTGAGCTCTACTGAACTATACTCTACTGAGCTCTAATATACTATACTCTACTGAGCTCTACTGAACTGTACTCTACTGAGCTCTACTGTACTATACTCTACTGAGCTCTACTGTACTATACTCTACTGAGCTCTACTGTACTATACTATACTGAGCTCTACTGAACTGTACTCTACTGAGCTCTACTGAACTATACTCTACTGAGCTCTACTGAACTATACTCTACTGAGCTCTACTGAACTGTACTCTACTGAGCTCTACAGTACTATACTCTACTGAGCTCTACTGAACTATACTCTACTGAGCTCTACTGAACTATACTCTACTGAGCTCTACTGAACTGTACTCTACTGAGCTCTACTGAACTATACTCTACTGAGCTCTACTGAACTGTACTCTACTGAGCTCTACTGAACTGTACTCTACTGAGCTCTACTGAACTTTACTCTACTGAGCTCTACTGAACTTTACTCTACTGAGCTCTACTGAACTATACTCTACTGAGCTCTACTGAACTATACTCTACTGAGCTCTACTGAACTATACTCTACTGAGCTCTACTGAACTATACTCTACTGAGCTCTACTGAACTGTACTCTACTGAACTATACTCTACTGAGCTCTACTGAACTGTACTCTACTGAACT
Source organism: Salmo salar (assembly GCF_965601325.2). Taxonomy (NCBI): domain Eukaryota; kingdom Metazoa; phylum Chordata; class Actinopteri; order Salmoniformes; family Salmonidae; genus Salmo; species Salmo salar. The sequence goes on from NC_138304.1 coordinate 97,857,678, forward strand.
GTACTCTACTGAGCTCTACTGAACTTTACTCTACTGAGCTCTACTGAACTGTACTCTACTGAACTATACTCTACTGAGCTCTACTGAACTGTACTCTAATGAACTGTACTCTACTGAGCTCTACTGAACTTTACTCTACTGAGCTCTACTGAACTGTACTCTACTGAGCTCTACTGAGCTCTACTGAACTGTACTCTACTGAACTGTACTCTACTGAGCTCTACTGGATGGTTGCTAATAATGGACCTCTGTACTCCTATGTAGATATTCCATAAAAAATCAACCGTTGCCAGCTCCAATAGTCATTTACAACATTAACAATGTCTACACTGTATTTCTGATCAATTTTATGTTATTTTAATGGACAAAAGAATGATCTTTTCTTTCAAAAACAAGGACATTTCTAAGTGACCCCAACCTTTTGGAATGGTAGTCCATGTATATCTGTGTACCTTTTAACGAGACATCACCATGATCTTTCTGAAATTCTGTTACCAAACTTTGCATCTGCACAGTTCTGCCAGTAAATGTGTTTTTGTAAAATGTTGCATGTAAATTCTTAAAAGTAGTCCTTGTGCATAGTTGTATGGTTTGTTAAACTTTGAAATCAAGGTTTTTGTTTGACATACATTTTAAGTGAAAAATCGGAGTCTCAGTGCAATTCTGTTATCGTGGAATTGTCCACAAATGAAGTGAGGTCATGTCACTCAGAAGGTGTGTGAATAAAAGCTTTCACCTGTACAAAACAATTTCTTCTTTACATTGTGTGTTAGGAGAATGTAGTGGTGTGTGCTGAAGTGTACTTCAAGTCTTCTCCACAACAGCTGCCAGTACCCTACAGCTAATTATAAATATGAACATCATACACCACTAATGCAGGGGTAAAATATATCACAGACATGTGCCGCATTGTCTGCTTCAATCAATTTTGTCCGACACAAACATTATTAGTGTCTAGCTGATTAATCCATAAATTTGACCTGAGGGTGTAATAAACTGGTATTAACAAACGCAGCAGTTAATGCTGCAATATGTAACTTTTGGGTTGACTCGACCAAATTCACATAGAAATGTGAGTTATAGATCTTTCATTCTTATTGAAAGCAAGTCTAAGAAGCGGTAGATCTGTTCTATGTATGCCATTTCTAAGCTTCTCGTTATTAAGTTTTGTTTTTGCGTCTTTTACTTTCGCTTTTGAACACCAGCTTTTCAAAGAGCTGAAAATACAATATTTTTTGTTATTGAAATTATATTTCACATCGGTTTAGTTGGTACAATGATTCTCTACACAATATTTGCTTATTTTGTCACAAACTGAAATTAGGTATTCGAATTCTAGCAACTAGGAAGAGGCGGAACGACTTCTGCATATTGCACCTGTGTCTAATTAAACCAATAGCCAGTTTCAACTTGACTGACATAAAGGCATCCCACTGGGCACAGACTTCAGTTCAAGGTCTAGTTTTCATTTACATTTGTTTGAGTTGTTAACCTACTGTACGTGAATTCAACAACAAAAATCACTATGTCATTGGATTTAGGTTCAAATTTGTTTTCGAAAATCAGTTTTCCATGTTGATTCAAAGTCATCACATAGATTTCTGGGGGGGTTGAAATGATGTGGAAACAACATTGATTCAACCAGTTTTGCCCCAGTGGGTTGTCTATTTCAAGACATTCAGATGAACTAACTACTCTCGGTCAATAAACTCAGTGTGATATAGTCCACGAGAGGATAACAGACTCCCCGAGGGAAGTTGATTCTCAGATCCAACATGTGGTCAAAACAATGTGATGATTGTTATGCTACAGTAGTATTCTTGTCTGCCGTGCATACGTCCAAACTGGCCAGAAAATCTGAGAAAGTTTAAACCACGAGTTCCTCTTCTAATTCCAGTAGACATACACAGACTACACAACACACACACACACACACACACACACACACACACACACACACACACACACACACACACACACACACACACACACACACACACACACACACACACACACACACACACACACACACACACACACACACACACAGACAGACAATGACTACAAACACAGTAGAGATATACACAGAACGAGGGAGGGTGTTTCTCTTGGCACTGGGGAACAGAAAGTGCCAGCCTGCTAGGCCAGTGGTAGGAAGAAACCTCTAAGCCTGTTGCTGTCAATAAAGCCAATGCTGTTTGTCTGTCTAATGACAGGGTACATGAAGTCTTTGACTAAGAGACAACTGGCCCAGTCATCAATCTGACCTCAACCCTACTGATATGCTTCTGTTATACTATACTCCTGTTATATTATGCTTATGTTATATTATGCTTATATTATGGCGGCCATTGCAGGGGAACAATGGGCATCTCAATATACCATCAGGATGCTATTGTAGAATAGAATAGAATAGGCCTACTGTAACCTGCTGCTGGTCTTGCTGTGTGGCTATGGGACCAGTTTATCTCTGTGCCAATGCAGGAAGTGCATTTGCATCTCAACACCAGATGAATGTCACTATTATAAAGATTGTGTTGCAAGTACGTCATTTAATTTACTATAAACTCAATTAATTGACTAAACTAAAGAGGTCAGGCTTGAAGATAATAGACAGACAAATGCTATATAATGGAGGCCCACACTCTAATCTCTACATTTGTCTTCAAAGTGTAAAGCTAAACTTCTTTACAGTAATTCCATGTATGACAATTCTGTCTTCCTATCCATAAAACATGTGGATTTTTGAAAAGCATACAAAGAAATAGCAAAGAGCCTTAACATATATTGAGACAAATTAATTTGCTTCTCAGCGAAAACTGAGAACTCATGACAAACGCAGATCAACAAACACGATGTAGACTGCTGCATTCAACTTTGAATTGCTGCCCAAAATTATAACTGCTGCATTGACCAATATATCAAATTGCCTACTAGCCTCATTGAGCAGAAACTTTGATTCAGCGCTCCAATTAGTTCAAGCAGCAAAGGCCTTTCATCAAATAGCAGGCTCCCTGCAGCCCAAGTCCCCTATCTCCCCCATCATCAATATTCCCAAAATCGTTGGTTCATTCAATGGGACTGTTCGAAGCCCACCTTCCTTGCCTGGTGGTGCTGCAGCAGAATAAATAAATAAAAAAAATCTATGTTTCGGAATTTGCCCATAGCAAACCAAACACACACCTCTGCCATTAGAAATAAACGGACCTGTTTGACATTAAGGCGCAACTTTCTACATTCTTAGATGGAGTCCGGAGAACACTTACCGGAGAAGATTATCCATGAATAGCAGTCGGTTAGGCTACTGTTGAATTGAAACTCGTTGGATTTGTTAAGCGAGGCTTCACCACCTCAGAAAACCCAGCATTTATTAAATAATTAACAAATACAAATACAAACCTACTATTCAAAGCAGAGGTGCTGTGAGGCGCGTTCTCCACCGTGCACGAATATTCCCAGACGTAGTACGGTGCAATTCTGCCTCTGCACCCAGACCCTGCCTACTCCGATTCTATTCTCCGGCAAAATGTTGGGGAGGAGTGACAGATCGCACCGGTGTGTTGTGAACAACATTAGAGTGAGCAACAATAGTGGATTCGGCGGTTCGCCTTTGAAATAAAAGTCCCCATTGAAACGGATAACAATAGTGAAATCATGCCACAATTGGACTAGATAATGCTAAACAAGTTTGGAACTTGTTATATAAACTCAACAAAATGCAATAATTAGTTCATTTGACACAAAAAATACCTATGGATCTTGGGTCCATGAAATGGGGTATCAGCCTACTCAGTGACACGCACAGATTACAATTCTAAAGAGTTTAAACACAAATACTAGCATCGTACCTCTTATTATACTGAGTAGGCTGATACCCCATTTCATGGACCCAAGATCCATAGGGAAGGCTGTAAATTGCAATGAACATCCAATACGCCCAATAGGCTGACTAGTGAGCTGATTTCCCACAGTTATAGTGCTACAATAGGAGCTACGACGCTAATATTTGATGAAAACTCTTTAGAATTTTAATCTGTGGGTTTCACTGAGTAGGCTGATACCCCATTTCACAGAAGGCTGTACATTGCAATATAAGTATTTCCCCCCCCCCCCCCCCCCCCCCAATGCAATTCTGAAGTCGAATACGTCCACGGTGCTTTTTCAACAGATGTTTGTTTTTTTGTGTAAAATAACGAATTTTTGTCTTTTTTTAATTTATATAACAGCATTCCAAACTTGTTTAGCATTATTTAGTCAAATTGTGGAATGATTCTACTATATCCGTTTGCATGTTTCAATCGGGACTTGTATTTTGAAGGCAAACCACCGATTCCAGTAGTTGTTCACGCTAATGTTGTTCACAACACAATCCTACATCGCTACGTAAAACATTATGGTCTCTGGGACATGTAGTGCGTAATTGCACTCAGAACGTGGAGAGGTTTATGACAAATTGCTCTACGCTAGCCTATTCAATGGGAAATATTGAATACTCTATCGCAAAGCTTTACATGTGTATAAAGTGTATTAAAATGGTATGTAATTAGGCTACATCTAAGGTGTTGCATGTTATTATGATGCCATTTAATTGTTTACCAATAATTTCAGTTACACCATTATAGAACACCACTTTTATTGCACCGCAAGATACCTTGATAGTTGAGTATTAAGAACAACAGGAGCTTACACACAGACAATAGCGCTAGTCTGTCTGTCTTCAACTAACCCAAATGGCTCTTTTGGGAGTGAGCCCTTGCTTACTTAATAAATGAAATAAGACAATAACAGTCATCTCTGACTTCCTGCCTGGCTGGTTGAAAGAATGATTCAGCATGGTCACGGTTTATATTTAGCTACTCATAGTGCGCATAACAAGTGGAAAATAACATACAAACACCCCTTACTGTTATTTAACCTTCCTGGTCAATTCCTCTACATTGTTTCTTTGAGCCAACCCCCCTCCCTGCTTACTTAATTTTGGACATTAGGCTTATTGCCACTGGTCCCAGTAGGGCTGATTGTCATTGTCAGAGTAAAGGGAGAAAAAAGCTAGCAGAAAAGGAGGAGGGAGGTCGATATAGCCAGGAAATGCTTGCCTCAAGCCTTATGGCTATATATAGATTGTGACTGTTCATTCTTCACTCCTACTGTCAAATCATCACAAGGCATTGGTCGCTGGCGGCAACTCAGGAAACTCAGGGCTGATGACTTGGTCCTCTGACTGAACAGAACATGATGAGAGGTTCTAAGTTTAGGACCGGAGGAGGGTGTGGGGAACTGGGGAAGAGAGAAAACACTTGGGTTATTTATCACAATGATGAATACTGTATAGCTAAAAAGAAAGGCTGCTAATTCTGCTTCTAAACTGAAAAATGGCAGAGAAGGACCAGTGTAGGGGTGTGGGGATGTCTGATATAGACATTTTTCAAAACTTGTTATTTCTGCCAAAAACAAAAAAGAAAAGCGTGGCAGCGTGGAAACTTTCTTTTGCACAATATTTTGGTGATGTATGTTGAGTAATATACAATGTTTTAAAAGTCGGATAAACACTCCAAACTGCCTACCAGACTGCTCAGAGATGTCCGCATGGTCCTACAGCACACCGTTGCCTCGTTGTTTTGTATCATATTCCAATTATAAAACTGTGGGGGGGACAGACCCCCAGTGAAAGTTACACCCCTGGCTTTCTCACAGTCACACTCACAACCCACCACAGCTGTTATCATTGTACTGTCTACACACATTGTTTATGGCTGAGAGGACACAGAGTCTGTGGCCGAACATATCTACCATATTTCCTGGTGCATTACACAGGAAGGCTGGCCTTAAATTAAGTGTGACATAAATTGATCTGATTAACAAATACTGCCACATTCACCCACTGCTTCTCATTAAAACCCAATGGCACATTGCTTTTACATTCTGTGTGAAAATCATTTATGACAACTTTCCTGGTGGAATCAGAAAATGTCTGTATTGATAAAGCCTTGTAGGCTACATACCCACAGACACACATAGACCCCCCCTCCCACCCCCATGCTATGCCCCAAACACAAATGGCATCTGACTAAACCACTAACACAGTAGAATTGTAATAAAAGTGTTTTGTGTTGTGACTTGTGCAGTTGACCCCTTCCATCTGGTTCTATCCGGAAACAACAGCAGCTTGTGTTTAACCGCCACGATACTTGTCCATTTGATTATGTTACCTGTGTGTTTGGGTGTCTATTTAAAGTGGCACCTCTGCTATATTGACTCAGAGCATGACGTGTGTGTGTGCGTGTGTGTGTTACCTCTGCTATTGACTCAACGTAGAACAGATTGCCCCGGATGGTCGGTCCTCTCCACCCTAACTTAATTTTAGACACAAACATCATCAATCAGTAGATTAGCAGAGGATGTCAGTAGCAATTTAATCTCAGTAAACAGTAATCAGCTGTGTCAAGTTATTCAGAAACAGTCGCTAGTGTTTATTGAATATTAAGTGAATAGCATAAAATATGAAAATTGTTTTTTAACCATTTAGGATACACATGGATTTGTCTCATTTTTTTATGTCCAACGTAAATGAATTGAATCCAATAATAACCTATTCATTTTATTAATCTCATATTATTTTTGACGAAGTGAATATGATTTGATATAGCCTACATAAACTTGTATATTTTAGCTTCCCTGTGGCTCAGTTGGTAGAGCATGGTGTTTGCAACGCCAGCATGGTGTGTGCAATGCCAGGGTTGTGGGTTCGATTCCCACGGGGGGCCAGTACCAACAACAACAAAAAAATGTATGAAATGTATGCAATCACTACTGTAAGTCGCTCTGGATAAGAGCGTCTGCTAAATGACTGAAATGTAAAGTAGCATTGAATTACAGCATTACTTATCCTATCTATAAAACATATTGAGCCACACACCGTGCAAAATTGTTACTGTTAAATTATGATCATGATAAATTATTAGTCATGTTTAATCCATTATTACTATTTTGTGCGGAATGAGAATTGGGTGAAAGTGATAATTTACCGAGTTTTTACTTGTGTTATCCACTCCTCCCCTCTAGTGGTGTACATTTTTAGTGCGAGTGTTCAGTAAATTTGCAGATATACATCTGTAAAAATGCTAATAGCATATAGGCTGTTCTGAAACCGTACCCGAGAGTGAACTAATTCACCCGGTGGGGAAACGAAGTAAAGTAGATGTACTCTGGGTGGTAAATAAACCAACGAGAACAGATCAAAAAATGGATTCACTCTGTCGAATCAGCGGTCGGGATGTTCTTGAACAGCGGCCGGGTTGAAAGGTCATCGTTGCGAAAACATGGCGGCTTCAAGCAAGACCACGGTGGTGCTAAAGACGGTCAAGAACATTGTTGTTCAGTTTTGTCCGTTTGAATCCAATGTTCGTTCCACACGGTAAGAACACCTGTCACTTTTGTACCTAGGACACGTGAATATCTATTTCTCTAGTGAACATGTGCTTTATTCAGTCTATGAAAGGGAATTGACCATGTCATGATGTGAAACAGCCTTCCCTCTGTACTGTAGAATAAATAATGCATCTCTTATTCCACACAGATGGACACAGACAATCACACTATCGTTGAATGTTATCTGTGCAACCAGTAATTCTTGCGCAGAATGACTGCTTATTGTTGATATAGACATATTTATGAAGGTTGTTAGTTTCTAGCTAGCTGTCTTAATAAATCTGTAACGTTACCTAGCCTAATAAACGTTGCGGTTGTCAGATTGAGTTTGTCATTCAGGTGCTCGCTTCACTGTCATTACCGTCACTGGCTCATGTAAGAATAGAATTGGCTGTATGCCTAAACGTAATATTTGACAAGCATCATCACGCAATGTGTTTATTACTGTGTATTCCAGATTTACAAACTATCTACACAGTTTAGTAGCGTGGCCAATCAAAAACGCATATTTTGACCAATGGGGAAAGTATTATGTTAGTTGTATTGATAACCCTCTAAAAAGTCTAAACCTCATGTCTCTATCATAATCCATTCAAAAGTTATTGGAGTTTTTACCCATGTACAATGGCCAGCATTATCTCTGAAATGTCAGCGGAGCACTGAGCATACAGCAAGCTTTTTATTTTCAAAGCCTTTCACATTTCATTCACCTCCTGTCAAGCAAATTCAAATGTTTGTGACCCGCAGAAACAACTTTGAAGACCATTACCACAAAATGTAAAATCCTCAATTGTTACGAGAAACCTGCATTGCTGTGTCAACAGCGCTCGGTGCTTTTTATCGGATTTATTAGGTTACGAAATCCGACTTTTTGGATGTAATGTTAATGATATGTTAGAGGACGACCCCACTGAACAATTCAGAACATGAATTATTATATTTGTCTTGGTAAAATGTATTTTATAACATAAGGAAGTGACATTTCATCACCCATGCACATTTTCACCCCAGTCTGGGCAGAGGGGGCCTGTAACTACCCTACTACCCTAAAATAGTCTATAAGCATCACCAGAGTCACTGGAATAAGGGATGGTTGGTAGGTATTTGACAGTCACTGGAATAAAGGATGGTTGGTAGGTATTTGACAGATTGCTTGATCCTCTAAATGGGTGAAATTGATCTATAGATGTTATTCCTGTGAGGGGTCAACCGCCACACAGACGTGTATCCCCTGTTAATGTGACGTTCAATGTTGGTGTCCTGCAGGGAGTTCCTGGTCCTGGTTGGGTCTGAGAAGGCCAGATCTACCAATATGAACTGTGAGGTGATGACAGAAGTAAAACACGACCAGTCTGAACCAGTGGTGGACATCACATTCAGTACGTAGAATAAACCTGACTTTTACCTAACATTTACTTCATATAGGCCTATGGTAGGTTATAGTCTGGGTATCAGTCAGTTTAGCATGACAAGGAGTGGTGTATTAAGGCAGTTGTCACAAGTCCTGGTCCTGGAGATATACAGTACCAGTCAGAAGTTTGGACACACCTACTGACTCCAGGGTTTTTCTTTATTTTAAATATTTTCTACATTGTAGAATAATAGTGAAGACATCAAAACTATGAAATAACACGTGGAATCATGTAGTAACCAAAAAAGGTTTAAACAAATGTTGGAAAATGATTACTACATGATTCCACATGTTATTTCATAGTTTTGATGTCTTCACTATTATTCAATAATGTAGAAAATAGTAAAAAAAAGAAAGAAAAACCTTTGAATGAATAGGTGTGTCCATGTCACGTCCTGACCAGTAAAGGGGTTATTTGTTATTGTAGTTTGGTCAGGACGTGGCAGGGGGTATTTGTTTTATGTGGTTCAGGGGTTATGTGTATGTAGAGGGGTGTTGTATTTATGTGTTCCGGGGTTTTTGGTTTATGTTCTTGCTTTGGTATTCTAGGATTCTAGGTTGTGTATTTCTTTGTTGGCCTGGTATGGCTCTCAATCAGGAACAGCTGTACATCGTTGTTTCTGATTGAGAGTCATACTTAGGGAGATTGTTTCACCTGTCCCTTTGTGGGTAGTTGTATTCTGTTTTGTGTTCTTCACCTGACGGAACTGTCAGTGTCGTTTTCATATTGTATACGTGTTTTGTTTTGTTTCACCTTCTTCAATAATTAAAAAAGAAGATGAGTATACATTTTCCTGTTGCGTCTTGGTCCTCCACACATGACACTCGTTACAGTCCAAACTGTATGTGTATATGCAGGCTTTTGTGCCAGCCCAGCATTAACTCAACTGATTCCAGATGTTGGCCTGGATTAAATAGCCTGCTCTGCACACCCTGGAACACTCTAGTCTCAGGGTTGGTGACCATTGTAGTAAAAGCTCAAAGAAATGTGATGCAATGACCAGGTATTTACACAATGAAATCCTAATTATCCTACATGGTAGTAATCTAGCCTGTTGGGTTCTTTAGGCTCCTAGTCTTCACCATTTGGTACCAGGTAACAGTTCCCGATTTTTTTTTGTTGTTTTGTTTTGCGTACCTTTTATACTGCCTCAGTGAAACAAGTTCTTTACCTGTGTTTCACCCTTCTCTACAGTGGATGGAGAAAGGCTAACGATGAAGGGAGCGAGACTGACCAGCAAGGAGATGCTGACTGCACTGCAGTCACGATGTGTAGCCAAGGACCCCCAGGCCAAAATTACAGCCAAGAAGTAGTCCCCGCCCTCCCTCCGTATTATTTATGTGTCTATGTATATTTGTTAATGTTTATGATAAAATACTTTATTGAAATGTTCTTTGTTGTTTTTCAGTCAATTCTAGAAATACCCTATAAATAAAAGTATGTGGACACCCCTTCAGATTTGTGGTTTTGGCTATTTCAGCCTTACCTGTTGCTGACAGGTGTATAAAATGGAGCACACTGTCATGCAATCACCATAGACAAACATTGGCCCGTACTGAAGAGCTCAGTGACTTTCAACGTGGCACTGTCATAGGATGCCATCTTTCCAACAGGTCAGTATGTCAAATGTATCCCCTGCTAGAGCTGCCCCGGTCAACTGGACGTGCTGTTATTGTGAAGTGGAAACATCTAGGAGCAACAACGGCTCAGCCACAAAATGGTAAGCCACACAAGCTTACAGAAGGGGAAAAAATTGTCTGTCCTCGATTGCAACACTCCCTACCGAGTTCCAAACAGCCTTTGGAAGCAACGTCAGCACAAGAACTTCGTCAGGAGCTTCATGAAATGGGTTTCCATGGCAAAGCAGCCGCACATAAGCCTAAGATCACCATGTGCAATGTCAAGTGTCGGCTGGACTGGTGTAAAGCTCTCCGCCATTGGACTCTGGAGTAGTCGAAATGTGTTCTCTGGAGTGATGAATCACGCTTCACCATCTAACAGTCGATCGGACAAATCTGGGTTTGACGGATGACAGGAGAACGCTACCTGCCCGAATGCATTGGGCAAACTGTAAAGTTTGGTGGAGGAATAATGGTCTTGGGCTGTTTTTCATGGTTCGGGCTAGGCCCCTTAGTTCCGATGAAGGGAAATCTTAACGCTACAGCATACAATGACATTCTAGATGATTCTGTGCTTCCAACTTTGTGACAAGTTTGGGGAAGCCCCTTTCCTGTTTCAGTATGACAATGCCCCTGTGTATAAAGCGAGATTCATACAAAAAGAGATTGTCAAGATTGGTGTGGAAGAACTCGACTGGCCTGTACAGAGCCCTGACCTCAACCCCATCGAACACCTTTGGGATTAATTGGAACGCCGACTGCGAGCCAGGCCTAATCGCCCAACATCAGTGCCCGACCTCACTAATGCTCTTGTGGCTGAATGGAAGCAAGTCACTGCACCAATGCACCAACAGCTAGTGGAAAGCCTTCCCAGAAGCGCAGAGGGTGTAATAGCAGCAAAGGGGGGGACCAACTCCATATTAATGCCCATGATTTGCCATGAGATGTTCGACAAGCAGCTGTCTACATACTTTTGGCCTCTACTGAATGGTCCAGTTTAATTGGGAGTACATTCACTTTTTGAAGTTATTTAGTTTAGATAGCATGCAACTTATTTGAAGGGAAAGCGTGGTCATTTTTTTGGTCTACCAAGTTTGATCATTTTGTCCATTCAGATGTATGCTACTAGATTACATTATCTAGCTCTGTTATAATTTTTAACCTGTGATCAGTGAACTATTTGCAGAGTAATAGACACTCTTTCAGCATTTGAAAGGACATTGTGAAACCCATAGCCTCTTACATAGTAAGCTAAATGTAATTTGGCACAGTAGTAGATGTGGCACTGAAAAACCTTTCACCCATTCCAACCATTATTCCTACACTGGAAATTGCGGAACTACATACCGTGACGTCCGTGGCTGTGATTGGTCTGTATTAGCATGCGTGGGCCGCTTAGATCCCTTTAAAACCGAGGATCGTTCTCATCAGAGAGAGTAGATTCGATTTTTGGAAAGATAGATCGCACTGTTGGGGGATATTACAGATAACTGGAAAGATGGTTGACAAGTTTGTGGGGACCTGGAAAATGACTTCCAGCGATAACTTTGATGACTACATGAAAGCTTTGGGTATGATATTTTTTTCTCATCTTGAATAAATGATTGATAAACGTATAATAGAAGTAAATATAATGATAACATATATTAGGATAAAGATTATAATTTGTATTTATATAACAGTAATTATGCATGATAATGCTTTTGGTTGCACCCCACCACTACCAATAGATCCCGCTTGACAGTTTGTTCTCCGCTGTGCAGGTGTTGGCTTCGCGACTCGACAGGTGGGAAACCGCACCAAGCCCAGTCTCATCATCAACATGGACGACCAAGGAATGATCTGTGTGAAATCCCAGAGCACTTTCAAAACGGTTGAAATTAAATTCAAACTCAACGAGCCTTTCGAGGAAACAACCGCCGACGACAGAAAAACAATGGTTGGTTGGGATCAAAATCTGTGTGTGAAAATCCGTTGATTTGGGTGAACCGGGTCATTGGAAATAACTTACATTTTCCCTTTAATCTTCAGACCGTTTTTACTCTTGAAAATGGCAACCTTGTGCAAAAACAGAACTGGGACGGCAAAGAGACGACAATAGAGAGAGAGGTGACTGGTGATGGAAAGTTGATAGCGGTAAGGAATAGTTTTTTTAATATCTTATTTAAAAAAAAACTACTTCATAATAGCCTACATGTTTCTAATAACTTCTGCATTTTACAGATTACTATCAAATTATTTATGATATTAGAAAGTAATTTGACTAAACTTTGTATAACAATAAAGTTGAAATGTTGCCGATAAAAGTTGTTGGGAAAGTTAAATCACACTTGAATGTATAAGCTCAACCATTTTACATGGAACACTTAATGCATTTTTGACTGAACATGTGTTTGATCTCGCTCAAACCTACAACATATGTTGGAATGTGTATTCCTGGCTCCTAGCCTGCACCTGAAACATCTCAACCCTGACCTAACAAACACCTTTCCCCTCTCCTCCTCTGTTCTCCTTTCTTCACCTTCCTCCCCTCCTCATCCTTCCAGAAATGCGTGATGGGGGATGTGGTTGCGGTGAGGACATACGTGAAGGAGGCGTGATGGGACTCGTGACCATTTTTTCCCTCCATGATTGGATAAAGACAGGCTCAGTTCAATGAGCAGCAAATGAGCAGTAAAGCTGCACATATTTGCTCATATTCTTTATTGTATTGCCAACGCATATTTATGCATTGTACTACTCTAATATGATACATTTGGTTATAAACATTGTTTTGATTTGAATTAAAACCTTAAAATCGCCCTCTTGTTCTCATTTGAAATGATTGCATGGTGTCTTGGTTGGATTGTCCACGTGTTGGGACAGTAGGGACAATATTGAACGCTGAAGACTAATATGTATATTTTCCTCTTTAACTCTAAACGTGTAAGAATAACAAGACATGAGACATTAATAAATATTATTCATAGACTAACACAACATGTGGGAGCTTTCAGCTATGAATGTAGCCACATTTCTCAGTACATTAAACGACAATGAACAAACCCATCTGTATTTTGCTGCAACAATTACGTTCTTTGATGATCGCAAACATGGATATTTGACAACGCTCTTGGCTTTACCAATGCCTTGTGTTTAACAGAGTATACATTAATAATCCGACCAAGGTTAGGCCTATTTGCATTGCTTTGGCAGTCAGACACAGACATATAGCAGAGCACTTAATCACCATGGCTACCGATGCCTTACGCGCTACCGTTCATTCCAAATGACCCATTATTTAATACTAACAAATACGTAGGCCCAGGTCAACAGGGTCCATAGCTTTAATTGATAGCCCAACTGACTAATGTACTCTTTTTAATTAAACACTGTACAAGCCAAATTGATATGGAACAGAGTAATGTGAGCAGAATTTGGAGCGGAGCATACCCAATTCGACTGGAGTGCGGAGCGAGATTCCCAAAGGCGGGTGTCCAGCCTTCTCGCCCGCTCCAATAGCGCTCACTTCACGAGTTTAGGGCATACCCGGACCAGCATGCATTTGTAGTCTACTTGTGTGCTGCTATAGCTCCTTGCTACTGTCATGGAGATCGCTAAATATTTTCATAAAGAAACTGATAAAATACACAAGTGGAAATTCAAGGTGACTTACAAAGATGAGGACCAAGAGCAAGAGAGGCAGTGCAAAGATGTAATGTCCACAATTAAATAATCATTGTGGAATCTGAAAAGGCACATATCCCAAAAGCATGATGCTATAGGCTACTTATTACGTGCACATGCTAAAAGAAAGGAACAAATTGGGTAGATCATTAAGTGTGTAATTGTAGCAAAGTATTTATAAACTAAAAACAGATCTCTTAAAAGTTTCTTTCATTTTTGTTCTATTCTATACAATAGGCCATAATTGGTTTTGGCCCAACAGGCCTGGCATATTCCAACTTTCAGGGAGCTTTCCGTTTTGATTGGGTTATTTTGCCTAAAAACCTTTAGGCCTACCTATTGGCAAGAGTGGCCAAAATGGTGTTTATGATCCCCATCGGTCCCGCAAGCGAGGACAGGATATTCTCCGCTGCCGGCCTGCTCTCCAGGCACGATCGCATGAGCCTGAAGCCCCAGATTCCTGCCAAACTCGTGTTTCTAAAAATGTATTCAAAGGCACTGTAGATTGAGCCTAGTAATGCATTTTCACTTAATTTGTATTTACACAGCCTATAGGCGCATTTATAGACTAGAATGATTTAATACAACAAAATGTTGTTTAAATGCTGAGCGTTTAATGTTCCTGCCAGCCTAGTGTGTTGGACTCGCAAATGTTTCACAATGTATTTCTTTGTAGACTATAGCCTTGAAATAATATAGCCTAAATAATTCATTTTCGTTCCTTCATAGACTCCCTGTCTGGCTCCTGACCTATTTAGAGTGTTTATATTCTGTTTAGTATAACATGTGCCTAGAGTGTATATATAGTGTTTAATATGACATGTATCCTATTTAGAGTGTATATATAGTGTTTAATATGACATGTAGCCTATTTTAAATGATGAGTGCTTCTTACATGAAACTTTTCATGTTTATTCAAATCATTTTCATTAAAATCATATGGTTTGGTTTCAATACTTCAAAACCAAATGGTAGGTCCAGGTAGTCACAAAAATATATGGGTGTTGGTTAAATTGTGATTTTAATGAATGAAGCTAATTTGGAGCGGCAGTTTCTTTTTCCTGTGAGTGCTGAAATGTTTTTAGCTGAGCGGTTGGGAAGGAGGTGGAGCACTGGGCAAGCCCGGCTTCATGAGCGATGAGCTGGATTGCACACTGCTCAACTCCACTCACATACTCTGATATGGAATGTATATTTTGAAGGATTACTGTACATCCATACATACATTTACTGTATGTTCAGATATGTTTACATAAAATCTGAGTAGTTTGAGTCATAACAGGACTGGCAGGAGTTGAAGACCTGTAATATTTTGAATAGCAACAGGAGAAATTGGGGACATTTTGAATAGCAACAGGAGGCATTGGGGACATTTTGAATAGCAACAGGAGGCATTGGGGACATTTTGAATAGCAACAGGAGGCATTGGGGACATTTTGAATAGCAACGGGAGGCATTGGGGACATTTTAAGACAAATGAAAGCTAAGCACTTCAAAATGCTCTTCTGGAAGGCTGGCTAACCCCAGTGGTCAAGTAGCTATCCCTTGGAGTCCCAGGAGCTCTTCGTGATCTATGCTTGTTGTTGGCAGAAGACCACCAGACATACCTTACTGGGATGTGAATGCTTTTAGACGGTCAGAGAGGACCCGTGTTAGAGGTCACACAGGATATGTATTTCTTTCCTTTTTTTGGTCTTGAACATTTCCCATTTTGAAGGCCACATAGTTGCGGCAGTGCGTAACTTAGGAAACCCAAAGCATTGCGGAACCCGTGGAGTCACTCCCTTTGGCGGGTACTCAAGCTGAGATTGTTCCAGTGTGCGACAGTTAGCCGACAGCCACTTTCCCATGGCAGGAAAGAGAGCAGATATACTGATTGGGGTTAATGGCGAAAACAGCTGAAACAGGTGGAACTGTGGGCCAACTCTCCACGGACATCCCATTTAGGCAGGACAATGCAAACGGACCACTGCCTATGCTGTATAAAGTTTGCACAGTGGGTGGGATGCCAAGTTCATCACAGTTGCAAATGCTGGCAGGATCATACCCCCTCTAGAAATGTTGGTAGGATCAAACCCCCTCTAGAAATGTTGGTAGGATAAAACCCCCACTAGAAATATTGGTAGGATCAAACCCCCTCTAGAAATGTTGGTAGGATCAAACCCACACTAGAAATATTGGTAGGATCAAACCCACACTAGAAATATTGGTAGGATCAAACCCACACTAGAAATGTTGGTAGGATCAAACCCCCTCTAGAAATGTTGGTAGGATCAAACCCCCTCTAGAAATGTTGGTAGGATCAAACCCCCTCTAGAAATGCTGGTAGGATCAAACCCACACTAGAAATATTGGTAGGATCAAACCCACACAAGAAATGTTGGTAGGATCAAACCCACACTAGAAATGTTGGTAGGATCAAACCCCCTCTAGAAATGCTGGTAGGATCAAACCCCCTCTAGAAATGCTGGTAGGATCAAACCCACACTAGAAATATTGGTAAGATCAAACCCCCTCTAGAAATGTTGGTAGGATCAAACCCCCTCTAGAAATGCTGGTAGGATCAAACCCACACTAGAAATGTTGGTAGGATCAAACCCCCTCTAGAAATGTTGGTAGGATCAAACCCCCTCTAGAAATGTTGGTAGGATCAAACCCCCTCTAGTAATGTGCAGCGAAGGTGTCAGGTACAGTGTAATAGAGCCAATTTGAAAATCCAAATGACTGTACACACTACTGGAAGTTTCCTGCCCACACAAAGCTTGAACGAAATATATCCCATTTGGGACTGATCTCTATTCCATTCTGGAACACAATATTTAGATCTTCATACTGATGACAGTAGGTCACATGAGTACTGTTGGACAGATGACTCAAGGCTCAGATGATTTCAACAGTAAGTTATTAGTGTGTGTGTGTGCAAGGGTACAAGTTAATTTTGAGGCAAGACAGAGAGAGAGGGCCTAAAATAATACCTTAGTCTTAGACTACATAGCTCTCAGCTGCTTCTGGCTATGTCCCAAATAACATCCATTCCCTATATTCAGTAGTGCCTTGCTTTAGGGGGCCTGGTCAAAATAAGTGGACTATATAGGAAATAGGGTGCCGTTTGAGACGCACATCTGTGTGAAAGGGATACAGCAGGAGTTTTCTTATGAAAAGGAAAGGGTACAATCTTACTATAACAGCTGGTAGATTAGTGATCCTCTGTAACTGTAGCTGTGTGATACAATGGCCAGATGTAATTACAGCACAGTGAGGAATCTCCTCAGGAAGAGAGTGATAAAGAGAGCACAACATTAGATCTGTCAGAGTCATAGTAAACATTGGAAATTATTTAACAAAACAAAGTTGTGTGAAGGGGAAGAGACTGTATTTAGGGATACTTCTTAGGCTTCTGTCATTGTTTACGCATGGATAAAAAAAAAAGAGAAATGTACAGAATGTACAGTCTACACTACAGGGACTGATACAGTCTACACTACAGGGACTGATACAGTCTACACTACAGGGACTGATACAGTCTACACTACAGGGACTGATACAGTCTACATTACTGGGACAGATACATTCTAGAGTTCAATGTCACAATTGTCTTCGTCTTCTGACGATAATGCGAAATCGTCATCAGAAAATGTGGACCAATACGCAGCAGGTACGTGAATGCTCATCTTGATTTTTAATTATCTTCAAAACGAACATACAAAATAACAAAACACGAATGATCAACAAAAACAGTCTGGTAAGGCACAAGGCGAAACACAGAACAATCACCCACAAATCACACATACAAACACACCCTAATATATGGGACTCTCAATCAAAGGCAGATAGACAACACCTGCCTTCAACTGAGAGTCCCAACCCCAATCAACCAAACATAGAAACACACAACCTAGACTAACCATAGAATTAACTAAACATAAACCAAAACCCGGAATTACTAAATCAAACACCCTTTACACAAACACACCACCCCGAACCACATAAAACAAATACCCCCTGCCACGCCCTGACCAAACTACAAAACAATTAACCTTATATACTGGCCAGGACGTGACAGTACCCCCCCCTTAAAGGTGCTACCCCAGAAGCACCTTAACAAAAAATAACCCCAAGCAACACCAACAAAAAGTCCCCTTTTCTAAAGGGAGGGAAGGGAGGGTGGCTGCCGTCAACGACGGCACTGTGCTACACCCCCCCTCCCCAACCCACCTATTTCTGGAGGTGGCTCTGGTTCCGGCCGTTCCAGGCTGTCGGGCCAGTCTGGCATCGCCGGGGGGCAGTCTGGGCAGTCTGGCAATTCGGGACAGTCTGGGCAGTCTGGCAATTCGGGGCAGTCTGGGCAGTCTGGCAATTCGGGGCAGTCTGGGCAGTCTGGCAATTCGGGGCAGTCCGGCCACTCCGGCAGTTCGGGGCAGTCCGGCCACTCCGGCAGTTCAGGGCAGTCCGGCCACTCCGGCAGTTCAGGGCAGTCCGGCCACTCCGGCAGTTCAGGGCAGTCCGGCCACTCCGGCAGTTCAGGGCAGTCCGGCCACTCCGGCAGTTCAGCGCAGTCCGGCCACTCCGGCAGTTCAGCGCAGTCCGGCCACTCCGGCAGTTCAGCGCAGTCCGGCCACTCCGGCAGTTCAGCGCAGTCCGGCCACTCCGGCAGTTCAGCGCAGTCCGGCCACTCCGGCAGTTCAGCGCAGTCCGGCCACTCCGGCAGTTCAGCGCAGTCCGGCCACTCCGGCAGTTCAGCGCAGTCTGGCCACTCCGGCAGTTCAGCGCAGTCTGACCTCTCTGGCGACTGTTGACTGGCGGGCAGCTCTGACGATGACTGTTGACTGGCGGGCAGCTCTGACGATGACTGTTGACTGGCGGGCAGCTCTGACGATGACTGTTGACTGGCGGGCAGCTCTGACGATGACTGTTGACTGGCGGGCAGCTCTGACGATGACTGTTGACTGGCGGGCAGCTCTGACGATGACTGTTGACTGGCGGGCAGCTCTGACGATGACTGTTGACTGGCGGGCAGCTCTGACGATGACTGTTGACTGGCGGGCAGCTCTGACGATGACTGTTGACTGGCGGGCAGCTCTGACGATGACTGTTGACTGGCGGGCAGCTCTGATGATGACTGTTGACTGGCGGGCAGCTCTGATGAAGACTGTTGACTGGCGAGGCTGGGTTGACGCACTTGTAGCCTGGTGCGTGGTGCTGGTACTGGGCTTACCAGATTATGTACACGCACCTCCAGGCTAGTGCGGGGAGCGGGAACAGGACGAGTCGGACTGGGTTGACGCACTTCCGGGTCCGCACGAGAGACAGGAGCTGGAAACCCAGGGCTATGGAGGCGCACAGCCGGTCTAGATCTTACCTCCTGCACAACCCGCCTTGGCTGGATGGAACTAGTAGCCCTGTACGAGCAGGGTGCTCGTACAGGGCAGACTGGGCTGTGCAGGGGCCTGATGGTAGCCGTGCGTAGAGCGGGAGTTGGGTAGCCTGGTCCTCGGAGGCGTACCGGCGACCAGATGCGCTGCGCAGGCATCCTCCTACCAGGCTGGATGCCCGCTCTAGCACGGCACCTGCGAGGGGCTGGAATAACGCGCACCGGACTGTGCGTGCGTATGGGTGAGATAGTGCGCTCCTCAGCGAAACATAGCGCTCTCCACCCCATACGCTCCTCCATATAACCACGAGTAGCTGGCTTCCGGCTCTTCTTACGCCTAGCCAAACTACCCGTGTGCCCCCCCCAAAAATTTTCTTGGGGGTGCCTCTCGTGCTTCTCCTTCAGCGCGTACTTGGCCTCGTACCACCGCCTCTCTGCCTTGGCTGCCTCAATTTCCCACTGCGGGCGTCGATAATCCCCAGCCTGGTGCCAAGGTCCGGCCCCGTCCAGAACTTCCTCCCAAGTCCACTTCTCCCGCCAGTCCAACTCGAACTCCGTCTGCTCCTTCCTCTGCTGCTTGGTCCTTTGGTGGTGGGTGATTCTGTCACAATTGTCTTCGTCTTCTGACGATAATGCGAAATCGTCATCAGAAAATGTGGACCAATACGCAGCAGGTACGTGAATGCTCATCTTGATTTTTAATTATCTTCAAAACGAACATACAAAATAACAAAACACGAATGATCAACAACAACAGTCTGGTAAGGCACACAGGCGAAACTACAGGGACAATCACCCACAAATCTACACATACAGACACACCCTAATACATGGGACTCTACAATCAAAGGCAGACTAGACAACACCTGCCTTCAACTGCAGAGTCCCATACCCCAATCAACCACAACATGGAAACACACAACCTAGACTAACCATGGAATTAACTAAACATACAACCACAACCCGGAATTACTGAATCAAACACCCTTCTACACAAACACGCCACCCCGAACCACATAAAACAAATACCCCCTGCCACGCCCTGACCAAACTACAAAACAATTAACCTTATATACTGGCCAGAGACAGTCGACAGTTCAAGGACGGATACAGTGTCTGTTTAGCATTTGGTCAATTCACACACCCACAGGGATGTTGTTGAGGCTGTGTGTGGGTGTGCACGTGTGTGACTGATTGATTTTTACACAGGGGCTTGTTGACCAGACAGCCTGGACATTACAGGAATTAAATCACATAATTTGTGTCACATCTGGAAAGCTCCACTCGCAGTATTCCATCCGCTCACACGCTTCTATCCTCCTCTTCAAACCACCTCTTCTATTCTCTTCTCCTTTCCTCCACTTCTATCCTCCTCTTCCATCCTCCACTTCTATCCTCCTCTTCTATCCTCTTCTTCAAACCACCTCTTCTATTCTCTTCTCCTTTCCTCCTCTTCTATCCGCCTCTTCTATCCTCCTCTTCAAACCACCTCTTCTATTCTCTTCTCCTTTCCTCCTCTTCTATCCGCCTCTTCTATCCTCCTCTTCAAACCACCTCTTCTATTCTCTTCTCCTTTCCTCCTCTTCTATCCGCCACTTCTATCCTCCTCTTCAAACCACCTCTTCTATTCTCTTCTCCTTTCCACCTCTTCTATCCGCCTCTTCTATCCTCCTCTTCAAACCACCTCTTCTATTCTCTTCTCCTTTCCTCCATTTCTATCCTTCATTTCTATCCTTCACTTCTATCCTCCTCTTCCATACTCCTCTTCCATCCTCCTCTTCCATCCTCCACTTCTATCCTCCTATCCTGTCCTCCTCTTCTGTCCTCCTCTTCTGTCCTCCTCTTCTGTCCTCCTCTTCTGTCCTCCTCTTCTATCCTCTCGGTCTTGTTATTGCTCTACTCAGGTTGTAACAGGAGCTGTAAAGCAGACTTGGGTTCAAATAGTATTTTAAATCTTTCAATTGGCTATGAGCATTTGTTGAGCCTGCTTGGAGTGCCAGGTGGGCAGTGTTTACACTTGTGCGACAATCCCATTGGTGCAATTGTGTCAGGCAAGCTCAACCAAGCCCAACTAATGCATTTGGATGATTTTGAATACTATTTGAACCCGAGTCTGCTCTGGAGTGAAGTGGACTTTGGGTTCAGCCTGGTCCTGCGGCCTGCTGTGTAGAGAGGGGGTTGCTGGGTAGGAAGGTCAGGTATGTCAGCCCTGGCCCCAGTGGAACTGCAGGGAGGCTGGTTGCCATGCAACAAGGTTTCCATTGAACTGAACTACTCCCAAATGTAGTCATACTAAGGATAAGATGAACTCTCTCTTACTTCAACAGAACAGCTTTGGGCACTAAAGTTATGTTATGCAAGGAAGGATAGGATAGGACAGCCAGGCTTGTCTGAGTTCAGAGAAGCAACAACACAGACAGTTCTCTTTCTTTCTGGCAAAGATCAGTAGAGAAATTTCTGGGTAGTTTTCTTGGAAATTATGACGGGACAAAGAAAATACTGTTTTGAATGAGAGTTCAGAGAAGTCTAAGAATCTGTCATCAGTCACACCTCGGCAGGTAGCCTAGTGGTTAGAGTGTTGGACTAGTAACCCAAAAGTTGCTGGATTGTATCCATGAGCTGACAAGGTAAAAATCTGTCGTTCTGCCCTTGAACAAGGCAGTTAACCCGCTGTTCCTAGGCCGTCATTGTAAATAAGAATTTCTTCTTAACTGACTTGCCTAGTAAAATAAAGGTAACTAAAAAAAATAAACACCTCACAGCATCCAAAAATGTATTTATAAAAAACCCTTTGTTTTGAAGGGATTAAACCCTCGTTTGAAGTTGACGTCAACCCCAAGAGACTGACCCCTTCCTGGACCCCCTTTGAGAAGGGGCCTCCTTTCTCACATCAGCAACTCTGTAGTCCCACAGGAAGGATGAGAGAAGGAGTAGAAAAAGAGGAAGAAAACAAAGGGTAGGGGGGATGATAAACAGCATAAAAGGCTGCTTTACTGTGCATGTGCTGCTTTCCAAACAATCATGGCTGACCAATCCAATGAGCTATAGGCATACTGTCTCACCCTGATCCGTTTCACCTGTCTTTGTGCTTGTCTCCACCCCCCTCCAGGTGTCGCCCATCTTCTCCATCTTCCCCAGTGTATTTATACCTGTGTTCTTTGTTTGTCTGTTGCCAGTTTGTTTTGTTCGTCAAGCTTACCAGTGGTTTTCCCTTTGCGCTAGGCTGTATCGGGGTCCTGATTTTGACCGTTCTGCCTGCCTTCCATTCTGTACCTTGTCACACCACCCCGGATTATTGACCTCTGCCTGCCCTGACCCTGAGACTGCCTGCCGTTCTGGACCTTTTGGACTCTGACCTGGATTACTGACCTCTGCCTGCACTTGACCTGTCGTTTTGCCTGCCCCCTGTTCTAATAATAAACCTTTGTTACTTCGACATTGTCTGCAGCTGGGTCTTCCCTGAAACATGATACATACTTAATTGACAAGCCTGCAAGTGTTTGTTGAGTGTTGAATAAACCCAGATAAAGGAACTTCTGTCTAACAACTTTCAAGTCAACCACCAGTCTGACATTTCTCCAGCTTCTACTGGCATTCTCACTCCTCCTCATGGTGCATCTCAAGATGTGATCTATAATCTATAACACTATCTGTAATCCTTTTGTAGGGTAATGCAGAGGGAATGATGTGAAGGAAGAGCAGTGTGTTTGTAGAGGCTAGGGATCTGACATTGAAGATACACGGGCATAAAACCTTTGTGCCCTTGTGACTGACCAGGGTTCATAAGCAGGGACTTCTAGATGCTACAAGACTGTGTTAGCCTGTTGAGCTAAGTTTAAGTGTGAACATTAGCTTGAGACGCTAACACAAGTCTTCAGGTCTTAAGCTTCAAGAGAGATGCAAAGGTCGGCCTATATGGCTGCATTTTACACAGGCAGCCTGATATTTTTTTCACAAATTGGTCTTCTGACCAATCAGATCAGCTATTTTGCCAATAATTGGGCAAAAAAAATCTGAATTCGGCTGCCTGTGTAAATGCAGCTTAAGTGCACCCCAAAAATCTTGACTATTTAGGGCCGGTGTCCCTGAGACAGGTTAAGCCTTGTCCGGGACTAAATTGAACAGATAATCTCCATTGCATATGCCTGGATAATCTCTCATGGCCTGAACAGGACCATCTCATGGACATGGCCTGACTGTCAGACTATTGTGTAGACTAGAGTCAGAATGTACTGTGCTACGTGTCTACTCAGGAAAGGGTAATTTGGGGTAAACAGTAATATGTTGTGTCTGTCCTGATTCCTATTTTCCAACGGAAATGTGAAGAGTGTGAATGACTAGTAGCTGCAAGATGTTATGTTATGGGGAACTGTGCTAACACGGCCTTCTAATGCAGGTGCATGGGTGTTATCAAGTCAGGCCATACTGTTGTTGTGGTGTACTGTACATAAACATATCATGAATATAACAGACTTGGAAGCTCTAACCCTGGAAATTTGACTGGTAAACTCATGGGTACACTCACAATGGCTGCCTGGTATTGTGATGCAATAATTTCCATGATATTTTGGAATGTTCTATCAACTGATGCTGGGTTGCCATGGTAATGTACACTGAGTGTGAAAAACATTAGGAACACCTTAATATTGAGTTGCACCTCTTTTTGACCCCAGAACAGTCTCAATTTGTTGAGGCATGGACTACAAGGTGTCGAAAGCATTCCACAGGGATGCTGGCCCATGTTGATTCCAATGCTTCCCACAGTCTGTATTGTAATTGTTTTTAATAACCTGCCCAGGGACTGCAGTTGAAAATTAGCCAGCTGGCTAAAACCGGCACTTTTACTGAAACTTTGATAAATGTGCACTGTCCCTGTAAAAATAAAATAAATAAATAAACTCAGTTGTGTCAAGTTGGCTGGATGTCCTTTGGGTGGTGGACCCTTTCTTGATACACACGGGAAACTGTTGAGCATGAAAACCCCAGCAGCGTTGCAGTTCTTGACACACTCAGACCGGTGTGCCTGGAACCTACTACCATACCCCGTTCAAAGGCACTTAAACTTTTGTCTTGCCCATTCACCCTCTGAATGGCACACACACACAATCCATGTCTCAACTGTCTCAAGGCTTACAAATCCTTCTTTAACCTCTCCTCACCTTCATCTACACTGATTGAAGTGGATTTAACAGGTGACGTCAATAAGGGATCATAGCTTTCACCTGGATTCACCTGGTCAGTCTATGTCATGGAAAGAGCAGGTGTTCGTAATGTTTTGTACACTCAGTGTAGAATGTTCATTCAAATGATGTTAAGTGATGTGGCTCCAGAAATGGAATGTATCTTCTGTAATGTCAGTTGATTTGACTCAACACATCACTTTTACTTCCTGGCATGGGTACACTCAAAATGTCTGCCAGTCCACCCATTATGTCATAATTGACCTGTTTTTATTCATTCTATTTCTACGGTAATGTATATGGCCTGATTTCTTTCTCTTATGTCACACAACTTTTGAGAGAACATTATTTATGATGTGAGAGACCAAAAGAGACATAGCATCATTTGACTGAGGCTAGTTAAACAGTACTGGACTGCATGTGAAATAATGTACCTCTTCTTAATGGTAGAGTACACAGTAACGTTGCATATCGGGAATCAGTTCCAGTTTGTCAAACAAAAGAGACCGAAACACTTAGAAAATCACAGCCAATATATCTTGGCACTGAGGGAAAATGAGGGAATTTCAACTCCAGGATAAAATCCTAACAACATTTACTTTGTTTACATTTGTTAATATTGTCACACTTGTCAGGGATTCATCACAAAATATATACACAAAAAAACCGTTAGCTCTTGACTTTGGCTCATAAACACAAAACAATCGGAATCCGAACCCTCTGGAACACCTCTAGGCACAACGCTGTACACAACACGCACTTCCCCACATGGTAGGGGAGAGATAACAGGGTGCTGTAACGGGCCTGTGATATTTCAGAGGAAAAAGGAAACCATCCGTCATAAGCTGACTTCTAAGTGGCTCGAAAGTGGCTGTCTACCAGTTACAAGCAAAACAGTCACCCTCACTTTAACCTTCAAGTCTATATTAGTGAAATCACAACAGGCCATTGTTGGTTGTTAGTTCCTATTGTTCCATTGTCTCTTGCTGTTCACCTCAAACTACAGTGATAATTGATGGGATTTATATAGAGGTTTCCAGTGCTCAAATCTTTTTATATGGCATGCCGTTTTTACTAGTTTTCAGTCTACTAGTTTACTGACAACTGCACCCATAACAACCAGTTACTGCACCCATTGCAACTCACACACACACATACACAATACAGCTAGGCTCCTTTTCCCTGTACTACACAGCTGGACGTCAAGCAAACAAACACCCTCAGTGGGTCATATGTCGTTGGCTTTTTTTCTCATGAGGCACTTTTGATCCAGAAAAGCAGAAGGGAGAGTCAGCCATGTGACTCAGAGGAAGAAAAGGCTTCAAGCTGGGCTGAAAGTCAGAGATCTTCTTTTTTTAAGAGGAGGAGGTGGTGGGAGTGATTCATTTGCAGGCCTGGGTTTAAATACAATTTGAAATAATTTCAAATGCTTTAGTTGTGCTTGATTAAGCTCGCTTGTTGCAATAAGCTAATTGAATTCCCAAACCCCGCCCATATGGCAACTTCAGGCTACTGGCAATTTCAACTCATTTTTGTAGTGAACATAAGTGAGTCTCCAGACATGTGTGTTCCTGCCCGGGAAAATGAAGAGACATAATTCAACTAATTGGGCTCTGTCTGTGAAATATATAAGCCAAGCTACAAATCCCTCTGGAAGGATTTTGCTTGTCCGAAGGTAGGCTACTCAAAGAGTAGGGCCAGGGGTTTTCCTGACCACATCACCTAACCAGTGCTGGCAGTAATTGTGCTTCATGTGACCAGAGTTTTTCCTGGTCATGTGAGGTGGTCAGGAACATCTCCATGCCCTACCAGTTAGTACTACTCCTGCTGAATCAGCAGAGCGACTAGGTTCAGTTAGTACTACTCCTGCTGAATCAGCAGAGCGACTAGGTTCAGTTGGTACTACTCCTGCTGAATCAGCAGAGTGACTAGGTTCAGTTAGTACTACTCCTGCTGAATCAGCAGAGCGACTAGGTTCAGTTAGTACTACTCCTGCTGAATCAGCAGAGTGACTAGGTTCAGTTAGTACTACTCCTGCTGAATCAGCAGAGCGACTAGGTTCAGTTAGTACTACTCCTGCTGAATCAGCAGAGCGACTAGGTTCAGTTAGTACTACTCCTGCTGAATCAGCAGAGCGACTAGGTTCAGTTAGTACTACTCCTGCTGAATCAGCAGAGCGACTAGGTTCAGTTAGTACTACTCCTGCTGAATCAGCAGAGTGACTAGGTTCAGTTAGTACTACTCCTGCTGAATCAGCAGAGCGACTAGGTTCAGTTAGTACTACTCCTGCTGAATCAGCAGAGTGACTAGGTTCAGTTAGTACTACTCCTGCTGAATCAGCAGAGCGACTAGGTTCAGTTAGTACTACTCCTGCTGAATCAGCAGAGCGACTAGGTTCAGTTAGTACTACTCCTGCTGAATCAGCAGAGTGACTAGGTTCAGTTAGTACTACTCCTGCTGAATCAGCAGAGCGACTAGGTTCAGTTAGTACTACTCCTGCTGAATCAGCAGAGTGACTAGGTTCAGTTAGTACTACTCCTGCTGAATCAGCAGAGTGCCTGGTTCAGTTAGTACTACTCCTGCTGAATCAGCAGAGTGACTAGGTTCAGTTAGTACTACTCCTGCTGAATCAGCAGAGTGCCTGGTTCAGTTAGTACTACTCCTGCTGAATCAGCAGAGTGCCTGGTTCAGTTAGTACTACTCCTGCTGAATCAGCAGAGTGACTAGGTTCAGTTAGTACTACTCCTGCTGAATCAGCAGAGTGACTAGGTTCAGTTAGTACTACTCCTGCTGAATCAGCAGAGTGACTAGGTTCAGTTAGTACTACTCCTGCTGAATCAGCAGAGCGACTAGGTTCAGTTAGTACTACTCCTGCTGAATCAGCAGAGCGACTAGGTTCAGTTAGTACTACTCCTGCTGAATCAGCAGAGCGACTAGGTTCAGTTAGTACTACTCCTGCTGAATCAGCAGAGCGACTAGGTTCAGTTAGTACTACTCCTGCTGAATCAGCAGAGCGACTAGGTTCAGTTAGTACTACTCCTGCTGAATCAGCAGAGCGACTAGGTTCAGTTAGTACTACTCCTGCTGAATCAGCAGAGCGACTAGGTTCAGTTAGTACTACTCCTGCTGAATCAGCAGAGTGACTAGGTTCAGTTAGTACTACTCCTGCTGAATCAGCAGAGCGACTAGGTTCAGTTAGTACTACTCCTGCTGAATCAGCAGAGTGACTAGGTTCAGTTAGTACTACTCCTGCTGAATCAGCAGAGCGACTAGGTTCAGTTAGTACTACTCCTGCTGAATCAGCAGAACGACTAGGTTCAGTTAGTACTACTCCTGCTGAATCAGCAGAGCGACTAGGTTCAGTTAGTACTACTCCTGCTGAATCAGCAGAGTGACTAGGTTCAGTTAGTACTACTCCTGCTGAATCAGCAGAGCGACTAGGTTCAGTTAGTACTACTCCTGCTGAATCAGCAGAGCGACTAGGTTCAGTTAGTACTACTCCTGCTGAATCAGCAGAGCGACTAGGTTCAGTTAGTACTACTCCTGCTGAATCAGCAGAGCGACTAGGTTCAGTTAGTACTACTCCTGCTGAATCAGCAGAGCGACTAGGTTCAGTTAGTACTACTCCTGCTGAATCAGCAGAGTGCCTGGTTCAGTTAGTACTACTCCTGCTGAATCAGCAGAGTGCCTGGTTCAGTTAGTACTACTCCTGCTGAATCAGCAGAGTGACTAGGTTCAGTTAGTACTACTCCTGCTGAATCAGCAGAGTGACTAGGTTCAGTTAGTACTACTCCTGCTGAATCAGCAGAGTGACTAGGTTCAGTTAGTACTACTCCTGCTGAATCAGCAGAGCGACTAGGTTCAGTTAGTACTACTCCTGCTGAATCAGCAGAGCGACTAGGTTCAGTTAGTACTACTCCTGCTGAATCAGCAGAGCGACTAGGTTCAGTTAGTACTACTCCTGCTGAATCAGCAGAGTGACTAGGTTCAGTTAGTACTACTCCTGCTGAATCAGCAGAGTGACTAGGTTCAGTTAGTACTACTCCTGCTGAATCAGCAGAGTGACTAGGTTCAGTTAGTACTACTCCTGCTGAATCAGCAGAGCGACTAGGTTCAGTTAGTACTACTCCTGCTGAATCAGCAGAGTGACTAGGTTCAGTTAGTACTACTCCTGCTGAATCAGCAGAGTGACTAGGTTCAGTTAGTACTACTCCTGCTGAATCAGCAGAGCGACTAGGTTCAGTTAGTACTACTCCTGCTGAATCAGCAGAGTGCCTGGTTCAGTTAGTACTACTCCTGCTGAATCAGCAGAGCGACTAGGTTCAGTTAGTACTACTCCTGCTGAATCAGCAGAGCGACTAGGTTCAGTTAGTACTACTCCTGCTGAATCAGCAGAGTGCCTGGTTCAGTTAGTACTACTCCTGCTGAATCAGCAGAGTGACTAGGTTCAGTTAGTACTACTCCTGCTGAATCAGCAGAGTGACTAGGTTCAGTTAGTACTACTCCTGCTGAATCAGCAGAACGACTAGGTTCAGTTAGTACTACTCCTGCTGAATCAGCAGAGTGACTAGGTTCAGTTAGTACTACTCCTGCTGAATCAGCAGAGCGACTAGGTTCAGTTAGTACTACTCCTGCTGAATCAGCAGAGCGACTAGGTTCAGTTAGTACTACTCCTGCTGAATCAGCAGAGCGACTAGGTTCAGTTAGTACTACTCCTGCTGAATCAGCAGAGTGACTAGGTTCAGTTAGTACTACTCCTGCTGAATCAGCAGAGTGACTAGGTTCAGTTAGTACTACTCCTGCTGAATCAGCAGAGCGACTAGGTTCAGTTAGTACTACTCCTGCTGAATCAGCAGAGCGACTAGGTTCAGTTAGTACTACTCCTGCTGAATCAGCAGAGCGACTAGGTTCAGTTAGTACTACTCCTGCTGAATCAGCAGAGTGACTAGGTTCAGTTAGTACTACTCCTGCTGAATCAGCAGGGCGACTAGGTTCAGTTAGTACTACTCCTGCTGAATCAGCAGAGCGACTAGGTTCAGTTAGTACTACTCCTGCTGAATCAGCAGAGCGACTAGGTTCAGTTAGTACTACTCCTGCTGAATCAGCAGAGCGACTAGGTTCAGTTAGTACTACTCCTGCTGAATCAGCAGAGCGACTAGGTTCAGTTAGTACTACTCCTGCTGAATCAGCAGAGCGACTAGGTTCAGTTAGTACTACTCCTGCTGAATCAGCAGAGCGACTAGGTTCAGTTGGTACTACTCCTGCTGAATCAGCAGAGTGACTAGGTTCAGTTGGTACTACTCCTGCTGAATCAGCAGAGTGACTAGGTTCAGTTAGTACTACTCCTGCTGAATCAGCAGAGTGACTAGGTTCAGTTAGTACTACTCCTGCTGAATCAGCAGAGTGACTAGGTTCAGTTAGTACTACTCCTGCTGAATCAGCAGAGCGACTAGGTTCAGTTAGTACTACTCCTGCTGAATCAGCAGGGCGACTAGGTTCAGTTAGTACTACTCCTGCTGAATCAGCAGAGTGACTAGGTTCAGTTAGTACTACTCCTGCTGAATCAGCAGAGCGACTAGGTTCAGTTAGTACTACTCCTGCTGAATCAGCAGAGCGACTAGGTTCAGTTAGTACTACTCCTGCTGAATCAGCAGGGCGACTAGGTTCAGTTAGTACTACTCCTGCTGAATCAGCAGAGTGACTAGGTTCAGTTAGTACTACTCCTGCTGAATCAGCAGAGCGACTAGGTTCAGTTAGTACTACTCCTGCTGAATCAGCAGAGCGACTAGGTTCAGTTAGTACTACTCCTGCTGAATCAGCAGAGCGACTAGGTTCAGTTAGTACTACTCCTGCTGAATCAGCAGAGCGACTAGGTTCAGTTAGTACTACTCCTGCTGAATCAGCAGAGTGACTAGGTTCAGTTAGTACTACTCCTGCTGAATCAGCAGAGCGACTAGGTTCAGTTAGTACTACTCCTGCTGAATCAGCAGAGCGACTAGGTTCAGTTAGTACTACTCCTGCTGAATCAGCAGAGCGAC
Source organism: Salmo salar (assembly GCF_965601325.2). Taxonomy (NCBI): domain Eukaryota; kingdom Metazoa; phylum Chordata; class Actinopteri; order Salmoniformes; family Salmonidae; genus Salmo; species Salmo salar. Next base: position 97,888,392 of record NC_138304.1, read on the forward strand.
TAGGTTCAGTTAGTACTACTCCTGCTGAATCAGCAGAGCGACTAGGTTCAGTTAGTACTACTCCTGCTGAATCAGCAGAGCGACTAGGTTCAGTTAGTACTACTCCTGCTGAATCAGCAGGGCGACTAGGTTCAGTTAGTACTACTCCTGCTGAATCAGCAGAGCGACTAGGTTCAGTTAGTACTACTCCTGCTGAATCAGCAGGGCGACTAGGTTCAGTTAGTACTACTCCTGCTGAATCAGCAGAGCGACTAGGTTCAGTTAGTACTACTCCTGCTGAATCAGCAGGGCGACTAGGTTCAGTTAGTACTACTCCTGCTGAATCAGCAGAGCGACTAGGTTCAGTTAGTACTACTCCTGCTGAATCAGCAGAGCGACTAGGTTCAGTTAGTACTACTCCTGCTGAATCAGCAGAGCGACTAGGTTCAGTTAGTACTACTCCTGCTGAATCAGCAGAGTGCCTGGTTCAGTTAGTACTACTCCTGCTGAATCAGCAGAGTGACTAGGTTCAGTTAGTACTACTCCTGCTGAATCAGCAGAGTGCCTGGTTCAGTTAGTACTACTCCTGCTGAATCAGCAGAGCGACTAGGTTCAGTTAGTACTACTCCTGCTGAATCAGCAGAGTGCCTGGTTCAGTTAGTACTACTCCTGCTGAATCAGCAGAGCGACTAGGTTCAGTTAGTACTACTCCTGCTGAATCAGCAGAGTGCCTGGTTCAGTTAGTACTACTCCTGCTGAATCAGCAGAGCGACTAGGTTCAGTTAGTACTACTCCTGCTGAATCAGCAGAGCGACTAGGTTCAGTTAGTACTACTCCTGCTGAATCAGCAGAGTGCCTGGTTCAGTTAGTACTACTCCTAAGGCACTGCATCTCAGTTCAAGAGGTGTCACTACAGTCCCTGGTTCGAATCTAGGCTGCATCACGTCCGGCTGTGATTGCGAGTCCCATAGGGACAATTGGCCCAGCGTCCTCCAGGTTTGGCCGGGGTAGGGCGTCATTGTAAATAATAATTTATTCTTAACTGGCTTGCCTAGTTTAAACAGTGGGCCAATTGTTTAAACAGTGTTAACAGAGTACAGCATGCTGTTTGATAAAGAGGTAAACATGCAGGACAATGAAGAATTCTCTGAATATGAATTTAAAATATGTCTGTTTATAAAAGAAGCTAGCTGTGGGCAGACCTTAAAATAGATTCTGAAAGTTCTTTCAAATAATTATACAATTCTAGAATATTTCTTATGTTTTAATGGATATGGGAGCTCCACTGAGAAAGAATCAGAATAATTCTGATGTCACCTGATTTCTCTGGTGGAAAACTAAGTCAGTAACATTCCCTTGACCACATTCTCTTTTTTGGGGGGGGGGGGGTTCAGGAATGCTGTATTCACTTCTTTAAAATTAAACTCTCAGTTGAAACTCTTCCAATTAGGCGAAGTCATTGAACTCTGCCTATGTCTGGGGGTAAGCCATTGGTTGGCTTAGAGCAGTGTGGTTGAATACAGTAGCACCAGGTCAGCAAGGGAAAGAGCGTGACTGAATGTAGAATTAGGAGTTCAGGAGTCGCAGCATCAAGCAAACATGTCAGCATCCCTCGAAAAAAGGCCCAGAAGCCTTTTGGAAATGTCAGAGCTGGCTAATATTGAATTAAATACTACATGTTAAAGGGCAATTCCACCACTTTTCAACCTCATGGTCATTATCTCCAGCACAATACCAGGGTCAACATATGTGAAAACATTTCAAAGTTTTGTTGAAAAAAACATATCATGACATCATCAACACTATGAGATTTGCGGTGACACGGGGAACAATAAAATACCCTCCTTTGAGCTAGAAACTCCTTGCAGGTTTTGAAAATCACCATTTTAAACTTTTAATCCTACCCTGTAAGGTCGCTCTTTCACCTGTGCAACAGTACAGGACAGATTCATGCGGGAAGCATCAAAGGGGAAAAGGGAGAACTGGAAGGAAAGGCGGCCAAAGAAAGAGTTGGCTTTGGGGGTGACCAGTGAGATATACCTGCTGGAGCGCGTGCTATGGTGGGTGCTGCTATGGTGACCAGTGAGCTGAGATAAGGTGGGGCTTTACCTAGCAGAGACTTGTAGATGACCTGGAGCCAGTGGGTTTAGCGATGAGTAAAGCGAGGGCCAGCCAATGAGAGCGTACAGGTCACAGTGGTGGGTAGTTTAAATGGGGCTTTGGTGACAAAAAAGATGGCACTGTGATAGACTACATCCAATTTGTTGAGTAGACTGTTGGTGTCACGTCCTGGCCAGTATAAGGTTAATTGTTTTTGTAGTTTGGTCAGGACGTGGCAGAGGGTATTTGTTTTATGTGGTTCGGGGTGGTGTGTTTGTGTAAAGGGTGTTTGATTTAGTATTTCCGGGTTTTTGGTTGATGGTCTATGTGTTTGTATTCTATGGTTAGTCTAGTGTGTGTGTTTCTATGTTTGGTTAATTGGGGTTGGGACTCTCAGTTGAAGGCAGGTGTTGTCTATCTGCCTTTGATTGAGAGTCCCATATATTAGGGTGTGTTTTTGTGGGTGATTGTTCTGTGTTGAGCTTTGCTTTGCCAGACTGTTTGTTAGTTGTTCGTGTTTCGGTTTTGTTATTTTGTATGTTCATTTTTGAAGATAATTAAAAATCAAGATGAGCATTCACGTACCTGCTGCGTTTTGGTCCTCCATTACCGACGACAACCGTGACAGAATCACCCACCAACTATGGACCAAGCAGCAGAAGAAGGAGCAGAGGGACTTCGAGTTGGACTGGCGGGAGAAGTGGACCTGGGAGGAAGTTCTGGACGGGGCCGGACCTTGGCACCAGGCTGAGAATTATCGCCGCCCGCAGTGGGAAATTGAGGCAGCCAAGGCAGAGAGGCGGAGGTACGAGGCCATGGACGCGCTGAGGGAGAAGCACGAGAGGCACCCCCAATCATTTTTTTTGGGGGGGCACACGGGTAGTTTGGCTAGGCGTAAGAAGAGCCGGAAGCCAGCTACCCGTGGTTATATGGAGGAGCGTATGGGGTGGAGAGCGCTATGTTGCGCTGAGGAGCGCACTATCTCACCCATACGCACGCACAGTCCGGTGCGCGTTATTCCAGCCCCTCGCAGGTGCCGTGCTAGAGCGGGCATCCAGCCTGGTAGGAGGATGCCTGCGCAGCGCATCTGGTCGCCGGTACGCCTCCGAGGACCAGGCTACCCAACTCCCGCTCTACGCACGGCTACCATCAGGCCCCTGCACAGCCCAGTCTGCCCTGTACGAGCACCCCGCTCGTACAGGGCTACTAGTTCCATCCTGCCAAGGCGGGTTGTGCAGGAGGTAAGATCTAGACCGACTGTGCGCCTCCATAGCCCTGGGTTTCCAGCTCCTGTCTCTCGTGCGGACCCGGAAGTGCGTCAACCCAGTCCGACTCGTCCTGTTCCCGCTCCCCGCACTAGCCTGGAGGTGCGTGTTCATAATCTGGTAAGCCCAGTACCAGCACCACGCACCAGGCTACAAGTGCGTCAACCCAGCCACGCCAGTCAACAGTCACCAGAGCTGCCCGCCAGTCAACAGTCGTCACCAGAGCTGCCCGCCAGTCAACAGTCGTCATCAGAGCTGCCCGCCAGTCAACAGTCGTCATCAGAGCTGCCCGCCAGTCAACAGTCGTCATCAGAGCTGCCCGCCAGTCAACAGTCGTCATCAGAGCTGCCCGCCAGTCAACAGTCGTCATCAGAGCTGCCCGCCAGTCAACAGTCGTCATCAGAGCTGCCCGCCAGTCAACAGTCGTCATCAGAGCTGCCCGCCAGTCAACAGTCGTCATCAGAGCTGCCCGCCAGTCAACAGTCGTCACCAGAGCTGCCCGCCAGTCAACAGTCGTCATCAGAGCTGCCCGCCAGTCAACTGTCGTCATCAGAGCTGCCCGCCAGTCAACAGTCGTCATCAGAGCTGCCCGCCAGTCAACAGTCGTCATCAGAGCTGCCCGCCAGTCAACAGTCGTCATCAGAGCTGCCCGCCAGTCAACAGTCGTCATCAGAGCTGCCCGCCAGTCAACAGTCGTCATCAGAGCTGCCCGCCAGTCAACAGTCGTCATCAGAGCTGCCCGCCAGTCAACAGTCGTCATCAGAGCTGCCCGCCAGTCAACAGTCGTCATCAGAGCTGCCCGCCAGTCAACAGTCGTCATCAGAGCTGCCCGCCAGTCAACAGTCGTCAGAGCTGCCCGCCAGTCAACAGTCGTCAGAGCTGCCCGCCAGTCAACAGTCACCAGAGAGGTCAGACTGCGCTGAACTGCCGGAGTGGCCAGACTGCGCTGAACTGCCGGAGTGGCCAGACTGCGCTGAACTGCCGGAGTGGCCAGACTGCCCTGAACTGCCGGAGTGGCCAGACTGCCCTGAACTGCCGGAGTGGCCAGACTGCCCTGAACTGCCGGAGTGGCCAGACTGCCCTGAACTGCCGGAGTGGCCAGACTGCCCAGAACTGTCCCGAGTGGCCAGACTGCCCAGACTGTCCCGAGTTGCCAGACGGCCCAGACTGTCCCGAGTTGCCAGACGGTCCAGACTGTCCCGAGTTGCCAGACGGTCCAGACTGTCCCGAGTTGCCAGACTCCGCGCCCGAGTTGCCAGACGGTCCAGACTGTCCCGAGTTGCCAGACGGCCCAGACTGTCCCGAGTTGCCAGACTGTCCCGAGTTGCCAGACTGCCCAGACTGTCCCGAGTTGCCAGACTGTCCCGAGCTGCCAGACTGCCCAGACTGTCCCGAGCTGCCAGACTGCCCAGACTGTCCCGAGCTGCCAGACTGCCCCGACAGCCTGGAACGGCCTGAGCCGGAGCCACCTCCAGAAATAGGTGGGTTGGGGAGGGGGGGTGTAGCACAGTGCCGTCGTTGACGGCAGCCACCCTCCCTTCCCTCCCTTTAGAAAAGGGGAATTTTTTTTGGTGTTGCTTGGGGTTATTTTTTGTTAAGGTGCTTCTGGGGTAGCACCTTTAAGGGGGGGGGGGTACTGTCACGTCCTGGCCAGTATAAGGTTAATTGTTTTTGTAGTTTGGTCAGGACGTGGCAGAGGGTATTTGTTTTATGTGGTTCGGGGTGGTGTGTTTGTGTAAAGGGTGTTTGATTTAGTATTTCCGGGTTTTTGGTTGATGGTCTATGTGTTTGTATTCTATGGTTAGTCTAGTGTGTGTGTTTCTATGTTTGGTTAATTGGGGTTGGGACTCTCAGTTGAAGGCAGGTGTTGTCTATCTGCCTTTGATTGAGAGTCCCATATATTAGGGTGTGTTTGTGTGTGTGATTTGTGGGTGATTGTTCTGTGTTGAGCGCTTTGCCAGACTGTTTGTTAGTTGTTCGTTCGGTTTGTTATTTTGTATGTTCATTTTTGAAGATAATTAAAAATCAAGATGAGCATTCACGTACCTGCTGCGTTTTGGTCCTCCATTACCGACGACAACCGTGACAGTTGGAGGCTATTTTGTAAATGACATCGCCGAAGTCGAGGATCGGTAGGATGGTCAGTTTTACGAGGGTATGTTTGGCGGCATGAGTGAAGGATGCTTTGTTGCGAAATAGGAAGCCGATTCTAGATTTAATTTTGGATTGGAAATGCTTAATGTGAGTCTGGAAGGAGAGTTTACAGTCTAACCAGACACCTAGGTATTTGTAGTTGTCCACATTTTCTAAGTCAGAACCGTCCAGAGTAGTGATGCTGGACGGGCGGGCAGGTGCAGGCAGCGATCGGTTGAAGAGCATGCATTTAGTTTTACTTGTATTTAAGAGCAGTTGGAGGCCACGGAAGGAGAGTTGTATGGCATTGAAGCTCGTCTGGAGGTTAGTTAACACAGTGTCCAAAGAAGGGCCAGAGGTATACAGAATGGTGTCGTCTGAGTAGAGGTGGATCAGAGAATCACCAGCAGCAAGAGCGACATCATTGATGTATACAGAGAAGAGAGTCGGCTCGAGATTTGAACCCTGTGGCACCCCCATAGAGACTGCCAGAGGCCCGGACAACAGGCCCTCCGATTTGACACACTGAACTCTATCAGAGAAGTAGTTGGTGAACCAGGCGAGGCAATAATTTGAGAAGCCAAGGCTGTAGAGTCTGCCGATAAGAGTGTGGTGATTGACAGAGTCGAAAGCCTTGGCCAGGTCGATGAATACGGTTGCACTGTAATGTCACTTATCGATGGCGGTTATAATGTCATTTAGGACCTTGAGCGTGGCTGAGGTGCACCCATGACCAGCTCTGAAACCAGATTGCATAGCGGAGAAGATACGGTGGGATTTGAAATGGTCGATAATCTGTTGACTTGGCTTTCGAAGACCTAAGACAGGCAGGGTAGGATAGATATAGTTCTGCAGCAGTTTGGGTCTGGAGTGTCTCCCCCTTTGAAGAGGGGGATGACTGTGGCAGCTTTCCAATCTTTGGGAATCTCAGATGATACAAAAGAGAGGTTGAACAGGCTAGTAATAGGGGTTGCAACAATTTCGGGCAGGTAATTTTAGAAAGAGAGGGTCCAGATTGTCTAGCCCGGCTGATTTGTAGGGGTCCAGATTTTGCAGCTCTTTCAGAACATCAGCTATCTGGATTTGGGTGAAGGAGAAATGGGGAGGCTTGGGCGAGTTGCTGTGGGGGGTGCAGGGCTGTTGACCGGGGTAGGGGTAGCCAGGTGGAAAGCATGGCCAGCCGTAGAAAAATGCTTATTGAAATTCTCAATTATAGTGGGTTTATCGGTGGTGACAGTGTTTCCTATCCTCAGTGCAGTGGGCAGCTGGGAGGAGGTGATCTTATTCTCCATGGACTTTACAGTGTCCCAGAACTTTTTTGAGCTTGTGCTACAGGATGCAAATTTCTGCTTGAAAAAGCTAGCCTTTGTTTTTCTAACTGCCTGTGTATATTGGTTCCTAACTTCCCTGAAAAGTTGCATATCACGGGGGCTATTCGATGCTAATGCAGAACGCCACATTATGTTTTTGTGCTGGTCAAGGGCAGTCAGGTCTGGAGAGAACCAAGGGCTGTATCTGTTCCTGGTTAAAAAAAAATTGAATGGGGCATGCTTACTTAAGATGGTGAGGAAGGCACTTATCCTTCCAGGATACCCGGGCCAGGTCGATTAGAAAGGCCTGCTCGCTGAAGGGTTTTAGGGAGTGTTTGACAGTAATGAGGGGTGGTCGTTTGACCGCAGACCCATTACGGATGCAGGCAATGAAGCAGTGATCGCGGAGACTCTGATTGATAACAGCAGAGGTGTATTTGGAGGGCAAGTTGGTTAGGATGATATCTATGAGGGTGCCCATGTTTACGGATTTGGGGTTGTACCTAGTGGGTTCATTGATAATTTGTGTGAGATTGAGGGCATCAAGCTTAGATGTTAGGATGGCCGGGGTGTTAAGCATGTCCCAGTTTAGGTCACCTAGCAGCACGAGCTCAGAAGATAGATGGGGGGCAGTCAATTCACATATGGTGTCCAGGACACAGCTGGGGGCAGAGGGTGGTCTATAGCAAGCGGCAACGGTGAGAGACTTGTTTCTGGAAAGGTATCAACACCTTACATAATGTACTGAGTCAATATGAGACAGAAAATATGTGAAGACCCATCTCAATATCACGTGTTGTGGATAATACTTAAGATATGAATACATTAACATGTGTGACATTACAGGAGGTTGGTGGCACCTTAATTGGGGAGGACGGGCTCCTGGTAATCGCTGGACCGGAATCAATGAAATATAATTGAAGATAATCCATTGGATTTACTTCACTCCTGCCAGAATGTATGTAATGGGCTGAAAACTCTCACATCTCTGTTGGAGATGCAAAAAACCAAAAGGAACACTATTACATATGCTGTGGTTCTGTGATAAACTGACTCCATTTTGGGAGAATGTCTGTGCTATTATATCATTGTGTCTAGGAATTTATATCCATCCTTCTCCAATGATGTCTGTTTTGGAAATGTAAATATTGGTGGCCATTGAATAAAAATGTACACAGTAGCTATCAATTGGAAAGCATCAAACTCACTGTTAATAAGGAACTAAGCTACATTCCATTAGGATCTGGGTTTTATCAAATTAAGCAAAAAAATACGTTTGATCAAATCTGGAAACCTTACATTGACCATCGTGACATTTCCCAACAGACATAATTATGTTTGAATTTGATATGTGTATTGAAATGGGATGCTACTGTGTGTTTGTGTTTTCATGGACAGGTGTGTTCATGGACAGGTGTTTTCATGGACAGGTGTGTTCATGGACAGGTGTGTTCATGGACAGGTGTATTCATGGACAGGTGTGCTCATGGACAGGTGTGCTCATGGACAGGTGTGCTCATGACACGGTGTGCTCATGTCACGGTGTGCTCATGTCACGGTGTGCTCATGGATAGGTGTGTTCATGGACAGGGCTGGCGGTGTTCATGGACAGGTGTGTTCATGTCACGGTGTGTTCATGTCACGGTGTATTCCTGGACAGGTGTATTCTTGTCACGGTGTGCTCATGTCACGGTGTGCTCATGTCACGGTGTGCTCGTGTCACGGTGTGCTCATGGATAGGTGTGCTCATGTCACGGTGTGTTCATGGACAGGTGTGCTCATGTCACGGTGTATTCCTGGACAGGTGTATTCTTATCACGGTGTGTTCATGTCACGGTGTGCTCATGGATAGGTGTGCTCATGTCACGGTGTGCTCATGTCACGGTGTGCTCATGTCACGGTGTGCTCATGGCACGGTGTGCTCATGTCACGGTGTGCTCATGGCACGGTGTGTTCATGGCACGGTGTGCTCATGTCACGGTGTGCTCATGGCACGGTGTGCGTTCATGGCACGGTGTGTTCATGTCACGGTGTGTTCATGTCACGGTGTGTTCATGTCACGGTGTGCTCATGGCACGGTGTCCTCATGGCACGGTGTGTTCATGTCACGGTGTGCTCATGGCACGGTGTGCTCATGGCACGGTGTGTTCATGTCACGGTGTGCTCATGTCACGGTGTGCTCATGGCACGGTGTGTTCATGTCACGGTGTGTTCATGGCACGGTGTGCTCATGGCACGGTGTGCTCATGGCACGGTGTGTTCATGTCATGGTGTGCTCATGGCACGGTGTGTTCATGGTGTAATGGTTGGGTTGCTTTTGTGTTGTTTCTGTTTGTTTGAGCCTATAAAATTGCCCTTTAAGTTAAGCAAAAAATGTCACATTTTTCATTTGTGCACCCTATCCTTTGACATTGTTGTATGAGGAAACCATTTGAACAGAAAACCATTGAAATACACCTATCCCATTTTACAACTGAAAACCAACAGGAACATTTCCCAGACATTCAAGAGGGGTGAGGGAAACCACTATACATGTCATGGGAACAACTTGGCACCCTTAACATTATTTCGTTCCCACTATATGGGATAAAAGGTCACCTGTCAGCCAATGAAGGTGTTGACGCAGGTCAGACGAGGACAGATGATACTGTCTGGACCACTCCCACCTAAAGGTATATTACAGCAGTCCGTCAGGTCACTGCACAATTAACCTCTGTTGACAAAACAAGTGGCAAAGTTCACACGCACAGATATAGAACCTTCTCCTCTCCCTTATAACTGTTCCCCAGGTCGTTGCTATAAATGAGAATGTGTTCTCAGTTAACTTACCTGGTAAAATAAGGGTTAAATTAAAAAATACATAAAAACACACCTACCAAGTTTAGAAATGACATCCTGCTCTCTAGTGATATGTTTTGACAAGCAGGGACTTTTAGAACCTTCTCCAGTTTAGGAATAATGACCTTAAAGGGGAAGGGGTTAGACCCTCAGGTCCTTTATAGTGTCTGTCTGGTGGGAATACCACTTTGCCTTTAAAGATAAGTGCTTCATAGATGTATAGGACAAAAAAAGACAGGCTACATATAGTAGAATGGGAGATGAGTGACTGACAGGCATAGCTGTGAGTGCTAACTGGCTGTGAGTGCTAACAGGCTACATATAGTAGAATGGGAGATGAGTGACTGGCAGACATAGCTGTGAGTGCTAACAGGCTACATATAGTAGAATGGGAGATGAGTGACTGGCAGACATAGCTGTGAGTGCTAACAGGCTACATATAGTAGAATGGGAGATGAGTGACTGGCAGACATAGCTGTGAGTGCTAACAGGCTACATATAGTAGAATGGGAGATGAGTGACTGGCAGACATAGCTGTGAGTGCTAACTGTAATAAAATCATTGTCAGGGGCAGCTGAAGCTCGGCTATTCAACCACACAAACCCACATCGAGACACACACACACCTACTAAACCCAACCCAATCTGTAAACCCCCCACGTTGGTGGGTTCCACAGGGTTCAGCGTTTGCGGGACTTGGCTTTTATTTGCGGCCGATTATTTTTGGACCAGTCACCCTATGGGTCTGTCAGTGGGAATCAACCTCATGGCCGTCCAATCTCTGTCCGCCTGACTGGCTCCATTCAACCGGCCAGCACAGTCATTAAGGCCAGCCAGACCTTACAACCCCAGGCCTGCCTGCCTGCCTGCCCAGTCCGGTGCAGCCCAGTCAGCAAATACACCCCCTTGACAGAAGAGAGAAAGAGAAATACAGAGAGAGCGAGGGGGTTAGAGGGGTGAGAGAGAGAGAGGAGGAGAGCGAGAGCGAGAGAGAGAGAGAGAGAGATAAACTAGCACAGCTTTTCAACAGCTGACCAACCCCTCGCCCCCATTTCAGGAAGAGATTTTGTTGGACTTGCTCTGTCTGATTGGAGCTGCTGATATGAGTGGCACTAGCAAAAAGAAGAGCTCTAGAACAGAGCAGAGCACTATAACAGAGCAGAGCACTAGATCAGTGTAGAGCACAAGAACAGAGCAGATCACTAGAACAGAGCAGAGCACTAGAACAGTGTAGAGCACAAGAACAGAGCACTAGAACAGAGCAGAGCACTAGAGCACTAGAACAGAGCAGAGCACTAGAACAGTGTAGAGCACAAGAACAGAGCACTAGAACAGAGCAGAGCACTAGATCAGTTTAGAGCACAAGAACAGAGCACATGAACAGAGCAGAGCACTAGAACAGAGCACTAGAACAGAACAGAGCAGAGCACTAGAAAAGAGCAGAGCACTAGAACAGAGCAGAGCACTAGAACAGTGCACTAGAACAGAGCAGAGCAGAGCACTAGAACAGAGCAGAGCACTAGAACAGTGCACTAGAACAGAGCAGAGCACTAGAACAGAGCAGAGCACTAGAAAAGAGCAGAGCACTAGAAAAGAGCAGAAGATCAGTGTAGAGCACTAGAAAAGAGCAGAGCACTAGAAAAGAGCAGAGCACTAGAAAAGAGCAGAGCACTAGAACAAAGCAGAGCACTAGAACAGTGCACTAGAACAGAGCAGAAGATCAGTGTAGAGCACTAGAAAAGAGCAGAGCACTAGAAAAGAGCAGAGCACTAGAACAGAGCAGAGCAGAGCACTAGAACAGAGCAGTAGAGTGGAGCACTAGAACAGAGCACTAGAACAGAGTACCAGAACTAGAACAGAGGAACAGAGCAGAGCCCTAGAACAGAGCACAAGAACAGAGCACTCGAACAGAGCACAAGAGCCAAGCGACTAGAACAGAGCAGAGCACAAGAACAGAGCACTAGAACAGAGAAGAGCACTTGAACAAAGCATTAGAACAGAGCACTATAACAGAGCACTAGTACAGAGCAGAAGAACAAAGCACAGCCCTAGAACAGAGCCCTAGAACAGAGCACTAGAGCAGAGAACTAGAATAGAGCACTAGAATAGAGTACTAGAATAGAGCAGAGCACTAGAACAGAGCACTAGAACAGAGTACCAGAACTAGAACAGAGGAATAGAGCAGAGCACTAGAACAGAGCACTAAAGCAAAGCACAGCCCTAGAACAGAGCACTAGAACAGAGCAGAGCACTAGAATAGAGCACTAGAGCAGAGCCCTAGAACAGAGCACTAGAGCAAAGCACAGCCCTAGAACAGAGCACTAGAGCAAAGCACAGCCCTAGAACAGAGCACTAGAGCAGAGAACTAGAACAGAGTACTAGAATAGAGCAGAGCACTAGAACAGAGCACTAGAACAAAGCACGGCCCTAGAACAGAGCACTAGAACAAAGCACAGCCCTAGAACAGAGCACTAGAGCAGAGAACTAGAACAGAGTACTAGAATAGAGCAGAGCACTAGAACAGAGCACTAGAACAAAGCACGGCCCTAGAACAGAGCACTAGAACAAAGCACAGCCCTAGAACAGAGCACTAGAGCAGAGAACTAGAACAGAGTACTAGAATAGAGCAGAGCACTAGAACAGAGCACTAGAACAAAGCACGGCCCTAGAACAGAGCACTAGAACAAAGCACAGCCCTAGAGCAGAGCACTACAACAGACCAGAGCACTACAACAAAGCCACAACATCACTGGTGAAACACTAACAGAAACAGTAGTACTGAAATAACATTTTAAATTAGCATTATTTTGGAAGACATTATAGTCAAATACAGTGGCAAGAAAAAGTATGTGAACCCTTTGGAAAACCCACTGGACTTCTGCATAAGTTGGTCATAAAATTTGATCTGATCTTCATCTAAGTCACAACAATAGACAAACACAGTCTGCTTAAACTAATAACACACAAACAATTATATGTTTTCTTGTCTTTATTGAACACACCATGTAAACATTCACAGTGCAGGGTGGGAAACATGTGAACCCTTGGATTTAATAACTGGTTGACCCTCCTTTGGCAGCAATAACCTCAACCAAAAGTTTTCTGTAGTTGTGGATCAGACCTGCACAACGGTCAGGAGGAATTTTGGACCATTCCTCTTTACGAAACTGTTTCAGTTCAGCAATATTCTTGGGATGTCTGGTGTGAACCGCTGTCTTGAGGTCATGGCACAGCATCTCAATTGGGTTGAGGTCAGGTACTGACTGGGCCACTCCAGAAGGCCTATTTTCTTCTGTTGAAGCCATTCTGTTGCTAATTTACTTCTGTGTTTTGGGTCGTTGTCCTGTTACATCACCCAACTTCTGTTGAGCTTCAATTGGCGGACAGATAGCCTTACATTCTCCTGCAAAATGTCTTGATGAACTTGGGAATTCATTTTTCCATCGACGATAGCAGGCTGTCCAGGCCCTGAGGCAACAAAGCAGCCCCAAACCATGATGCTCCCTCCACCATACTTTACAGTTGGGATGAGGTTTTGATGTTGGTGTGATGTGCCTTTTTTTCTCCACACATAGTGTTCTGTGTTCCTTCCAAACAACTCAACTGTAGTTTCATCTGTCCACAGAATATTTTGCCAGTAGCGCTGTGGAACATCCAGATGCTCCTTAGTGAACTTCAGACGTGCAGCAATGTTGTTTTGGGGGCACTGCAGTGGCTTCTTCCGTGGTGTTCTCCCATGAACACCATTCTTGTTTAGTGTTTTACGTATCATAGACTCGTCAACAGAGATGTTAGCATGTCCCAGAGATTTCTGTAAGTCTTTAGCTGACACTCTAGGATTCTTCTTAACCTCATTGAGCATTCTGTGCTGTGCTCTTGCAGTCATCTTTGCAGGATGGCCACTCCTAGGAAGACTAGCAACAGTGCTGAACTTTCTCTATTTATAGACAATTTGTCTTACCGTGGACTGATCAACATCAAGGCTTTTAGAGATACTTTTGTAAACCTTTCCAGCTTTATGCAAGTCAACAATTGTTAATCTTAGGTCTTCTGAGATATATTTTGTTCAAGGCATGGTTGACATCAGGCAATGCTTCTTGTGAATAGCAAACTCAAATTTTGGTGAGTGTTTTTTTATAGGGCAGGGCAGCTCTAACCAACATCTCCAATCTCGTCTCAATGATTGTACTCCAGGTTAGCTGAATCCTGACTCCAATTAGCTTTTGGAGAAGTCATTAGCCTAGGGGTTCATATACTTTTTCCAACCTACACTGTGTATATTTAAATGATGTATTCAATAGAGACAAGAAAAAATACAATAATTTGTGTGTTATTTTTTTATTTCATTTTTTTATTTTACCTTTATTTAACCAGGTAGGCCAGTTGAGAACAAGTTTTCATTTACAACTGCGACCTGGCCAAGATAAAGCAAAGCAGTGCGAAAAAAAAACAGAATTACACATAGGATAAACAAAAGTACAGTTAATAACACAATAGAAAAATCTATATACAGTGTGTGCAAATGGAGTAAGGAGGTAAGGCAATAAATAGACCATAGTAGCGAAGTAACTACAATTTAGCAAATTAACACTGAAGTGATAGATGTGCAGATGATAATGTGCAAGTACAAATACTGGTGTGCAAAAGAGCAAAGAAGTTAATAAAAAAACAATATGGGGATGAGGTAGGTAGTTGGGTGGGTTATTTACAGATGGGCTGTGTACAGCTGCAGCGATCGGTAAGCTACTCAGATAGCTGATGTTTAAAGTTAGTGAGGGAGATATACGTCTCCAACTTCAGCGATTATTAGTTTAAGCAGACTGTGTTTATCTGTTGTTGTGACTTAGATGAAGATCAGATCTAATTAAATGTGTGAAAGACACTGCTGCTCCCTTGTGGTATGTCCACCACACATGCCTGGAATGTGCAGGGTATATTAACTTAACTGGTAATAATAGTTTGTTGTTGACACAGCCGCCGAGGCATGGCTGGGCCTGGGTGGGCCCGGGCCCACCCAATGGGGAGCCAGGCCCACCTTGCTCTCTACTTGTCAGTGTTCCAAACAGGACATTATATGTATTTTTTAACTAAACATGCATACACTATCAGATAGAATTCATAGCAAGCAGTGGACTGGATTGATATTCAGATGAACTGGAATGACATTCACTCTCATGGGTAACAACCTGAAAGCCACTCCTCCAATAAGCCACCAATATGACTGCATATGTCACTGTGCTTCTATGGCTACAGTTGAAGTCAGAAGTTTACAAATACCTTAGCCAAATACAATTCAACTCAGTTTTTCACAATTCCTGACATTTAATCCTAGTAAAAATTTCCTGTCTTAAATCAGTTAGGATCACCACTTTATTTTAAGAATGTGAAATGTCAGAATAATAGTAGAGAGAATGATTTCAGCTTAAATTTCTTTCATCACATTCCCAGTGGGCCAGAAGTTTACATACACTCAATTAGTATTTGGTAGCATTGCCTTTAAATTGTTTAGCTTGGGTCAAACGTTTCGGGTAGCCTTCCACAAGCTTCCCACAATAAGTTGGGTGAATTTTGGCCCATTCCTCCTAACAGAGCTGGTGCAACTGAGTCAGGTTCGTAGGCCTCCTTGCTCACACACACTTTTTAAGTTCTGCCCACACATTTTCTATAGGATTGAGGTCAGGACTTTGTGATGGCCACTCCAATACCTTGACTTTATTGTCCTTAAGCCATTTTGCCACAACTTTGGAATTATGCTTGGGGTCATTGTCCATTTGGAAGACCCATTTGCAACCAAGCTTTAACTTCCTGACTGATGTCTTGAGATGTTGCTTCAATATATCCACATAATTTTCCTCCCTCATGATGCCATCTATTTTGTGAAGTGCACCAGTCCCTCCTGCAGCAAAGCACCCCCACAACATGATGCTGTCAGAGGACATTTCTCCAAAAGGTACGATCTTTGTCCCCATGTGCAGTTGCAAACCGTAGTCTGGCTTTTTTATGACGATTTTGGAGCAGTGGCTTCTTCCTTGCTGAGCGGCCTTTCAGGTTATGTCGACATAGGTCTCGTTTTACTGTGGATATAGATACTTTTATACCTGTTTCCTCCAGAATCTTCACAAGGTCCTTTGCTGTTGTTCTGGGATTGATTTGCACTTTTCGCACCAAGGTACGTTCATCTCTAGGAGACAGAACGCGTCTCCTTCCTGAGCGTTATGACGGCTGCATGGTCACATAGTGTTTATACTTGCGTACTATTGTTTGTACAGATGAACGTGGTACCTTCAGGCGTTTGGAAATTGCTCCTAAGGATGAACCAGACTTCTGGAGGTCAACAATTTTTTCTCTGAGGTCTTGGCTGATTTCTTTTGATTTTCCCATGATGTCAAGCAAAAGAGGCACTGAGTTTGAAGGTAGTCCTTGAAATACATCCATAGGTACACCTCCAATTGACTCAAATTATGTCAATTAGCCTATCAGAAGCTTCTAAAGCCATGACATAATTTTCTGGAATTTTCCAATCTGTTTAAAGACACATTCAACTTAGTGCATGTAAACTTCTGACCCACTGGAATTGTGATACAGTGAATTATAAGTGAAATAATCTGTCTGTAAAGAATTTTGGACAAATGACTTGTGCCATGCACAAAGTAGATGTCCTAACTGACTTGCCAAAACTATTGTTTGTTAACAAGAAATGTGTGGAGTGGTTGAAAAACGGGTTTTAATGACTCCAACCTAAGTGAATGTAA
The DNA here is from genome assembly GCF_965601325.2 of Salmo salar. Classification (NCBI taxonomy): domain Eukaryota; kingdom Metazoa; phylum Chordata; class Actinopteri; order Salmoniformes; family Salmonidae; genus Salmo; species Salmo salar. The sequence continues at coordinate 97,904,768 of NC_138304.1, forward strand.
ACTTCCGACTTTGCCTTTATCACGGTCAACACACCTATATATTAGCTTAAATTCTCTAAAACTATGTTTATGGTAGAGAAATAAGAATTAAGTTATCTGGCAACGGCTCTGGTGGACATTCCTGCAGTCAGCATGCCAAACTTGAGACATCTGTGGCATTGTGTTGTGTTGAATTTTATTATCCCCAGCACAAGATGCACCTGTATAATGATCATGCTGTTTAATCAGCTTATTTTTTAAATTATTTTTTTATTTCACCTTTATTTAACCAGGTAGGCAAGTTGAGAACAAGTTCTCATTTACAATTGCAACCTGGCCAAGATAAAGCAAAGCAGTTTGACGCATACAACAACACAGAGTTACACATGGAGTAAAACAAACATACAGTCAATAATACAGTAGAAAAATAAGTCTATATACAATGTGAGCAAATGAGGTGAGATAAGGGAGGTAAAGGCAAAAGGCCATGGTGGCAAAGTAAATACAATATAGCAAGTAAAACACTGGAATGGTAGATTTGTAGTGGAAGAAAGTGCAAAGTAGAAATATAAATAATGGGGTGCAAAGGGGAAAAATAAATAAATAAATACAGTAGGGGAAGAGGTAGTTGTTTGGGCTAAATTATAGATAGGCTATGTACAGGTGCAGTGATCTGTGAGTTGCTCTGACAGCTGGTGCTTAAAGCTAGTGAGGGAGATAAGTGTTTCGAGTTTCAGAGATTTTTGTAGTTCGTTCCAGTCATTGGCAGCAGAGAACTGGAAGGAGGAATTGGCTTTGGGGGTGACCAGAGAGATATACCTGCTGGAGCACGTGCTACAGGTGGGTGCTGCTATGGTGACCAGTGAGCTGAGATAAGGAGGGACTTTACCTAGCAGGGTCTTGTAGATGACCTGGAGCCAGTGGGTTTGGCGACGAGTATGAAGCGAGGGCCAGCCAATGAGAGCGTACAGGTCGCAGTGGTGGGAAGTATATGGGGCTTTGGTGACAAAACGGATGGCACTGTGATAGCCTGCATCCAGTTTGCTGAGTAGAGTGTTGGAGACTATTTTGTAAATGACATCGCCGAAGTCGAGGATCGGTAGGATGGTCAGTTTTACGAGGGTATGTTTGGCAGCATGAGTGAAGGAGGCTTTGTTGCGAAATAGGAAGCCAATTCTAGATTTAATTTTGGATTGGAGATGTTTGATGTGAGTCTGGAAGGAGAGTTTACAGTCTAACCAGACACCTAGGTATTTGTAGTTGTCCACATATTCTAAGTCAGAACCGTCCAGAGTAGTGATGCTGGACGGGCGGGCAGGTGCAGGCAACGATCGGTTGAAGAGCAGTTGGAGGCCACGGAAGGAGAGTTGTATGGCATTGAAGCTCGTCTGGAGGTTAGTTAACACAGTGTCCAAAGAAGGGCCAGAAGTATACAGAATGGTGTCGTCTGCGTAGAGGTGGATCAGAGACTCACCAGCAGCAAGAGCGACATCATTGATGTATACAGAGAAAAGTGTTGGCCCAAGGATTGAACCCTATGGCACCCCCATAGAGACTGCCAGAGGCCCGGACAACAGGCCCTCCGATTTGACACACTGAACTCTATCAGAGAAGTAGTTGGTGAACCAGGCGAGGCAATCATTTGAGAAACCAAGGCTATTGAGTCTGCCGATTAGGATGTGGTGATTGACAGAGTCGAAAGCCTTGGCCAGGTCAATGAATACGGCAGCACAGTATTGTTCCTTATCAATGGTGGTTACGATATCGTTTCGGACCTTGAGTGTGGCTGAGGTGCACCCATGACCAGCTCTGAAACCAGATTGCATAGCGGAGAAGGTATGGTGGGATTCGAAATGGTCGGTAATCTGTTTGTTGACTTGGATTTCGAAGACCTTAGAAAGGCAGGGTAGGATAGATATAGGTCTGTAGCAGTTTGGGTCAAGAGTGTCCCCCCCTTTGAAGAGGGGGATGACCGCAGCTGCTTTCCAATCTTTGGGAATCTCAGACGATACGAAAGAGAGGTTGAACAGGCTAGTAATAGGGGTTGTAACAATTTCAGCAGATAATTTTAGAAAGAAAGGGTCCAGATTGTCTAGCCCAAATGATTTGTAGGGGTCCAGATTTTGCAGGTCTTTCAGAACATCAGCTGACTGGATTTGTGAGAAGGAGAAATGGGAAGGCTTGGGCGAGTAGCTGTGGGGGGTGCAGTGCTGTTGACCGCGGTAGGGGTAGCCAGGTGGAAAGCACAGCCAGCCGCAGAAAAATGCTTATTGAAATTCTCAATTATAGTGGATTTATCGGTGGTGACAGAGTTTCCTATCCTCAGTGCAGTGGGCAGCTGGGAGGAGGTGTTGTTATTCTCCATGGACTTTACAGTGTCCCAGAACTTTTTTGAGTTTGTGTTGCAGGAAGAAAATTTCTGCTTGAAAAAGCTAGCCTTTGTTTTTCTAACTGCCTGTGTATATTGGTTCCTAACTTCCCTGAAAAGTTGCATATCACGGGGGCTATTCGATGCTAATGCAGAATGCCACAGGATGTTTTTGTGTTGGTTAAGGGCAGTCAGGTCTGGGGAGAACCAAGGGCTATATCTGTTCCTGGTTCTAAATTTCTTGAATGTGGCATGCTTACTTAAGATGGTGAGGAAGGCATTTTTTTTAAAGAACCTTCTTGATATGCCACAGCTGTCAGGTGAATGTATTATCTTTGCAAAGGAGAAATCATCATTTGAGAGAAATAAGCTTTTTGTGTGTAGGGAACATTTCTGGGATCTTTTATTTCAGCTCATGAAACATTGGACCAACACTTTACATGTTGCTTTTAAAAACATTTTCAGTATAATAACTGGCCTACTCATAGCCTAATGATATAACCTAATAACTGGCCTACTCATAGCCTAATGATATAACCTAATAACTGGCCTACTCATAGCCTAATGATATAACCTAATAACTGGCCTACTCATAGCCTAATGATATAACCTAATAACTGGCCTACTCATAGCCTAATGATATAACCTAATAACTGGCCTACTCATAGCCTAATGATATAACCTAATAACTGGCCTACTCATAGCCTAATGATATAACCTAATAATTATTCTGGTTAGTGCCAGTTTGCACTGTTCTGTGAAGGGAGTAGTACACAGCGTTGTACGAGATCTTCAGTTTCTTGGAAATTTCTCGCATGGAATAGCCTTAATTTCTCAGAAGAAGAATAGACTGACAAGTTTCAGAAGAAAGTCATTTTTTTCTGGACATTTTGAACCTGTAATGGAACCCACAAATGCTGATGCTCCAGATACTCAACTAGAAGGCCAGTTTTATTGCTTCTTTAATCAGAACAACAGTTTTCAGCTGTGCTAACATCATTGCAAAAGGGTTTTCTAATGATCAATTAGCCTTTTAAAATGATAAACTTGGATTAAATAACACAACGTGCCATTGGACCACAGGAGTGATGGTTGCTGATAATGGGCCTCTGTAGATATTCCATTAAAAATCAGCCATTTCCAGCTACAATAGTCATTTACAACATTAACAATGTGTACACTGTATTTCTGATCAATTTGATGTTCTTTTAATGGACAAAAAAATAGCTTTTCTTTCAAAAACAAGGACATTTATATGTGACGCCAAACTTTTGACCGGTAGTGTATGCTTGAGTAAGATTGTCTTTTTAGCATTCATAGCAGTAGTTATGAACCTTACTACAGGGATTGGATGTAAATAGCAGAAAATAGAGGTTGTGGTAGCAGCTACAAAGAAGTATTTGGGTGTAGAGATTTGATGTCAGAGTTAAAGGGTTTGTTGAGTGGTGGTGTCCCGTCCTTTCAGGTTGTTGGCCTGAGGTAGGACTAGATAGGTTTAAATAGTGGAGTAGGGCGGTGGGTTTTTAATGAGTGTAGGGCAGTGGAGGCTGCTGAGGGGAGGACGGCTCATAATAATGGCTGGAATAGAGTCAATGGAATGGTATCATATACATCAACTATGTGGTTTCCATGTGGTTGATACCATTCCACCGACTCCATTCCAGACATTATTATGAGCCGTCCTCCCCTCAGCAGCCTCAACTGGTGCAGGGTTAGATGGTAGTGTATTTGTTGACTTATTTTACTTTTTTCAAGTAAAGTACAAGGGAGTTATACTCCAGTCTAGTAGGTGGCGGTAATGCAACATGTATTTGATGCCAATCACCCTTAAACCTCATCAAAGAAGAAGGTCTGCTTAACAAGCGTTCCCGGAAGTCTCGCGATGTTGCTCCTCTGAGTTTAGATACTCTGTGCTAGCATGGATAACTAGCAAAGATGATCTGCTAGGGATAGACGTTTTAAAGGATTTAAGTGAGATTTCGAAGTCGTTGAACCATGGCCACAGACACTACTACAGAGAATGGCCCGCGTTCGAGCCAAGAAGCGCAAACAATCGTCAACGCTACAACTGAATACTGCGCAAAGATGCAGGAATGGATGTGGCAGTACTACTGGGGCTATGTAAATTGGCAAAGCTGTATGAATCTGACTACGTTTCATTTTTCTCCATGCAATTTCCCCGTAGCTGCAAACTATCAAGCGCCGACTGGAACTCCGTGGCCCGCAGGACAACCAACTTTAGATGCACGATATGTGTACAACTCTCTGGGAATGGGGTATCCATTCCCTGCGCCCCTGACTACGGGTGCTCAGACCGGGCAGCAGATGACAGCTGGGACAGCCTCATGATACAAGGCCGGTGCAACAACAGAACAGAAACGCACCCTGAACAGGTACACTAATTACATCAAGTCAATGATTACAAAAATGACGATAACTGTAGAAAGGCTGACACTCATGTTTGGTTTTGTACTAGGCCTACTTTGTCAAATAGCTACAGGGAATCCATATCATGTAAACAAAGACAACACCTTTCCTCTGTTTGTTCATGACAATATTTAATGGCTTGCACAGGTTCACATGAATAGCCTCTTGAGCAAGCAGCTGGCTGACCGTGATGGGTACCCACTCATGCATACAATCTGCTGAGGCCTTGATCTGAATAGTACACATTTGTTTTACATCAGTTCTTGAACCCTCCAGACCTAAGGCAAATCACGTAGACATTGACTTGGCTGAACTAAGTGAAATGGATTGATCAGGGGTTTAAAGTAGACCTGCTCACAATCTCTGGAAGGTACTTGAACTTTATCTAAAGCAGGGCAGATTATAGTACTGTTATACCTGGATACATTCCCTGAAATGGCCTTCTCCCCTGCAGTCTTCTCCCCTGCAGCCTTCTCCCCTGCAGTCTTCTCCCCTGCAGTCTTCTCCCCTGCAGCCTTCTCCCCTGCAGTCTTCTCCCCTGCAGTCTTCTCCCCTGCAGCCTTCTCCCCTGCAGCCTTCTCCCCTGCAGTCTTCTCCCCTGCAGCCTTCTCCCCTGCAGTCTTCTCCCCTGCAGCCTTCTCCCCTGCAGCCTTCTCCCCTCCACAGATTCCTGGCTGAGACGGTGGACTTGTTTATTCTATTATGTGTCAAGGCAACCATCATTCTGTGGATCATACACTTTAGTGGCATGAAGTGAGTCAATCAGTCTAGCCTTTTATAATTTCCTTGGCCTTGAATGAGAAAGAAATATGCGAAAATACCATGTTAATGAACATTAATTTTCATTATCATAGTAGGCCATAATTATTAGATTCTATTATAGCCCACTCTTCTATTCTCCCCCGCAGGGACATCACTAAGTTCATCACCCACTTCATAGTTGAGGAGATAGATGAGAACACGTCTATGGAGGACCTGCAGAAGATTATGGCTGTAGCTCTGGTCTACAGGGTGCTGGTCTGTTTCTATGAGGTACAGTAGCTCTGGTCTACAGGGTGCTGGTCTGTTTCTATGAGGTACAGTAGCTCTGGTCTACAGGGTGCTGGTCTGTTTCTATGAGGTACAGTAGCTCTGGTCTACAGGGTGCTGGTCTGTTTCTATGAGGTACAGTAGCTCTGGTCTACAGGGTGCTGGTCTGTTTCTATGAGGTACAGTAGCTCTGGTCTACAGGGTGCTGGTCTGTTTCTATGAGGTACAGTAGCTCTGGTCTACATGGTGCTGGTCTGTTTCTATGAGGTACAGTAGCTCTGGTCTACAGGGTGCTGGTCTGTTTCTATGAGGTACAGTAGCTCTGGTCTACAGGGTGCTGGTCTGTTTCTATGAGGTACAGTAGCTCTGGTCTACAGGGTGCTGGTCTGTTTCTATGAGGTACAGTAGCTCTGGTCTACAGGGTGCTGGTCTGTTTCTATGAGGTACAGTAGCTCTGGTCTACAGGGTGCTGGTCTGTTTCTATGAGGTACAGTAGCTCTGGTCTACAGGGTGCTGGTCTGTTTCTATGAGGTACAGTAGCATCTCAGAGTCAGAGTGCTGATCTAGGATCAGTTATGCCTAAATCATAATGAATTAGAGGAGGGACCTGATCCTAGATCAGCACTCCTACAGTACTCTGAGACACTTTGTGAATACAGGCACAGGTTGCTGGTCTGTTTCAGTGAGCTTAATATGGATTATATTGGTTACCCATAAAGTTACTAAGCATTGAAAATAAGTGACAACTTAAAGCCCTGTATTAACAGTGGAAAACACCTAAATCACCTCCTTCCTACCACAGATGATATGTGTGAATTGCATCAACATGGATCTCTCTGAAGAATCTTTCACTTAATGTGTTATATTACCACTGTCACTCTGTTCTCCTCCTCTCAGATCATCTGTATGTGGGATCGGGGCGGTGCCACCCCGGGGAAGATCCTCCTGGGTTTTCAAGTCGTGACATGTGACAGCTCAGTCCTGGTCCGACCCAACCGGTCCTGGTGGTGGTACCGGCATCTAACGTCACCCTATCTGCGTAAGTCACTGACGGCATGTGACACATCTTGGTTGGCGTTGAAAACAGATCTGAATATGACTGGTTTGTTTGGCCTACAGACATCTACCACTGGTACTACTAATACATTTCCATATGGAAGGGTGTGACCATGAATACCTGGACCCTGAGTGTTGAATATGAAAGGCACACTGGAGCCTGAGCCTTGAATATGAAAGGCACACTGGAGCCTGAGCCTTGAATATGAAAGGCACACTGGAGCCTGAGCCTTGAATATGAAAGGCACACTGGAGCCTGAGCCTTGAATATGAAAGGCACACTGGAGCCTGAGCCTTGAATATGAAAGGCACACTGGAGCCTGAGTGTTGAATATGAAAGGCACACTGGACCCTGAGTGTTGAATATGAAAGGCACACTGGAGCCTGAGCCTTGAATATGAAAGGCACACTGGAGCCTGAGTGTTGAATATGAAAGGCACACTGGAGCCTGAGCCTTGAATATGAAAGGCACACTGGAGCCTGAGTGTTGAATATGAAAGGCACACTGGAGGCTGAGTGTTGAATATGAAAGGCACACTGGACCCTGAGCCTTGAATATGAAAGGCACACTGGACCCTGAGTGTTGAATATGAAAGGCACACTGGAGCCTGAGCCTTGAATATGAAAGGCACACTGGAGCCTGAGTGTTGAATATGAAAGGCACACTGGAGCCTGAGCCTTGAATATGAAAGGCACACTGGAGCCTGAGTGTTGAATATGAAAGGCACACTGGAGGCTGAGTGTTGAATATGAAAGGCACACTGGACCCTGAGCCTTGAATATGAAAGGCACACTGGACCCTGAGTGTTGAATATGAAAGGCACACTGGAGCCTGAGCCTTGAATATGAAAGGCACACTGGAGCCTGAGTGTTGAATATGAAAGGCACACTGGACCCTGAGCCTTGAATATGAAAGGCACACTGGACCCTGAGTGTTGAATATGAAAGGCACACTGGACCCTGAGTGTTGAATATGAAAGGCACACTGGAGCCTGAGCCTTGAATATGAAAGGCACACTGGAGCCTGAGCCTTGAATATGAAAGGCACACTGGAGCCTGAGCCTTGAATATGAAAGGCACACTGGAGCCTGAGCCTTGAATATGAAAGGCACACTGGAGCCTGAGCCTTGAATATGAAAGGCACACTGGAGCCTGAGCCTTGAATATGAAAGGCACACTGGAGCCTGAGTGTTGAATATGAAAGGCACACTGGAGCCTGAGTGTTGAATATGAAAGGCACACTGGAGCCTGAGTGTTGAATATGAAAGGCACACTGGACCCTGAGCCTTGAATATGAAAGGCACACTGGACCCTGAGTGTTGAATATGAAAGGCACACTGGAGCCTGAGCCTTGAATATGAAAGGCACACTGGAGCCTGAGCGTTGAATATGAAAGGCACACTGGACCCTGAGCCTTGAATATGAAAGGCACACTGGACCCTGAGTGTTGAATATGAAAGGCACACTGGACCCTGAGTGTTGAATATGAAAGGCACACTGGAGCCTGAGCCTTGAATATGAAAGGCACACTGGAGCCTGAGTGTTGAATATGAAAGGCACACTGGACCCTGAGCCTTGAATATGAAAGGCACACTGGAGCCTGAGTGTTGAATATGAAAGGCACACTGGAGCCTGAGTGTTGAATATGAAAGGCACACTGGAGCCTGAGTGTTGAATATGAAAGGCACACTGGAGCCTGAGCCTTGAATATGAAAGGCACACTGGAGCCTGAGTGTTGAATATGAAAGGCACACTGGAGCCTGAGTGTTGAATATGAAAGGCACACTGGAGCCTGAGTGTTGAATATGAAAGGCACACTGGAGCCTGAGTGTTGAATATGAAAGGCACACTGGAGCCTGAGTGTTGAATATGAAAGGCACGCTGGAGCCTGGGCGTTGAATATGAAAGGCACACTGGAGCCTGGGTGTTGAATATGAAAGGCACACTGGAGCCTGAGTCTTGAATATGAAAGGCACACTGGAGCCTGGGCGTTGAATATGAAAGGCACACTGGAGCCTGGGCGTTGAATATGAAAGGCACACTGGAGCCTGAGTGTTGAATATGAAAGGCACACTGGAGCCTGAGTCTTGAATATGAAAGGCACACTGGAGCCTGAGTCTTGAATATGAAAGGCACACTGGAGCCTGAGTCTTGAATATGAAAGGCACACTGGAGCCTGGGCGTTGAATATGAAAGGCACACTGGAGCCTGGGCGTTGAATATGAAAGGCACACTGGAGCCTGAGTGTTGAATATGAAAGGCACACTGGAGCCTGGGCGTTGAATATGAAAGGCACACTGGAGCCTGGGCGTTGAATATGAAAGGCACACTGGAGCCTGGGCGTTGAATATGAAAGGCACACTGGAGCCTGGGCGTTGAATATGAAAGGCACACTGGAGCCTGAGTGTTGAATATGAAAGGCACACTGGAGCCTGACTATTGTGAGTTCATAAGGTACTACTTAAATGTGAAGCCTACCTCTGAGATGGAGAAAGTTTTCTTTGAAAGTGGGTTTTAATGCCGATTTACATTTGAGTAATTTAGCAGACGTTCTTATGCTGATCGACTCAGGCTGTAAGTGCATACATTTATTTTGATACTTTTTCGTACTAGTCCCCTGTGGCACGTGCCATGCTCTACCAACTGAGCCAGTTGGACATTTTTACCCTTGTTTTGTTAGCAGTTCATTTTCTGGTACTGTTTCCACTGATATTACCCTGGTATTACATGTTTAGGTTATTGCTATGTGATTAGTATTATTTATTATCATGTCTTGTAAAAGTAACATCCAACCCTTTCTCTCCCAGTTCCACGGTGCGGGCGGTGAATAAGAACTTCTCCATCGTTTTCCTGTTCCCCATCTTCACCAGCCTCTTCTTCTTTCAACACAACAGGACTATGCCATCGTAGCTGGACCCATGGTGGTGCAGCTCAGAGGGGTCAGATGACTGATAACCTGAACATTAATGTCGTGTTGAGCAGGACACACCAACACTTTGCAACGGAAAATGAAAACGTGTTCTGTTAAGTTTGAGTAAATGTTTTCTCTCTATTGAACAAAACCCAAACCTTGGGCTTCTAGAACTGAACAGAAGGCCTGTAAAACAGATCTAGGCCTACAGACCTGAGAGAGATCTGCCCGTGGAGACATACGGCTCAGACTGAAATCCACTCAGGACAGGAGGAGCCTGATAAAACGTGAAATGGAAGTATTATGGGGAGGCCTCAGAACAGCATGGCTGTGGTTCTCTTCATTCACAAAGTATTGATCCTGAACTTTTTCCTATTTACTGCTTAGCCAGACAAGCAGAATGAATCTGAAATATCTGAAAAGAATGTTAGGTAATTTATTAGTTTATTTATTGTTCATTTGCAGCTGTTGACTCTCAGCTACTCCTATATTGATAAGGAATGTTTCAGATCAGGTTGAAGGGTGAAATGTGACGGGCTTGTTTGCATATTGGCCATTCCGCATATTCTAAATTAAACTGAACTGAAAACTATTACTTGGATCTTTAATGTGCTGTACTCTCTGTCTGGCTGTCTGTCTGTCTGGCTGGCTGTGTATCAGGCTGTCTTGTCTAGCTGGCTGCCTGTGTATCAGGCTGTCTGTCTGTCTTGTCTAGCTGGCTGGCTGTGTGTCTAGCTGTCTGTCTGGTCTAGCTGGCTGCCTGTGTATCAGGCTGTCTGTCTGTCTTGTCTAGCTGGCTGTGTGTCTTGCTGGCTGGCTGTGTATCAAGCTGTCTGTCTGTCTTGTCTAGCTGGCTGTGTGTCTTGCTGGCTGGCTGTGTATCAAGCTGTCTGTCTGTCTTGTCTAGCTGGCTGTGTGTCTTGCTGGCTGGCTGTGTATCAGGCTGTCTGTCTGTCTTGTCTAGCTGTCTGTCTGTCTTGCCTAGCTTGCTGTGTGTCAGGCTGGCTGTGTATCAGGCTGTTTGTCTGTCTGTCTGTCTGGCTGGCTGGCTGGCTGTGTATCAGGCTGTCTGTCTGTCTTGTCTAGCTGTCTGTCTGTCTTGCCTAGCTTGCTGTGTGTCAGGCTGGCTGTGTATCAGGCTGTTTGTCTGTCTGTCTATCTGGCTGGCTGGGCCACATATTCAGCAGCAGGTTTGCATTATACTGTCCAGTCCTTTCTTCAGCAGAACCAGACTGAGGCAGTTCTCATTCTGACTCACAGATCAGATCCTGAATGTTATACAATATGTCTACCCTCCTCCTCCTCCTCCACCTCCTCGCCGATGAGAGGTCTGCTGGATGTATCTGTGTGGACTAGTGTGTGTATAAGGTGTTAGTGTGTAGGAAGGCACTCCTCTGGTCTTGTCTGGATTCCCATCACTCAGGGGATTCAAGTGACCGACCAATCCTGCGTAAGGTCAAGGCTAGCCTTCAGTGGCGTAAATGACCACTGAAGTTAGTTTATAATGTCATTTTTCACACTATACAATGTGTAGAGTTATACTGTTGATTTAGAGTATATCTGGTGGTTTGATGTTACAAATAGGGGTTTTACATTTCAGTCTCTCAGTGTTGAACATGTTTCTGTCCTAGTCAGTGAATTTTGATTAGGCCCTTTGTCTTTTGTCGGCTCATCGCTTTAAGCTAAATATGAAGTTCCGTACTCCCTATCTATAGGACGGAGCAGTTCTATATGGGGGACTATGAGGTCCTATCGTGTTTGGTTCATAGACTCTTTACATGTAAACTATGCTATAGAAAATGATTTTAATACCTCAAAAGCAATGTCATGTCTCAAGCTTGTCTATCTCTCAGACAGCATGCTCACACTATACAGGCCCAGGATATCTATTATAATGTAGTACAGTTATCATGGATCTTTTCATTTGTGGCTTATCGTGTCTCTGTTCATGTCATGTTTCACCAGCACTGTAGTGAAAGACGCCCACAACAGAACCATATTCAGTCAACATTCTGATTTGAAGTAGTTACCATGTTTAGCCACATGGGGGCGCTAGATAGTAGAGCATGAACCAGAGCAAAATATAGACTTCATCAAATCACATTTATTTATAAAGCCTTTTTTACATCAGCAGTTGTCACAAAGTGTTTATACAGATACCCAGCCTAAAACCCCAAACAGCAAGCAGTGTCTCGCTCGCGCGCCCTCTCTCCCTGTCTCGCTCGCGCGCTCTCCCTCCCTGTCTCGCTCGCTCGCACGCTCTCTCCCTCCCTGTCTCGCTCGCTCGCACGCTCTCTCCCTCCCTGTCTCGCTCGCTCGCACGCTCTCTCCCTCCCTGTCTCGCTCGCTCGCTCTCCCTCCCTGTCTCGCTCGCTCGCTCTCCCTCCCTGTCTCGCTCGCTCGCTCTCCCTCCCTGTCTCGCTCGCTCGCTCTCCCTCCCTGTCTCGCTCGCTCGCTCTCCCTCCCTGTCTCGCTCGCTCGCTCTCCCTCCCTGTCTCGCTCGCTCGCTCTCCCTCCCTGTCTCGCTCGCTCGCTCTCCCTCCCTGTCTCGCTCGCTCGCTCTCACTCCCTGTCTCGCTCGCTCGCTCTCACTCCCTGTCTCGCTCGCTCGCTCTCACTCCCTGTCTCGCTCGCACGCGCTCTCTCCGTCTCGCTCGCTCGCACGCGCTCTCTCCCTCCCTGTCTCGCTCGCTCGCTCTCCCTCCCTGTCTCGCTCGCTCGCACGCGCTCTCTCCCTCCCTGTCTCGCTCGCTCGCTCTCCCTCCCTGTCTCGCTCGCTCGCTCTCCCTCCCTGTCTCGCTCGCTCTCCCTCCCTGTCTCGCTCGCTCTCCCTCCCTGTCTCGCTCGCTCTCCCTCCCTGTCTCGCTCGCTCGCTCGCTCTCCCTCCCTGTCTCGCTCGCTCGCTCGCTCTCCCTCCCTGTCTCGCTCGCTCGCTCGCTCTCCCTCCCTGTCTCGCTCGCTCGCTCGCTCTCCCTCCCTGTCTCGCTCGCTCGCTCGCTCTCCCTCCCTGTCTCGCTCGCTCGCTCTCTCTCCCTGTCTCGCTCGCGCGCTCTCTCTCCCTGTCTCGCTCGCGCGCTCTCTCTCCCTGTCTCGCTCGCGCGCTCTCTCTCCCTGTCTCGCTCGCGCGCTCTCTCTCCCTGTCTCGCTCGCGCGCCCTCTCTCCCTGTCTCGCTCGCGCGCCCTCTCTCCCTGTCTCGCTCGCACGCTCTCTCTCCCTCCCTCCCTGTCTCGCTCGCACGCTCTCTCTCCCTCCCTCCGTCTCGCTCGCACGCTCTCTCTCCCTCCCTCCCTGTCTCGCTCGCACGCTCTCTCTCCCTCCCTCCCTGTCTCGCTCGCACGCTCTCTCTCCCTCCCTCCCTGTCTCGCTCGCACGCTCTCTCTCCCTCCCTCCCTGTCTCTCTCGCTCGCTCTCCCCCCTGTATCGCACGCTCTCTCTCCCTCCCTGTCTCGCTCGCTCGCTCTCCCTCCCTGTCTCGCTCGCTCGCTCTCCCTCCCTGTCTCGCTCGCTCGCTCTCCCTCCCTGTCTCGCTCGCTCGCTCTCCCTCCCTGTCTCGCTCGCTCGCTCTCCCTCCCTGTCTCGCTCGCTCGCTCTCCCTCCCTGTCTCGCTCGCTCTCCCTCCCTGTCTCGCTCGCTCGCTCTACCTCCCTGTCTCGCTCGCTCGCTCTACCTCCCTGTCTCGCTCGCTCGCTCTCCCTCCCTGTCTCGCTCGCTCGCTCTCCCTCCCTGTCTCGCTCGCTCGCTCTCCCTCCCTGTCTCGCTCGCTCGCTCTCCCTCCCTGTCTCGCTCGCTCTCCCTCCCTGTCTCGCTCGCTCTCCCTCCCTGTCTCGCTCGCTCTCCCTCCCTGTCTCGCTCGCTCTCCCTCCCTGTCTCGCTCGCTCTCTCTCCCTGTCTCGCTCTCTCCCTGTCTCGCTCGCTCGCTCTCTCTCCCTGTCTCGCTCGCTCGCTCTCTCTCCCTGTCTCGCTCGCTCGCTCTCTCTCCCTGTCTCGCTCGCGCGCTCTCTCTCCCTGTCTCGCTCGCGCGCTCTCTCTCCCTGTCTCGCTCGCTCGCTCTCTCTCCCTGTCTCGCTCGCTCGCCCTCTCTCCCTGTCTCGCTCGCGCGCCCTCTCTCCCTGTCTCGCTCGCGCGCCCTCTCTCCCTGTCTCGCTCGCGCGCCCTCTCTCCCTGTCTCGCTCGCGCGCCCTCTCTCCCTGTCTCGCTCGCGCGCCCTCTCTCCCTGTCTCGCTCGCGCGCTCTCCCTCCCTGTCTCGCTCGCTCGCACGCTCTCTCCCTCCCTGTCTCGCTCGCTCGCACGCTCTCTCCCTCCCTGTCTCGCTCGCTCGCACGCTCTCTCCCTCCCTGTCTCGCTCGCTCGCTCTCCCTCCCTGTCTCGCTCGCTCGCTCTCCCTCCCTGTCTCGCTCGCTCGCTCTCCCTCCCTGTCTCGCTCGCTCGCTCTCCCTCCCTGTCTCGCTCGCTCGCTCTCCCTCCCTGTCTCGCTCGCTCGCTCTCACTCCCTGTCTCGCTCGCTCGCTCTCACTCCCTGTCTCGCTTGCACGCGCTCTCTCCGTCTCGCTCGCTCGCACGCGCTCTCTCCCTCCCTGTCTCGCTCGCTCGCTCTCCCTCCCTGTCTCGCTCGCTCTCCCTCCCTGTCTCGCTCGCTCGCTCTCCCTCCCTGTCTCGCTCGCTCGCTCTCCCTCCCTGACTCGCTCGCTCGCTCTCCCTCCCTGTCTCGCTCGCTCTCCCTCCCTGTCTCGCTCGCTCTCCCTCCCTGTCTCGCTCGCTCGCTCCCTGTCTCGCTCGCTCGCTCTCCCTCCCTGTCTCGCTCGCTCGCTCTCCCTCCCTGTCTCGCTCGCTCTCCCTCCCTGTCTCGCTCGCTCGCTCGCTCCCTGTCTCGCTCGCTCGCTCGCTCCCTGTCTCGCTCGCTCGCTCGCTCCCTGTCTCGCTCGCTCTCCCTCCCTGGATCGCTCGCTCGCTCTCTCTCCCTGTCTCGCTCGCTCGCTCTCTCTCCCTGGATCGCTCGCGCGCTCTCTCTCCCTGTCTCACTCGCGCGCTCTCTCTCTCCGTCTCGCTCGCTCGCACGCGCTCTCTCCCTCCCTGTCTCGCTTGCTCGCCCTCTCTCCCTGTCTCGCTCGCGCGCCCTCTCTCCCTGTCTCGCTCGCGCGCCCTCTCTCCCTGTCTCGCTCGCGCGCCCTCTCTCCCTGTCTCGCTCGCGCGCCCTCTCTCCCTGTCTCGCTCGCGCGCCCTCTCTCCCTGTCTCGCTCGCGCGCTCTCCCTCCCTGTCTCGCTCGCTCGCACGCTCTCTCCCTCCCTGTCTCGCTCGCTCGCACGCTCTCTCCCTCCCTGTCTCGCTCGCTCGCACGCTCTCTCCCTCCCTGTCTCGCTCGCTCGCTCTCCCTCCCTGTCTCGCTCGCTCGCTCTCCCTCCCTGTCTCGCTCGCTCGCTCTCCCTCCCTGTCTCGCTCGCTCGCTCTCCCTCCCTGTCTCGCTCGCTCGCTCTCCCTCCCTGTCTCGCTCGCTCGCTCTCACTCCCTGTCTCGCTCGCTCGCTCTCACTCCCTGTCTCGCTTGCACGCGCTCTCTCCGTCTCGCTCGCTCGCACGCGCTCTCTCCCTCCCTGTCTCGCTCGCTCGCTCTCCCTCCCTGTCTCGCTCGCTCTCTCTCCCTGTCTCGCTCGCTCGCACGCGCTCTCTCTCCCTGTCTCGCTCGCTCGCACGCGCTCTCTCTCCCTGTCTCGCTCGCTCGCACGCGCTCTCTCCGTCTCGCTCGCTCGCACGCGCTCTCTCCCTCCCTGTCTCGCTCGCTCGCTCTCCCTCCCTGTCTCGCTCGCTCTCCCTCCCTGTCTCGCTCGCTCTCCCTCCCTGTCTCGCTCGCTCTCCCTCCCTGTCTCGCTCGCTCGCTCGCTCGCTCCCTGTCTCGCTCGCTCGCTCTCCCTCCCTGTCTCGCTCGCTCGCTCTCTCTCCCTGTCTCGCTCGCTCGCTCTCTCTCCCTGTCTCGCTCGCGCGCTCTCTCTCCCTGTCTCGCTCGCGCGCTCTCTCTCCCTGTCTCGCTCGCGCGCTCTCTCTCTCCGTCTCGCTCGCTCGCACGCGCTCTCTCCCTCCCTGTCTCGCTCGCTCGCACGCTCTCTCCCTCCCTTTCTCGCTCGCTCGCTCGCACGCTCTCTCCCTCCCTTTCTCGCTCGCTCGCTCTCCCTCCCTGTCTCGCTCGCTCGCTCTCCCTCCCTGTCTCGCTCGCTCGCTCTCCCTCCCTCCCTGTCTCGCTCGCTCTCCCTCCCTCCCTGTCTCGCTCGCTCTCCCTCCCTCCCTGTCTCGCTCGCTCGCTCTCCCTCCCTGTCTCGCTCGCTCTCCCTCCCTCCCTGTCTCGCTCGCTCTCCCTCCCTGTCTCGCTCGCTCGCTCTCCCTCCCTGTCTCGCTCGCTCGCTCTCCCTCCCTGTCTCGCTCGCTCGCTCTCCCTCGCTGTCTCGCTCGCTCTCCCTCCCTGTCTGGCTCGCTCTCCCTCCCTGTCTCGCTCGCTCGCTCTCACTCCCTGTCTCGCTCGCTCGCACGCGCTCTCTCCCTCCCTGTCTCGCTCGCTCGCTCTCCCTCCCTGTCTCGCTTGCTCGCTCTCCCTCCCTGTCTCGCTCGCTCGCTCTCCCTCCCTGTCTCACTCGCTCGCTCGCTCTCCCTCCCTGTCTCGCTCGCTCTCCCTCCCTGTCTCGCTCGCTCGCTCGCTCTCCCTCCCTGTCTCGCTCGCTCGCTCGCTCTCCCTCCCTGTCTCGCTCGCTCGCTCTCCCTCCCTGTCTCGCTCGCTCGCTCGCTCTCTCTCCCTGTCTCGCTCGCTCTAACTCCCTGTCTCGCTCGCTCGCTCGCTCTCCCTCCCTGTCTCGCTCGCTCTAACTCCCTCGCTCGCTCGCTCTCCCTCCCTCGCTCGCTCGCTCTCCCTCCCTGTCTCGCTCGCTCTCCCTCCCTGTCTCGCTCGCTCTCCCTCCCTGTCTCGCTCGCTCTCCCTCCGTGTCTCGCTCGCTCTCCCTCCCTGTCTCGCTCGCTCCCTGTCTCGCTCGCTCGCTCTCCCTCCCTGGATCGCTCGCTCTCCCTCCCTGTCTCGCTCGCTCTCTCTCCCTCCCTGTCTCGCTCGCTCTCTCTCCCTCCCTGTCTCGCTCGCTCTCTCTCCCTCCCTGTCTCGCACGCTCTCTCTCCCTCCCTCCCTGTCTCGCTCGCACGCTCTCTCTCCCTCCCTCCCTGTCTCGCTCGCTCGCACGCTCTCTCTCCCTCCCTCCCTGTCTCGCACGCTCTCTCTCCCTCCCTCCATGTCTCGCTCGCTCGCTCTCCCTCCCTGTCTCGCTCGCTCGCTCTCCCTCCCTGTCTCGCTCGCTCGCGCTCTCTCTCCCTGTCTCGCTCGCACGCGCTCTCTCTCCGTCTCGCTCGCTCGCACGCGCTCTCTCTCCGTCTCGCTCGCTCGCACGCGCTCTCTCTCCGTCTCGCTCGCTCGCACGCTCTCTCCCTCCCTTTCTCTCTCGCACGCTCTCTCCCTCCCTTTCTCTCTCGCTCGCTCTCCCTCCCTGTCTCGCTCGCTCTCCCTCCCTGTCTCGCTCGCTCTCCCTCCCTGTCTCGCTCGCTCGCTCTCCCTCCCTGTCTCGCTCGCTCTCCCTCCCTGTCTCGCTCGCTCTCTCTCCCTGTCTCGCTCGCTCGCACGCGCTCTCTCTCCCTGTCTCGCTAGCTCGCACGCGCTCTCTCTCCGTCTCGCTCGCTCGCACGCGCTCTCTCCCTCCCTGTCTCGCTCGCTCGCACGCGTTCTCTCCCTCCCTGTCTCCCTCGCACGCTCTCTCCCTCCCTTGCTCGCTCGCTCTCCCTCCCTGTCTCGCTCGCTCGCTCTCCCTCCCTGTCTCGCTCGCTCGCTCTCCCTCCGTGTCTCGCTCGCTCGCTCTCCCTCCCTGTCTCGCTCGCTCGCTCTCCCTCCCTGTCTCGCTCGCTCGCTCTCCCTCCCTGTCTCGCTCGCTCGCTCTCCCTCCCTGTCTCGCTCGCGCGCTCTCCCTCCCTGTCTCGCTCGCGCGCTCTCTCTCCCTGTCTCGCTCGCGCGCTCTCTCTCTCCGTCTCGCTCGCACGCGCTCTCTCCCTCCCTGTCTCGCTCGCTCGCACGCTCTCTCCCTCCCTTTCTCGCTCGCTCTCCCTCCCTCCCTGTCTCGCTCGCTCGCTCTCCCTCCCTCCCTGTCTCGCTCGCTCGCTCTCCCTCCCTGTCTCGCTCGCTCTCCCTCCCTCCCTGTCTCGCTCGCTCGCTCTCCCTCCCTGTCTCGCTCGCTCGCTCTCCCTCCCTGTCTCGCTCGCTCGCTCTCCCTCCCTGTCTCGCTCGCTCTCCCTCCCTGTCTCGCTCGCTCGCTCTCTCTCGCTGTCTCGCTCGCTCTAACTCCCTGTCTCGCTCGCTCTAACTCCCTGTCTCGCTCGCTCGCTCGCTCTCCCTCCCTGTCTCGCTCGCTCTAACTCCCTGTCTCGCTCGCTCGCTCGCTCTCCCTCCCTGTCTCGCTCGCTCTCCCTCCCTGTCTCGCTCGCTCTCCCTCCCTGTCTCGCTCGCTCCCTGTCTCGCTCGCTCGCTCTCCCTCCCTGTCTCGCTCGCTCTCCCTCCCTGTCTCGCTCGCTCTCCCTCCCTGTCTCACTCGCTCTCCCTCCCTGTCTCGCTCGCTCCCTGTCTCGCTCGCTCGCTCTCCCTCCCTGGATCGCTCGCTCTCCTTCCCTGTCTCGCTCGCTCTCTCTCCCTCCCTGTCTCGCACGCTCTCTCTCCCTCCCTGTCTCGCTCGCTCGCTCTCCCTCCCTGGATCGCTCGCTCGCTCTCTCTCCCTGTCTCGCTCGCTCGCTCTCTCTCCCTGGATCGCTCGCGCGCTCTCTCTCTCCGTCTCGCTCGCTCGCACGCGCTCTCTCCCTCCCTGTCTCGCTCGCTTGCACGCTCTCTCCCTCCCTTTCTCGCTCGCTCGCTCTCCCTCCCTGTCTCGCTCGCTCGCTCTCCCTCCCTGTCTCGCTCGCTCGCTCTCCCTCCCTGTCTCGCTCGCTCGCTCTCCCTCCCTGTCTCGCTCGCTCGCTCTCCCTCCTTGTCTCGCTCGCTCGCGCTCGCTCTCTCTCCCTTTCTCGCTCGCTCGCACGCGCTCTCAATCCCTGTCTCGCTCGCTCGCACGCGCTCTCTCTCCCTGTCTCGCTCGCTCGCACGCGCTCTCTCCGTCTCGCTCGCTCGCACGCGCTCTCTCCCTCCCTGTCTCGCTCGCTTGCACGCTCTCTCCCTCCCTTTCTCGCTCGCTCGCTCTCCCTCCCTGTCTCGCTCGCTCGCTCTCCCTCCCTGTCTCGCTCGCTCGCTCTCCCTCCCTGTCTCGCTCGCTCGCTCTCCCTCCCTGTCTCGCTCGCTCGCTCTCCCTCCTTGTCTCGCTCGCTCGCGCTCGCTCTCTCTCCCTTTCTCGCTCGCTCGCACGCGCTCTCAATCCCTGTCTCGCTCGCTCGCACGCGCTCTCTCTCCCTGTCTCGCTCGCTCGCACGCGCTCTCTCCGTCTCGCTCGCTCGCACGCGCTCTCTCCCTCCCTGTCTCGCTCGTCCGCTCTCCCTCCCTGTCTCGCTCGCTCGCTCTCTCTCCCTGTCTCGCTCGCTCGCTCTCTCTCCCTGTCTCGCTCGCTCGCTCTCTCTCCCTGTCTCGCTCGCGCGCTCTCTCTCCCTGTCTCGCTCGCGCGCTCTCTCTCCCTGTCTCGCTCGCGCGCTCTCTCTCCCTGTCTCGCTCGTGCGCTCTCTCTCTCCGTCTCGCTCGCTCGCACGCGCTCTCTCCCTCCCTGTCTCGCTCGCTCGCACGCTCTCTCCCTCCCTTTCTCGCTCGCTCGCTCTCCCTGCCTGTCGCTCGCTCGCTCGCTCTCCCTCCCTGTCTCGCTCGCTCGCTCTCCCTCCCTGTCTCGCTCGCTCGCTCTCCCTCCCTGTCTCGCTCGCTCGCTCTCCCTCCCTGTCTCGCTCGCTCTCCCTCGCTGTCTCGCTCGCTCTCCCTCCCTGTCTCGCTCGCTCTCTCTCCCTGTCTCGCTCGCTCGCACGCGCTCTCTCTCCCTGTCTCGCTCGCTCGCACGCGCTCTCTCTCCCTGTCTCGCTCGCTCGCACCCGCTCTCTCCGTCTCGCTCGCTCGCACGCGCTCTCTCCCTCCCTGTCTCGTTCGCTCGCTCTCCCTCCCTGTCTCGCTCGCTCGCTCGCTCTCCCTCCCTGTCTCGCTCGCTCGCGCTCCCTCCCTGTCTCGCTCGCTCGCGCTCCCTCCCTGTCTCGCTCGCTCGCTCGCTCTCCCTCCCTGTCTCTCTCGCTCGCTCGCTCTCCCTCCCTGTCTCGCTCGCTCGCTCGCTCTCTCTCCCTGTCTCGCTCGCTCTAACTCCCTGTCTCGCTCGCTCGCTCGCTCTCCCTCCCTGTCTCGCTCGCTCTCCCTCCCTGTCTCGCTCGCTCTCCCTCCCTGTCTCGCTCGCTCCCTGTCTCGCTCGCTCGCTCTCCCTCCCTGGATCGCTCGCTCTCCCTCCCTGGATCGCTCGCTCTCCCTCCCTGTCTCGCTCGCTCTCTCTCCCTCCCTGTCTCGCTCGCTCTCTCTCCCTCCCTGTCTCGCACGCTCTCTCTCCCTCCCTGTCTCGCTCGCACGCTCTCTCTCCCTCCCTCCCTGTCTCGCTCGCACGCTCTCTCTCCCTCCCTCCCTGTCTCGATCGCACGCTCTCTCTCCCTCCCTCCCTGTCTCGCTCGCACGCTCTCTCTCCCTCCCTGTCTCGCTCGCACGCTCTCTCTCCCTCCCTCCCTGTCTCGCTCGCACGCTCTCTCTCCCTCCCTCCCTGTCTCGATCGCACGCTCTCTCTCCCTCCCTCCCTGTCTCGCTCGCACGCTCTCTCTCCCTCCCTCCCTGTCTCGCTCGCTCGCCCTCCCCCCCGGTCTCGCACGCTCTCTCTCCCTCCCTGTCTCGCACGCTCTCTCTCCCTCCCTGTCTCGCACGCTCTCTCTCCCTCCCTGTCTCGCTCGCTCGCTCTCCCTCCCTGTCTCGCTCGCTCGCTCCCTGTCTCGCTCGCTCGCTCCCTGTCTCGCTCGCTCGCTCTCCCTCCCTGTCTCGCTCGCTCGCTCTCCCTCCCTGTCTCGCTCGCTCGCTCCCTGTCTCGCTCGCTCCCTCCCTGTCTCGCTCGCTCGCTCTCCCTCCCTGTCTCGCTCGCTCTCTCTCCCTCCCTGTCTCGCACGCTCTCTCTCCCTCCCTCCCTGTCTCGCTCGCACGCTCTCTCTCCCTCCCTCCCTGTCTCGCTCGCACGCTCTCTCTCCCTCCCTCCCTGTCTCGCTCGCACGCTCTCTCTCCCTCCCTCCCTGTCTCGCTCGCTCGCTCGCTCTCTCTCCCTGTCTCGCTCGCTCTAACTCCCTGTCTCGCTCGCTCGCTCGCTCTCCCTCCCTGTCTCGCTCGCTCTAACTCCCTGTCTCGCTCGCTCGCTCTCCCTCCCTGTCTCGCTCGCTCTCCCTCCCTGTCTCGCTCGCTCTCCCTCCCTGTCTCGCTCGCTCTCCCTCCCTGTCTCGCTCGCTCCCTGTCTCGCTCGCTCGCTCTCCCTCCCTGGATCGCTCGCTCTCCCTCCCTGGATCGCTCGCTCTCCCTCCCTGTCTCGCTCGCTCTCTCTCCCTCCCTGTCTCGCTCGCTCTCTCTCCCTCCCTGTCTCGCTCGCTCTCTCTCCCTCCCTGTCTCGCACGCTCTCTCTCCCTCCCTGTCTCGCACGCTCTCTCTCCCTCCCTGTCTCGCACGCTCTCTCTCCCTCCCTGTCTCGCTCGCACGCTCTCTCTCCCTCCCTCCCTGTCTCGCTCGCACGCTCTCTCTCCCTCCCTCCCTGTCTCGCTCGCACGCTCTCTCTCCCTCCCTCCCTGTCTCGCTCGCTCGCTCTCCCTCCCTGGATCACTCGCTCGCTCGCTCTCCCTCCCTGTCTCGCTCGCTCGCTCTCCCTCCCTGTCTCGCTCGCTCTCTCTCCCTCCCTGTCTCGCTCGCTCTCTCTCCCTCCCTGTCTCGCACGCTCTCTCTCCCTCCCTGTCTCGCTCGCACGCTCTCTCTCCCTCCCTCCCTGTCTCGCTCGCACGCTCTCTCTCCCTCCCTCCCTGTCTCGCTCGCACGCTCTCTCTCCCTCCCTCCCTGTCTCGCTCGCTCGCCCTCCCCCCCTGTCTCGCACGCTCTCTCTCCCTCCCTGTCTCGCTCGCTCGCTCTCCCTCCCTGTCTCGCTCGCTCGCTCTCCCTCCCTGTCTCGCTCGCTCGCTCTCCCTCCCTGTCTCGCTCGCTCGCTCTCCCTCCCTGTCTCGCTCGCTCGCTCTCCCTCCCTGTCTCGCTCGCTCGCTCTCCCTCCCTGTCTCGCTCGCTCGCTCTCCCTCCCTGTCTCGCTCGCTCGCTCCCTGTCTCGCTCGCTCGCTCTCCCTCCCTGGATCACTCGCTCGCTCGCTCTCCCTCCCTGGATCACTCGCTCGCTCGCTCTCCCTCCCTGTCTCGCTCGCTCTCTCTCCCTCCCTGTCTCGCACGCTCTCTCTCCCTCCCTGTCTCGCTCGCACGCTCTCTCTCCCTCCCTGTCTCGCTCGCTCGCTCTCCCCCCTGTCTCGCTCGCTCTCCCCCACTGTCTCGCACGCTCTCTCTCCCTACCTGTCTCGCTCGCTCGCTCGCTCTCCCCCCCTGTCTCGCACGCTCTCTCTCCCTCCTTGTCTCGCACGCTCTCTCTCCCTCCCTGTCTCGCACGCTCTCTCTCCCTCCCTGTCTCGCACGCTCTCTCTCCCTCCCTGTCTCGCTCGCTCTCTCTCCCTCCCTGTCTCGCTCGCTCTCTCTCCCTCCCTGTCTCGCTCGCTCGCTCTCTCTCCCTCCCTGTCTCGCTCGCTCGCTCTCTCTCCCTCCCTGTCTCGCTCGCTCGCTCTCTCTCCCTCCCTGTCTCGCTCGCTCGCTCTCCCTCCCTCCCTCGCTCTCGCTCGCTCGCTCGCTCGCTCGCTCTCCCTCCCTGTCTCGCTCGCTCGCTCTCCCTCCCTGTCTCGCTCGCTCGCTCTCCCTCCCTGTCTCGCTCGCTCGCTCTCCCTCCCTGTCTCGCTCGCTCGCCCTCCCTGGCTCGCTCGCTCTCCCTCCCTGTCTCGCTTGCTCGCACGCGCTCTCTCTCCCTGTCTCGCTCGCTCGCACGCGCTCTCTCCCTGTCTCGCTCGCTCGCACGCGCTCTCTCTCCGTCTCGCTCGCTCGCACGCGCTCTCTCCCTCCCTGTCTCGCTCGCACGCTCTCTCCCTCCCTTTCTCGCTCGCTCGCTCTCCCTCCCTGTCTCGCTCGCTCTCCCTCCCTGTCTCGCTCGCTCTCCCTCCCTGTCTCGCTCGCTCTCCCTCCCTGGCTCGCTCGCTCGCTCTCCCTCCCTGTCTCGCTCGCTCGCTCTCCCTCCCTGTCTCGCTCGCTCTCTCTCCCTGTCTCGCTCGCTCGCACGCGCTCTCTCTCCCTGTCTCGCTAGCTCGCACGCGCTCTCTCTCCCTGTCTCGCTCGCTCGCACGCGCTCTCTCTCCGTCTCGCTCGCTCGCACGCGCTCTCTCCCTCCCTGTCTCCCTCGCACGCTCTCTCCCTCCCTTGCTCGCTCGCTCGCTCTCCCTCCCTGTCTCGCTCGCTCGCTCTCCCTCCCTGTCTCGCTCGCTCGCTCTCCCTCCCTGTCTCGCTCGCTCGCTCTCCCTCCCTGTCTCGCTCGCTCGCTCTCCCTCCGTGTCTCGCTCGCTCGCTCTCCCTCCCTGTCTCGCTCGCTCGCTCTCCCTCCCTGTCTCGCTCGCTCGCTCTCCCTCCGTCTCGCTCGCTCGCACGCGCTCTCTCCCTCCCTGTCTCGCTCGCTCGCTCTCCCTCCCTTTCTCGCTCGCTCGCTCTCCCTCCCTGTCTCGCTCGCTCGCTCTCCCTCCCTGTCTCGCTCGCTCTCCCTCCCTGTCTCGCTCGCTCGCTCTCCCTCCCTGTCTCGCTCGCTCGCTCTCCCTCCCTGTCTCGCTCGCTCTCTCTCCCTCCCTGTCTCGCTCGCTCGCCCTCCCTGGCTCGCTCGCTCTCCCTCCCTGTCTCGCTCGCTCGCTCTCCCTCCCTGTCTCGCTCGCTCGCTCTCCCTCCCTGTCTCGCTCGCTCGCTCTCCCTCCCTGTCTCGCTCGCTCGCTCTCCCTCCCTGTCTCGCTCGCTCGCTCTCCCTCCCTGTCTCGCTCGCTCGCTCTCCCTCCCTGTCTCGCTCGCTCGCTCTCCCTCCCTGTCTCGCTCGCTCGCTCTCCCTCCCTGTCTCGCTCGCTCGCTCTCCCTGTCTCGCTCGCACGCTCTCTCTCCCTCCCTCCCTGTCTCGCTCGCTCGCCCTCCCCCCCTGTCTCGCACGCTCTCTCTCCCTCCCTGTCTCGCTCGCTCGCTCTCCCTCCCTGTCTCGCTCGCTCGCTCTCCCTCCCTGGCTCGCTCGCTCGCTCTCCCTCCCTGTCTCGCTCGCTCGCTCTCCCTCCCTGTCTCGCTCGCTCGCTCTCCCTCCCTGTCTCGCTCGCTCGCTCTCCCTCCCTGTCTCGCTCGCTCGCTCTCCCTCCCTGTCTCGCTCGCTCTCCCTCCCTGTCTCGCTCGCTCTCTCTCCCTCCCTTTCTCGCACGCTCTCTCTCCCTCCCTGTCTCGCACGCTCTCTCTCCCTCCCTGTCTCGCTCGCACGCTCTCTCTCCCTCCCTGTCTCGCTCGCTCGCTCTCCCCCCTGTCTCGCTCGCTCTCCCCCCGTCTCGCACGCTCTCTCTCCCTCCCTGTCTCGCTCGCTCGCTCGCTCTCCCCCCCTGTCTCGCACGCTCTCTCTCCCTCCCTGTCTCGCACGCTCTCTCTCCCTCCCTGTCTCGCTCGCTCTCTCTCCCTCCCTGTCTCGCTCGCTCTCTCTCCCTCCCTGTCTCGCTCGCTCGCTCTCTCTCCCTCCCTGTCTCGCTCGCTCGCTCTCTCTCCCTCCCTGTCTCGCTCGCTCTCTCTCCCTCCCTGTCTCGCTCGCTCGCTCTCCCTCCCTGTCTCGCTCGCTCGCTCTCCCTCCCTGTCTCGCTCGCTCGCTCTCCCTCCCTGTCTCGCTCGCTCGCTCTCCCTCCCTGTCTCGCTCGCTCTCCCTCCCTGTCTCGCTCGCTCTCCCTCCCTGTCTCGCTCGCTCGCTCTCCCTCCCTGTCTCGCTCGCTCTCCCTCCCTGTCTCGCTCGCTCTCCCTCCCTGTCTCGCTCGCTCTCCCTCCCTGTCTCGCTCGCTCGCTCGCTCTCCCTCCCTGTCTCGCTCGCTCGCTCTCCCTCCCTGTCTCGCTCGCTCTCCCTCCCTGTCTCGCTCGCTCGCACGCGCTCTCTCTCCCTGTCTCGCTCTCTCTCCCTGTCTCGCTCGCTCGCACACGCTCTCTCTCCCTGTCTCGCTCGCTCGCACGCGCTCTCTCTCCCTGTCTCGCTCTCTCGCACGCGCTCTCTCTCCCTGTCTCGCTCGCTCGCACGCGCTCTCTCCCTATCTCGCTCGCTCGCACGCGCTCTCTCCCTGTCTCGCTCGCTCGCACGCGCTCTCTCTCCGTCTCGCTCGCTCGCACGCGCACTCTCCCTCCCTGTCTCGCTCGCACGCTCTCTCCCTCCCTTTCTCGCTCGCTCGCTCTCCCTCCCTTTCTCGCTCGCTCGCTCTCCCTCCCTGTCTCGCTCGCTCTCCCTCCCTGTCTCGCTCGCTCTCCCTCCCTGTCTCGCTCGCTCGCTCTCCCTCCTGTCTCGCTCGCTCGCTCTCCCTCCCTGTCTCGCTCGCTCGCTCTCCCTCCCTGTCTCGCTCGCTCGCTCTCCCTCCCTGTCTCGCTCGCTCGCTCTCCCTCCCTGTCTCGCTCGCTCGCTCTCCCTCCCTGTCTCGCTCGCTCGCTCGCTCTCCCTCCCTGTCTCGCTCGCTCGCTCTCCCTCCCTGTCTCGCTCGCTCGCTCGCTCTCCCTCCCTGTCTCGCTCGCTCGCTCGCTCTCCCTCCCTGTCTCGCTCGCTCGCTCGCTCGCTCGCTCTCTCCCTGTCTCGCTCGCTCTAACTCCCTGTCTCGCTCGCTCGCTCGCTCTCCCTCCCTGTCTCGCTCGCTCTAACTCCCTGTCTCGCTCGCTCTCCCTCCCTGTCTCGCTCGCTCTCCCTCCCTGTCTCGCTCGCTCTCCCTCCCTGTCTCGCTCGCTCCCTGTCTCGCTCGCTCGCTCTCCCTCCCTGGATCGCTCGCTCTCCCTCCCTGTCTCGCTCGCTCTCTCTCCCTCCCTGTCTCGCTCGCTCTCTCTCCCTCCCTGTCTCGCTCTCTCTCTCTCCCTCCCTGTCTCGCACGCTCTCTCTCCCTCCCTGTCTCGCTCGCTCGCACGCTCTCTCTCCCTCCCTCCCTGTCTCGCTCGCACGCTCTCTCTCCCTCCCTCCCTGTCTCGCTCGCACGCTCTCTCTCCCTCCCTCCCTGTCTCGCTCGCTCGCCCTCCCCCCCTGTCTCGCACGCTCTCTCTCCCTCCCTGTCTCGCTCGCTCGCTCTCCCTCCCTGTCTCGCTCGCTCGCTCTCCCTCCCTGTCTCGCTCGCACGCTCTCTCCCTCCCTTTCTCGCTCGCTCGCTCTCCCTCCCTTTCTCGCTCGCTCGCTCTCCCTCCCTGTCTCGCTCGCTCTCCCTCCCTGTCTCGCTCGCTCTCCCTCCCTGTCTCGCTCGCTCGCTCTCCCTCCCTGTCTCGCTCGCTCGCTCTCCCTCCCTGTCTCGCTCGCTCGCTCGCTCTCCCTCCCTGTCTCGCTCGCTCGCTCGCTCTCCCTCCCTGTCTCGCTCGCTCGCTCGCTCTCCCTCCCTGTCTCGCTCGCTCGCTCGCTCTCCCTCCCTGTCTCGCTCGCTTCGCTCGCTCTCCCTCCCTGTCTCGCTCGCTCGCTCGCTCTCCCTCCCTGTCTCGCTCGCTCGCTCGCTCTCCCTCCCTGTCTCGCTCGCTCGCTCGCTCTCCCTCCCTGTCTCGCTCGCTCGCTCGCTCTCCCTCCCTGTCTCGCTCGCTCGCTCGCTCTCCCTCCCTGTCTCGCTCGCTCGCTCGCTCTCCCTCCCTGTCTCGCTCGCTCGCTCGCTCTCCCTCCCTGTCTCGCTCGCTCGCTCGCTCTCCCTCCCTGTCTCGCTCGCTCGCTCGCTCTCCCTCCCTGTCTCGCTCGCTCGCTCGCTCTCCCTCCCTGTCTCGGTCTCCCTCCCTGTCTCGCTCGCTCGCTCGCTCTCCCTCCCTGTCTCGCTCGCTCGCTCGCTCTCCCTCCCTGTCTCGCTCGCTCGCTCTCCCTCCCTGTCTCGCTCGCTCGCTCGCTCTCCCTCCCTGTCTCGCTCGCTCGCTCGCTCTCCCTCCCTGTCTCGCTCGCTCGCTCGCTCTCCCTCCCTGTCTCGCTCGCTCGCTCGCTCTCCCTCCCTGTCTCGCTCGCTCGCTCGCTCTCCCTCCCTGGCTCGCTCGCTCGCTCGCTCTCCCTCCCTGGCTCGCTCGCTCGCTCGCTCTCCCTCCCTGTCTCGCTCGCTCGCTCTCCCTCCCTGTCTCGCTCGCTCGCTCTCCCTCCCTGTCTCGCTCGCTCGCTCTCCCTCCCTGTCTCGCTCGCTCTCTCTCCCTCCCTGTCTCGCTCGCTCGCCCTCCCTGGCTCGCTCGATCTCCCTCCCTGTCTCGCTCGCTCGCACGCGCTCTCTCTCCCTGTCTCGCTCGCTCGCACGCGCTCTCTCTCCCTGTCTCGCTCGCTCGCACGCGCTCTCTCTCCCTGTCTCGCTCGCTCGCACGCGCTCTCTCCCTGTCTCGCTCGCACGCGCTCTCTCTCCGTCTCGCTCGCTCGCTCGCTCTCCCTCCCTGTCTCGCTCGCTCGCTCTCCCTCCCTGTCTCGCTCGCTCGCTCTCCCTCCCTGTCTCGCTCGCTCGCTCTCCCTCCCTGTCTCGCTCGCTCGCTCTCCCTCCCTGTCTCGCTCGCTCGCTCTCCCTCCCTGTCTCGCTCGCTCGCTCGCTCTCCCTCCCTGTCTCGCTCGCTCGCTCGCTCTCCCTCCCTGTCTCGCTCGCTCTCCCTCCCTGGCTCGCTCGCTCGCACGCGCTCTCTCTCCCTGTCTCGCTAACTCGCACGCGCTCTCTCTCCCCGTCTCGCTCGCTCGCACGCGCTCTCTCCCCGTCTCGCTCGCTCGCACGCGCTCTCTCTCCGTCTCGCTCGCACGCGCTCTCTCCCTCCCTGTCTCGCTCGCACGCTCTCTCCCTCCCTGTCTCGCTCGCTCTCCCTCCCTGTCTCGCTCGCTCGCTCTCCCTCCCTGTCTCGCTCGCTCTCCCTCCCTGTCTCGCTCGCTCTCTCTCCCTGTCTCGCTCGCTCGCACGCGCTCTCTCTCCCTGTCTCGCTAGCTCGCACGCGCTCTCTCTCCCTGTCTCGCTCGCTCGCACGCGCTCTCTCCCTCCCTGTCTCGCTCGCTCGCCCGCCTCTCTCCCGTCTCGCTCGCTACGCGCTCTCTCTCCGTCTCGCTCGCTCGCACGCGGTCTCTCCCTGTCTCGCTCGCTCGCACGCGCTCTCTCTCCCTCTCTGTCTCCCTCGCACGCGCTCTCTCCCTCCCTGTGCTCGCTCGCTCGCTCTCCCTCCCTGTCTCGCTCGCTCGCTCTCCCTCCCTGTCTCGCTCGCTCGCTCTCCCTCCCTGTCTCGCTCGCTCGCTCTCCCTCCCTGTCTCGCTCGCTCGCTCTCCCTCCCTGTCTCGCTCGCTCGCGCTCGCTCTCTCTCCCTGTCTCGCTCGCTCGCTCGCTCTCCCTGCTCGCTCGCGCTGCTCTCGCTCCCTGTCTCGCTCGCGCGCTCTCTCTCTCCGTCTCGCTCGCTCGCACGCGCTCTCTCCCTCCCTGTCTCGCTCGCTCGCTTCTCCCTCCCTGTCTCGCTCGCTCGCTCTCCCTCCCTGTCTCGCTCGCTCGCTCTCCCTCCCTGTCTCGCTCGCTCGCTCGCTCTCCTCCCTGTCTCGCTCGCTCGCTCTCCCTCCCTGTCTCGCTCGCTCGCTCTCTCTCCCTGTCTCGCTCGCTCGCTCGCTCTCCCTCCCTGTCTCGCTCGCTCGCTCGCTCTAACTCCCTGTCTCGCTCGCACGCTCTCTCTCCCTCCCTGTCTCGCTCGCTCGCTCTCTCCCTCCCTGTCTCGCTCGCTCGCTCTCCCTCCCTGTCTCGCTCGCTCGCTCTCCCTCCCTGTCTCGCTCGCTCGCTCTCCCTCCCTGTCTCGCTCGCTCGCTCTCCCTCCCTGTCTCGCTCGCTCGCTCTCCCTCCCTGTCTCGCTCGCTCGCTCTCCCTCCCTGTCTCGCTCGCTCGCTCTCCCTCCCTGTCTCGCTCGCTCTCCCTCCCTGTCTCGCTCGCTCGCTCGCTCCCTGTCTCGCTCGCTCGCTCTCCCTCCCTGTCTCGCTCGCTCGCTCTCCCTCCCTGGATCGCTCGCTCGCTCGCTCTCCCTCCCTGTCTCGCTCGCTCTCTCTCCCTCCCTTTCTCGCACGCTCTCTCTCCCTCCCTGTCTCGCACGCTCTCTCTCCCTCCCTGTCTCGCACGCTCTCTCTCCCTCCCTGTCTCGCACGCTCTCTCTCCCTCCCTGTCTCGCTCGCACGCTCTCTCTCCCTCCCTGTCTCGCTCGCTCGCTCTCCCCCCTGTCTCGCTCGCTCTCCCCCCGTCTCGCACGCTCTCCCCCCGTCTCGCACGCTCTCTCTCCCTCCCTGTCTCGCTCGCTCGCTCGCTCTCCCCCCGTCTCGCACGCTCTCTCTCCCTCCCTGTCTCGCTCGCTCGCTCGCTCTCCCCCCGTCTCGCTCGCTCTCCCCTTGTCTCGCACGCTCTCTCTCCCTCCCTGTCTCGCTCGCTCGCTCGCTCTCCCTCCCTGTCTCGCTCGCTCGCTCTCCCTCCCTGTCTCGCTCGCTCGCTCTCCCTCCGTCTCGCTCGCTCGCACGCGCTCTCTCCCTCCCTGTCTCGCTCGCTCGCTCTCCCTCCCTTTCTCGCTCGCTCGCTCGCTCTCCCTCCCTGTCTCGCTCGCTCGCTCTCCCTCCCTGTCTCGCTCGCTCGCTCTCCCTCCCTGTCTCGCTCGCTCGCTCTCCCTCCCTGTCTCGCTCGCTCGCTCTCCCTCCCTGTCTCGCTCGCTCGCGCTCGCTCTCTCTCCCTGTCTCGCTCGCTCGCACGCGCTCTCTCTCCCTGTCTCGCTCGCTCGCACGCGCTCTCTCCGTCTCGCTCGCTCGCACGCGCTCTCTCCCTCCCTGTCTCGCTCGCTCGCTCTCCCTCCCTGTCTCGCTCGCTCTCCCTCCCTGTCTCTCTCGCTCGCTCGCTCTCCCTCCCTGTCTCGCTCGCTCGCTCTCTCTCCCTGTCTCGCTCGCTCGCTCTCTCTCCCTGTCTCGCTCGCGCGCTCTCTCTCCCTGTCTCGCTCGCGCGCTCTCTCTCTCCGTCTCGCTCGCTCGCACGCGCTCTCTCCCTCCCTGTCTCGCTCGCTCGCACGCTCTCTCCCTCCCTTTCTCGCTCGCTCGCTCTCCCTCCCTGTCTCGCTCGCTCGCTCTCCCTCCCTGTCTCGCTCGCTCGCTCTCCCTCCCTGTCTCGCTCGCTCTCCCTCCCTGTCTCGCTCGCTCTCCCTCCCTGTCTCGCTCGCTCTCCCTCCCTGTCTCGCTCGCTCTCTCTCCCTGTCTCGCTCGCTCGCACGCGCTCTCTCTCCCTGTCTCGCTCGCTCGCACGCGCTCTCTCCCTCCCTGTCTCGCTCGCTCGCACGCGCTCTCTCCCTCCCTGTCTCGCTCGCTCCCACGCGCTCTCTCCCTCCCTGTCTCGCTCGCTCGCTCTCCCTCCCTGTCTCGCTCGCTCGCTCTCCCTCCCTGTCTCGCTCGCTCGCTCTCCCTCCCTGTCTCGCTCGCTCGCTCGCTCTCCCTCCCTGTCTCGCTCGCTCTCCCTCCCTGTCTCGCTCGCTCGCTCGCTCCCTGTCTCGCTCGCTCGCTCTCCCTCCCTGTCTCGCTCGCTCGCTCTCCCTCCCTGGATCACTCGCTCGCTCGCTCTCCCTCCCTGGATCACTCGCTCGCTCGCTCTCCCTCCCTGTCTCGCTCGCTCTCTCTCCCTCCCTTTCTCGCACGCTCTCTCTCCCTCCCTGTCTCGCACGCTCTCTCTCCCTCCCTGTCTCGCTCGCACGCTCTCTCTCCCTCCCTGTCTCGCTCGCACGCTCTCTCTCCCTCCCTGTCTCGCTCGCTCGCTCTCCCCCCTGTCTCGCTCGCTCTCCCCCCGTCTCGCACGCTCTCTCTCCCTCCCTGTCTCGCTCGCTCGCTCGCTCTCCCCCCGTCTCGCACGCTCTCTCTCCCTCCCTGTCTCGCTCGCTCGCTCGCTCTCCCCCCGTCTCGCTCGCTCTCCCCTTGTCTCGCACGCTCTCTCTCCCTCCCTGTCTCGCTCGCTCGCTCGCTCTCCCTCCCTGTCTCGCACGCTCTCTTTCCCTCCCTGTCTCGCTCGCTCGCTCGCTCTCCCTCCCTGTCTCGCTCGCTCGCTCTCCCTCCCTGTCTCGCTCGCTCGCTCTCCCTCCGTCTCGCTCGCTCGCACGCGCTCTCTCCCTCCCTGTCTCGCTCGCTCGCTCTCCCTCCCTTTCTCGCTCGCTCGCTCTCCCTCCCTGTCTCGCTCGCTCGCTCTCCCTCCCTGTCTCGCTCGCTCTCCCTCCCTGTCTCGCTCGCTCTCCCTCCCTGTCTCGCTCGCTCTCTCTCCCTGTCTCGCTCGCTCGCACGCGCTCTCTCTCCCTGTCTCGCTCGCTCGCACGCTCTCTCTCCCTCCCTCCCTGTCTCGCTCGCACGCTCTCTCTCCCTCCCTCCCTGTCTCGCTCGCTCGCCCTCCCCCCCTGTCTCGCACGCTCTCTCTCCCTCCCTGTCTCGCTCGCTCGCTCTCCCTCCCTGTCTCGCTCGCTCGCTCTCCCTCCCTGGCTCGCTCGCTCGCTCTCCCTCCCTGTCTCGCTCGCTCGCTCTCCCTCCCTGTCTCGCTCGCTCGCTCTCCCTCCCTGTCTCGCTCGCTCGCTCTCCCTCCCTGTCTCGCTCGCTCGCTCTCCCTCCCTGTCTCGCTCGCTCGCTCTCCCTCCCTGTCTCGCTCGCTCTCCCTCCCTGTCTCGCTCGCTCTCTCTCCCTCCCTTTCTCGCACGCTCTCTCTCCCTCCCTGTCTCGCACGCTCTCTCTCCCTCCCTGTCTCGCTCGCACGCTCTCTCTCCCTCCCTGTCTCGCTCGCTCGCTCTCCCCCCTGTCTCGCTCGCTCTCCCCCCGTCTCGCACGCTCTCTCTCCCTCCCTGTCTCGCTCGCTCGCTCGCTCTCCCCCCCTGTCTCGCACGCTCTCTCTCCCTCCCTGTCTCGCACGCTCTCTCTCCCTCCCTGTCTCGCTCGCTCTCTCTCCCTCCCTGTCTCGCTCGCTCTCTCTCCCTCCCTGTCTCGCTCGCTCTCTCTCCCTCCCTGTCTCGCTCGCTCGCTCTCTCTCCCTCCCTGTCTCGCTCGCTCGCTCTCTCTCCCTCCCTGTCTCGCTCGCTCTCTCTCCCTCCCTGTCTCGCTCGCTCGCTCTCCCTCCCTGTCTCGCTCGCTCTCTCCTCCCTCCTGTCTCGCTCGCTCTCCCTCCCTGTCTCGCTCGCTCTCCCTCCCTGTCTCGCTCGCTCGCTCTCCCTCCCTGTCTCGCTCGCTCTCCCTCCCTGTCTCGCTCGCTCTCCCTCCCTGTCTCGCTCGCTCGCTCTCCCTCCCTGTCTCGCTCGCTCTCCCTCCCTGTCTCGCTCGCTCGCACGCGCTCTCTCTCCCTGTCTCGCTCTCTCTCCCTGTCTCGCTCGCTCGCACACGCTCTCTCTCCCTGTCTCGCTCGCTCGCACGCGCTCTCTCTCCCTGTCTCGCTCTCTCGCACGCGCTCTCTCTCCCTGTCTCGCTCGCTCGCACGCGCTCTCTCCCTATCTCGCTCGCTCGCACGCGCTCTCTCTATCTCGCTCGCTCGCACGCGCTCTCTCCCTGTCTCGCTCGCTCGCACGCGCTCTCTCTCCGTCTCGCTCGCTCGCACGCGCACTCTCCCTCCCTGTCTCGCTCGCCACGCTCTCTCCCTCCCTTTCTCGCTCGCTCGCTCTCCCTCCCTTTCTCGCTCGCTCGCTCTCCCTCCCTGTCTCGCTCGCTCTCCCTCCCTGTCTCGCTCGCTCTCCCTCCCTGTCTCGCTCGCTCGCTCTCCCTCCCTGTCTCGCTCGCTCGCTCTCCCTCCCTGTCTCGCTCGCTCGCTCTCCCTCCCTGTCTCGCTCGCTCGCTCTCCCTCCCTGTCTCGCTCGCTCGCTCTCCCTCCCTGTCTCGCTCGCTCGCTCTCCCTCCCTGTCTCGCTCGCTCGCTCGCTCTCCCTCCCTGTCTCGCTCGCTCGCTCGCTCTCCCTCCCTGTCTCGCTCGCTCGCTCGCTCTCCCTCCCTGTCTCGCTCGCTCGCTCGCTCGCTCTCCCTCCCTGTCTCGCTCGCTCGCTCGCTCTCCCTCCCTGTCTCGCTCGCTCGCTCGCTCGCTCGCTCTCTCCCTGTCTCGCTCGCTCTAACTCCCTGTCTCGCTCGCTCGCTCGCTCCTGCTCCTCGAACTCCCTGTCTCGCTCGCTCTCCCTCCCTGTCTCGCTCGCTCTCCCTCCCTGTCTCGCTCGCTCCCTGTCTCGCTCGCTCGCTCTCCCTCCCTGGATCGCTCGCTCTCCCTCCCTGTCTCGCTCGCTCTCTCTCCCTCCCTGTCTCGCTCGCTCTCTCTCCCTCCCTGTCTCGCTCTCTCTCTCTCCCTCCCTGTCTCGCACGCTCTCTCTCCCTCCCTGTCTCGCTCGCTCGCACGCTCTCTCTCCCTCCCTCCCTGTCTCGCTCGCACGCTCTCTCTCCCTCCCTCCCTGTCTCGCTCGCACGCTCTCTCTCCCTCCCTCCCTGTCTCGCTCGCTCGCCCTCCCCCCCTGTCTCGCACGCTCTCTCTCCCTCCCTGTCTCGCTCGCTCGCTCTCCCTCCCTGTCTCGCTCGCTCGCTCTCCCTCCCTGTCTCGCTCGCACGCTCTCTCCCTCCCTTTCTCGCTCGCTCGCTCTCCCTCCCTTTCTCGCTCGCTCGCTCTCCCTCCCTTTCTCGCTCGCTCGCTCTCCCTCCCTGTCTCGCTCGCTCTCCCTCCCTGTCTCGCTCGCTCGCTCTCCCTCCCTGTCTCGCTCGCTCGCTCTCCCTCCCTGTCTCGCTCGCTCGCTCTCCCTCCCTGTCTCGCTCGCTCGCTCGCTCTCCCTCCCTGTCTCGCTCGCTCGCTCGCTCTCCCTCCCTGTCTCGCTCGCTCGCTCGCTCTCCCTCCCTGTCTCGCTCGCTCGCTCGCTTTCCCTCCCTGTCTCTATCGTTCGCTCGCTCTCCCTCCCTGTCTCGCTCGCTCGCTCGCTCTCCCTCCCTGTCTCGCTCGCTCGCTCGCTCTCCCTCCCTGTCTCGCTCGCTCGCTCGCTCTCCCTCCCTGTCTCGCTCGCTCGCTCGCTCTCCCTCCCTGTCTCGCTCGCTCGCTCGCTCTCCCTCCCTGTCTCGCTCGCTCGCTCGCTCTCCCTCCCTGTCTCGCTCGCTCGCTCGCTCTCCCTCCCTGTCTCGCTCGCTCGCTCGCTCTCCCTCCCTGTCTCGGTCTCCCTCCCTGTCTCGCTCGCTCGCTCGCTCTCCCTCCCTGTCTCGCTCGCTCGCTCGCTCTCCCTCCCTGTCTCGCTCGCTCGCTCGCTCTCCCTCCCTGTCTCGCTCGCTCGCTCGCTCTCCCTCCCTGTCTCGCTCGCTCGCTCGCTCTCCCTCCCTGTCTCGCTCGCTCGCTCGCTCGCTCTCCCTCCCTGTCTCGCTCGCTCGCTCTCCCTCCCTGTCTCGCTCGCTCTCCCTCCCTGGCTCGCTCGCTCGCTCGCTCTCCCTCTCTGGCTCGCTCGCTCGCTCGCTCTCCCTCCCTGGCTCGCTCGCTCTCCCTCCTTCTCGCCCGCTCGCTCGCTCTCCCTCCCTGTCTCGCTCGCTCGCTCCCTGTCTCGCTCGCTCGCTCTCCCTCCCTGTCTCGCTCGCTCGCTCTCCCTCCCTGTCTCGCTCGCTCGCTCTCCCTCCCTGTCTCGCTCGCTCTCTCGCTCTCCCTGTCTCGCTCGCTCGCTCTCCCTCCCTGTCTCGCTCGCTCGCTCGCTCTCCCTCCCTGTCTCGCTCGCTCGCTCGCTCTCCCTCCCTGTCTCGCTCGCTCGCTCGCTCGCTCTCCCTCCCTGTCTCGCTCGCTCGCTCGCTCTCCCTCCCTGTCTCGCTCGCTCGCTCGCTCTCTCCCTGTCTCGCTCGCTCTAACTCCCTGTCTCGCTCGCTCGCTCGCTCTCCCTCCCTGTCTCGCTCGCTCTAACTCCCTGTCTCGCTCGCTCTCCCTCCCTGTCTCGCTCGCTCTCCCTCCCTGTCTCGCTCGCTCTCCCTCCCTGTCTCGCTCGCTCCCTGTCTCGCTCGCTCGCTCTCCCTCCCTGGATCGCTCGCTCTCCCTCCCTGTCTCGCTCGCTCTCTCTCCCTCCCTGTCTCGCTCTCTCTCTCTCCCTCCCTGTCTCGCACGCTCTCTCTCCCTCCCTGTCTCGCTCGCACGCTCTCTCTCCCTCCCTCCCTGTCTCGCTCGCACGCTCTCTCTCCCTCCCTCCCTGTCTCGCTCGCACGCTCTCTCTCCCTCCCTCCCTGTCTCGCTCGCTCGCCCTCCCCCCCTGTCTCGCACGCTCTCTCTCCCTCCCTGTCTCGCTCGCTCGCTCTCCCTCCCTGTCTCGCTCGCTCGCTCTCCCTCCCTGTCTCGCTCGCTCGCTCTCCCTCCCTGTCTCGCTCGCTCGCTCTCCCTCCCTGTCTCGCTCGCTCGCTCTCCCTCCCTGTCTCGCTCGCACGCTCTCTCCCTCCCTTTCTCGCTCGCTCGCTCTCCCTCCCTTTCTCGCTCGCTCGCTCTCCCTCCCTTTCTCGCTCGCTCGCTCTCCCTCCCTGTCTCGCTCGCTCTCCCTCCCTGTCTCGCTCGCTCGCTCTCCCTCCCTGTCTCGCTCGCTCGCTCTCCCTCCCTGTCTCGCTCGCTCGCTCTCCCTCCCTGTCTCGCTCGCTCGCTCGCTCTCCCTCCCTGTCTCGCTCGCTCGCTCGCTCTCCCTCCCTGTCTCGCTCGCTCGCTCGCTCTCCCTCCCTGTCTCGCTCTCTCGCTCTCCCTCCCTGTCTCGCTCGCTCGCTCGCTTTCCCTCCCTGTCTCTATCGTTCGCTCGCTCTCCCTCCCTGTCTCGCTCGCTCGCTCGCTCTCCCTCCCTGTCTCGCTCGCTCGCTCGCTCTCCCTCCCTGTCTCGCTCGCTCGCTCGCTCTCCCTCCCTGTCTCGCTCGCTCGCTCGCTCTCCCTCCCTGTCTCGCTCGCTCGCTCGCTCTCCCTCCCTATCTCGCTCGCTCGCTCGCTCTCCCTCCCTGTCTCGCTCGCTCGCTCGCTCTCCCTCCCTGTCTCGCTCGCTCTCCCTCCCTGTCTCGCTCGCTCGCTCGCTCTCCCTCCCTGTCTCGCTCGCTCGCTCGCTCTCCCTCCCTGTCTCGCTCGCTCGCTCGCTCTCCCTCCCTGTCTCGCTCGCTCGCTCGCTCTCCCTCCCTGTCTCGCTCGCTCGCTCGCTCTCCCTCCCTGTCTCGCTCGCTCGCTCGCTCTCCCTCCCTGTCTCGCTCGCTCGCTCGCTCTCCCTCCCTGTCTCGCTCGCTCGCTCGCTCTCCCTCCCTGGCTCGCTCGCTCGCTCGCTCTCCCTCCCTGGCTCGCTCGCTCGCTCGCTCTCCCTCCCTGGCTCGCTCGCTCGCTCGCTCTCCCTCCCTGGCTCGCTCGCTCGCTCGCTCGCTCTCCCTCCCTGGCTCGCTCGCTCTCCCTCCTTCTCGCCCGCTCGCTCGCTCTCCCTCCCTGTCTCGCTCGCTCGCTCCCTGTCTCGCTCGCTCGCTCTCCCTCCCTGTCTCGCTCGCTCGCTCTCCCTCCCTGTCTCGCTCGCTCGCTCTCCCTCCCTGTCTCGCTCGCTCGCTCGCTCTCCCTCCCTGTCTCGCTCGCTCGCTCGCTCTCCCTCCCTGTCTCGCTCGCTCGCTCGCTCTCCCTCCCTGTCTCGCTCGCTCGCTCTCCCTCCCTGGCTCGCTCGCTCGCTCGCTCTCCCTCCCTGGCTCGCTCGCTCGCTCGCTCTCCCTCCCTGGCTCGCTCGCTCGCTCGCTCTCCCTCCCTGGCTCGCTCGCTCGCTCGCTCTCCCTCCCTGGCTCGCTCGCTCTCCCTCCCTGTCTCGCTCGCTCGCTCGCTCTCCCTCCCTGTCTCGTACGCTCTCTCTCCCTCCCTGTCTCGCACGCTCTCTCTCCCTCCCTGTCTCGCACGCTCTCTCTCCCTCCCTGTCTCGCTCGCACGCTCTCTCTCCCTCCCTGTCTCGCTCGCACGCTCTCTCTCCCTCCCTGTCTCGCTCGCTCTCTCTCCCTCCCTGTCTCGCTCGCACGCTCTCTCTCCCTCCCTGTCTCGCTCGCACGCTCGCTCTCCCTCCCTGTCTCGCTCGCTCGCTCTCCCTCCCTGTCTCGCTCGCTCGCTCTCCCTCCCTGTCTCGCTCGCTCGCTCTCCCTCCCTGTCTCGCTCGCTCGCTCTCCCTCCCTGTCTCGCTCGCTCGCTCTCCCTCCCTGTCTCGCTCGCTCGCTCTCCCTCCCTGTCTCGCTCGCTCGCTCGCTCTCCCTCCCTGTCTCGCTCGCTCGCTCGCTCTCCCTCCCTGTCTCGCTCGCTCTCCCTCCCTGTCTCGCTCGCTCTCCCTCCCTGTCTCGCTCGCTCTCCCTCCCTGTCTCGCTCGCTCGCTCGCTCTCCCTCCCTGTCTCGCTCGCTCGCTCGCTCTCCCTCCCTGTCTCGCTTGCTCGCTCGCTCTCCCTCCCTGTCTCGCTCGCTCGCTCGCTCTCCCTCCCTGTCTCGCTCGCTCGCTCTCCCTCCCTGTCTCGCTCGCTCGCTCGCTCTCCCTCCCTGTCTCGCTTGCTCGCTCGCTCTCCCTCCCTGTCTCGCTCGCTCGCTCGCTCTCCCTCCCTGGCTCGCTCGCTCGCTCTCCCTCCCTGTCTCGATCGCTCTCTCTCCCTCCCTGGCTCGCTCTCTCGGTCTTTCTCTCTCTCTCTCTCCCTCCCTGGCTCGCTCTCTCGCTCTTTCTCTCTCTCTCTCCCTCCCTGGCTCTCTCGCTCGCACGCTCTCTCTCCCTCCCTGTCTCGCTCGCACGCTCTCTCTCTCTCTCCCTCCCTGGCTCGCTCGCTCTCTCTCTCCCTCCCTGGCTCGTTCTTTCTCTCTCTCTCTCCCTCCCTGGCTCGCTCTCTCGGTCTTTCTCTCTCTCTCTCTCCCTCCCTGGCTCGTTCTTTCTCTCTCTCACCCTCCCTGGCTCGCTCGCACGCTCTCTCTCTCTCTCCCTCCCTGGCTCGCTCGCTCTCTCTCTCCCTCCCTCCCTGGCTCGCTCGCACGCTCTCGCTCCCTCCCTGGCTCGCACGCCCTCTCTCTCTCTCTCCCTCCCTGGCTCGCTCGCACGCTCTCTCTCTCTCCCTGTCTCGCTCGCACGCTCTTTCTCTCTCTCTCTCTCTCTCTCTCTCCCTCCCTGGCTCGTTCTTTCTCTCTCTCTCCCTCCCTGGCTCGCTCTCTCGCTCTTTCTCTCTCTCTCTCACCCTCCCTGGCTCGCTCTCTCGCTCTTTCTCTCTCTCTCTCCCTCCCTGGCTCTCTCGCTCGCACGCTCTCTCTCTCTCTCCCTCCCTGGCTCGCTCGCTCTCTCTCTCCCTCCCTCCCTGGCTCGGTCGCACGCTCTCGCTCCCTCCCTGGCTCGCACGCCCTCTCTCTCTCTCTCTCTCTCTCCCTCCCTGTCTCGCTCGCACGCTCTCTCTCTCTCCCTGTCTCGCTCGCACGCTCTCTCTCTCTCCCTGTCTCGCTCGCATGCGCTCTCCCTCTCCCTGTCTCGCTCTCCCTCTCCCTGTCTCACTCGCGCTCTCCCTGTCTCGCTCGCTCGCTCGTGCTCGCGCACGCTCTCTCTCTCTCTCTCTCTCTCCCTGTCTCGCTCGCACGCTCTCTCCCTCTCCCTGTCTCGCTCACTCGTGCTCTCGCACGCACGCTCTCTCCCTCTCCCTGTCTCGCTCGCACGCGCTCTCTCTCTCCCTGTCTCGCTCGCACGCGCTCTCTCTCTCCCTGTCTCGCTCGCACGCGCTCTCTCTCTCCCTGTCTCGCTCGCACGCGCTCTCCCTCTCCCTGTCTCGCTCGCACGCGCTCTCCCTCTCCCTGTCTCGCTCGCACGCGCTCTCCCTCTCCCTGTCTCGCTCGCACGCGCTCTCCCTCTCCCTGTCTCGCTCGCTCGCGCTCTCCCTCTCCCTGTCTCGCTCGCACGCGCTCTCCCTCTCCCTGTCTCGCTCGCACGCGCTCTCCCTCTCCCTGTCTCGCTCGCGCTCTCCCTCTCCCTGTCTCGCTCGCGCTCTCCCTCTCCCTGTCTCGCTCGCACGCGCTCTCCCTCTCCCTGTCTCGCTCGTGCTCTCCCTCTCCCTGTCTCGCTCGCTCGCGCTCTCCCTCTCCCTGTCTCGCTCGTGCTCTCCCTCTCCCTGTCTCGCTCGCGCTCTCCCTCTCCCTGTCTCGCTCGTGCTCTCGCTCGCTCTCTCGCTCTTTCTCTCTCTTCCTCGCTGTCCATGTCTCGTTCGCTCTGTCTGTCCTCAAACAAATGCTTGCATTGTGATATGTCCTTCAGTGCAGTTCTATTCAGACTTACTAGAACAGCAGACAGACTAAGCTGAACAACTCAGCTCTTTTCTCTGGGACTGAAGAAGAATAATGAAAGACTTTTCCCCAGCTGACAAGGAAACAACACTGTGACAAGGACAGTATCACACCACTCGTTTTGTGTGTGTGTGTGTCTGCATGCCTGTGTGTGTGTGCATGACGCTAAGCTAGTGTTTTTGTCTTGCAAAATGTGTTTTTCTACATTGCATTTCTTTGACAGCTTCAATTATACTTTCAGAAGTGTCCCCTATTTGCCAGACAAGCAGGAGTCAACGTTATATAACAATACAGTCGCTAAACAACTGTATCTTTAGGCTGTAGTTAAAAGAAGCCACTTGGACGCAACTTTAGTTTCTTGCAACTGATTTTCTTCTTGATTGAACCCCCCCCCCCCCTCCAAACGTTTGACTGGTACTGTACATGCTTTGGCAGTCATTTAAATGTCATTTAAGTGAACCCAGACCTCTGAATTTGTTCAACATGAACTGCACTAGCTAGCTCACGTTAGATTCATTCGTTGCTAGCTTGGTAAATTGTACAGGCTGTGTTTTGTCTATATCCATGCTGTAACAATAAACAAATAAAACCACCACGTAATTTTTTTTTAACCTTTATTTAACTAGGCAAGTCAGTTAAGAACAAATTCTTATTTACAATGACGGCCTAGGAACAGTGGGTTAACTGCCTTGTTCAGGGGCCGAACGACAGATTTTTACCTTGTCCGCTCAGGGATTCGATCAAGCAATGCTTTCAGTTACTGGCCCAACGCTCTAACCACCAGGCTACCTGCCTCCCCTACACTCTAACCACTAGGCTACCTGCCGTCCCTACACTCTAACCACTAGGCTACCTGCCGTCCCTACGCTCTAACCACTAGGCTACCTGCCGTCCCTACACTCTAACCACCAGGCTACCTGCCATCCCTACACTCTAACCACTAGGCTACCTGCCGTCCCTACGCTCTAACCACTAGGCTACCTGCCTCCCCTACACTCTAACCACTAGGCTACCTGCCGTCCCTACACTCTAACCAGTAGGCTACCTGCCCCCCCCCTACACTCTAACCACTAGGCTACCTGCCGTCCCTACACTCTAACCACTAGGCTACCTGCTGCCCCTACACTCTAACCACTAGGCTACCTGCCGTCCCTACACTCTAACCACTAGGCTACCTGCCGTCCCTACACTCTAACCACTAGGCTACCTGCCATCCCTACACTCTAACCACTAGGCTACCTGCCGCCCCTACACTAACCACTAGGCTACCTGCCGTCCCTACACTCTAACCACTAGCCTACCTGCCGTCCCTACACTCTAACCACTAGGCTACCTGCCATCCCTACACTCTAACCACTAGGCTACCTGCCATCCCTACACTCTAACCACTAGGCTACCTGCCCCCCCTACACTCTAACCACTAGGCTACCTGCCGTCCCTACACTCTAACCACTAGGCTACCTGCCTCCCCAATGGACAAGAAGTCATGGGTGAGTATAGAATTCTCAAACAGAAGCAGCTTCAGTTTGATTGGCTGTTGCATCCAATTTTAATCGTGTTTAGGTAGTTTCATGTCACAGCGAAGGTTGTTGAGATGATGTCACTAGCAACTGCTAACTGAAATTGCTTGAATGTTTCTTCGTTGTAACTCCAGCCTTATCCTTCGAGCAATTAGTAGAAAGTTTAGCAATTCTCAATGCACTTATCCATACTTCCACAGTCTCACATAGAACATGAACTGGCTAGAGTCATGGAAACATGGTATAGCTCATTGTGCTAGATGCAAAGGGCTTATTGCTTTGCTGACGTCTC
Organism: Salmo salar; assembly: GCF_965601325.2. Lineage (NCBI taxonomy): Eukaryota > Metazoa > Chordata > Actinopteri > Salmoniformes > Salmonidae > Salmo > Salmo salar. The sequence continues at coordinate 97,945,859 of NC_138304.1, forward strand.
TCAGTAGCAAGTTTGTTGTGGGGAGGAGAAAGTTGTCCTCTATGCCAAAGAACTGACTGAGGCTTAGCAAGAATTATGCCCTGAGAGAAAAACAGCGAGAGGGAGAGAGAAAAAACTGAGAGAGAATCAGAGGGGGAGAGAGAAAGAGGGGGAGAATCAGAGAGATACCCAGAGAGAGAGAGACCGTGCTTGGAATTTCTTTCAGATCTCTCACCAGAGGGACTGGAAGCTATGGAATACACTGCAGAACTCAATTAAAATTCATCGAGTCTCACCAAACTCAAGAGTAGTTATTATATAACAAAATCCCAGTAGTTCAGCAGAAGCTTCTCTCTCTTCTTCAATAGCTGTAATTGTTGTTCTGTCAGGGGATAGCCAGACAGACAATATGGTATTCAACCCTTTTTGTTCTGTTTATCTCTTTTAATGTCTCCTATATGTACACTGATGAACAGCTTGTAATGTAGAAGTTTGAGTAATGGAACATTGGCGAGAGACTGGTAACTTCTCTTTTGAAGGAGGTGCAACAATGATGGCAAGTCACTTGACAGTAATAATAATGTTTTATAAACTGTGTTGTTCAAGCCCTTAATGCTGATTGGCTGACAGCCATGGTTTATCAAACTATACCACGGGTATGACAAAACATGTATTTTACTCTTCTAATTACGTTGTTAACCAGTTAGCAATAAGGAACCTCGGGGGTTTGTGGTATATGGCCAATATACCACGGCTAAGGTCTGTATCCAGGCACTCCACACCCCCTCAGGCAAGTTTTACTTAAATATACACTGAGTGTACAAAACATTAGGAACACCTGCTCTCCATGACAGACTGACCAGGTGAAAGCTATGGTCCCTTATTGATGTCACTTGATAAATCCACTTCAATCAGTGTAGATGAAGGGGAGGAGACAGGTTAAAGAAGGATTTTTAAGCCTTGAGACAATTGAGACACAGATTGTGTATGTGTGTCATTCAGAAGGTGAATGGGCAAGACAAAACATTTAACTGCCTTTGAACAAGGATTGGTAGTAGATACCAGGTACACCGGTGTGTGTCAAGAACTGCGAAGCTGTTCAACAGTTTCCCGTGTGTATCAAGAATGGTCCACCACCCAAAACTAATCCAGCCAATTTGACACAACAGTGGGAAGCATTGGAGTCAACATGGTCCAGCATCCCTGTGGAACTCTTTAGACACCTTGTAGAGTCCATGTCCTGAAGAATTGAGGGGCGGTGAAACTACATGTTAAGACGTTCCTCGTTAGCAGACACTTTTATAAGCATCGTCACATGTTTAGTATGTGTACACGCTCACTGTGGGATTTGTTCCCATCACCACTGCGATGCTAGTGACTGTAAGGTAACACTGATCTTTACCTGAGTTGTTCCTGGAAGTCAGAACAAGCAGGTCAGCAAACAGTAATGGTGCTCTGTACTGTAACAACAGGGTCTGGTGCTCTGTACTGTAACAACAGGGTCTGGTGCTCTGTACTGTAACAACAGGGTCTGGTGCTCTGTACTGTAACAACAGGGTCTGGTGCTCTGTACTGTAACAACAGGGTCTGGTGCTCTGTACTGTAACAACAGGGTCTGGTGCTCTGTACTGTTACAACAGTACTGGTGCTCTGTACTGTAACAACAGGGTCTGGTGCTCTGTACCGTAACAACAGGGTCTGGTGCTCTGTACTGTAACAACAGGGTCTGGTGCTCTGTACTGTAACAACAGGGTCTGGTGCTCTGTACTGTAACAACAGGGTCTGGTGCTCTGTACTGTAACAACAGGGTCTGGTGCTCTGTACAGTAACAACAGGGTCTGGTGCTCTGTACGGTAACAACAGGGTCTGGTGCTCTGTACAGTAACAACAGGGTCTGGTGCTCTGTACTGTAACAACAGGGTCTGGTGCTCTGTACTGTAACAACAGTACTGGTGCTCTGTACCGTAACAACAGGGTCTGGTGCTCTGTACCGTAACAACAGGGTCTGGTGCTCTGTACTGTAACAACAGGGTCTGGTGCTCTGTACTGTAACAACAGGGTCTGGTGCTCTGTACTGTAACAACAGGGTCTGGTGCTCTGTACTGTTACAACAGTACTGGTGCTCTGTACCGTAACAACAGGGTCTGGTGCTCTGTACCGTAACAACAGGGTCTGGTGCTCTGTACTGTAACAACAGGGTCTGGTGCTCTGTACTGTAACAACACGGTCTGGTGCTCTGTACTGTAACAACAGGGTCTGGTGCTCTGTACTGTTACAACAGTACTGGTGCTCTGTACTGTAACAACAGGGTCTGGTGCTCTGTACCGTAACAACAGGGTCTGGTGCTCTGTACTGTAACAACAGGGTCTGGTGCTCTGTACTGTAACAACAGGGTCTGGTGCTCTGTACTGTAACAACAGGGTCTGGTGCTCTGTACTGTAACAACAGGGTCTGGTGCTCTGTACTGTAACAACAGGGTCTGGTGCTCTGTACGGTAACAACAGGGTCTGGTGCTCTGTACGGTAACAACAGGGTCTGGTGCTCTGTACAGTAACAACAGGGTCTGGTGCTCTGTACTGTAACAACAGGGTCTGGTGCTCTGTACTGTAACAACAGTACTGGTGCTCTGTACCGTAACAACAGGGTCTGGTGCTCTGTACCGTAACAACAGGGTCTGGTGCTCTGTACCGTAACAACAGGGTCTGGTGCTCTGTACTGTAACAACAGGGTCTGGTGCTCTGTACTGTAACAACAGGGTCTGGTGCTCTGTACAGTAACAACAGGGTCTGGTGCTCTGTACTGTAACAACACGGTCTGGTGCTCTGTACTGTAACAACAGGGTCTGGTGCTCTGTACTGTAACAACAGTACTGGTGCTCTGTACTGTAACAACAGGGTCTGGTGCTCTGTACAGTAACAACAGGGTCTGGTGCTCTGTACAGTAACAACAGGGTCTGGTGCTCTGTACTGTAACAACAGGGTCTGGTGCTCTGTACTGTAACAACAGTACTGGTGCTCTGTACCGTAACAACAGGGTCTGGTGCTCTGTACCGTAACAACAGGGTCTGGTGCTCTGTACCGTAACAACAGGGTCTGGTGCTCTGTACAGTAACAACGGGGTCTGGTGCTCTGTACTGTAACAACAGGGTCTGGTGCTCTGTACTGTAACAACAGGGTCTGGTGCTCTGTACCGTAACAACAGGGTCTGGTGCTCTGTACAGTAACAACAGGGTCTGGTGCTCTGTACAGTAACAACAGGGTCTGGTGCTCTGTACTGTAACAACAGGGTCTGGTGCTCTGTACTGTAACAACAGTACTGGTGCTCTGTACTGTAACAACAGTACTGGTGCTCTGTACAGTAACAACAGGGTCTGGTGCTCTGTACTGTAACAACAGGGTCTGGTGCTCTGTACTGTAACAACAGGGTCTGGTGCTCTGTACTGTAACAACAGGGTCTGGTGCTCTGTACTGTAACAACAGGGTCTGGTGCTCTGTACTGTAACAACAGGGTCTGGTGCTCTGTACTGTAACAACAGGGTCTGGTGCTCTGTACTGTAACAACAGTTCTGGTGCTCTGTACTGTAACAACAGTACTGGTGCTCTGTACTGTAACAACAGGGTCTGGTGCTCTGTACTGTAACAACAGGGTCTGGTGCTCTGTACTGTAACAACAGGGTCTGGTGCTCTGTACAGTAACAACAGGGTCTGGTGCTCTGTACAGTAACAACAGGGTCTGGTGCTCTGTACTGTAACAACAGGGTCTGGTGCTCTGTACTGTAACAACAGGGTCTGGTGCTCTGTACTGTAACAACAGTTCTGGTGCTCTGTACTGTAACAACAGTACTGGTGCTCTGTACTGTAACAACAGGGTCTGGTGCTCTGTACTGTAACAACAGGGTCTGGTGCTCTGTACTGTAACAACAGGGTCTGGTGCTCTGTACTGTAACAACAGTACTGGTGCTCTGTACTGTAACAACAGGGTCTGGTGCTCGGTACTGTAACAACAGTACTGGTGCTCTGTACTGTAACAACAGGGTCTGGTGCTCTGTACTGTAACAACAGGGTCTGGTGCTCTGTACTGTAACAACAGGGTCTGGTGCTCTGTACTGTAACAACAGGGTCTGGTGCTCTGTACTGTAACAACAGGGTCTGGTGCTCTGTACTGTAACAACAGTACTGGTGCTCTGTACTGTAACAACAGGGTCTGGTGCTCTGTACTGTAACAACAGTACTGGTGCTCTGTACTGTAACAACAGGGTCTGGTGCTCTGTACTGTAACAACAGTACTGGTGCTCTGTACTGTAACAACAGGGTCTGGTGCTCTGTACTGTAACAACAGGGTCTGGTGCTCTGTACTGTAACAACAGGGTCTGGTGCTCTGTACTGTAACAACAGGGTCTGGTGCTCTGTACTGTAACAACAGGGTCTGGTGCTCTGTACTGTAACAACAGTACTGGTGCTCTGTACTGTAACAACAGGGTCTGGTGCTCTGTACTGTAACAACAGTACTGGTGCTCTGTACTGTAACAACAGGGTCTGGTGCTCTGTACTGTAACAACAGGGTCTGGTGCTCTGTACTGTAACAACAGGGTCTGGTGCTCTGTACTGTAACAACAGGGTCTGGTGCCAGGCTAAATGAGGTCAGGAGACGTAGCACGTTGTTCGTTATATTATCTCCTCATTATCTACCTATGCTATTGTCCAAATGAGGTCAGGTAGGGTTAAAGGCCTACAGCCACATGGGTTGTGAAACGCCACAGGTGGGAAAAGCCTGAATCTGCAAATCGTCACGTCTGCCCAAAAGCAAAACGCTGCGTTACATTTCCTTTCTGTAATTCTCTCTAAGCCCAGCAGGGAGATCCCTTTCTTCATAACATTACAATAAAGAGTAGCTTCATTTCCTCTTCATACTGTAAGATTGTTTTCCTCACTATAGTAATGAGTATGTTAGTGTGGTATTATGAGTTAATGTATAACAGATGGGTCTAGAATACTTAACCTACTCTATGGTGTTACATAATACTGAGAGGAGAACTGTTCTATGTTACATAATACTGAGAGGAGAACTGTTCTATGGTGTTACATAATACTGAGAGGAGAACTGTTCTATGTTATATAATACTGAGAGGAGAACTGTTCTATGTTACATAATACTGAGAGGAGAACTGTTCTATGGTGTTACATAATACTGAGAGGAGAACTGTTCTATGTTACATAATACTGAGAGGAGAACTGTTCTATGTTACATAATACTGAGAGGAGAATTGTTCTATGGCGTTACATAATACTGAGAGGAGAACTGTTCTATGTTACATAATACTGAGAGGAGAATTGTTCTATGGCGTTACATAATACTGAGAGGAGAACTGTTCTATGTTACATAATACTGATATACGTCTGTCTGTCTGTCTGTCTGTCTGTCTGTCTGTCTGTCTGTCTGTCTGTCTGTCTGTCTGTCTGTCTGTCTGTCTGTCTGTCTGTCTGTCTGTCTGTCTGTCTGTCTGTCTGTCTGTCTGTCTGTCTGTCTGTCTGTCTGTCTGTCTGTCTGTCTGTCTGTCTGTCTGTCTGTCTGTCTGTCTGTCTGTCTGTCTGTCTGTCTGTCTGTCTGTCTGTCTGTCTGTCTGTCTGTCTGTCTGTCTGTCTGTCTGTCTGTCTGTCTGTCTGTCTGTCTGTCTGTCTGTCTGTCTGTCTGTCTGTCTGTCTGTCTGTCTGTCTGTCTGTCTGTCTGTCTGTCTGTCTGTCTGTCTGTCTGTCTGTCTGTCTGTCTGTCTGTCTGTCTGTCTGTCTGTCTGTCTGTCTGTCTGTCTGTCTGTCTGTCTGTCTGTCTGTCTGTCTGTCTGTCTGTCTGTCTGTCTGTCTGTCTGTCTGTCTGTCTGTCTGTCTGTCTGTCTGTCTGTCTGTCTGTCTGTCTGTCTGTCTGTCTGTCTGTCTGTGTCCGTCCGTCCGTCCGTCCGTCCGTCCGTTATACGGTGCATTCAGAAAGTATTCAGTCCCATTGACTTTTTCCACATTTTGTTACGTTACAGCCTTATTTTCAAATTGATTAAATCTTTTTTTCCCCTTATCAATCTACACACAATATCCCATCATTTTACATAAGTATTCAGACCCTTTGCTATGAGATTCGAAATTGATCTCAGGTGCATCCTGTTTCCATTGATCATCCTTGAGGTGTTGCTACAACTTGATTGGAGTCCACCTGTGGTAAATTCAATTGATTGGACATGATCTGGAAAGGCACACACCTGTCTATATAAGGTCCCACAGTTGACAGTGCATGTCAGAGCAAAAACCAAGCCATGAGGTCGAAGGAATTGTCTGTAGAGCTCTGAGACAGGATTGTGTTGAGGCACAGATCTGGGGAAGGGTACCAAAACATTTCTGCAGCATTGAAGGTCCCCAAGAACACAGTGGCCTCCATTATTCTTAAATTGAAGAAGTTTGGAACCATCAAGACTCTTCCTAGAGCTGGGCACCCAGCCAAACTGAGCAATCGGGGGAGAAGGGCCTTGGTCAGGAAGGTGACCCAGAACCCGATGGTCACTCTGACAGAGCTCCAGAGTTCCTCTGAAGATGGGAGAACCTTTCAGAAGGACAACCATCTCTGCAGCACTCCACCAATCAGGCCTTAATAGTACTCCTCAGTAAAAGGGACATGACAGCCCACTTGGAGTTTGCCAAAAGGCACCTAAAGGACTCTCAGACAAGATTCTCTGGTCTGATGAAACCAGATTGAACACTTTGGTCTGAATGCCAAGTGTCACATCTGGAAGAAACCTGGCACCATCCCTACGGTGAAGCATGGTGGTGGCAGCATCATGCTGTGGGGATGTTTTTCAGCTGCAGGGACTGGAAGACTAGTCAGGATCGAGGTAAAGATGAACGGAACAAAGTACAGAGAGATCCTTGATGAAAACCTGCTCCAGAGCGCTGAGGACCTCAGACTGGAGTGAAGGTTCACCTTCCAACAGGACAATGACCCTAAGCACACAGCCAAGACAACACAAGGGTGGCTTCGGGACAAGTCTCTGAATGTCCTAGAGTGGTCCAGCCAGAGCCTGGATTTGAGCCCGATCTAACATCTTTGGAGACCTGAAAATAGCTGTGCAGCAACGCTCCCCATTCAATGAGATATACTTTGAGAGGATCTGCAGAAAAGAATGGGAGAAACTCTCCAAATTAGGTGTACCAAGCTTGTTGTGATCTACTATACTTATGTAAATGTGATACTTCCGTTTTTATTGGTAATACATTTGCAAACATTTCTATAAACCTGTTTTGCTTTGTCATGTCTGAATACTTTCCAAATGCGCTGTAAGCCTTGTTGTGCCGAAAGCAAAAGGAGAGTCATCCCCCATTGATTTACTATGTCTTTCCTGGCTGCTCCCCAAAGCCCAAACCTCATTGGCTGTCTCTGTTCCCATGTCAGAGGCTCTCGAGCCAATCAGAGCATTTCTGGGCCACAACCATCTGAACTAGTAACAATGTGCTGGGTTGGCATGTGCTGCTGTCAGCTCCACCTCTACTGCTGCGTAGTCAGTATAGTACTATCAGCCATCCGGGCTGGGAAGGGAAGGGAAGGGGAGGGGAGAAAGGGGGAGAGAGGGAACACGTTAAGCACTTGATGACAGAGCTGTAGTTTGTGTGTTCAGGCTGTTTTCTCAGCTGCACTTCTATTTTGTCTCCTCATCCTCCTGGTCCTATTTAATAACTGGCTTGATACTCCATGCCTCAAGCACAGATCACACGCATAGTTTCAAACTCCCTGCTGAACCAATTAGAAGACTGTGTTGCTCAACAACATCAGGTAACAGATAGAGAAGAACATGGTGGGAATTTGATCAGGACTTTGACCTAGTTTTCCAATCTCTAACTGTCCTTAATAAACTCCCTGTAAGTCTCTGGGTGTAGTGCTCAGAGTAGAGACATTATCCAGCTCATGTCCCAAATGGAAGCCTATTCCCTATACAGTGCACTGCTTTTGACTACAGCCCTATGGGCCCTAGTTCAAAGTATTGCACTGTATAAAGGAGCGGGTGCCATTTGGGACGAAAACACTATCCAGGCTCTGGCTCAACAACAGTGCTGTTTCATACATGGATAACCAGATTTCTGTTGAGTCACTGGAAACCCCCAGCACATGATTGTGGTTATGACATTCGTCCAGCTTCTCCCTGACTCTGAGTCATCCATGGGAGTCTAGTAAAGGACACCTGCCAGTCTAGACGGACGTTCACCACTGGGGATTGGACAGTTGATTAAGAATGAAGGGGAGGGTCTTTACGGGACCACATCAGTATAGTCTTACTGTTAGCTCTGCTACCATCAACCCTGTTCACACAGTCCATCTCTCTTCCTCTTTCTCTCTCTCTCTCTCCCTCCTCTCTTCCTCTTTCTCTCTCTTCCTCTTTCTTTCGCTCTCTCCCTTCCCCTCTTCCTTTTTCTCTCTCCCTCCATCTACCTCTCTCTTCCTCTCTCTTCCGCTTTCTTTCTCTCCCCCTCCCCGTCTCTCTTTCTCTCTCTCTCCCTCTGCCTCTCTCTTCCTCCCCCTTTCTCTCTCTCTCCCTCTGCCTCTCTCTTCCTCCCCCTTTCTCTCTCTCTCCCTCTGCCTCTCTCTTCCTCCCCCTTTCTCTCTCTCTCCCTCTGCCTCTCTCTTCCTCCCCCTTTTTCTGTCTCTCCCTCTCTCTCTCTGTCTTCCTTTTTCTTTCTCTCTCTCACTCTCTCTCTCCTTGTCTTCCTCTCTCTCTTTCTTTCCTGCTCTCTCTCCCTCTCCCTCTCCTCATGTTTGGCTAGCCTCTTCTTCCATAATAAAGTACATATCACGGGCAGCCGCCCAAGTCTTCACGGCAGCCACACACGCACACACACACACACACACACACACACACACACAGTGTGGGAAAGAAATAGCGTTCGACACTTTGCCTACTCTGTGGAAGCCATTCTTTCCAGTGAAGATTTTATGAATGTAGATATTCCATTTCGGGGGAAGGTCAAGCCTGGTACAGTAGACTAGGGAGATTCTTCTGAGTGGTCGTTTTCTTAATGCATTATAAAAATGTTGTACATTCGGTCTTATACTTCATTCAAGTCCATGTTTCTCCAGAAATTAATGTTAGAAACCTTCACTATACAATAGGACTGTTTTTAACTTATAGCAGCATGTCATGTTTGTGACGTCACTATTCCATTTCCCTGTGTGGAGGGAGAGAGGGGTGTGGGGGGAGAGAGGGATGTGGGGGGAGAGAGGGATGTGGGTTGGAGAGGAGAGAGATGGAGGGGGATAAAGAGATGGAGAGGTGTGTGTGTGTGTGAGTGATGTATAGAGGAGATGAGAGGTTATCTCAATGACCTTTCCTAACAAATGTTTTTTGTCATTCAAGACCTGGATCTCAGCACTGTGGCGTGTGTGCGTGTGCGTGTGTGTGTGTGTGTGCACGCGCACATACGCTTGGGTGCTTATATGCGTGCGTGCGTGTTTTACGATGTTCCATTGGCAGAATTAACAAACTGTTCACAACAAGATGGCCTTCAACAACCCTGTGTCCGATGCCTTGCAGTAAAAAACCATACTGTATGTGAACCGTAATACAGTCACATATAGTAGAAAAACAATCAATGTTTTTTCCAGCTGACTGACAACACACATTAAAGCATGGAGGAGTGGTACTGGGAGACCTGTTAATAATAGACCAGGGTAGGTCGCTCCCCAACACACATTAAAGCATGGAGGAGTGGTACTGGGAGACCTGTTAATAATAGACCAGGGTAGGTCGCTCCCCAACACACATTAAAGCATGGAGGAGTGGTAGTGGGAGACCTGTTAATAAAAGACCAGGGTAGGTCGCTCCCCAACACACATTAAAGCATGGAGGAGTGGTACTGGGAGACCTGTTAATAATAGACCAGGGTAGGTCGCTCCCCAACACACATTAAAGCATGGAGGAGTGGTACTGGGAGACCTGTTAATAAAAGACCAGCGTAGGTGTCACGTCCTGGCCAGTATAAGGGTTAATTGTCATTTTAGTTTGGTCAGGATGTGGCAGAGGGTATTTGTTTTATGTGGTTCAGGGTGGTGTTTTGGTAAAAGGGCGTTTGATTTAGTATTTCTGGGTTTTTGGTTTATGATATTCTATGTTTAGTCTAGGTAGTCTATTTCTATGTAGAGTTAATTAGGGTGGACTTCCAATTGAAGGCAGCTGTGTGGTGTTGCCTTTGATTGGAAGTCCTATATTAGTAGGGTGTGTTTGTCTGTTTAATTGTGGGAGATTGTTCTGAGTTTAGCCTTGTGCCTTGCCAGACTGTTTTGTTGTTCGTGAGTTCGTTTCGTTTTGTTGTTTTGGTGTTCATTTAGTTTGTAAATAAATACACACGATGAGTATACACATACCTGCTGCGTTTTGGTCCTCCATTACCGACGACATCCGTGACAGTAGGTCGCTCCCCAACACACATTAAAGCATGGAGGAGTGGTACTGGGAGACCTGTTAATAAAAAACCAGCGTAGGTCGCTCCCCAACACACACAGACTACTGGGGTTGTAAACACTGTAGACAGTAGCTGGTAGGGCTGTAACTGTAGACAGTAGCTGGTAGGGCTGTAACTGTAGACAGTAGCTGGTAGGGCTGTAACTGTAGACAGTAGCTGGTAGGGCTGTACATACTGTAGACAGTAGGGCTGTAACTGTAGACAGTAGCTGGTAGGGCTGTACATACTGGAGACAGTAGCTGGTAGAGCTGTACATACTGTAGACAGTAGTTGGTAGGGCTGTAACTGTAGACAGTAGCTGGTAGGGCTGTGCATACTGTAGAGAGTAGCTGGTAGGGCTGTGCATACTGTAGACAGTAGCTGGTAGGGCTGTAACTGTAGACAGTAGCTGGTAGGGCTGTACATACTGTAGACAGTAGTTGGTTGGGCTGTAACTGTAGACAGTAGCTGGTAGGGCTGTACATACTGTAGACAGTAGCTGGTAGGGCTGTACATACTTTAGACAGTAGCTGGTAGGACTGTACACACTGTAGAGAGTAGCTTGTAGGGCTGTAACTGTAGACAGTAGCTGGTAGGGCTGTAACTGTAGACAGTAGCTTGTAGGGCTGTACAGACTGTAGACAGTAGCTGGTAGGGCTTTAACTGTAGACAGTAGCTGGTAGGGCTGTACATACTGTAGACAGTAGCTGGTAGGGCTGTACATAATGTAGACAGTAGCTGGTAGGACTGTAACTGTAGACAGTAGCTGGTAGGGCTGTACATACTGTAGACAGTAGCTGGTAGGGCTGTAACTGTAGACAGTAGCTGGTAGGGCTGTAACTGTAGACAGTAGTTGGTAGGGCTGTACATACTGTAGACAGTAGCTGGTAGGGCTGTAACTGTAGACAGTAGCTGGTAGGGCTGTACATACTGTAGACAGTAGCTGGTAGGGCTGTACATACTGTAGACAGTAGCTTGTAGGGCTGTAACTGTAGACAGTAGCTGGTAGGGCTGTAATTGTAGACAGTATCTGGTAGGGCTGTACATACTGTAGACAGTAGCTGGTAGGGCTGTACATACTGTAGACAGTAGCTGGTAGGGCTTTAACTGTAGACAGTAGCTGGTAGGGCTTTAACTGTAGACAGTAGCTGGTAGGGCTGTAACTGTAGACAGTAGCTGGTACGGCTGTACATACTGTAGACAGTAGCTGGTAGGGCTGTACATACTGTAGACAGTAGCTGGTAGGGCTGTACATACTGTAGACAGTAGCTGATAGGGCTGTAACTGTAGACAGTAGCTGGTAGGGCTGTAACTGTAGACAGTAGTTGGTAGGGCTGTACATACTGTAGACAGTAGCTGGTAGGGCTGTAACTGTAGAAAGTAGCTGGTAGTGCTGTACATACTGTAGACAGTAGCTGGTAGGGCTGAACATACTGTAGACAGTAGCTTGTAGGGCTGTAACTGTAGACAGTAACTGGTAGGGCTGTAACTGTAGACAGTATCTGGTAGGGCTGTACATACTGTAGACAGCAGCTGGTAGGGCTGTACATACTGTAGACAGTAGCTGGTAGGGCTGTACATAATGTAGACAGTAGCTGGTAGGGCTGTAACTGTAGACAGTAGCTGGTAGGGCTGTAACTGTAGACAGTAGCTGGTAGGGCTGTAACTGTAGACAGTAGCTGGTAGGGCTGTACATACTGTAGACAGTAGCTGGTAGGGCTGTAACTGTAGACAGTAGCTCGTAGGGCTGTACATACTGTAGACAGTAGCTGGTAGGGCTGTAACTGTAGACAGTAGCTGGTTGGGCTGTAACTGTAGACAGTAGCTGGTAGGGCTGTGCATACTGTAGAGAGTAGCTGGTAGGGCTGTGCATAGTGTAGACAGTAGCTGGTAGGGCTGTAACTGTAGACAGTAGCTGGTAGGGCTGTACATACTGTAGACAGTAGTTGGTTGGGCTGTAACTGTAGACAGTAGCTGGTAGGGCTGTACGTACTATAGACAGTAGCTGGTAGGGCTGTACATACTGTAGACAGTAGCTGATAGGGCTGTAACTGTAGACAGTAGCTGGCAGGGCTGTAACTGTAGACAGTAGCTCGTAGGGCTGTACATACTGTAGACAGTAGCTGGTAGGGCTGTACATACTGTAGACAGTAGCTGGTAGGGCTGTACATACTGTAGACAGTAGCTGGTAGGGCTGTACGTAACTGAAGACAGTAGCTGGTAGGGCTGTAACTGTAGACAGTATCTGGTAGGGGTGTAACTGTAGACAGTAGCTGGTAGGGCTGTACATGTAGGCAGTATCTGGTAGGGCTGTAGCTGTAGGCAGTATCTGGTAGGGCTGTACATACTGTAGACAGAAGCTGGTAGGGCTGTACATACTGTAGACAGTAGCTGGTAGGGCTGTAACTGTAGACAGTAGCTGGTAGGGCTGTACATACTGTAGACAGTAGCTGGTTGGGCTGTACATACTGTAGACAGCAGCTGGTAGGGCTGTACATACTGTAGACAGCAGCTGGTAGGGCTGTACATATTGTAGACAGTAGCTGGTAGGGCTGTAACTGTAGACAGTAGCTGGTAGGGCTGTAACTGTAGACAGTAGCTTGTAGGGCTGTACAGACTGTAGACAGTAGCTGGTAGGGCTTTAACTGTAGACAGTAGCTGGTAGGGCTGTACATACTGTAGACAGTAGCTGGTAGGGCTGTACATACTGTAGACAGTAGCTGGTAGGGCTGTAACTGTAGACAGTAGCTGGTAGGGCTGTAACTGTAGACAGTAGCTGGTAGGGCTGTAACTGTAGACAGTAGTTGGTAGGGCTGTACATACTGTAGACAGTAGCTGGTAGGGCTGTAACTGTAGACAGTAGCTGGTAGGGCTGTACATACTGTAGACAGTAGCGGGTAGGGCTGTACATACTGTAGACAGTAGCTTGTAGGGCTGTAACTGTAGACAGTAGCTGGTAGGGCTGTAACTGTAGACAGTATCTGGTAGGGCTGTACATACTGTAGACAGTAGCTGGTAGGGCTGTAACTGTAGACAGTAGCTGGTAGGGCTGTACATACTGTAGACAGTAGCGGGTAGGGCTGTACATACTGTAGACAGTAGCTTGTAGGGCTGTAACTGTAGACAGTAGCTGGTAGGGCTGTAAGTGTAGACAGTATCTGGTAGGGCTGTACATACTGTAGACAGTAGCTGGTAGGGCTGTACATACTGTAGACAGTAGCTGGTAGGGCTTTAACTGTAGACAGAAGCTCGTAGGGCTTTAACTGTAAACAGTAGCTGGTAGGGCTGTACATACTGTAGACAGTAGCTGGTAGGGCTGTAACTGTAGACAGTAGCTGGTAGGGCTGTACATACTGTAGACAGTAGCTGATAGGGCTGTAACTGTAGACAGTAGCTGGTAGGGCTGTAACTGTAGACAGTAGTTGGTAGGGCTGTACATACTGTAGACAGTAGCTGGTAGGGCTGTACATACTGTAGACAGTAGCTGGTAGGGCTGTAACTGTAGACAGTAGCTGGTAGGGCTGTACATACTGTAGACAGTAGCTGATAGGGCTGTAACTGTAGACAGTAGCTGGTAGGGCTGTAACTGTAGACAGTAGCTGGTAGGGCTGTACATACTGTAGACAGTAGCTGGTAGGGCTGTACATACTGTAGACAGTAGCTGGTAGGGCTTTAACTGTAGACAGTAGCTCGTAGGGCTTTAACTGTAGACAGTAGCTGGTAGGGCTGTACATACTGTAGACAGTAGCTGGTAGGGCTGTAACTGTAGACAGTAGCTGGTAGGGCTGTACATACTGTAGACAGTAGCTGATAGGGCTGTAACTGTAGACAGTAGCTGGTAGGGCTGTAACTGTAGACAGTAGTTGGTAGGGCTGTACATACTGTAGACTGTAGCTGGTAGGGCTGTAACTGTAGACAGTAGCTGGTAGTGCTGTACATACTGTAGACAGTAGCTGGTAGGGCTGTACATACTGTAGACAGTAGCTTGTATGGCTGTAACTGTAGACAGTAACTGGTAGGGCTGTAACTGTAGACAGTATCTGGTAGGGCTGTACATACTGTAGACAGCAGCTGGTAGGGCTGTACATACTGTAGACAGTAGCTGGTAGGGCTGTACATACTGTAGACAGTAGCTGGTAGGGCTGTAACTGTAGACAGTAGCTGGTAGGGCTGTAACTGTAGACAGTAGCTGGTAGGGCTGTAACTGTAGACAGTAGCTGGTAGGGATGTACATACTGTAGACAGTAGCTGGTAGGGCTGTAACTGTAGACAGTAGCTCGTAGGGCTGTACATACTGTAGACAGTAGCTGGTAGGGCTGTAACTGTAGACAGTAGCTGGTTGGGCTGTAACTGTAGACAGTAGCTGGTAGGGCTGTGCATACTGTAGAGAGTAGCTGGTAGTGCTGTGCATACTGTAGACAGTAGCTGGTAGGGCTGTAACTGTAGACAGTAGCTGGTAGGGCTGTACATACTGTAGACAGTAGTTGGTTGGGCTGTAACTGTAGACAGTACCTGGTAGGGCTGTACGTACTATAGACAGTAGCTGGTAGGGCTGTACATACTGTAGACAGTAGCTGACAGGGCTGTAACTGTAGACAGTAGCTGGTAGGGCTGTAACTGTAGACAGTAGCTCGTAGGGCTGTACATACTGTAGACAGTAGCTGGTAGGGCTGTACATACTGTAGACAGTAGTTGGTAGGGCTGTACACACTGTAGACAGTAGCTGGTAGGGCTGTACATACTGTAGACAGTAGCTGGTAGGGCTGTGCATACTGTAGACAGTAGCTTGTAGGGCTGTACATACTGTAGACAGTAGCTGGTAGGGCTGTAACTGTAGACAGTAGTTGGTAGGACTGTAACTGTAGACAGTAGCTGGTAGGGCTGTACATACTATCGACAGTAGCTGGTAGGGCTGTAACTGTAGACAGTAGTTGGTAGGACTGTAACTGTAGACAGTAGTTGGTAGAGCTGTAACTGTAGACAGTAGCTTGTAGGGCTGTACATACTGTAGACAGTAGCTGGTAGGGCTGTACATACTGTAGACAGTAGCTGGTAGGGCTGTAACTGTAGACAGTAGCTGGTAGGGCTGTACATACTGGAGACAATAGCTGGTAGTGCTGTACATACTGTAGGCAATATCTGGTAGGCTGTACATACTGTAGACAGTATCTGGTAGGGCTGTACATACTGTAGGCAGTATCTGGTAGGGCTGTACATACTGTAGACAGTAGCTGGTAGGGCTGTAACTGTAGACAATAGCTGGTAGGGCTGTACATACTGTAGACAGTAGCTGGTAGGGCTGTACATACTGTAGACAGTAGCTGGTAGGGCTGTACATACTGTAGACAGTAGCTGGTAGGGCTGTAACTGTCGACAGTAGCTGGTAGGGCTGTACATACTGTAGACAGTAGCTGGTAGGGCTGTACATACTGTAGACAGTAGCTGGTAGGGCTGTACATACTGTAGACAGTAGTTGGTAGGGCTGTACACACTGTAGACAGTAGCTGGTACGGCTGTACATACTGTAGACAGTAGCTGGTAGGGATGTGCATACTGTAGACAGTAGCTGGTAGGGCTATGCATACTGTAGACAGTAGCTGGTAGGGCTGTAACTGTAGACAGTAGTTGGTGGGACTGTAACTGTAGACAGTAGCTGGTAGGGCTGTACATACTGTAGGCAGTATCTGGTAGGGCTGTACATACTGTAGACAGTAGCTGGTAGGGCTGTAACTGTAGACAATAGCTGGTAGGGCTGTACATACTGTAGACAGTAGCTGGTAGGGCTGTACATACTGTAGACAGTAGCTGGTACGGCTGTACATACTGTAGACAGTAGCTGGTAGGGCTGTAGCTGTCGACAGTAGCTGGTAGGGCTGTACATACTGTAGACAGTAGCTGGTAGGGCTGTACATACTGTAGACAGTAGTTGGTAGGGCTGTACACACTGTAGACAGTAGCTGTTAGGGCTGTACATACTGTAGACAGTAGCTGGTAGGGATGTGCATACTGTAGACAGTAGCTGGTAGGGCTATGCATACTGTAGACAGTAGCTGGTAGGGCTGTAACTGTAGACAGTAGTTGGTAGGACTGTAACTGTAGACAGTAGCTGGTAGGGCTGTACATACTATCGACAGTAGCTGGTAGGGCTGTAACTGTAGACAGTAGTTGGTAGGACTGTAACTGTAGACAGTAGTTGGTAGGGCTGTAACTGTAGACAGTAGCTTGTAGGGCTGTACATACTGTAGACAGTAGCTGGTAGGGCTGTACATACTGTAGACAGTAGCTGGTAGGGCTGTAACTGTTGACAGTAGCTGGTAGGGCTGTACATACTGGAGACAATAGCTGTTAGGGCTGTGCATACTGTAGGCAATATCTGGTAGGCTGTACATACTGTAGACATTTTCTGGTATGGCTATACATACTGTAGGCAGTTTCTGGTAGGGCTGTACATACTGTAGACAGTAGCTGGTAGGGCTGTAACTGTAGACAATAGCTAGTAGGGCTGTACATACTGTAGACAGTAGCTAGTAGGGCTGTAACTGTAGACAATAGCTGGTAGGGCTGTACATGCTGTTGACAGTAGCTGGTAGGGCTGTACATACTGTAGACAGTAGCTGGTAGGGCTGTAACTGTAGACAGTAGCTGGTAGGGCTGTACATACTGTAGACAGTAGCTGGTAGGGCTGTAACTGTAGACAGTAGTTGGTAGGGCTGTAACTGTAGACAGTAGCTGGTAGGGCTGGATTTACTAGGTTGTATTTTCTAGGCAGTATTTATTATGCAGTGTTTTCTAGGCAGTATTTACTCAGCATTATTTACTAGGTTATATGTACTAGGCTGTATTTGCTAGGCTGTATTTGCTAGGCTGTATTTACTAGGCAGTATTTACTAGGTTGTATTTACTAGGCAGTATTTACTAGGCTGTATTTTTTAGGCAGTATTTACTAGGTTGTATTTACTAGGCTGTATTTACTAGGTTGTATTTACTAGGCAGTATTTACTAGGCTGTATTTACTAGGCTGTATTTACTAGGCAGTATTTACTAGGTTGTATTTACTAGGCTGTATTTGCTAGGCTGTATTTGCTAGGCTGTATTTACTAGGCAGTATTTACTAGGTTGTATTTACTAGGCAGTATTTACTAGGCTGTATTTTTTAGGCAGTATTTACTAGGTTGTATTTACTAGGCAGTATTTACTAGGTTGTATTTACTAGGCAGTATTTACTAGGCTGTATTTACTAGGCTGTATTTACTAGGCAGTATTTACTAGGTTGTATTTACTAGGCTGTATTTACTAGGTTGTATTTACTAGGCTGTATTTACTAGGCAGTATTTATTAGGTTGTATTTACTAGGCTGTATTTACTAGGCTGTATTTGCTAGGTTGTATTTTTTAGGCAGTATTTACTAGGTTGTATTTACTAGGCAGTATTTACTAGGCTGTATTTTTTAGGCAGTATTTACTAGGTTGTATTTACTAGGCTGTATTTACTAGGTTGTATTTACTAGGCAGTATTTACTAGGCTGTATTTACTAGGTTGTATTTACTAGGCTGTATTTACTAGGCTGTATTTACTAGGCTGTATTTACTAGGTTGTATTTACTAGGCAGTATTTACTAGGCTGTATTTTTTAGGCAGTATTTACTAGGTTGTATTTACTAGGCTGTATTTACTAGGTTGTATTTACTCGCCAGTATTTACTAGGTTGTATTTACTAGGCAGTATTTGCTAGGCTGTATTGACTAGGCTGTATTTGCTAGGCAGTATTTACTAGGCTGTATTTGCTAGGTTGTATTGACTAGGCTGTATTGACTAGGTTTTTAGGTAGGTGTCTAAAATCCTCTGCTGACTGCTATGGAAGAGTACCTGTCTGGATCCCCTGGTTCCTTTGTCAGTCTTTAATGCAGTTCCTTTTACTCCTGGGGTGTGTGTATGTATGTGTGTGTGTGTGTGTGTGTGTGTGTGTGTGTGTGTGTGTGTGTGTGTGTGTGTGTGTGTGTGTGTGTGTGTGTGTGTGTGTGTGTGTGTGTGTGTGTGTGTGTGTGTGTGTGTGTGTGTGTGTGTGTGCGTGTGTTTGTGTGCGTGTATATGTGTGTGTTCAGACCCCAGTAGGTATTTATATGATGAGGTACACATGATGTTTTGTGTGTCCATCCCACAACACAGACATGTATTACTCAGGCAGAGCCCCACAGACGTATGTTCTATGGTGGGGGTGTGTGAATGTGCGTGTGTGTGTGTGTTGACGTGGTCCTGTTTATAGCTCCACAACCAGACGTGTCCGAGCTCAGGACATTCCCAGGTTTCACTGAAGAGGAACAGTCCCAGTCACTCAATCTGCAAGGTTAGGACCCCCACCCTTCTTAAAGCAACACTGCTGAAGGGCTATATTGCATGAATTTAAATCACTTTAAACATTACAGACTGTGGCTACAATGGTCTGATCTGCAGTACTGGTAGGGGCCAGGGTAGACCCATAGTGTACACTGATGTCTGTTGAGAAAGACTTGAAAAAAGGGTACGAGAGTGGAAGGAAGGGAGGGGGTGGAAGAGGGGAGAGAGAGATAGAGGGAGAAAGGGAGGGGAGAGAGATAGAGGGGAGAGATACGGAGAAAGAGAGGGGAAAGGGAGGGGAGAGAGATAGAGGGAGAAAGAGGGGAGATAGAGACAGAGAGGGGCAGAGAGGGAGAGAGGGAGGGAGAGACAGAGAGGGGAGTTCATACATCTCATATTGGACGAGACACTGTCTGGTACATGACAGGCAACCAGATTCCTGTCAAAATACCTCCTCTCAGAGCACACAGAGACATACAGAAACACTCAGACATGCTCACTGTGTCTCTCTGTGAGCGGGCGGGTTGTCTTTGTTCATGCAGGAGTTGGCCAAGAGGACTGGGCAGGGAGGAGGATGCCTGTGGTGACTAGCTTCATTTCATTTGCTCCTGATGGTGGTGCAGCGGTCTACGGCCCTGCATCTCAGTGCTTGAGGCGTCACTACAGACCCTGGTTCGATCCCGGATCGGGAGTCCCATAGGGTGGTGCACAATTGGCCCAGCGTTGTCCGGGGTAGGTCGTCATTGTTGAGAGAATGCCAAGAGTGTGCAAAGCTGTCATCAAGGCAAAGGGTAGCTACTTTGAAGTATTTCAAATATAAAATATATTTTGATTTGTTTAACACTTTTTTTTTTGTTTACTACATGATTCCATATGTGCTTTTTCATGGTTGTGATGTCTTCACTATTATTCTACAATGTAGAAAATAGTACAAAATTAAGAAAAACCCTTGAATGAGTTATTGTGTCCAAATTTTTGACTGGTACTGTATGCTAATCTGGATGGAGACACTGTTGCTTTCATTCTGCTGTGTGATGTGTGTGTGTATATGTATCTATATATATATATATATATATACATATATATATCGCTCTCCCGCTGCTCACATTTTACACACTGATTCATGAATCTTATTTTGTGACTCAACCCTGATTTTACAGAAAGTACAACACATTTAGTCACACATTTTATCACGCTGATGTTTTTTATAATGAAATCTGACAAGAACAGGGAATTATACAACGACCGTGCTGTATTTCTCCTTGCGTTGAAGCGGTGATGGTGTGAATGGGTTTAAACCCAGGTTACTGTGTTAGCTCTCTGACTGTGTTAGCTCTCTGAACTAAAGGCCTTAGCTCAGAGAACTAACCCAAATCTTCAGGTCTCAGGTGAGGTTACTCATCATGCGACTGTGATTCAACTGACAACATCCTCCATTACAGCATAAGAGCAGTGCTAAACTGACTGTGTGAATTCCCCTTGTCTTTGTCCATAAATCACTGTGACTGTTCTCAGCTGTACTGGTGAGGTCTGCTTTGAAGCCAGGGAATGAACAAAACAACAGATCAACTGTCACATGCAAGAGGGCTGATCCCCCTGAACAACAGAACAGTCATATTTCTGTCTCTATGATGATGTGGACTTCAAAGGACCATCACAGGGGAGCACCGTGCCATTCTATCCTTCCGTGACCGATAGGAATGAGAGATAGAGAGATAGAGGGAGGGAGATAGGGGAAGAGAGAAAGAGAGAGAAGGGAAGATAAATGGAAGGATCGAGAGCGACAGAGAAAAAAAGGAGAGAGTGATAGAGGGGAGGAATGAGATTGTGTTAGCATAGTCACTCAGAGGATTAGAGTTATGAGTTAGGACTCATAGGATAAGAGTTTTGAGTTAGGACTCAGGATAAGAGTTATGAGTTAGGACTCATAGGATAAGAGTTATGAGTTAGGACTCAGGATTAGAGTTATGAGTTAGGACTCATAGGATAAGAGTTATGAGTTAGGACTCAGGATTAGAGTTATGAGTTAGGACTCAGGATTAGAGTTATGAGTTAGGATTAGAGTTAGAGAGAGGGGGGATAGATAGAGAGAAAGATAGGTGGGATAGAGAGAGAGAGAGGGGGGATAGAGAGAGAGAGAGGGGGATAGAGAGAGGGGGGATATAGATTGAGAGAGGGGCGATAGAGAGAGAGGGGGATAGAGCGAGAGAGGGTGAGAGAGGGGGATAGAGATAGTGGGAGAGGTGGGATAGAGAGAAAGAGAGGTAGGATAGAGAGAGTGAGAGAGAGCGAGAGAGAGGGGATAGAGAGAGGGGGATAGAGATTGTGCGAGGGGGGATAGAGAGAGAGGGGGAAAGAGAGAGGGGGATAGAGCGAGAGAGGGGGATAGAGATAGTGGGAGAGGTGGGATAGAGAGACAGAGAGTGGGGATAGAAATATCGAGAGAGGGTGGGAGAGGGGGGGTAGAGATAGTGGGAGAGGTGGGCTAGAGAGAGAGTGGGGGATAGAGAGAGAGAGTGAGGATAGAAAGAGAGAGAGAGGGGGGATAGAGAGAGAGAGAGGGGGATAGATAGAAAGAGAGGTGGGATAGAGAGAGAGAGAGAGAGAGAGAGGGGGGATGGAGAGCGAGACAGAGAGAGGTGGGATAGAGAGAGAGGGGGATAGAGAGAGCGAGAGAGAGAGAGAGAGAGGTGGGATAGAGAGAGAGAGGGGATAGAGAGAGAGGGGGATAGAGAGAGAGAGAGAGGGATAGAGAGAGAGAGGAGGGGATAGAGAGAGAGAGAGAGAGAGAGAGAGAGAGAGGGGATAGAGAGAGAGGGTGTGAGAGGGGTGATAGAGAGAGAGGTGTGCGAGAGAGAGAGAGAGAGAGGGGGATAGAGAGAGGGGGATAGAGATTGTGCGAGGGGGGATAGAGAGAGAGGGGGAAAGAGAGAGGGGGATAGAGCGAGAGAGGGGGATAGAGCGAGAGAGGGGGATAGAGATAGTGGGAGAGGTGGGATAGAGAGAGAGAGAGTGGGGATAGAGATAGCGAGAGAGGGTGGGAGAGGGGGGGTAGAGATAGTGGGAGAGGTGGGCTAGAGAGAGAGTGGGGGATAGAGAGAGAGAGTGAGGATAGAAAGAGAGAGAGAGGGGATAGAGAGAGAGTGGGGATAGAGAGAGAGAGGGGGATAGATAGAAAGAGAGGTGGGATAGAGAGAGAGAGAGAGAGAGAGAGAGAGAGAGAGGGGGGATGGAGAGCGAGAGAGAGAGAGGTGGGATAGAGAGAGGGGGATAGAGAGAGAGTGAGAGAGAGAGGTGGGATAGAGAGAGAGAGAGAGAGAGGTGGGATAGAGAGAAAGGTAGAGAGAGAGAGAGAGAGAGAGGGGGATAGAGAGAGAGAGAGGGGAGGGGATAGAGAGAGAGAGCGAGAGGGGATAGAGAGAGAGGGGGATAGAGAGAGAGAGGTGGGATAGAGAGAGAGAGGTGGGATAGAGAGAGGGGGATAGAGAGAGAGGTGGGATAGAGAGAAAGAGAGGTGGGATAGAGAGAGAGAGAGAGAGAGAGAGAGAGAGAGAGAGAGAGAGAGAGGGGGATAGAGAGAGAGAGAGAGAGAGAGAGAGAGAGAGAGAGAGAGAGAGAGAGAGAGGGGATAGAGAGAGGGGGATAGAGAGAGAGGTGGGATAGAGAGAGAGAGAGGTGGGATAGAGAGAGGGGATAGAGAGAGAGGTGGGATAGAGAGAGAGAGAGAGAGAGAGAGAGAGAGAGAGGATAGAGAGAGAGAGAGAGAGGGGGATAGAGAGAGAGGTGTGAGAGAGAGAGAGAGAGAGAGAGAGAGAGAGAGAGAGGGAGAGAGAGAGAGAGAGAGGGGGATAGAGAGAGAGGTGTGAGAGAGAGAGAGAGAGAGAGAGAGAGAGAGAGGGAGAGAGAGAGAGAGAGAGGGGGATAGAGAGAGAGGTGTGAGAGAGAGAGAGAGAGAGAGAGAGATGGGGATAGAGAGAGAGGGTGTGAGAGGGGTGATAGAGAGAGGGGGATAGAGATTGTGCGAGGGGGGATAGAGAGAGAGGGGGAAAGAGAGAGGGGGATAGAGAGAGAGAGGGGGATAGAGATAGTGGGAGAGGTGGGATAGAGAGAGAGAGAGGGTGGGGATAGAGATAGTGGGAGAGGTGGGATAGAGAGAGAGAGAGGGTGGGGATAGAGATAGTGGGAGAGGTGGGATAGAGAGAGAGAGAGTGGGGATAGAGATAGCGAGAGAGGGTGGGAGAGGGGGGGTAGAGATAGTGGGAGAGGTGGGCTAGAGAGAGAGTGGGGGATAGAGAGAGAGAGTGAGGATAGAAAGAGAGAGAGAGGGGGGATAGAGAGAGAGAGGGGGATAGAGATAGTGGGAGAGGTGGGATAGAGCGAGAGAGAGGGTGGGGATAGAGATAGCGAGAGAAGTTGGGAGAGGTGGGCTAGAGAGAGAGTGGGGGATAGAGAGAGAGAGTGAGGATAGAAAGAGAGAGAGAGGGGGGATAGAGAGAGAGAGGGTGGGGATAGAGATAGCGAGAGAAGTTGGGAGAGGTGGGCTAGAGAGAGAGTGGGGGATAGAGAGAGAGAGTGAGGATAGAAAGAGAGAGAGAGGGGGGATAGAGAGAGAGGGGGGATAGAGAGAGAGAGAGGGGGATAGATAGAAAGAGAGGTGGGATAGAGAGAGAGAGAGAGAGGGGATGGAGAGCGAGAGAGAGAGAGGTGGGATAGAGAGAGAGGGGGATAGAGAGAGAGAGAGAGAGAGAGAGAGGTGGGATAGAGAGAGAGAGAGAGAGAGGTGGGATAGATCTGGGTTGTCCCAGATCTGCTAGTGCCAATGGCACAGAGGGCTGTGGCAGTGATTAGTCACCGTGTGGCGGATGGCTGGGCAGGTGGTGTGAAATGTTCTGTAAGGTACAGACACCACCCCACTGAGGGCAGAGATCCAGACAGCTGTCCCTCTCACTCCAACATCCCTGTCTTCCTTCTCTCCTCCTCCTCTCCTTCCCTCTGTCTGCACCACCGTCATCTCTTCTGTCCAGCACACTCATCCACCATCCCTGTCATCCTTCTCTCATCCTCCTCTCCTTCCCTCTGTCTGCACCACCGTCATCTCTTCTGTTCAGCACACTCATCCACCATCCACTGTCTCTGTGAACCCACTGCCATCTCCCTCCTCTTCCCCATCTCCCCTCCTGTTCCCCATCTCCCCTCCTCTTCCACATCTCCCCTCCTCTTCCCCATCTCCCCTCCTCTTCCCCATCTCCCCTCCTCTTCCCCATCTCCCCTCCTGTTCCCCATCTCCCCTCCTCTTCCCCATCTCCCCTCCTCTTCCCCATCTCCCCTCTTGTTCCCCATCTCCCCTCCTCTTCCCCATCTCCCCTCCTGTTCCCCATCTCCCCTCCTCTTCCCCATCTCCCCTCCTCTTCCCCATCTCCCCTCCTGTTCCACATCTCCCCTCCTATTCCCCATCTCCCCTCCTGTTCCCCATCTCCCCTCCTCTTCCCCATCTCCCCTCCTGTTCCCCATCTCCCCTCCTGTTCCCCATCTCCCCTCCTCTTCCCCATCTCCCCTCCTGTTCCACATCTCCCCTCCTATTCCCCATCTCCCCTCCTGTTCCCCATCTCCCCTCCTGTTCCACATCTCCCCTCCTATTCCCCATCTCCCCTCCTGTTCCCCATCTCCCCTCCTCTTCCACATCTCCCCTCCTGTTCCCATCTCCCCTCCTCTTCCCCATCTCCCCTCCTGTTCCACATTTCCCCTCCTATTCCCCATCTCCCCTCCTGTTCCCCATCTCCCCTCCTCTTCCCCATCTCCCCTCCTCTTCCCCATCTCCCCTCCTGTTCCACATCTCCCCTCCTATTCCCCATCTCCCCTCCTGTTCCCCATCTCCCCTCCTGTTCCCCATCTCCCCTCCTCTTCCCCATCTCCCCTCCTGTTCCCCATCTCCCCTCCTCTTCCACATCTCCCCTCCTCTTCCACATCTCCCCTCCTGTTTCCCATCTCCCCTCCTGTTTCCCATCTCCCCTCCTCTTTCCCATCTCCCCTCCTATTCCCCATCTCCCCTCCTCTTCCACATCTCCCCTCGTCTTCCCCATCTCCCCTCCTGTTCCCCATCTCCCCTCCTGTTCCCCATCTCCCCTCCTATCCCCCATCTCCCCTCCTCCTCCCCATCTCCCCTCCTGTTTCCCATCTACCCTCCTCTTCCCCATCTCCCCTTCTGTTCCCCATCTCCCCTCCTCTTCCCCATCTCCCCTTCCTCCCCCTCTAGAGACAGTAGTCCTCTGCTAGCCAGCTCTTCCCCCTCTAGACACAGTAGTCCTCTGCTAGCCAGCTCTTCCCCCTCTAGACACAGTAGTCCTCTGCTAGCCAGCTCTTCCCCCTCTAGAGACAGTAGTCCTCTGCCAGCCAGCTCTTCTCCCTCTAGACACAGTAGTCCTCTGCTAGCCAGCTCTTCCCCCTCTAGAGTCAGTAGTCCTCTGCCAGCCAGCTCTTCCCCATCTAGACACAGTAGTCCTCTGCTAGCCAGCTCTTCCCCATCTAGAGACAGTAGTCCTCTGCTAGCCAGCTCTTCCCCCTGTAGACACAGTAGTCCTCTGCCAGCCAGCTCTTCCCCCTCTAGACACAGTAGTCCTCTGCTAGCCAGCTCTTCCCCCTCTAGACACAGTAGTCCTCTGCTAGCCAGCTCTTCCCCCTCTAGACACAGTAGTCCTCTGCTAGACAGCTCTTCCCCCTCTAGAGACAGTAGTCCTCTGCTAGCCAGCTCTTCCCCCTCTAGAGACAGTAGTCCTCTGCTAGCCAGCTCTTCCCCCTCTAGAGACAGTAGTCCTCTGCCAGCCAGCTCTTCCCCCTCTAGACACAGTAGTCCTCTGCTAGCCAGCTCTTCCCCCTCTAGAGACAGTAGTCCTCTGCTAGCCAGCTCTTCCCCCTCTAGACACAGTAGTCCTCTGCCAGCCAGCTCTTCCCCCTCTAGACACAGTAGTCCTCTGCCAGCCAGCTCTTCCCCCTTTAGACACAGTAGTCCTCTGCTAGACAGCTCTTCCCCCTCTAGACACAGTAGTCCTCTGCTAGCCAGCTCTTCCCCCTCTAGACACAGTAGTCCTCTGCTAGCCAGCTCTTCCCCCTCTAGACACAGTAGTCCTCTGCCAGCCAGCTCTTCCCCCTCTAGACACAGTAGTCCTCTGCTAGCCAGCTCTTCCCCCTCTAGACATGCATAACTGGCTGACCGGGGTGTCGGTGGTGGAAATCAGTGATGAGGGCCAGGTCCTAGATATCTTTAGCAGGAACCCAGCAACTCTCCTCTGGGCCATAACCCTCCCAGTCAACCAGGTACTGGAAACCCCTGCCCCGTGGTCGAACCTTCAGGAGGCGTCTCACCGTATACGCTGGCTGGCCACCCTTTAACCCGGGGGGGAGGGATAGGCCTGGAGACTGACAACAAAGGACAGTGAGACACAGGCTTAATCCTAGACACATGGAAGGTAGGGTGAATACGGAGGGTACGGGGTAACACAAGACGGACAGCAGTGGAACTCAGGACTCTGGAGATGGGAAAAGGACCAATGAACTGGGGAGACAGCTTGCGGGACTCTACCTGAAGGGGCAGATCCCGAGTGGAAAGCCATACCCTCTGCCCAATGCGGTAGTGGGGAGCTGGGGTCCGGCGACGGTCCACTTGTCGACGATACCTGGAGTTGGTCTTGAGAATAGCTGCCCTGACTCTTCTCCAGGTACGTCGACAGCGGCGGACAAACATCTGGGCCGAGGGTACGCTGACCTCCTGCTCTTGTTCAGGGAAGAGTGGAGGCTGATACCCCATGGAGCACTCAAAAGGGGAGAGTCCCGTTGCAGAACTGGGAAGAGTGTTCCAGGCATACTCCACCCAGACCAGTTGACGGCTCCAGGGAGTGGGGTTGGTTGAGACCAGGCACCTTAAGGTGGTCTCCAGGTCTTGGTTGGCTCGTTCCGACTGACCATTAGTTTGGGGATGGAATCCAGATGACAGACTGGCCGACGACCCAATAAGGGTGCAGAATGCCTCCCAGAACTGAGACGAGAACCCCGATCGGAGACCATGTCTACCGGGAGTCCATGGATCCATGCTGCACCATAAGCTGGGCCGTCCACCTTGGCAGAAGGTAGTTTGGGGAGAGGGATGAAATGGGTCGACTACCGTTAGAATGACGGTGTTGCCATGAGACGGAGGGAGCCCAGTGACAAAGTCCAGAGATATACAGTTGAAGTCGGAAGTTAACATACACCTTAGCCAAATATATTTAAACTCAGTTTTTCACAATTCCTGACATTTAAAAAGTACGATCTTTGTCCCCATGTGCAGTTGCAAACCGTAGTCTGGCTTTTTTTATGGCGGTTCTGGAGCAGTGTCTTCTTCCTTGCTGAGCGACCTTTCAGGTTATGTCGATATAGGACTCGTTCTACTGTGGATATAGATACTTTTGTACCTGTTTCCTCCAGCATCTTCACAAGGTCCTTTGCTGTTTTTCTGGGATTGATTTGCACTTTTCGCACCAAAGTATGTTAATCTCTAGGAGACAGAACGCGTCTCCTTCCTGAGCGGTATGACGGCTGCGTGGTCCCATGGTGTTTATACTTGCGTGTTATTGTTTGTACAGATGAATGTGGTACCTTTGGGAGTTTGGAAATTGCTCCTAAGAATGAACCAGACTTGTGGAGGTCTACAAACAAACAAAAAATCTGAGGTCCTGGCTGATTTCTTTATATTTTCCCATGATGCCAAGCAAAGAGGCACTGAGTTTGAAGGTAGGCCTTGAAATACATCCAATTGACTCATAGGATGTCAATTAGCCTATCAGAAGCTTCGAAAGCCATGACACAATTTTCTGAAATTTTCCAATCTGTTTAAAGACACATTCAATTTAATGTATGTAAACTTCTGACCCACTGGAATTGT
Source organism: Salmo salar (assembly GCF_965601325.2). Taxonomy (NCBI): domain Eukaryota; kingdom Metazoa; phylum Chordata; class Actinopteri; order Salmoniformes; family Salmonidae; genus Salmo; species Salmo salar. Next base: position 97,973,551 of record NC_138304.1, read on the forward strand.
GATACAGTGAATTATAAGTAAAAAACATCTTTAAACAATTGTTGTAAATATTACTTGTGTAATGCACAAAGTAGATGTCCTAACTGACTTTAGTTTTTTAATAAGACATTTGTGGAGTGGTTGAAAAACAAGTTCTAATGACTCCAACCTAATTGTGCGTAAACGTCCGTCTTAAACTGTGTGTGTGTGTGTGTGTGTGTGTGTGTGTGTGTGTGTGTGTGTGTGTGTGTGTTTAGTTTTAATATCCTTGTGGGGACCAGAAAACTTGGACAAGTGGGGACATTTCGCCGGTCATCACATGGAAAAAGGCTATATTACGCTTAAAAGTTTAGGTTTACAATTGGGGTTAGAATTAGGTTTAGGGGTTAGGGTTAGGCGTATAGGGTTAGGGTTAGGGTTAGGGAAAATAGGATTTTGAATGGGAATCAATTGTTTGGTCCCTCCAAGGATAGTGTGTGTGTGTTCATGCGTGTGTGTGTAGTCCTTGTCCATAATACAGCTGACTCCTGGGTGAACCCATTCTGAGAGGAGAGGGAGAGGAACGTTGTGTGTTCTGAGAGTAGAGGAACATACTGTACGATACAGGACACAATGGGGTGATGTCTCTCAGCCAGGGTTGACTGGTCAATAATTAAACTATTCTTCTGCTCTGCCATAGTCATGAGCTACTGTACCAGACAGACAGACAGACAGACAGACAGACAGACAGACAGACAGACAGACAGACAGACAGACAGACAGACAGACAGACAGACAGACAGACAGACAGACAGACAGACAGACAGACAGACAGACAGACAGACAGACAGACAGACAGACAGACAGACAGACAGAGATGAAGGTGGTGGAGATGATGCTACACATGAAGCTTGTATACATACACACTCACACAAACTACCAGTCAAAAGTTTTAGAACACCTACTCATTCAAGGGTTTTTCTTTATTTTTGCTGTTTTCTACATTGTAGAATAATAGTAAAGACATCAAAAAAAAGTGTAAAACAAATATATTTTATTTTTGAGATTCTTCAAATAGCCACCTTGATGACAGCTTTGCAAACTCTTGGCATTCTCTCAACCAGCTTCACCTGGAATGCTTTTCCAACAGTCTTGAAAGAGTTCCCACATATGATGAGCACTTGTTGGCTGCTTTTCCTTCACTCTGTGGTCCGACTCATCCCAAACCATCTCAATTTGAATGAGGTCGGGATTGTGGAGGCCAGGTCATCTGATGCAGCACTCCATCTCTCACCTTCTTGGTCAAATAGCCATTACACAGCCTGGAGGTGTGTTGGGTCATTGTCCTGTTGAAAAATGACAGTCCCACTAAGCCCAAACCAGATGGGATGGCGTAAAGCTGCAAAATTCTGTGGTAGCCATGCTGGTTATGTGTGCCTTGAATTGTAAATAAATCACAGACAGTGTCATCAGCAAAGCACACCCACACCATAACACCTCCTCCTCCATGCTTCACGGTGGGAAATACACACATGGGGAGATCATCCGTTCATAAAGACACGGCGGTTGGAACCAAAAATCTCAAATTTGGACTCCAGACCAAAGGACACATTTCCACCGGTCTAATGTCCATTGCTCGTGTATCTTGGCCCAACCAAGTCTCTTCTTCTTATTGGTGTCCTTTAGTAGGGGTTTCTTGCAACAATTGAACCATGAAGGCCTGATTCACACAGTCTCCTCTGAACAGTTGATTTTGAGATGTGTCTGTTACTTTAACTCTGTGAAGCATTTATTAGCAATTTCTGAGGCTGGTAACTCTAATGAACGTATCCTCTGCAGCAGAGGTAACTCTGGGTCTTCCTTTCCTGTGGTGGTCCTCATGAGAGACAGTTTCCTCATAGCGCTTGATGGTTTTTGCGACTGCACTTGAAGACATTTTCAAAGTTCTTGAAATGTTCCGGATTGACTGACCTTCATGTCTTAAAGTAATGATGGACTGTCGTTTCTCTTTGCTTATTTGAGCTGTTCTTGCCATAATATGGACTTGGTATTTTACCAAATAGGGCTATTTTCTGTATACCACCCTACCTTGTCACAACACAACTGATTGGCTCAAACGCATTAATTCCACAAATGAACTTTTAACAAGGAACACCTGTTAATTGAAATGCATTCCAGATGACTACCTCATGAAGCTGGTTGAGAGAATGCCAAGAGTGTGCAAATCTGTCATCAAATCAAAGGGTTGCTACTTTGAAGAATCTCAAATATAAAATATATTTTGATTTGTTTAACACTTTTTTGGTTACTACATGATTCCATATGGGTTATTTCATGGTTTTGATGTCTTCACTATTATTCTACAATGTAGAAAACAGTAGAAATAAAGAAAAACCCTTGGATGAGTTGGTGTGTCCAAACTTTTGACTGGTAGTGTAGACACACACACACACTCACTCACACACACACACACACACACACACACACACACACACACACACACACACACACACACACACACACACACACACACACAAACATAGCTTCACTTTGGTAATTTCAGGTTAACTAAATATTTAAAAAGTCTAGACAAAAACAGTCTTGTTCATCAGCCTGATCTGGTAGTTTAAAATGTATGTACTGTTTACATGTGTGTACACTTACTATCAATACATGGTGAAAGTGAGGTAATCCATGTCACACTGTATACTTACACAGACCCATTGCTACAGATCCAGAGTAATTAGCGAGCTGTGAGGAGTCAGTCTGTGGCTCAGAGTCCTTTGTTCATGCTATATCGGTACATCCGCACCATGTCACTCCTGGCATCAGTGACAGCAACTTCCAACACATCACTATCTCTCTCTCCACACAGAATGTGAATTACTCAAAGCCCCTTTGAATCTCTTCTTCTCTCTCCACTTCTCAGCAACTCCCTCTCTCTCTATCCATCTCTCTCTCTCTCTATCCATCTCTTGCTCTCTCTCTCTCTCTCTCTCTCTCTCTCTCTCTCTCTCTCTCTCTCTCTCTCTCTCTCTCTCTCTCTCCCTCTTATTGTGTCTCTCTCTCTCTTACTCTCTCCCTCTTACTGTCTCTCTCTCTCTCTTTTGCTTTGTCTCTCTCTCTCTCTCCCTCTTACTGTCTCTCTCTCTCTCCCTCTTACTGTCTCTCTCTCTTTCCATCTCTCACTGTCTTTCTCCTCTCTCTCGCTCTCTTGCTTTGTCTCTCTCTCTCTCTCTCTCTCTCTCTCTTGCTTTGTCTCTCTCGCTCCCTCTTTATCTCTCTCTCTTGCTTTGCTCTCTCTCTCCCCTGCTTTGTCTCTCTCTCTCTTGCTTTGTCTCAATCTCTCTCTTTCTCTCAATCTCTCTCTTTCTCTCAGGGGGAGAGAGATAGAGAAAGGGGGTACGATGTCTTGCTGACTCTGTGATGCGACGGGTTTTAGACCCACTAATTAAACTTTCAACAATCACATTAAGAGTCCCCAGGTTAGCGCTAATCTGTCTACACAGAACACGTTGATTAAATTGGACGCTCTCAATGCTGAGATTAGGAACTCTCTGCCTGTAATCTGGCCCTTAATTTTCCCTAGCTGTCAGTGACTGCAGAAGCAAGGTGGATCTGTCAGAATGGGCATAGAGACGGCAGAGTTTTTGTCTTTCAAATTAGCTGCCAAAAGGCCAAACTTTAAACTCTGGGCTGGGCCAGAAAGAGCGTAATTTCACTTTACAATTGAGATAGTGCTCCACCAATGGTCCAGTAGCTTAAGTTAACTGAGCTACCCACACCGCAGTTTGAGAAAAGTATATTGGATTATATTATATAATGTATAGATTTTTTAACCTCAGATAGTAGACCATATGTATGTGTGTATACCTTGTTCAGTGTTGTTGTAGCTACAGTATTACAGTCAGGGGCGCAACTTTGGTTTTAGAAGTGGGGGGGGACATAAACACTCCAAACAGCCTACCCGCCCACTTCGAGGCGTCCTCATGGTCCTAATGCACACCGTTGCCTTGTTTTGTATCACATTACAATGATAAAACTGTAATGTCCCCCCCCCCCCTCCGTTCCCAGTGAATGTTGCGCCCATGATTACAATGTCATGAGCAGCTGTACAGCACATACTGCCACTTTAATTCCATGTCTCTGAAGTTGAAACACTTCCACCATTCCCCAGCAGGGGGTGTAGGGACGAGTAGATCAGGTGAGTGTGTTTGAGATGTCACAGAGAGGGCAGCAGAAAGGAGGGGGTGAGCTCTGTATTCTGACAGACACACAGCCCTATGGGACAGGTACAGACAGAACTCAACCTGTCAGGATTTATTTAGGACAAAATGTCAAACATTTCCAAACTACTTTAGCTGTAATATGCACATGTAATATGCACATTTACAGTGTACAGAATCCACACCAACTACTGAATGAGGGAATGTGGCCTATTCCAAGGAACTACAGAAAATATACTGTATGTCTCTCTCTTTTGCTCTCTTTCTTTCTCTCTCTCGTCCTCTCTCTTATTCTCTCTCTCTCTCTCTCTCTCTCTCTCTCTCTCTCTCTCTCTCTCTCTTTCTCTCTTGCTCTCTCTCTTTTTCTCTCTCTCTTTCTCTCTCTCTCTCGTCACTCTCTGTCCTCTTGCAGTGGCTCTCTTTCATGCTTGGAATCAAGTTTCACTGCGTTCTTTCTGCAACCGTGTGCATGAAGGTTCTGAGAATAAAATACTAGAGCATTGAATACTTTATTTATAGGTTTATTTTACAAATTCAAATGGAAGTGTTTGTGGATACAATAGGTGTCTTTCTGTCACTGTTATAACAGAGGGTTAGTAAAGATTATTCTGCAGTCATTGTTATAACAGAGGGTTAGCAAAGATTATTCTCCTGTCACTGTTATAAGAGAGGGTTAGTAAAGATTATTCTGCTGTCACTGTTATAACAGAGGTTAGTAAAGATTATTCTGCAGTCACTGTTATAACAGAGGGTTATAAAGATTATTCTCCTGTCACTGTTATAACAGAGGGTTATACAGATTATTCTACTGTCACTGTTATAACAGAGGGTTATAAAGATTATTCTCCTGTCACTGTTATAACAGAGGGTTATAAAGATTATTCTCCTGTCACTGTTATAACAGAGGGTTATAAAGATTATTCTCCTGTCACTGTTATAACAGAGGGTTATACAGATTATTCTGCTGTCACTGTTATAACAGAGGGTTATAAAGATTATTCTCCTGTCACTGTTATAACAGAGGGTTATACTCCTGTCACTGTTATAACAGAGGGTTATAAAGATTATTCTGCTGTCACTGTTATAACAGAGGGTTATAAAGATTATTCTCCTGTCACTGTTATAACAGAGGGTTATAAAGATTATTCTGCTGTCACTGTTATAACAGAGGGTTATGACTCCTGTCACTGTTATAACAGAGGGTTATAAAGATTATTCTGCTGTCACTGTTATAACAGAGGGTTATAAAGATTATTCTCCTGTCACTGTTATAACAGAGGGTTGATACTCCTGTCACTGTTATAACAGAGGGTTATAAAGATTATTCTGCTGTCACTGTTATAACAGAGGGTTATAAAGATTATTCTGCTGTCACTGTTATAACAGAGGGTTATAAAGATTATTCTGCTGTCACTGTTATAACAGAGGGTTATAAAGATTATTCTCCTGTCACTGTTATAACAGAGGGTTATAAAGATTATTCTGCTGTCACTGTTATAACAGAGGGTTATACTCCTGTCACTGTTATAACAGAGGGTTATAAAGATTATTCTGCTGTCACTGTTATAACAGAGGGTTATAAAGATTATTCTCCTGTCACTGTTATAACAGAGGGTTATAAAGATTATTCTCCAGTCACTGTTATAACAGAGGGTATAAAGATTATTCTCCTGTCACTGTTATAACAGAGGGTTATACAGATTATTCTGCTGTCACTGTTATAACAGAGGGTTATAAAGATTATTCTCCAGTCACTGTTATAACAGAGGGTTATAAAGATTATTCTCCTGTCACTGTTATAACAGAGGGTTATACTCCTGTCACTGTTATAACAGAGGGTTATAAAGATTATTCTGCTGTCACTGTTATAACAGAGGGTTATAAAGATTATTCTCCTGTCACTGTTATAACAGAGGGTTATAAAGATTATTCTCCTGTCACTGTTATAACAGAGGGTTATACTCCTGTCACTGTTATAACAGAGGGTTATAAAGATTATTCTCCTGTCACTGTTATAACAGAGGGTTATAAAGATTATTCTCCTGTCACTGTTATAACAGAGGGTTATACAGATTATTCTGCTGTCACTGTTATAACAGAGGGTTATAAAGATTATTCTCCTGTCACTGTTATAACAGAGGGTTATAAAGATTATTCTGCTGTCACTGTTATAACAGAGGGTTATAACGATTATTCTGCTGTCACTGTTATAACAGAGGGTTAGTAAAGATTATTCTGCTGTCACTGTTATAACAGAGGGTTATAAAGATTATTCTCCTGTCACTGTTATAACAGAGGGTTATACTCCTGTCACTGTTATAACAGAGGGTTATAAAGATTATTCTGCTGTCACTGTTATAACAGAGGGTTATAAAGATTACTCTGCTGTCACTGTTATAACAGAGGGTTATAAAGATTATTCTGCTGTCACTGTCATAACAGAGGTTAGTAAAGATTATTCTGCTGTCACTGTTATAACAGAGGGTTATAAAGATTATTCTGCTGTAATTGCAGCTATTCATGGGATTGTAAATGCCTCAGGCCAAAGGTGGGTGCTATTTGGTCGAGTCCCTCATAAGAGAAAAGACATTGGGGAAATGGTATTTAACCTGCAAGGACAATCAGGATGGGGTGCGTGGGTGGATGTGAGACGCACATCATAAGAACTACTATACAGTAAAATCTATGAATTGATCATATAACCTTTACACATGTCATGACAGCGGAAAAAATGAATAATAATTCAAATGTTTTACCTGAGTCTGGGTATATATTTATACTCAAAGTGACTTCGCATCAGACCAAAAGTGTCCTCTTGGCCTTGGCCAACTGAATTTCAACACTAAAATGAAATCTTCTTCAGCTGATGTAATTCCGTGGTTCTAACTAAAGAAAGTATGTTTCATAACAACGAGTGACTGTTGACGAGGCAGGAGTAAAACAACACATATTAGCTAGCACTTGAGATCCAACAAGTTGTTCCTTTCACAGTTTGACGACAGTCAGCCAGCCAGTCATTCAGTCAGTTAGCCAGTCAGACAGCCAGTCATTCAGTCAGTTAGCCAGTCAGCCAGCCCGTCTTTCAGTCAGTTAGCCAGTCAGCCAGCCAGTCATTCAGTCAGTTAGCCAGTCAGCCAGCCAGTCATTCAGTCAGTTAGCCAGTCAGCCAGCCAGTCATTCAGTCAGTTAGCCAGTCAGCCAGTATGTCTTTCTTCTATGCTTTCAGATTGCCATCTCAACACTACATTAAGCACCAGTCGTAGTTTTCTGTTCTGTTGAGTTGGAATGAGGGAGCTTAAAGTAACTGTTGCTCTCAAGCACAAGGCAGGCTATAGGCCTACATGGTAATGCAATAATGCAATCAATTCCAATAGTATATGAGCTAAATAAGGAAATAAGAAATCCCATGGACATGTTGAAGGTTTTAGTCTAGTGATTCACTATTCGTCGACTTCATTTATTTTCCTGTCAGTTGTTTGTTTCCCTTCTACTAAATTCTGTACAGAGCAGAGTACAAACCCTGAGTTACCACTAAGCCTGCCAACTGCTCCATATTTGTATTACACACACACACAGACACACAGACACACTACTCACTCTCCCTCCCTCTCTCTCAGCCTCCCTCCCTCTCACCCTCTCTCCCTCCCTCTCTCACCCTCTCTCTGCCTCCCTCCCTCCTCTCCCTCCCTCTCTCACCCTCTCTCTGCCTCCCTCCCTCTCTCTCACCCTCTCTCTGCCTCCCTCCCTCTCGCCCTCTCTCCCTCCCTCTCTCTCACCCTCTCTCTGCCTCCCTCCCTCTCGCCCTCTCTCCCTCCCTCTCTGCCTCCCTCCCTCTCGCCCTCCCTCTCTCTCACCCTCTCTCTGCCTCCCTCCCTCTCGCCCTCTCTCCCTCCCTCTCTCTCACCCTCTCTCTGCCTCCCTCCCTCTCGCCCTCTCTCCCTCCCTCTCTGCCTCCCTCCCTCTCGCCCTCCCTCTCTCTCACCCTCTCTCTGCCTCCCTCCCTCTCGCCCTCTCTCCCTCCCTCTCTGCCTCCCTCCCTCTCGCCCCTCCCTCTCTCTGCCTCCCTCCCTCTCACCCTCTCTCCGCCTCCCTCCCTCTCGCCCTCTCTCCCTCCCTATCTTTCTCTCTGAAGGTGGCGGCATAGAGCGGTGGAGCTATTAGCTCCGCGCTGCAGACATCATTAGGAGTGGAGGGAGACGATTCCACCGTCAGCGCAGGAACAGGAAGCCCTGGCAACAAGGAGAGACCGCTCTTACCAGACCATTACACCGTACAGTAAGTCCTAGCTCTGTCTATACTCTTAGTCTGTGTCATTTTTTTTGTGTCACTTTTTTCTTTGCTAAGCGGTAGAGGTAGAGAAAATGGCTGGAACTGGAAGGAAGGCGTACGCGCAAAGAGAGCGTTCGTTTATTTCCAAAGCCTTTGAAAATGTTTACTTCGCACTCTGACCTATTTTATTTGTGCCCGGAGCATAGACGGTTGTTTGTGGTTTACAGTCATGCACTTGTCATTTCGAACAAAAATGCAAACGAACTATTAAGTTTGACACAAGAGCGCGGTGGTTTCGCGGACTTGAAAACGAGCAAGGAGTGTTTCACAGGCGGGTTGGTGTGTAGGACAGGCAAGCTAACTGCGCCACCCCAACCAGAAACATTGCATAAAGAATAGTAAAATACATATTTATAGTATAGCCTTCAACCGTCCACTTTTAAAATGGTTGTGGTACGTGAGTAGCCTACGTGGCCGTATGTCCACTCATGCGACACATTTTAGTTTCTAATTCCATCGCGGAAGTGTTTTATATTCTTCAAAAACAGGGCAAACCAACTAACCCTAGTCCACCTAATGTAACCGGCGTCATTATACAAACACATAGTACACGACATGCCCTTTCATTTGGGGGGGAGAAAATGTTATCTACTCGGTTAGGCTACAATCGCTTTTCATTGACGCTGGCTGGTTTGTAAAGGACATTGGGTCTCCTGAATGTGTCTAGTGATTGCTCGACTACCCGTGGCGTGATGTCACTCATCCCAGCTTTGGTGGTTATATAACAGGACTGTAGGGATCCCGGGTTGTGATAGCGAGGTATTTATACTCTGTTTACAGTCAGGAATTGCACAATGCATAGTAAGATTGGCATAGTAAAACCTGTCTTCCCAAGAGGATAGGCTACAGACTGCTACATGCCACCACCACTACACTGTTATTACATGCTTACATTTGATCCAGTATCTACAAACGAAGGTGGTTGGTCAAAGAGTGTTTCAATGTTGCCGAAATAAAAAAACATTATGCTGTAAAATGTTACAGTAACTTTGCAATGAAGGACACTTGATACTGCGAAATTATTTTTCAACAACATGCAAGCCTGCAGTAAAACAAGAATACACGTTGTCGTACTTTAGCGTACACCAGCTTGCTTATGAGCATAATAATGCATATTAAAAAAAACATGTCTGGAGGCCGTTTTGCAATGCAGTAACATGACAAGAGGTGAAGTATTTGTTGCACCTCTGTATCCAATAAAAAAATGAAGATTGGTTGGATCACAATTATAATCACAATCTTGATGATCTTATTTGTTGTGAAATTGACTGATATTACTTGTTAGATATTACTTGACAGATATTACTTGTTAGATATTACTTGTTAGATATTACTTGACAGATATTACTTGTTAGATATTACTTGTTAGATATTACTTGACAGATATTACTTGATAGATATTACTTGATAGATATTACTTGACAGATATTACTTGTTAGATATTACTTGATAGATATTACTTGATAGATACTGCTGCACTGTCGGAACTAGAAGCACAAGCATTTCGCTACACTCGCAATAACATCTGCTAACCATGTGTATGTGACCAATTTGATTTGATTTGATTTTGATGATAATATATCATGTTTCATCTCAATACCTGATAGGCCTATGTGTTGTTTATGTATGCTAATATTTTTCATTATGTTGTTGCACATACAGAGGCTTACCATTGTTCAGTGTATACAGTTCTCTGTACTCTGTACTGTGGATGGCTGCTGCTATGGAGTTGACATTTAGACTAGGTTGTCATTTCACCACAGAGCTTCTGTATATAACCTGTGTATATAACCTTGCCCATTTAAACCTGTACTCTGCAGGCCACGGAACCACATTGTTTATTTATGTACCTTGTCTTCTTGGTAGTGTAGTATGAGGTGGGTAGGTTTGTGGCGGCTGATTGACCAGTGATAGTGTAGTATGAGGTGGGTAGGTTTGTGGCGGCTGATTGACCAGTGATAGTGTAGTATGAGGTGGGTAAGTTTGTGGCGGCTGATTGACCAGTGATAGTGTAGTATGAGGTGGGTAAGTTTGTGGCGGCTGATTGACCAGTGATAGTGTAGTATGAGGTGGGTAAGTTTGTGGCGGCTGACCAGTGATAGTGTAGTTTGAGGTGGGTAGGTTTGTAGCGGCTGATCAGTGATAGTGTAGTTTGAGGTGGGTAGGTTTGTGGTGGCTGATCAGTGATAGTGTAGTATGAGGTGGGTAGGTTTGTGGCAGCTGGCTGACCAATGATAGTGTAGTTTGAGGTGGGTAGGTTTGTGGCGGCTGATCAGTGATAGTGTAGTTTGAGGTGGGTAGGTTTGTGGCTGCTGTTTGACCAGTGATAGTGTAGTTTGAGGTGGGTAGGTTTGGGGCGGCAGGCTGACCAGTGATAGTGTAGTTTGAGTTGGGTGGGTTTGTGGTGGCTGGCTGGCTGACCAGTGATAGTGTAGTTTGAGGAGGGTAGGTTTGTGGCGGCTGGCTGACCAGTGATAGTGTAGTTTGAGGTGGGTAGGTTTGTGGCGGCTGGCTGACCAGTGATAGTGTAGTTTGAGGTGGGTAGGTTTGTGGCGGCTGACTGACCAGTGATAGTGTAGTTTGAGTTGGGTAGGTTTGTGGCGGCTGACCAGTGACAGTGTAGTTTGAGGTGGGTAGGTTTGTGGCGGCTGATTGACCAGTGATAGTGTAGTTTGAAGTGGTTAGGTTTGTGGCTGCTGACTGACCAGTGATAGTGTAGTATGAGGTGGGTAGGTTTGCGACAGCTGACCAGTGATAGTTTAGTATGAGGTGGGTAGGTTTGTGGTGGCTGGCCAATGATAGTGTAGTTTGAGGTGGGTAGGTTTGTGGCGGCTGACTGACCAGTGATAGTGTAGTTTGAGGTGGGTAGGTTTGTGGCGGCTGACCAGTGATAGTGTAGTATGAGGTGGGTAGGTTTGTTGCGGCTGACCAATGATAGTGTAGTTTGAGGTGGGTAGGTTTGTGGCGGCTGATTGACCAGTGATAGTGTAGTTTGAGGTGGGTAGGTTTGTGGCGGCTGACTGACCAGTGATAGTGTAGTATGAGGTGGGTAGGTTTGTGGCGGCTGATTGACCAGTGATAGTGTAGTATGAGGTGGGTAGGTGTGTGGCGGCTGGCTGACCAGTGATAGTGTAGTTTGAGGTGGGTAGGTTTGTGGCTGCTGACCAGTGATAGTGTAGTTTGAGGTGGGTAGGTTTGTGGCGGCTGATTGACCAGTGATAGTGTAGTTTGAAGTGGGTAGGTTTGTGGCGGCTGGCTGACCAGTGATAGTGTAGTTTGAGGTGGGTAGGTTTGTGGCGGCTGGCTGACCAGTGATAGTGTAGTATGAGGTAGGTAGGTTTGTGGCGGCTGATTGACCAGTGATAGTGTAGTTTGAAGTGGTTAGGTTTGTGGCGGCTGGCTGACCAGTGATAGTGTAGTATGAGATGGGTAGGTTTGTGGCGGCTGACCAATGATAGTGTAGTATGAGGTGGGTAGGTTTGTGGCGGCTGATTGACCAGTGATAGTGTAGTATGAGGTGGGTAGGTGTGTGGCGGCTTGCTGACCAGTGATAGTGTAGTTTGAGGTGGGTAGGTTTGTGGCGGCTGACTGACCAGTGAAGTGTAGTTTGAGGTGGGTAGGTGTGGGGCAGCTGGCTGACCAGTGATAGTGTAGTATGAGGTGGGTAGGTTTGTGGCGGCTGACCAATGATAGTGTAGTATGAGGTGGGTAGGTTTGTGGCGGCTGATTGACCAGTGATAGTGTAGTATGAGGTGGGTAGGTGTGTGGCGGCTTGCTGACCAGTGATAGTGTAGTTTGAGGTGGATAGGTTTGTTGCTGCTGACCAGTGATAGTGTAGTTTGAGGTGGGTAGGTTTGTGGCGGCTGATTGACCAGTGATAGTGTAGTTTGAAGTGGGTAGGTTTGTGGCAGCTGACTGACCAGTGATAGTGTAGTATGAGGTGGGTAGGTTTGTGGCGGCTGACCAGAAATAGTGTAGTATGAGGTGGGTAGGTTTGTTGCGGCTGACCAATGATAGTGTAGTTTGAGGTGGGTAGGTTTGTGGCGGCTGACCAGTGATAGTGTAGTATGAGGTGGGTAGGTTTGTGGCGGCTGGCTGACCAGTGATAGTGTAGTTTGAAGTGGGTAGGTTTGTGGCAGCTGACTGACCAGTGATAGTGTAGTATGAGGTGGGTAGGTTTGTGGCGGCTGACCAGAAATAGTGTAGTATGAGGTGGGTAGGTTTGTGGCGGCTGATTGACCAGTGATAGTGTAGAATGAGGTGGGTAGGTGTGTGGCAGCTGTGCAACCAGTGATAGTGTAGTTTGAGGTGGGTAGGTGTGTGGCGGCTTGGCAACCAGTGATAGTGTAGTATGAGATGGGTAGGTTTGTGGCGGCTTACCAATGATAGTGTAGTATGAGGTGGGTAGGTTTGTGGCGGCTTATCAGTGATAGTGTTATATGAGGTGGGTAGGTTTGTGGCGGCTGACTGACCAGTGAAGTGTAGTTTGAGGTGGGTAGGTGTGTGGCAGCTGGCTGACCAGTGATAGTGTAGTATGAGGTGGGTAGGTTTGTGGCGACTGACCAATGATAGTGTAGTATGAGGTGGGTAGGTTTGTGGCGGCTGGCTGACCAGTGATAGTGTAGTTTGAGGTGGGTAGGTTTGTGGCGGCTGGCTGACCAGTGATAGTGTAGTTTGAGGTGGGTAGGTTTGTGGCGGCTGGCTGACCAGTGATTGTGTAGTTTGGGGTGGGTAGGTTTGTGGCGGCTGGCTGAACAGTGATAGTATAGTTTGAGGTTGGTTGTTTTGTAGCGGCTGGCTGACCAGTTATAGTGTAGTTTGAAGTGGGTGGGTTTGTGGCGGCTGACCAATGATAGTGTAGTATGAGGTGGGTAGGTTTGTGGCAGCTGGCTGACGAGTGATAGTGTAGTTTGAGGTGGGTAGGTTTGTGGCGGCTAACCAGTGATAGTGTAGTATGAGGTGGGTAGGTTTGTGGCGGCTGACCAATGATAGTGTAGTATGAGGTGGGTAGGTTTGTGGCAGCTGGCTGACCAGTGATAGTGTAGTTTGAGGTGGGTAGGTTTGTGGTGGCTGACCAGTGATAGTGTAGTTTGAGGTGGGTAGATTTGTGGCGGCTGACCAGTGATAGTGTAGTTTGAGGTGGGTAAGTTTCTGGCGGCTGACTGACCAGTGATAGTGTAGTATGAGGTGGGTAGGTTTGTGGCGGCTGGCTGACCATTGATAGTGTAGTTTGAGGTGGGTAGGTTTGTGGCGGCTGACCAGTGATAGTGTAGTTTGAGGTGGGTAGGTTTGTGGCGGCTGATTGACCAGTGATAGTGTAGTTTGAGGTGGGTGTGTTTGTGGAGGCTGACTGACCAGTGATAGTGTAGTATGAGGTGGGTAGGTTTGTGGCGGCTGACCAATGATAGTGTAGTATGAGGTGGGTAGGTTTGTGGCAGCTGGCTGACCAGTGATAGTGTAGTTTGAGGTGGGTAGGTTTGTGGCGGCTGACCAATGATAGTGTAGTTTGAGGTGGGTAGGTTTGTGGCGGCTGATTGACCAGTGATCGTGTAGTATGAGGTGGGTAGGTTTGTGGCGGCTGACTGACCACAAATAGTGTACTTTGTGGTGGGTATGTTTGTGGCGGCTGACCAGTGATAGTGTAGTTAGAGGTGGGTAGGTTTGTGCCCGCTGACCAGTGGTAGTGTAGTTTGAGGTGGGTAGGTTTGTGCCCGCTGACCAGTGATAGTGTAGTTTGAGGTGGGTATGTTTGTGGCTGCTGACTAACCAGTGATAGTGTAGTTTGAGGTGGGTAGGTTTGTGGCGGCTGTCTTACCAGTGGTAGTGTAGTTTGAGGTGGGTAGGTTTCTGGCGGCTGACTGACCAGTGGTAGTGTAGTTTGAGGTGGGTAGGTTTGTGGCGGCTAGCTGACCAGTGATTGTGTAGTTTGGGGTGGGTAGGTTTGTGGCGGCTGGCTGAACAGTGATAGTATAGTTTGAGGTTGGTTGTTTTGTAGCGGCTGGCTGACCAGTTATAGTGTAGTTTGAAGTGGGTAGGTTTGTGGCGGCTGACCAGTGTTAGTGTAGTTTGAGGTGGGTAGGTTTGTGGCGGCTGATTGACCAGTGATAGTGTAGTTTGAGGTGGGTAGGTTTGTGGCGGCTGACTGATCAGTGATAGTGTAGTATGAGGTGGGTAGGTTTGTGGCGGCTGACCAATGATAGTGTAGTATGAGGTGGGTAGGTTTGTGGCAGCTGGCTGACGAGTGATAGTGTAGTTTGAGGTGGGTAGGTTTGTGGCGGCTAACCAGTGATAGTGTAGTATGAGGTGGGTAGGTTTGTGGCGGCTGACCAATGATAGTGTAGTATGAGGTGGGTAGGTTTGTGGCAGCTGGCTGACCAGTGAAGTGTAGTTTGAGGTGGGTAGGTTTGTGGCAGCTGGCTGACCAGTGATAGTGTAGTTTGAGGTGGTAGGTTTGTGGTGGCTGACCAGTGATAGTGTAGTTTGAGGTGGGTAGATTTATGGCGGCTGACCAGTGATAGTGTATTATGAGGTGGGTAGGTTTGTGGCGGCTGATTGACCAGTGATAGTGTAGTATGAGGTGGGTAGGTTTGTGGCAGCTGGCTGACCAGTGATAGTGTAGTTTGAGGTGAGTAGGTTTGTGGCGGCTGACCAATGATAGTGTAGTTTGAGGTGGATAGGTTTGTGGCGGCTGATTGACCAGTGATAGTGTAGTATGAGGTGGGTAGGTTTGTGGCGGCTGACTGAACACAAATAGTGTACTTTTTGGTGGGTATGTTTGTGGCGGCTGACCAGTGATAGTGTAGTTTGAGGTGGGTAGGTTTGTGCCCGCTGACCAGTGGTAGTGTAGTTTGAGGTGGGTAGGTTTGTGCCCGCTGACCAGTGATAGTGTAGTTTGAGGTGGGTATGTTTGTGGCGGCTGACTAACCAGTGATAGTGTAGTTTGAGGTGGGTAGGTTTGTGGCGGCTGTCTTACCAGTGGTAGTGTAGTTTGAGGTGGGTAGGTTTGTGGCGGCTGACTGACCAGTGGTAGTGTAGTTTGAGGTGGGTAGGTTTGTGGCGGCTAGCTGACCAGTGATTGTGTATTTTGGGGTGGGTAGGTTTGTGGCGGCTGGCTGAACAGTGATAGTATAGTTTGAGGTTGGTTGTTTTGTAGCGGCTGGCTGACCAGTTATAGTGTAGTTTAAGGTGGGTAGGTTTGTGGCGGCTGATTGACCAGTGATAGTGTAGTTTGAGGTGGGTAGGTTTGTGGCGGCTGACTGATCAGTGATAGTGTAGTATGAGGTGGGTAGGTTTGTGGCGGCTGACCAATGATAGTGTAGTATGAGGTGGGTAGGTTTGTGGCAGCTGGCTGACGAGTGATAGTGTAGTTTGAGGTGGGTAGGTTTGTGGCGGCTGACCAATGATAGTGTAGTATGAGGTGGGTAGGTTTGTGGCAGCTGGCTGACCAGTGAAGTGTAGTTTGAGGTGGGTAGGTTTGTGGCAGCTGGCTGACCAGTGATAGTGTAGTTTGAGGTGGTAGGTTTGTGGTGGCTGACCAGTGATAGTGTAGTTTGAGGTGGGTAGATTTATGGCGGCTGACCAGTGATAGTGTATTATGAGGTGGGTAGGTTTGTGGCGGCTGATTGACCAGTGATAGTGTAGTATGAGGTGGGTAGGTTTGTGGCAGCTGGCTGACCAGTGATAGTGTAGTTTGAGGTGAGTAGGTTTGTGGCGGCTGACCAATGATAGTGTAGTTTGAGGTGGATAGGTTTGTGGCGGCTGATTGACCAGTGATAGTGTAGTATGAGGTGGGTAGGTTTGTGGCGGCTGACTGAACACAAATAGTGTACTTTTTGGTGGGTATGTTTGTGGCGGCTGACCAGTGATAGTGTAGTTTGAGGTGGGTAGGTTTGTGCCCGCTGACCAGTGGTAGTGTAGTTTGAGGTGGGTAGGTTTGTGGCAGCTGGCTGACCAGTGATAGTGTAGTTTGAGGTGGGAAGGTTTGTGGCGGCTGACTGACCAGTGATAGTGTAGTTTGAGGTGGGTAGGATTGTGGTGGCTGACCAGTGATAGTGTAGTTTGAGGTGGGTAGATTTATGGCGGCTGACCAGTGATAGTGTATTATGAGGTGGGTAGGTTTGTGGCGGCTGATTGACCAGTGATAGTGTAGTATGAGGTGGGTAGGTTTGTGCCCGCTGACCAGTGGTAGTGTAGTTTGAGGTGGGTAGGTTTGTGCCCGCTGACCAGTGATAGTGTAGTTTGAGGTGGGTATGTTTGTGGCGGCTGACTAACCAGTGATAGTGTAGTTTGAGGTGGGTAGGTTTGTGGCGGCTGTCTTACCAGTGGTAGTGTAGTTTGAGGTGGGTAGGTTTGTGGCAGCTGACTGACCAGTGGTAGTGTAGTTTGAGGTGGGTAGGTTTGTGGCGGCTAGCTGACCAGTGATTGTGTATTTTGGGGTGGGTAGGTTTGTGGCGGCTGGCTGAACAGTGATAGTATAGTTTGAGGTTGGTTGTTTTGTAGCGGCTGGCTGACCAGTTATAGTGTAGTTTAAGGTGGGTAGGTTTGTGGCGGCTGATTGACCAGTGATAGTGTAGTTTGAGGTGGGTAGGTTTGTGGCGGCTGACTGATCAGTGATAGTGTAGTATGAGGTGGGTAGGTTTGTGGCGGCTGACCAATGATAGTGTAGTATGAGGTGGGTAGGTTTGTGGCAGCTGGCTGACGAGTGATAGTGTAGTTTGAGGTGGGTAGGTTTGTGGCGGCTGACCAATGATAGTGTAGTATGAGGTGGGTAGGTTTGTGGCAGCTGGCTGACCAGTGAAGTGTAGTTTGAGGTGGGTAGGTTTGTGGCAGCTGGCTGACCAGTGATAGTGTAGTTTGAGGTGGGAAGGTTTGTGGCGGCTGACTGACCAGTGATAGTGTAGTTTGAGGTGGGTAGGATTGTGGTGGCTGACCAGTGATAGTGTAGTTTGAGGTGGGTAGATTTATGGCGGCTGACCAGTGATAGTGTATTATGAGGTGGGTAGGTTTGTGGCGGCTGATTGACCGGGGAGTGAGG